>NC_064638.1:352523975-353138725 GCF_023864345.2 Schistocerca serialis cubense | reverse complement strand
GTCGATTTTGCTCGCAGGATATCTGGTGTAATCAGAGCAGTATGTAGTCATAGGCTACACTTCAGGTCAGGAAGGGTCCAAATACGTCTCTGTCAGACACGTTCTTCAGATATCCCCACAACCAGATGTCAGATGGCCTTAGGTCGGGGTCTGGAAACGCTGCACTTCTTGAAATTGCCCAGAGACGATGTGGTTGTTACCTAAGGTTTCTCGTAACATATCTTTCACCTGGCAAGCGACATGCGGTGTCATCCCTTCTTTGATGAAAATAGTGGTGTCGACATAGTTGCATTCTTGCAAAGTAGGAATCACGTGTTGCATAAGGAGGTCCTTACGATGTGCAACAAGTTTCGATACACCTGAAAGGCTCACGCGATGTCACGACCTCGAAGAAAGACGGACCGAGAGCTAAGGGGCTTGAGAAACCACAATAAACTGTGATGAAGGCTGAGTGCAGTGGATGTTCCTGCACAACATGTGACGGAAAAGGACCCCATATGCGACAGTTCTACGCATTCACTGCACCGTGCAGAGTAAAGTGCGCTTAGTCCGCTCAAAGCATATTTCGTGGCCACATGTCATCCATTCCCTTGTGTGCCAAAACACGAAGGGTAACATCACGCATTGTAGCCTCTCTTCCATTTGGTGCACGTTCTGAATCTTGTAGGGATACCAGTGTAAATTAGGCCCCCTAAACTTTTGAACTGTTGACCAGAGCAGACACAATTCCCGTGACACAGCTCGAGCACTGGTCGTAGAAGAATTTCAGGTATTTGTTGCACCGTCGGGTATAGCTACAGCAACTTCATCGGCATCTGCGGTTAAATGGGCCACCTCCCTCTGCATGCTGCAGCACCTAATTCACCTGTTTCTTTAAATTTCTTAATGGTTTTCATTAGCATATTTATTGACATGAGACCTCTTCGCAGCTGTTCCTATCGGTGATATTTCCGCAAAACAGTGCAGCTGTTGCTGCCATTTTGATAATACAACTTTATTCTTAATAGGCATTACGTTTTGTGAGGAATATTTCAACTTCCTTAACCCTTTATACCGACTATCAACTCACAAAAGAAGTCAACACGTGTCGCAAAGCAACAAACAATGTACCAACAAAAAACAGGAAACATTTCACATTCTGACTGCTTACAGCGGCATATATTCAACTGGCGACATAAAGTGGAACTATTACTTTTTTTTAGCTTACTTTACAAGTGCACCGATTAATCTGCGCAATATCAAGTTGGGGGGGTGGAGGGCGTTACTTTACGTCCATCTTTTGAAAAAATTGCAATCCAGTCACTTATTTTATATTTCAAAATTATGCTAAAAACATTGTTGTTTTTAATGAATTCTTCTACCAGATCCCATACGTATTTTAAATTTTTAAGTGAAAATTAACCCAAATATTTAAGACCCCTTAGCAGATGTTACTTTCACCAGTGAATAATGTATTCAACATTTCAAGGTTCAGGGCTTGTAAGTTAAAATCCCTTAAAAAGTATGTTGAGAGGGAAAATCAACTACAGTGAAGAAAACTGCATTTTTAAAAATTTTTGTAGTGATCACAGACATTTCGAACGCGATATTGAAAGTGCATTGATATTGTTAAGAGTGTGCTAAAATGTATTTTCCTGCTCTGGAGCATATTTACATATCAAACTATGTTATTAATATAATTTAATAACTACTAATGAATACGGTTCTTTTCACTTTTTTCATTTTCTCCACGTGCCCATAAAGTATCTGCCCCCCCCCCTCCCCCTTGGTAATACACATTATAGAAAATGGCTTGGTATTGCTAAGGCTAATGAACATATCTGCGACGTACACAGGCCACACTTCAACACTTGGACCACCGTCAGTTTAGTTATAACCATCCAGTACGTGGAACTCCTCGAAATTAATAGTGTCTTTAAGTAACGCGTCCGTAACCCAGATCGACTTTCAAAACAAGTAGGAAGTGCACTCCAACAATTTTCCAGACTGTAGTACAGAGGTGTTACAATGTGCACAATAAATCACAGACTGATTTTATTTTCTGTTATTTTGATGTGTTTGTGTTATGTCATATCTGTTAAATAAAATTTCGAAAGAATACAAGTCGTTAGCGTCATTGCCTTCGGCGTGGAAGGACCCACATTCCACTCCTGGTACCACCTAGTATTTTTTTCTGCGGTCAGGAGACATGGTACGTGGTTCACTCCCCCCTTTCGAAGCGTAGTAGAGTCACATGTATGTCATGGGAAGCCAATTGGACGCTTAGCACGCAGAGGGTAACTACATAAGGAAAGACACCTCTTTCGCACCACCCAGCCTCTGAAAAAATGATAAGGACAGGGTAAAATTAGAGCCAATCAAGTGGCGGCACGCATCATGTCGGGGACAAGCAGAAGTGAGGGGGAAATCTGAACAAAACAGAGGAGCAGGACGCTCCTGAGAAGGAGTGGAGAGAGTGAAAGGAGAAGTGCAGTAGTGGGCGCACTGTAGTGTACTGAGATCCCGTACAAGAAGAATTTGGGACAGTTAGTACCAGAGGCACTGTGGACGTCCGTTCGCAGCAGGAACAGCGCTGCGCGCAAACCATCACGCCACCTGGAGCAGCAGCGCCACCAAGAAGAGAGAAGCGCGCTTAAGTAACTGTGCACGAGCAGAAGCTGTGAGTTGTAAGCTGTAAGTCAGCCCGAGTTTGCTAGGTAGGTCGTCCTGAATGATCGTCGGTCTTAAGTACTCGAGTCGTCGAGAGAGAGAGAGAGAGGGAGAGAAACAGTGGCCGATAGATAGATAATGGTCAGTAGAAACAGAACAATGAGTAAAATTATCGTGTATGGACAGACAGCGCCTGCCTAGAGATTTAACTTAGTACTGTTAGTTTGCCAGCGGGCCGATCCGAGCCGGAAGGCACGAAACCGCCCGGCGGATTAGTGTCGAGGTTCGGTATGCTGGCCAGCCTGTGGATGGTTTTTAAGGCGGTTTTCCATCTGCCTCGACGAACGCAGGCTGGTTCCCCTTATTCCGCCTCAGTTACGCTATGTCAGCGATTGCCGCGCAAATACTGTCTCCATGTACGCATACACCATAATTACTCTACCAAGCAAACATTTGGAGAACTCACTCGTGTGGTATGAGACGTTGCCGGGGGGGGGGGGGGGGGGGGTGTCAACTAGGGGCTGAACTGCACAGTAACCCTCGGTTCGTTGTGGGGCGGTGGCGGTGTGAGTGGACTGCTGTAGCCTGTTGTGGGGTTGTGAACCACTGAGGGCTACGGCGGAGACGAAGCCTCTCCGTCGTTTCTAGGTCCGCGGTTCAATACACAATACACACACTGTTACTTTGGAAGTGTTCTTCGACTAGTAGATCAGAACAGCAGATTAGTTTTCTTTCGACTTTAGTTCGGAGAACAGTATTTAGTTTGTGTTCATGGAACTATAGTCAACACAGGACAGATATGTTAAATCTGCTTTCTACAGAGGCAACGACTAGCGTCACAATAGTAGAGTAGCTGTCCCAGAATCCACGCATTCGTCCTACCAAGACATCTTTATTAGTCTTTTCCAGCGGTAGCGAGATTTTCATCAAAGTGAACGCGTCCATTCCGCAATAGGCACAAGTGAGAATATGTCGGAGGACATTAGAAGCCAGGTGGGGCTAACAGCTGTAGCCGTATCGGCACAGTTGATGAATAGCGAGCGTGGGCGCTACCGTCTCTGAACTGTGATTTGACCTGTTGCTGCATGCAATTCCTTACTGAAAACCAGAGTAGTATTTTAATCTGATTCTTAATGAAGTTATGCTACGGTCGCAGGTTCGAATCCTGCCTCGGGCATGGATGTGTGTGATGTCCTTAGGTTAGTTAGGTTTAAGTAGTTCTAAGTTCTAGGGGACTGATGACCACAGATGTTAAGTCCCATAGTGCTCAGAGCCATTTGAACCTTAATGAAGTTAGAAGTTGTAAAGCAGTTCTACTTCAGATTATTTCGGTCAATTCCAATTTCTACCTTGCGTAATAAAGGACAGCCAGGGCAAGACTTACTCTTACGTAAAAGAGCTTGCTGTTTCTCTCCCCACGACCTGTGTCGTCCAATGCCAGACAATACCCATGTTTGGGACGCGATAACGTAAGAGATCCGATTATTACAGAGCAATACCCACTGTCTGACAGGAATGTGGCCGGTTTTAGTTACATGGAGGTACTAAGGGTTGGCGGTGAACTGAATGAAAGACAGAATCGTGTTTAACTTGGTGTACGTGAGTGCACAAATTGAAGGCATTTGCACGGCAAGCCACTGTGCTAGGGGAGAGGATATTACTTGGATGTTTCACTCATCGTACAAGGGTTGCGTGAAAATGTGGAAACACTGTTCAAAGGAAGAGAGCGAGACAGACGCAGAATCATCGCCGGTGGAAAGGATGATCCATATTCACCGAAGTCCAGTTTAGTACACAAAGGATATACAAAAATCTTTCGAAGTCATTTTGGAATGTGGGAGTAATCAGTTGAGGAATATCAGAGTTACGATTTTTGAAACGGGAAGCCACAGAATTATTTTTTGCCGAACCTTGTTGCCCTTCGTAACCCTCCCGTTTCTTTCAGTCTCAAATACCCTTCCGAAGTCACAGTGCACACTAAAACGCTGGCGGTCAGCTCACAGGTCTGGTTGAAAATGTAGTGATGGGAGAAAGATATTTTGGGTGCAAAAAGAGGAGAGACGGAGGCAAGAAGTTCGTGACAATTGGGCCATACACCGATGTCCTTGTTTAAATTCCTAAGCTCTGTTGAAAGTGATCCGTCCATGTGGGTGGTGTGGCAGAGGGATCAGTACACTACAAACTGTGGTTGTACCGAGACTGAAAGAACTGCGGGCAGAATTACTCCTCGTCGCCTGAGTAGTGTTTTCATTGTTGCTTCTCCCACACGCCCATAGGATCAGGAGGTAGGGGTAGGGAGCGGGGGGCTATCAATGGTATGTACAACCCTTTTTAGTATCATTGCAGTTAAAAGACATAAAATCGAAATAGTATCATCAAAGAGTTAAGCATCTACATACGTTTTTCAGATTAGTAAAAGTTTGATTTTAACTGACTGTTTTAGAAAAAAATTACAAACATTTTTATTTTTAAGTTAAAAAAATAAAATAAGAAATTAAATGTTGGTGCAGGCAGGTAATCTTGATATGAAGCATCGTACTTCACTAAAAGTTGAATGACATGTGCTGCGGAGGGACTGCCAGGAGAGGGAAGCTGAGGCGTTCTGTAGTATCGGAGATGCGGCTAAAAACAGAAGGTGGATGGTAACAATTGAAATGAGGGTAGTTGCTTGGACAGTAGGTGGGAAATGGAGTGAGGGCCACGCTAAACTATGAAAAGAAGAGGGACAGGGAGACATCGAACTGGGACACAAAGCCCTGATGTGGAGTGGGGTAGCGACAGAAGATTTAGAATTTGTAGGGTGGTTAAATACCGGTAAGGATTTGATTGCCCGCGAGAGGGAGTCGATTTGAGTGTACATGGAGAGTTTGTACGTCTAAGATCGGTATAAAGGGGTAGCAGTAGTACGGTATTCTGCCTTACTGCAGGTCTTGTCATGGGTTAAGCCTCTTCCACTTTTGTCTGTCCATAGCCAGTCTTTTAATTTCTGAATATTTGTCTCATTTGATATTGTCCAGCATTTGATATCGTCTTTTTCCTCTTCCCCTTTTTGCCTCCACCGTTCCTTCTATTCCTTCCATCAGTAAACAGTCCCTCCTCAAACAATGTCCAATCCAGTTCCGTTTTCTCTTTCTGATGACTTTCAGCATGTTTCCTCCTTCTCCAACCCTTCTTAATACTTCTTCATTCCTTACTTGGTCTTCCCATTTCACTTTTTTCATTCTTCTCCATTTCCACATCTCTAGTGCCTCCAATCTTCTTTCATCTTCCTTCCTCAATGTTCAGGTCTGCGCACCACATAGTGCAACGCTCCAGATGTAACATTTGGCAAGTCTTTTCCTCAGATCTTTGTTTAATGGTCCGCAAAGTAATTTCTGTTTCCTCTTGAATGCTTCTTTTGCCATTGCAATTCCTTTCCTAATTTCTGTTGAGTAATATATATCATCCATTATTACACTTCCCAAGTAACTGAAGTTATTCACTTGCTCTGTTTCCTCTCCCTCTATTTTCATACGGCATTTTGTCCCCTTTCCTCCAATTACTATGCTTTTCGATTTCTTCTTGTTAATCCTCTCCCCCTGTTTTAATACAGCATTTTCTCGCCTTTCCTCCAATTACCATGCTTTTCGTTTTCCTCTTGTTAATCTTCATTCCATATTCTTCTAATTTTGTGTTTAGGTCATATAACATTTGTTCCATCTCTGTTGCACTCTCTGCCATTACAATCATGTCGTCTGCAAATCTTATACAGTCCACTCTCCGACCCCCTACAGAAACTCCTCTCCTTCCATCAAAACTTTCACTAATAATTTCCTCCAGATATATATATATATATAGAACAGCATTGGTGATAAACAACAACCTTGTCTTACATCTCTTCCTAGTTCAATTTCTTCACTCATCACACCTCCTATACTTACTCTTGCTCTCTGGTTCAAATATAAATTTCTAATTAGCCGTCTATCCTTCCAGTCAACTCAATGTTTCCTCGGGATTTCCATCAATTTGTCCCGTCTGACACAGTCAAAAGACTTCTCAAGATCAATGAACACAAGATACACCTTCCTTCTCCATGTACTTCTCCCCTATCACTCTCAGTAGCCCAATGGCATCTCTAGTTCCCATTCCTCACCTGAAACCAAATTGTTCATCTCCCATTAAGCAGTTCAGCTTTCCATATAGCCTTCTGTTGAGAAATATTCAGCAAGAGTTTGGGTGCATGCGGTATCAGGCTCACTGTCCTATGTTCCTCACACTTTCTGATGTTCTTTTTCTTTTCTATAGGTATTAAGATACTTTCTGTAGAATCCCTTGGTGATTTTCCTGACATGTCATGTATATAAAGGGGAAAGATAACAAATTTGAAAGTTAAAGGGGAAACAACAGCGCTGTTAGATCTGTCTTCATGGAAAGGTGGAATAAATGGAGGTGTCCAACGTGAGTGAGAACAGGTGGGAATTTCATAAGATGGTAAAGAATTCGTAAAGAAATGTACGGCACAGCAGATGATGTCAGGCAACACTGGCACAGCCGAGGATAAGTTGAAGCAAGCGTTTGTAGATGTGGAGGTTAGTGGAGGGATACAGTCCCCAAGTAGTGGTAGCCAGGAATTGGCATTGGTCACAGTATCGAAGGATGAAAGATTAGAGAGGCACATTGCAAAAACGCGAGCATTATGGGATTTCTTTTGGCTAGTTAATACATGCCGTTCACATGTTAACTATCAGCCGAGCTTTTAGGCTGACGTATTTGACTATGTTAGTTAATAGTCAAGGACACTGGAAAATGGTTAGGTAGCAGTCGCAAGGATTGATACTGTGGGTGGTTTGTCCTACAATTAGTGGGATAGAAGGTATGGCAACCGGTATTGTTAATAATGACAAAGGATGGGTGGTTGAAGGGAGAAAATGTAATAAGGCGAACTAAGCTAACTAGAAGTGCAGGTGATGCAGATTTTTGGTTGTTGAATGGGGCAGGAAATGGGTGAGGTACACCAATCTCTGCAGAAGTTGGGACAGAAGCCACTCTGATTACGACTGATTCAGGATGGATTCATAAACATTGCAGAGGTGCGTCAAGGTTGTTTATGTGGTTTACGGAAAAGTAGGATTTTGGAGACTTTCCGCAGTTCAGGATAGTAACATGTGAAGATGATAGCATTGTACTGGTTTTAAGACACTCTTTTTACGTTTCCATAGGTAAGAGAGTCGTGACTGGAGGTAAATTTTTATGTAATAATTGTTTTATGTTATGTACTATGACTGTTGTGCTTAGTCCTATCTGTGGTATGTTGTTCTAATAGTGGAGCCTGTGAGCCAGCGGTTGGACAGTGGTATCTGTATGTTAATGGATTGCAGGGAGCAGGGATAATCGCAATGAGGGTCGTAGCGAATTTTGAAGATTTCGGAGAGACTGATGCAATGTAGCTTTGCTGATGATGGATATTTGTTGTAAAGGAGAAGGTAGTGAGACATGGAGATATTGTCAGTGAATCCAAAGATAAACATATAAGAGTTTACTGAAACTGTATCGTTAAATCCGGTGCATGTCTGATGCCAGCCCGTGTGTGCCGCGCGGGATTAGCCGAGCGGCCAGAGGCGCTGCAGTCATGGACTGAGCGGCTGGTACTAGCGGAGGTTCGAGTCCTTCCTCGGGCATGGGTGTGTGTGTTTCTCCCTAGGATAATTTAGATTAAGTAGTGTGTACGCTTAGGGACTGATGACCTTAGCAGTTAAGTCCCATAAGATTTCACACACATTTGAATTTTTTTGAACCAGTCGGTGTGTACAGGAGCATTCAATAAGTTGTCAGAGTATATTGTCTGCCTTGAGGCCAGTGATGTGTAGTTGAAGACTGAGGATCTTACTGATGAGCCTTTACCTTTAGTCCACTCAAGATGGTCTTCACTGAGACTCTTGAAAATAGGTTATTAGGTAATACAATGAGGTGAGAAAAGTCATGAGATATCTTCTAATATCGTGTCGAACCTCCCCTTTGCTGGCGTAGCGCGAATTAGACGTGGCACGGACTCAGTAAGTCGTTGGAAGTTCTCTACAGAAAAACTGAACCGTGTTGCTTCTATACACGCCCATAATCGCTGAAGTGTTGCCGGTGCAGGATTTTGTGCACGAACTGACCTTTCGATTATATACCATAAATGTTCGATGAGATTCATGTCGGGCGATCTGGGTGGCCAGACAATTCAATCCACATACCATGAATGTTCTTCAAACCAAGCACGAACGATTGTGGCCTGGTGGTATGGCACCCAATCAGCCCCTCCACTTCCCTCACTCTGATCATCTCTTCCTCTCATCGGTCTCTGTCCACCTCCTCCTACCCCATTTCTATCCACCTCCTCCCTTCTATGTCTGTCTGTCCACCTCATCCTCTTCTCTCTTTCACTCTCCATCTGCTTCACCCATCTGTCTACTCAACTGTGCCTAACCCCACACATAGACCCTACAAAACATTGTGTATTATCCACTGCCTGTCAGGCAGGGCAGCCTACATATCAGCGGCTGAAAGATCCCATTTTTTCAATATCTCCGTGGCTTTCAGAGCTAGGAGGTTCTATTATCCACAGCGCTAATTATCATATAGTAGACATGTGTATACAAACTTTGATTGAAATCGATTAAGTGTTTTAGGAGCCCCGGCAACTACCACTGATCATTTCTTTCTTGTGACATCCAGTATTGATGGAAAACATTGATTTGTTTCCTATTAGAAAGAAAATGTTTTCTAAAGTAGAAATTTATTTGCCTGTTCGACAGTGCGATCTAAAATTAGCCTACTGTCATATTGGATTTTTTGATACTTACTAACAGTGACAGTAAAACATGAAGAATACGCAGTACTCCAGCATCGCATTGGCCAGCACTGGATGGAATCATGGTATCACCATACAACGGAGTTACTCAGTTGCTTCTAGAGTACTGGTTATTCTTTGGTTTACTGTACCTGTGAATACATATCTGTATCGCACTAGACTAATTTGGGGTTGTTGTATCAAATGCACACATAAAATTCCACTTTAAAAATAATTTTGTTTATAATTGGTAACAAACCGACGCTTGCCATCGATACCTTGCTTCTCACTGAAAACGTTATGAGCAATAAATTAAAAAAAGAAAAAATGAAGAAAGAAAAGAATGCACGTATCTGCAAAAATATCAGAAGAAATGTACCTGGGCACTCATAGGAGGGACATGCAGAATATGAAAGGTGTTAGCAACGTAAATACAAAACAGGCAGGCTATACTCACAGGCGACTGTGCAGGTATGACTGTGCAATAAACATCGAGTAGTAAATTACGTGATGTATTTGTAGGAAGACTATTTCAAACAGAGAAAAAGAAATAGATAACCACTTCAGTGTGTTAGTTATTTTTTTCTATGTGTCTCACAGACACGTAACATAATGTACCATCCGTTTCTTTTTCTGCACAGTCGTAACTGCACCAATAAGTGGACTACATTTGTTAGTACAGACTTACCGTTTTGCGTTCATGCTTCAATACCTGATTTGCTGCCCAGGGGATAATTAACATTAATGGCTTTCTTGCAGTTTGTGCTTTGAGGTACTAACCAACTTAAAACCATACTACTCCTAGTAACTGTAATTACTAGTCTGCAAACGAAGTAAATACTGATACAATGTTGTTCGGTATACTGTGCTCAGTCGTCAATAAAATATCTGTTCTTTTACCGCAAACATCCTGCATAAATGTTCCGCTTATAGCTATTAAACCAAATTCTGTCAGGTAGGATGGCGTTTACAGTGCTTTTCTGTCGGATGGGTAGGACTGAGCGACGGTGGGAGAAAATGTTAAGGGGAGAAGGTTTGCCAAATGCGTTACTAGTATAGTGCACAAACGTACTTGGAGTGGACGCTGCAGACGCTAACAGAAAGCTTAAAGTGAGACTGAAGTGTGTCTTGAAAGCTAACTCTGTAAGCATCGTCCACTGATTACTGTCATTCACAATCCCCTCGTTAGTTTGTGTTGTGATTTCGTCTACCGTAATGGTTCGACTGAACGAATACCTGTATAGCCCACCACTTCTCCCACTGCACGATGAAAGTGTTACGAACAAACCTGTCCTGTCACGCAAGTGACGCTCGCGGCGAAGCTGCATTGATGAAATGAAACCATCGTATGGCGTTACTGACTGGAAGACCTCAACTGGGGCTCTTCGGACGCATATTGCCTGTCTTTTTACACTGAAGAGCCAAACAAAGTGGTACACGTGCCTAATATCGTGTTGGGCCCCCCGGAAGCAAGCAGAAGTGCGGCAACACGACGTGGCACGGACTCGACTAAAGCCTGAAGTAGTGCTGGACGGAACTGACACCGCGAATCCTGCAAGCTGTCCATAAATCCGTAGGAGTAAGAGGGAGTGGAGATCTCTTCTGATCAGCATGTTGCAAGGCATCCCAGATTTGCTCAATGATATTCATGTCTGGGGAGTTTGGTAGCCAGCGGAAGTGTTTACACTCAAAGAGTGTTCCTGGAGCCACTCTGTAGCAATTCTTGACGTTTGGGGTGTCGCACTGTCCTGCTGGAATTTCCCGTCAGAATGCACAATGGGCATGAACGGATGCAGATGATCAGAGAGGTTGCTTACGTACGTGTCACCTGTCAGAGTCGTCTCTAGACGTATCAGGGGTCCCATGTGACTCCAACTGCACACGCCCCACCCCCATTACAGAGCCTCCATCCGCTTGAAAGTCCCCTGCTGAAGTGCAGGGTCCATGAATTCGTAAGGTTGTCTCCATACCCGAACACGTCCATCTGCGCCATACAATTTGAAACGAGACTCGTCCGATCAGGCAACATGTTTCCGGTCATCAACAGTCCAATGTCGGTGTTGAAGGCCCACGCAAGGCGTAAAGCTTTGTGTCGTGCAGTCATCAAGGATACACGAGTGGGCCTTCGGCTCCGAAAGCCCATATCGATAATTTTCCGTTGAATGGTTCACACGGTGGCACTTGTTGATGGTCCAGCACTGAAATTTTGCGGACATTTGCGGAACGGTTGCACTTCTGTCACGTTGAACGATTCTCTTAAGTCGTCATTGGTCCCGTTTTTGCAGGATCTTTTTCCGGCCGCAGCGATGTCGGAGATTTCACGATACACTCGTGAAATTGTCGTACGGGAATGTCCCCACTTCATCGCTACCTTCGCTCGTGCGCCGACGGTAACACGACATTCGAACTCACTTAAATCTTGATAACCTGCTATTGTAGCAGCAGTAATCGATCTTACAACTGCGCCAGACAGTTCTTGTCTTATATGAGGCATTCATACACCAGTTTCTTTGGCGCTTCGTTGTATTCGACGCCATTACGGAGACTTAAGCTTCCATTACGAAGTGATTATAACAAGACAGCACCCAGTTTCCAAGCGGATAAAATCTTCGATTCGGCGAGGAATCGAACCGGGGTCAGCATGATCTAGGGGCAGCAACACCAACCGCTAGACCACGAGCTGCAGACGGTGACGTGGGCGGCGCCGGTGCCGCTCGTCTGGGGTGGGCGGCGTTCCCGCGGCGCTACGTGTCAGCTTTAATTACGCTCGGCTAACAAGCCCCGCCACCACAATGGCGCGCCGGATTGGCCGCGCTGACTCGGCAGGACGGACACCTGCTGCAAAAACGCCGGCCGTGTCGTGCCGTGCTGTGCTGCCACGCCGCGGCGGCAACGCCAATTACAGCAGCGCACCACGAATTTGTTTGGTAGCGCAGGTGCCACTTCCAGGAATCCGGCCGGCCAGAAAAAAGACCGGCCAGTTGTCAACGTCCAGACATCCTCCAGCGACGTTTTTTTCGCTCCCGTAAAGGCCGCTAACTCGTCGGAGGCGGCATGCGTCAGGCTAGTGGCGGGGAAGAATGACTGGTCAGCTTCTGCTAAATGGCTGTTCCACATAGATTCCTCGCGCGTTGCAGACCGACTCACACACTCTTAACAAAACTGAAAAACAAGTTGTGTGTGACTGAAACATCATATTCTAAACCTACAATCACAACACTTAAAAACCTGAGGAAAGGAAAATGATCGAATAGCCTACTCGATAGCGAGCAATACACTATCTGATCAGAAGTATTCCGACATCCTTTTGTAATGCGGAATTGATCACTATACGTCACTAGAAGCCACCTGCCAGCACAAAAGGAGACGGGGAGTATTGTGTTGTCAGTAGGGAAGCACCAGCAGCAGAGTGGATCCATTAGGAGGACTTAATGACTTCGAACACCTACTAGTCAATGGATGTGGGCCAAGTAAAAAGTCCATCAGGGATATTTAAACCCGCTCGAGTCGACTATTCGTGGTTGTCAAGTGGAAACATGAGGAACAACCACAGGGAGAAAAGGTGGCCATATTTTGCTGACAGACAGGGACTGTCAAGCAATCCAGTAGACGGTTGTACAAAATCTCATGAAAGCAGCAGAATGATACGCTCTTGAGTTCCGAAGTGCTATCCGCTGTCCAGCTAGCACAGTTACTGTGCATAGAGAGTTTTTTCCTCCCGATATTTGCGAGCGGAACAGGAAGCGAAACGACTAGTAGCGATACACCATACGTTGGCTCGCGGAGTATGTACGCAGATGCAGAAAAAAGAATGAGGTACCATGGTCAAGCAGCTGCTGACAAGCCACACATTTATGCAGTCAGTGCTAAGTGACGGTTGAGGTGGCGTAAACGACTCCACTGGACAGTGGATGACTGGAAACTAATGATTTGGAGTGATGCTATACACTTACGCAATCCAATGGAATCGTTAGGGTTTAACTAATGTCTGGAGAACCTTACCTGTCGCCATGTGACAGTGAGGTATGGAGGCGGTAGTAATGTGGTGTGGGGGCGTTTCTCATTGTTAGGGTGTTGTCAACTTATTACGCTTAAGAAAATGCCAAATGCGGAAGAACACGATCACATTTTGCAGCACTCCGAATGACATGTATTTTCTCTGATTTTCTTTTTGTGGTCATTTCGCGTGTACATTAGAGGAACAGTCCTGAGACGATGTTAGTATCAGCTTGACACTGCACCTTGTCGTAAAGCATTATCGGTGAGGCAATGGTTTTTGGGCAGTGACATTTCTGAAATTGAGTAGCCTGCCCAGAGTCGCGACCTGGACCCAATGGAACACTCTTGGGATGAACTAGAACGTCGACTTCACTCCATACCCCAGGAGCGAAAAGGGATTCACATTTCACAGAAAGTGTCCCCATGAGAGTTCTAGCCATTACGTAGGCAAAGTTTAAATACACTACAAATTAATGTCTGTGTACTTACGGCCATACAGTCTACATGTATGTGTCGTCTGACTATAAACAGATACCACATCATTGTTGGTTATCTACCACATCGGAATCTATACTTCTAAGGTCACCCTACACTGTATGACGGAGGATGCTTCTGGTATAACTATCTTTTCCACCCTTTCCTGTTCCATTCACGAATGGCTCGAGAAAAGAAAGATTGCTGGTAATACTCCGAATGACATGTATTTTCTCTAATTTTCTTTTTGTGGTCAATTCGCGTGACATACATGGAGGATGCAAGATATGCTGTCAGAACTTTAACAGTAAACTCCCCTTAACGCACAACGCCCCTCTCGTAGCGTCTGCCGCTGTAATGTGTTGAACATCCCAGTAACGTTGCACGTTGAGTAAACGATCCCATAACGAAATGCGGCGCTCTCTGTTGGATCTTCTCAATTATTTCTACTAATTCTACTTGGTAAGGCTCCCATAACGATGAACAATACTCAAGAAATTGTTCGAACGAATGTTTTATAAATCACAGCTTCCGTGGATGAACGACACTTCCTTCAGATTCTTACTATGGAATCTCTGTTAGGCATCTGCTTTTGCTACTTGTGGTCATTCATCATTAGATGACCCTAGATGGTTAGTCCTGGGAATAATAAGGCAGTTACTGTTTGCAGTCATTTGCTGCCAATGGTTCAAATGGTTCAAATGGCTCTGAGCACTATGGGACTTAACATCTGTGGTCATCAGTCCCCAAGAACTTAGAACTACTTAAACCTAACTAACCTAAGGGCATCACACACATCCATGCCCGAGGCAGGATTCGAACCTGCGACCGTAGCGGTCACGCAGTTCCAGACCGAAGCGCCTAGAACCGCACGGTCACACCGGCCGGCCTTTGTAGCCAATAGTGTAACTGAAAGTAGTGGATCTCTTCGCCCATTTATCGGCAGTTTATTGCTCTTATCCATGCAATGGGCATTTATAGACAGGTACCACGCAAAAGATGATTGCTCACAACAGTGCATTGCAAGTCTCCATTGGAACCAACAACTCTTAAAATGGACACTAGCTCTCTGGAAGCGTGCAGTGTTGTCCGACAAGTGACGCGATTTTGCCTCGACTGATGCGCTAAAACACCCGATCCTAGTCCCAAAGAAAATGTCTGGGATCATTTTTGGGGACCATTCACCAACGAATGGCTTCAGCTGAAAACTGCAAACCTGAAGAAATTTGTGGATTCTCCTCCAGGCCAAACTGAAGCCTTTATCAGGACTATAGGCGATGTTACACGGTATTATCGTGATGTGTCCTGGGGTGAGCTGTGCACTTGCTACTAACCTCAGCAGAGACATATCCTTCTGAGATTGTTATCTATGTACGGTTTCTGGCTTTCCAGTGGGGCGTATCGTAACCTCTTTGGTTTGGCACAAAACGATTTTCTCGCGGCTACCGTGAACTGGGTCTCACGTGACACGGTCTGCACACTCCGAATGCTGGAATCTGAAGGTAAATCGAGCAGTTTTGTGATGTGAGAGCCGCTCAGTGGGGCAACGTGGTCTCCTAGGACCAGAACGCCAATACACTTGCTTCCGGCGTACAATGGGCCAACTACCTTCAAAACCTAGACGTAATAAAAATGGGTATAAAATCCTAACAACTGTGTTCTTTTCAGACTATTTAGGCGGCTGATTACGAATTCGCTGTCCAATCAGAAATGGCGGGATCAATTTGGTGGATCAAAAATCATAAATTTAGCGGAATCGAGTAAAGCTCCGAGTATATTCTAAGATCGCCAATAACGAATTATAAGACGTCAAGATTGGCGTATTATTCGACATTTAATATTCTGTCAATCGAAATCGTAGTCATATTCCATTTTCTGGAATCTCAAGGTTAGTGAATCCGTAGATGGCAGAAACCGAAGGAATACGAAGGGCATCGTCTTCTCAGGGGGATATTTGTGTGTAAAATGTTCTCTGTAACGCTGGCTACCCTTATTCCTGGCGACGCAGGAAGCCGTTTCTCTTCAGTTGAAAGCTGTGGGAAAGGCGCAGAAAGCGGCAAAATGAACTGAATGAAAGACAGCAAGCAAATCGAAAGACCACTTGTGAAATGTTGCTTGCCAGATATAAAAACAAGTCGTTTCTCCATTGAATAGCGACAGGTGATGAAAAATGGATATATTTTGAGAATCCTAAGCGTCGTAAATCATGGGTGAATCGAGGCAAACCATCGACATCCACTTCAAGACCACATCGCTTTGGAAAGAAGACAATGCTCCGTGTTTGGTGGGATCAGAAGGTGTCATCTATTATGAGCTGCTAAAACCTGGTGAAACCGTTAACACTAATCGCTACCAACAGCAAATGATCGATATAAATCGAGCATTTCGTGGAAAAGGACCGGAATATGGAAAAAGGCAACACAATGTCAATTTGCTCTTTGATAACGCCCTATCACATACAGCAAAATGGGTTAGCGAAACGATCGAGCCGTTCAGTTGGGAAATATTAGGGCGTGCGGCGTATTCTCCAGAATGGCTCCGTCCCATTATCATCTATTTGCTTCACTGGGACACGCTCTCGGTGGACAACGCTTCAGTTCTTATGAAAATGTACGAAAACGGCTCGCTGCATGGTTCGCTTCAAAAGAAGAATTATTTTTTTGGCGTGATATGCCGGCAAGGTGGGAGAAATGTATAAATAGCAATAGAGATTATTTGGAATAAAATATTATCACTTTCAAAAAACAGACGTATAATTATTGCAACAAAATTCCGGTTTCATACTTCTACAACTGGTAGACCACTAAGTACCGCTAACGTAGGGATGAAAAAAGAAAAAGGATTAGACTGATTGCGGCGCACACAAATGTATTTAAGTAGTCATATTTTCCACACACTGTTCGCGAGTGGCATGGAAAGAAACCCTAATACATGATACAATGTGACGCACCTTCTACTATGCATTTCACAATGGACTGCAGAGTACGGATGAAGATATAGATGTGCCTTGTAGGCAAACTGAGGAGCTATTTGATTGAGGAGTAGCGGCTCCGGTCTCGTAAACTGACATACGGAAGACGGAAGGGAGAGCAGTGTGCTGACCACATGCCCCTTCATATCCGCATCCAGTGATGCCTGTGGGCTGAGGATGACACGGAGGCTGGTCGGTTCCGTTGGGCCTTCCACGTCCTGTTCGGACGGGGAGAGAGAGAGAGAGAGAGAGAGAGAGAGAGAGAGAGAGAGAATAAGGAGCTTGCGCGCAGCATCTTACAGTTTCCCACATCCGATTATGACGTGGTAGTTCTTCATATCTTTCTCACAAATATTTTCGTCCAAGTGTGAGGGCGTGCTCGAAAGTGATGTCTCCGCATTTGTTGTATGAAAACTCTTAAAGTTTGGAAATAAAACAAACGTTGTTAACATCCTACTTATTTTTCATCTCTACATATTTATTTCTCAACATAATCACCCTGGCGACGAACACCTTTCTCCTAACGAGAGATGAGTTTGACAGTACCGTCACTGTGGAATGTTTGACTTGTTGATGGACCACAACTCCACTTTGCTTGCACTGCTTCATCACTGTCAGAGTGAAGTCTTCGAAGATGTTCTTTAAGTTTTGGAAACATATGAAAATCGAATGGGGCCAAGTCGACACTGTAAGGATGATGAACGATGACAGTGATCCAAGGCGTCGGATTGCTGTAAATGTCGTAGCGCTCGTGTGTGGTTGGGCGTTTTCATGCTAAAGGAAAGGGGGCTCCAAATTTGACGAATTCTTCGAATTCGAAACTCGCTTACAGAACGCTGCTCCTTATCTACCAACATATTTACGTTACACACCGCCATGTTACACGCTCCAATTCGAAGCACCCTAGCGGTAGAGGGTTGCAAATATGTAGACGTGAAGAATAAAAATGTTCAAAGTTAATAACGTTTGTTTTGCTTAACAAGCGTCAAAATTTTTCATATCAAAAATTCGGAGCCATGACCCTTCAAAACACCCTCGTAATAAACTAGAGGGGGGCGGAATATGTGCACTTGCGTTCCCGCTGGGGAAGCTGTTCTTGTACTTGCAGCACTTTAGTTAGCGGTTAACACACACAGTGTCATCGACGGTCGTTGTTACAGTCTGTTCCCTGTAGTGTTGCTACTGAAGAATAGTTTTCACGTAGATAAGGCGGAGGCTATATTTTTTAGCACACCCTCATAAGTATGAATACATACGACATGCTACAGAGAGAGCTTCTGGTCACCCCTTCGTATAGTGTATGCAGCACGACTCTAAATTACCATTACACACTTTAAGACCTCGTTGTGGGGGCTTAAAAGTTATCAGTTACATACAGAACATATTCCTCTTCCTCTTGTAAAGTGCAATATTTGTGGTTTACTTTTTTTAGGATTGTAGACAACTGTGTAAGTTGAAATGACATGTTTAATGTCGCAATATTAGCACAAGAATACACGCTTTTACACAGTTTACAACGTGACACCAGAAAACATTTCTCAGAATGACGAATCTCGTCAACATCAAAAAGTGAAATAATCCTAAACACAACAACACGTATTAAATATTACCTCTCAGAAGGTTAAATTATCGTAAACTTGACAATATTAAAGTTTAACTATAAGTTTCTTTACAAAAGTGTTCCTACACTTACGTTATGATGTTGGTCAGTACTACAAAAATCGTCAGATTCCGGTACAAAGTTCGGTACTATTTTTAGGACGACAATCACGTCTACGATGGATGGTTAGTTATGTGATAAATTGAGCAAAAGGTTACCCAAGGTCGCTCCAGTTTACAGTGGATGCAAGCTGGTGAACCAGCAAGTTTACGCCTCTACACGCGGTATTTATCTTAAGCTGTGATGAGCTGCCGTCTGCTAGGCAGCTCTCTTCCGCTGAACTACCTATAAAACTAAACCTTTGCTGAATTTTCCAGCAGAAACTTTCCCTACGTTTCTCGTTATGCGAGAGAACATGTACACATCCCTGGTCTTATTATGTGGCGATATACACGTGCATGGTTGGAGCAGCGTGCATATTATAATGCCCTCTCAGTTCTCACAAGAACAATTAACTAATTGGCTGGTTCGTTTCTCCTCAGTTGCAGCTAGACGATGCTACAATTAATTTCCAGCTGGATATCAGCCACTGTGAACGCAGCGTTCACACAAATTGCTCCTCTGCGTTGTACAGAGCGTTATGCACTGCTATCTGCACATGACGCCAATTCAATAAGAGTCCTCGAAATTTTCCGTTTTGCCTTACTCATAGCCGAACTGTCTCCCCACCTGGGTTCTTTAGTTCTTCACGTGACGGCTTTTTTCGACCTATAGGAGCGTTCCTCTTATTTTGTGGAAACCCTCTCTACCAATCGCATGGTCCCTACCTTTAAACTGCGTTGAAACTTTGGCTCTTTTCTCCCTCCTAGCGCGTTTCCGCTAATCAGACGTTTTGTGCCCGTTCCAGATGCCTAAATGCGTACATTGACTCTTCCACTTGCTGGACACATGATCGAAAATGCGTCACTGGTCTTGTTTCGTGTCCATTTGGAATTCCGAAACACAGTTTTCTAAAAGCTTTCTTTGTTGTCCTCCCTTAGATGGACCATCATACCCGCTCTCCCCATCTGAGTACCCTGGTCGGTCGCTGACTTTCCACCTGGGACACCCCTTTAAGTGGTTTCCATACTACCCCCTGTAGTGCAGCATAGCCTCTGCATCGTCCCTCTGAATTCCAAACTAAAACGCCTCTCGCTGCTTGTTTCACATTCCCCTCAAACATGCATTAGAGGAACGGTGTGTTAATTACCGTCAATTGAATGTCATCCCCTTTTGCATTACGTACTGCTTGGCAAATTTGCTCATTAGCGCCGAATTAAGTTAGATGCCATATTCACCTTCCCGTTGCGATGTATAAAGCTCTCATGTAAGGCGCGAATCTGATCTTCATTTATTCTGCCACCTTACACCCTGTATAGGTAAAATAGTGATGGTAACTTTCTGTGACTCTGGTAGTAATACACTATGGTTTTGCTAATTTGGGATATACTGCACCAAATGATCTCTGAGAAGGTAAGGACCAAGTATCCCCACTGGAAGCGGAAGATAAAGGATCTTTGACAGTGTAAGTTTCAGTGATTGAAAGCAGATATGCAAACACACCAGGAGAGTGTGGATGTACTCTCCGTTGAAGCCGGTTCCATCTTGTCTTGTCTTGTCATACTTGGTATTAAGTCTTATTTCTTGGGGTTTTTGTGGTTCTTTTCGTAGTAGTAGTGTTGCCGGGTGCAGCGATCTTGAGCGTCGCTTTGACAGAAAAAATCTTGGTATTGTTTTACTTTGTAATGACGATGCTATTTTGTAAATATTTACACTGGTCTTATTTAGACATCGACAAGGTACGCAACCTAGTTTCAAGCAACACAGTTCGTTATTATATATTGTTTTAATAGTTTTTAGTAGGCACTGCAAGTGATGCGTTACTATTCTTACGCTATATAACAGACTGCGACGATTATTTAAGATAGCTTGCGTTAAGTCCAGTTAAATAATTTTGTGATATTAAACTTTCCAGCCTTTTCTAACGTTCAAGGCCCAGAAATATGATTTAATTAATTATCAGAAAAACGTCAGGCTAGCTCACACAGAATTTGACCAGAGACTTTATTATCTGCGTTGCATTGAACTTTAAAGTTAACATACGACTGTCACTGTTAATATATTTGTGGCTCATAGTAAACTGTTCACGCTAAAAAAAACTCAGATTAAAATCGCTTTTTAAACTCTTACAGCACTTTTAGTTGAAAGTCACTTCTTAATCAGTTCTCTTTCGGTAAACAATTAATTAATATTTGCCACTCTCTCCATAGTTTCAACTCTGAGAAGCAGTTATTTCGTAGGGTAAATTTAGCGTCGACTTTGCGCAGACCGAGCGAGGTGGCGCAGTGGTTAGCACACTGGACTCGCATTCGGGAGGACGACGGTTCAATCCCGCGTCCGGCCATCCTGATTTAGGTTTTCCGTGATTTCCCTAAATCGCTCCAGGCAAATATCGGGATGGTTCCTTTGGAAGGGCACGGCCGACTTCCTTCCCCGTCCTTCCCTAAACCGATGAGACCGATGACCTAGCAGTTTGGTCTCTTCCCTCACAACAACCCAACCCCTTTGCGAAGAGATATCTTTGGTTAGAGAACGTACACTGTTTAAAATAAACTTTGCTGTAGTTGCAATACTTTCTCTACAAGCATAGATAAATAAGACTTTCACCTCAATCTCTGTTAACACGCCAGAAATCAAGTCAACAAACGTATATTAGCAACAAGAGTCAGCAATAAGTGCAGCAAGCGAGAAAAAGTGAGCTAACAATGTCGTGTAGTAGTTTATTTAGATGGAAACAATTTACGACATAGAATTCTTTTATTCCTTTACTTAGTACTCTTGGTGACTGCTTTGTGTTTAAATAATGTTGAACTTTAATATTTCATTTTATTATTAAAAATATGGTAAAGGCAGATTAAAACACGCCGCCTACAACTGATGAAAATGCGGGAGTAGCTTCACCGTACTAGTTTTGTAACTACACCCTTAAGAGGGCAGTCCATGACGAGGCCGCTCTCACGCAGCCTCGAGGACATTGATGGCCTCTACGAAGGGGGGGGGGGGGGGGGGGGGGGAAGGGGCAGCGGGATGGGCGATCTATCTGCTGACGCGATGGTAGAAGAAATGGATGAAGATCTGGAAGACATAGGGGACCCAGTATTAGTCTGTGTATGACCGAGCATTGGAAGGCTTCAGATCAAATAAGGCGGGGTAAATAACATCCCTTCAGAAATTAAAACTCACTGGGGGTGGTGCACCAAGCCGACTATTCAAGCTAGTTTGTAGAATCTATTAACCTGAATATAGGAAAAATATCATCCACAGAATTCAGAAGTTAGCAAGAGCACAATTTCCTTATCAGCTCATACATCCAAGTTGATGACAAGAATGATGTGCACTGAAATGGAAAAGAAAGTTGAAGATTACTTGGATTTAGCAAAAGTAAAGGCATCAGATAGGCAATTCTGACGTGACAACTTGTGACCTAACAAGTAATAAATGTTTCCTTTCCACACCAAGGCTGCTGGTACGATGTGTGACCGCTAAATTGTTTGCCTCTCGGTTGTCTAGGGGAGCGACCACACACGGTAATACATTCCACTGAGGTTAAAAGTTTCTGCTTCTAACACCTTTTGAATATTTAAATATGGGAAATGAGTAATCAATAACTATAGCCGACACACGATAATTTTTTGATATTATGAGTAACTAAGAAAATGCAACCTTAAGTATCGGCAGTCTGTTGCACGGAGTGAGCACATGAGTATCTAGTCTAGCACAAGATTGCGCGAGAATGAGATAATCTCTCAGATCTGTGTTACAGTCTTTTGCCAATAATGCTGCAGAGTTCAACACTGTAAATTAAGCTGAAAATTACCATCAACTAACCAGTACAGTTCAAAGTTGAGACTCTTCACGCTGAATCGCTGATGTTCACTGCCTCTAGACGAAAATTCTGCTAAGCCTAACGCGATATGCAACATCAATAATACAGAGTTGCGCGGCACTACACGCCGATTTTTACTAAGTCTGAAATTTGCACATGGGATTCGTCTGTTATTTGCGTCAGAGAGTTTAGTGGAAGTTTCCGAGACTGATTCTGTATCGCTGAAATGTCGCAGTGTTAAAATTTATACACAGAATTGTACAAATTTTAACAGTGGGACATTCCAGCCACCCAGGGGCGAAATCAGTCTCGGAAGCTTTTAATAAACTTCCTGACTCGAATAAGAATAGAATTCCAGTCTTGTGCCCACCTGGTTCACACTCTATTCCTCACTCTGCGCGTCGTGTCCCTACATAGCCGCACCCCCACGCTGCCTACAAACCCTTTACTGCCCAAATAAAGCAAAATGACACAGTTGTTGTGCAGCAGATAACTTAATGAATTTCTTTCATTAGAAAGTGGTGGCCCTAGTATACGCGAAACATGGATGCGATAACTCGCAAGGGTCACTATAAAATCCTATTTATTACAATTTATTGTGAACTTCAGGTTAAACATAATTGCACAAGGACATGAAATTATTATATTCAAAAGGAATTAACAGCACCTTGGCAAAAGTCGGGTAATGAGACTGTGAGTGCGTTAAAGTCAATACGACATCAGAGGGGACTATTAAGTTTGCGGAAGTCGCATTGCTAGATCTTAATCAGCAATGGAAAGAAAGAACTACAGAAAAAATCATACTTGTACCCACTATCTCCATAGTGCAGATGCTGACTTCGACATTACTAGTGAGTGTAACTGAATTAAAAATGTAAAAGCTCTAACGCCAATCTGAGAACTCCACGTACATCTATCACTTGTTTTCCGAACACTGTAGTAACTAACCTCACTTACCACAATAAGTGCCTGCATCTGGTGGCTGAAGAGGGTAGAAATTTTGTCTTCTAGTCTGTGCCGAGGGCTGCTCTCCGTTAGAATTGAAGTTTCTCTCTCGGCTGAAGCATCCTCTCCTCCTCTGGTATGTCTCAATGGAAGTAAAGTCCACGGAGCGCTCCCAGCAAGAAGCTGAATTTTTACGTCTTCATGGCATTGATTCGTCCGAGTGATGTTCAGTCCGGCCCATCGTAATACTGCAGCAATCTCCCTTCCAAACTCAGTTTAAAAATAATTAACCAGCCGTATGAGTTTTTAGGGTTAGGGTTCAGAAACAAGCAGCTCCCTCCACCCGTCCTGTCACATGTTTTTAGTGAACCAAGTGTCGTGCAAAAACAAACAGCGTTTTCTCTTCTCCCACTCTACATCTTATCCGTATTATCCAATGGCACCAGCCCTTACTATTTCTTAACAGTCAACATCAATGCATTAACTCAGCACCAGGACGGCGACGGGTCATATGTCCTTAAATACTAAGGTGCCGGACAGCCTCCTGTCTTATTTCACTTCAGAGATTTCTATCTTTGTATTGCTTCGGCTTTACCGTTTCCCAAAATGCTGACTTCCTGCTGAGGGCAGGGCACCGCAAAACTGCGGTCTTCCGCTGTCTGCTCAAGGCGTGTCTTTCCGGTGTCAGCGGACTGGCTTCCCTTCGTTTACGACACAAAACGAATGGTTCCTCTTTGGCGGAATTTATCCCTCATACAATATACTGCTCCGATTTACCACCTGTCCTTGTCATCCCCTTGACAGCGACTGTCTTTTGAAAAGGCCTGCTGCCCCCCTAACGACTTTTAGGTTAGATGGCCTTGGGCAAGTACAGAAAGGGCAACAGCCTCAACGGGTGCAGGGCAAAGTCAGGACATGCGGGGACCAAGCAGCAATCGGTATTGTAATTGTAAACTGTCGAAGCTGCGTTGGTAAAGTACCGGAACTTCAAGCGCTGATAGAAAGCACCGAAGCCGAAATCGTTATAGGTACAGATTAGATTAGATTAGATTAGATTTACTTTCATTCCAATTGATCCGTAGTGAGGAGGTCCTCCTGGATGTGGAACATGTCAGAAAAACAACAATACATGACAAATATTTACAACTAAAACAAATAAACTAATGTACCATTCCACAGGTCCCAAGTGGAATGATCGTCATTTTTAATGAACCCTAAGAGTCATTTTACAAATACTAATGCACTGAATTTAAAATAAAAAACGTTTTTTATTTATTTATAAGGTAATAAACATGTAATACAACTACTGTAATACTTATTTACAATGAGCACATTACTGCACTGAAATGGTGCAGAAGTTAGATTATACTTACACACACACACACACACACACACACACACACACACAAATTTTCAGTGAACACATTACTGCACTGAAATTGTGCAGAAGTTATGTTGTACTTATATACAAATCAGTTGGTTTTACTAAGAAATTCATCAATGGAGTAGAAGGAGTTGGCCACCAATAAATCCTTTAGGCTTCTCTTAAACTGAATTTCATTGGTTGTTAAGCTTTTTATGGCTGCTGGCAAGTTATTGAAAATGTGTGTTCCTGAATAATGCACACCTTTTTGTACAAGACTAAGTGACTTTAAATTCTTGTGAAGATTATTCTTATTTCTAGTATTGATTCCATGAATTGAGCTGTTGGTTTGAAAAAGTGATATATTTTTAATGACAAATTTCATTAAGGAATAAATATACTGGGAAGCTGTAGTTAGTATCCCTAGTTCCCTAAACAGGCTTCTGCAGGATGTTCTTGAGTTCACACCACATATAATTCTTACTGCACGTTTTTGTGCCCGGAAAACTTTAGCTTGGCTTGATGAATTACCCCAAAAAATAATCCCATATGACATTATGGAATGAAAGTAAGAATAGTATGCCAGCTTTTTCATTTTTATATCCCCTACGTCTGACAAAATTCGCATTGCAAACAGAGATTTGTTAAGACGCTTCAGCAGTTCTGTGGTGTGCTCCTCCCAATTGAATTTATTATCAAGCTGTAATCCCAAGAATTTAACACTGTCCACTTCTTCTATCTTCTTGTCATCATATGTTAGACATATACTCTTGGGACACCCCTTACAAGTTCTGAACTGCATGTAGTGTGTTTTTTCAAAGTTTAGTGACAAAGAATTGGCTAGGAACCAGTGATTAATGTCCACAAATATTTTATTGGCTGATCTTTCTAAGACTACACTTGATTTGCTATTTATTGCAATGTTTGTATCATCGGCAAACAAAACAAACTTGGCATCTGGTAATGTTACTGATGAAAGGTCATTGATATACACAAGAAAAAGCTGGTTGAAGCCAGAGATAAATTCTGCCGAAATTTTTACAAAGGTACAGACAGTGTTTAGAAAGGATAGATTGCATGCAACCGGTGGTGGAGTGTTTGTCGCTGTTAGTAGTAGTTTATCCTGTAGTGAAATAGAAGTGGATAGTTCCTGTGAATTATTATGGGTGGAGGTTACACTCAACAACCGAGCTAGGTTAATAATTGGCTCCTTTTACCGACCTCCCGACTCAGCAGCATTAGTGGCAGAACAACTGAGAGAAAATTTGGAATACATTTCATAAATTTTCTCAGCGTGTTATAGTCTTAGGTGGAGATTTCAATTTACCAGATATAGACTGGGACACTCAGATGTTTAGGACGGGTGGTAGGGACAGAGCATCGAGTGACATTATACTGAGTGCACTATCCGAAAATTACCTCGAGCAATTAAACAGAGAACCGACTCGTGGAGATAACATCTTGGACCTACTGATAACAAACAGACCCGAACTTTTCGACTCTGTATGTACAGAACAGGGAATCAGTGCTCATAAGGCCGTTGCAGCATCCCTGAATATGGAAGTTAGTAGGAATATAAAAAAAGGGAGGAAGGTTTATCTGTTTAGCAAAAGTAATAGAAGGCAGATTTCAGACTACCTAACAGATCAAAACGAAAATTTCTGTTCCGACACTGACAATGTTGAGTGTTTATGGAAAAAGTTCAAGGCAATCGTAAAATGCGTTTTAGACAGGTACGTGCCGAGTAAAACTGTGAGGGACGGGAAAACCCACCGTGGTACAACAACAAAATTAGGAAACTACTGCGAAAGCAAAGAGAGCTTCACTCTAAGTTTAAACGCAGCCAAAACCTCTCAGACAAACAGAAGCTAAACGATGTCAAAGTTAGCGTAATGAGGGCTGTGCGTGAAGCGTTCAGTTAATTCGAAAGTAAAATTCTATGTACCGACTTGACAGAAAATCCTAGGAAGTTCTGGTCTTACGTTAAATCAGTAAGTGGCTCGAAACAGCATATCCAGACACTCCGGGATGATGATGGCATTGAAACAGAGGATGACACGCGTAAAGCTGAAATTCTAAACACCTTTTTCCAAAGCTGTTTCACAGGGGAAGACCCCACTGCAGTTCCTTCTCTAAATCCTCGCACAAACGAAAAAATGGCTGACATCGAAATAAGTGTCCAAGGAATGGAAAAGCAACTGGAATCACTCAACAGAGGAAAGTCCACTGGACCTGACGGGATACCAGTTCGATTCTACACAGAGTACGCGAAAGAACTTGCCCCCCTTCTAACAGCCGTGTACCGCAAGTCTCTAGAGGAACGGAAGGTTCCAAATGATTGGAAAAGAGCACAGGTAGTCCCAGTCTTCAAGAAGGGTCGTCGAGCAGATGCGCAAAACTATAGACCTATATCTCTGACGTCGATCTGTTGTAGAATTTTAGAACATGTTTTTTGCTCGAGTATCATGTCGTTTTTGGAAACCCAGAATCTACTATGTAGGAATCAACATGGATTCCGGAAACAGCGATCGTGTGAGACCCAACTCGCTTTATTTGTTCACGAGACCCAGAAAATATTGGATACAGGCTCCCAGGTAGATGCTATTTTTCTTGACTTCCGGAAGGCGTTCGATACAGTTCCGCACTGTCGCCTGATAAACAAAGTAAGAGCCTACGGAATATCAGACCAGCTGTGTGGCTGGATTGAAGAGTTTTTAGCAAACAGAACACAGCATGTTGTTATCAATGGAGAGACGTCTACAGACGTTAAAGTAACCTCTGGCGTGCCACAGGGGAGTGTTATGGGACCATTGCTTTTCACAATATATATAAATGACCTAGTAGATAGTGTCGGAAGTCCCATGCGGCTTTTCGCGGATGATGCTGTAGTATACAGAGAAGTTGCAGCATTAGAAAATTGTAGCGAAATGCAGGAAGATCTGCAGCGGATAGGCACTTGGCGCAGGGAGTGGCAACTGACCCTTAACATAGACAAATGTAATGTATTGCGAATACATAGAAAGAAAGATCCTTTATTGTATGATTATATGATAGCGGAACAAACACTGGTAGCAGTTACTTCTGTAAAATATCTGGGAGTATGCGTGCGGAACGATTTGAAGTGGAATGATCATATAAAATTAATTGTTGGTAAGGCGGGTACCAGGTTGAGATTCATTGGGAGAGTCCTTAGAAAATGTAGTCCATCAACAAAGGAGGTGGCTTACAAAATACTCGTTCGACCTATTCTTGAGTATTGCTCATCAGTGTGGGATCCGTACCAGATCGGGTTGACGGAGGAGATAGAGAAGATCCAAAGAAGAGCGGCGCGTTTCGTCACAGGGTTATTTGGTAACCGTGATAGCGTTACGGAGATGTTTAACAAACTCAAGTGGCAGACTCTGCAAGAGAGGCGCTCTGCATCGCGGTGTAGCTTGCTCGCCAGGTTTCGAGATGGTGCGTTTCTGGATGAGGTATCGACTATATTGCTTCCCCCTACTTATACCTCCCGAGGAGATCGCGAATGTAAAATTAGAGAGATTCGAGCGCGCACGGAGGCTTTCCGACAGTCGTTCTTCCCGCGAACCATACGCGACTGGAACAGAAGAAGGAGGTAATGACAGTGGCACGTAAAGTGCGCTCCGCCACACACCGTTGGGTGGCTTGCGGAGTATACATGTAGATGTAGATGTAGACTGGACGCTGGCTGTTTCCTCCCGCTCGGGTGACCTCCGCCCAGTCTGTACTCAAGACGTCGCCCAGCTACGCTTAAGCAGACTTCCAGAAGAAGAATTTAGTATGGAACTGTAGTAATTGGATGTGTCGATCATTCACATTAACATTAATCATAACTGTACTCTCGTCTCTAGTTTGGGGGTAATTTTGGTTGGCTGGACCTGTTAATTTATTGGGATTTAATTATGGTACATGGGAGTTTTGTCGCAGAGATAAAACCAGTTTCCTTCCGGTTCTCGGTTTCCTACTTTCCTGCCGGTCTTGGATAGCACCTGGATGGGTGACAGAGCCTGCCGAGTGCTTTTGGCGAGCGAGGCGCACTCAGTCCTTGTGAGGCCAGTTGAGGAGCTACGTGACTGAAAAGTAGCAACTCAGGTCACGAAAACTGACAACAGCCGGGAGAGCGGTGTGCTGACCACATGCCCCTCCATATCCGCATCCAGAGACGCCTATCGTCTGAGGTTGACACGGCTGTCGGTCGGTACCTTTGGACCTTCACCCACAAGGCCTGATCGTACGCAGTTAGTTAGTTCGTTAGTTACACGACGGTTTTGCCAGAAACGTCATATAAAAATATCATTGAAACGAATAATGTGCAAATTTATTTCCAAACAATTTTTCCCGCTTTTCCAATATGTGATGACCATTTGTTCCTAACTTCAATAATTCTTACTGATTACTGAAATTAATTGTAAGACTAAAATGAAATTAATTTTACAAAATATGTTGAATTAGTTCTTTCGTAGATACAGATACTTTAATATTACTATCCTCTACAGTATTTGTTGTTAAGTTACAATAAAATCAGTTACATAACAATAATTACAGTTACGTCCTATAAATGCTTCAATTTCGAATTTTGATGAAAGTTTTCATATATCATTTGGTGCCACATGAATCTTGTCGTCGAAAGACAACTTGATCACAACTGTCACCCTTTTCTTTCTATGAAACTTATTAATGTTTAAAATAAATTTTAAAATGTGCTCTGTACTGTTGTCATAACTCGGTCATCTGTTAACGAAAACTCCGTCAATGAAAACCACACCTTTTTAAAGAGATAGCACAGTTTTTTCTTAATCGGACGTTAGTCTTCGCTGTTGAATATCACCTACAGCAGTCAGTTATCGTGACTGTACACTGACAAGATATTAAAGTAGTGGCATTCTCTCGAAGCACACAGTGGCCTCCATGAGGTACAGTCTCTCACGGTAAACTTCTGGAAATTTGGGCGCACTTTTTGTGCAGCGCTGGCTCAAACTCACAGTCTTCCTGGCCAGCTACATTGGTGTCTGCTGTCACGTCGCTGGAGTAGTCAGCCAAATCCACGTTCCCTGAGGCTCACCTATTACTAACGTTGGATCTACATCATCATCTTATGTCCTAGCTCTTTATTCGCATGAAGTGTTGAGTGCTATTGACGAGGGACTTCAGATTGATTCCGTATTTCTGGATTTCCGGAAGGCTTTTGACACTGTATCATACAAGCGGCTTATAGTGAAATTGTGTGCTTATGGAATATCGTCTCAGTTATATGAATGGATTCGTGATTTCCCGTCAGAGAGGTCACATGTCCTAGTAACTGATGGAAAGTCATCGAGTAAAATGGAAGAGATTTCTGGCCTTCCCCATGGTGGTGTTATAGGCCCTTTGTTGTTCCTTATCTATATAAACAATTTGGCAGACAATCTGAGCAGCCGTCTTAGGTTGTTTGCAGATGACGCTGTCGTTTATCGACTAATAAAGTCATCAGAAAATCAAAACAAATTGCAAACTGATTTAGAAAAGATATCTGTATGGTGAAATAATTGGAAATTGACCCTAAATAACGAAAAGTGTGAGATCATCCACATTGAAAGGGTACAGTACAGCCCGACATTGAAAATAGGTACAACATACTTCATTATTCTGTAAAAATAACTCAATTTCAATTAATACAGCGAAGCCGGATACCAGTGTGGGAAAGAATGACAATTTATTTATTTAATTGATCACTTGTGCACTCCCACAAAGTAAATCCCTACATCCAATTTGGTGAGATCAGTGAAATGAATGAATGTATGGTCGTCTGCTAACTGCAGATAGTGAATGTGAATATACGAGCATCTTTGAGACGGTACTTGGGCCACCTCTGGTGGGACCAAAGAGATGAAATTTACCTGAGCTTTGAACGCCTGAAATGTGGCTGACCAATACGGTAGCAAAGTGCTCCCCCACTTCGGCAGAGGTGCGAGAGGACCTGAAGAACGGCCATGTTTCAGCACTCTGCCGCTGGATCTAGTGTTGGTAAGACCTGTCTTAGGCATGCTCCGTAAGGACAAAAGAGTGGAGACATGGTATGCATGTGAAATACTTAGGAGTAGTTTAGAATAATAATTTCTCTATTTCAGGAACTTTTGTGAGGAGAATTAAATGTCAGGCAGGTAATATTAATGGGATCGTAGTAATCTTCGGAAGTGACCAACGGTCACAATGAAACCAGGTGTAGCAATAAGTTGAAATACTTCCGAGAGCTTAAGTTAAGCTGAATTACTAGCGTGTGTACTGTAAGTTGGAAATATTTAAGAAATGGCGTGTGCAGGACTTGAAATTAGAGACGAGTACTTCCACGTGGTGAGTACTGTGTGAGTCTCAATCTGTGTATGAGACAAAGGATAAAGAGAAGTACTCGTCCATGGTATCAGTTGAGGACTCGCGTGTGTGATGAATATGTTCTTAATATTACTTTGCGTGTTATGTTTCCATGTGACGCTTGATTGAAACTATAATACTCTGAGAGAGAGGCAAGGTGAGTCAGCCGTCTATCCAGCAACACCACTTGCCTTGCATTGCACAGGAAGACGTGCATATATCGTCCACAGTTCGTAGTAGGAAAGAAAAGTTACGAAGTGGGGCAGTGTCGTGTGGAACTGGGGTGAATACTAATTGAAGTGGGAAAGCTGAAAGTGATGTGATTATAATGTTGTGACTATTCCTTATGTTGTATTCCATGTTGCAGTGTGGTGTATGTCATGTAATTTAAGTATGTGTGGTTTGCATGGGAGAGTAGCAAGGTAGTTTCAGAGGTAGTGGGCTATGCATGTTCCTTTTGTACCGCTCGGTCTGGAGGAAAGTTTCGTGATGATGGTTGTGAGAGTCGAAGTGTGAGATATAGCAAAAGATCCACCATCCTATCCAGAAAGTGCATTGTAGCATTAAGTAATTACGAGACCATAAGATAGAATTTCACCAATGTAAAGCCATGCCCACTGGGCGGAATTCCTCATGTGTTATTGTTGTAGGTTATAGAATTTGTGTGTTTAGGTTATAGAATTTATCGGAATAAATAAGATAGTGAAAAGAAAAAGATTGGTGGCCTTTTCCTTCGAATTGTATGTTGTCATGATATCCAGAATTTATAATGTGTGTGCCATTCATATTCAGTGCGATGGCCACGTGTTGATAAAAGCCGTTAAATAAAAAGAGAAAATGTGGTATTGCTAGTGCGTAGTGAACAGTCAGAGTAGTGTAAATTACTAATAGTCAGCTGTGAGTTTCCGTTGCGTAATATTCATACAGGAGAATAATTTGTAACTTAATTGTGAGTACTAGAGTTCATGTTACTCGACAAATAAGAATGAATCCAGTCGCTTGGCAGACCACTCATCTTGCAGGCCTGACTGCTTGATGCCACAGTATGAGCAAGGCATGTGGGTGCCTCTCAACATGAGTGCTAAAAGGGATCCGCTGAACTTCGGTTACACGACAAATCCGTCAAATCTAAAGGTCGTAAATCAACTAAATGCCTAGGAATTACAATTACGAAAAACTCAAATTGGAAGGAACACATAGAAAATGTTGTGAGGAGGGCTAACCAAAGACTGCGTTTTATTGGCAAGACACTTAGAAAATGTAACAGATCCAATAGACAGTCTGCCTACACTATGCTTGTCCGTCCTCTTTTAGAATACTGCTGTGTGGCGTGGGATCCTTACAAGTTAGGATTGACAGAGTACATCGAAAAAGTTCAGAGAAGGGAACCACGTTTTGTGTTATCGCGAAATAGGGAAGAGAGTGTCAGTGAAATAATACAGGATTTGGGGTGGAAATCATTAAAACAAATGCGTTTTCCGTTACGGCGGAATCTTCTCATGAAATTCCAATCACCAACTTTCTCCTCAGAATGCGAAAACATTTTTTGACACTGACCTACATAGAGAGAAACGATCACCATGATGAAATAAGGGAAATGAGAGCTCGTACTGAAAGATATAGGTGTTCGTTCTTTCTGCGTGCTATATGAGATTGGAATAATAGAGCATTGTGAAGGCGGTTCGAAGAATCCCATTCCAGGCTCTTAAATGCGATTTGCAGAGTATCCACGTAGGTGTAGATGCACATGTCTTAACCTGACAGTAGATGCAAGATCTTTTTTAAAAAATGAAGACACTTTTATATGATGTACAGATCTCAAACAAACGTTTGACAATATAAGATGGTGCAAGAGGGGCAATAGTTATGAGCTGCAGGGAATGACAGGTAACACTTAATATGTAAAGAACTATGAAGGAATAATAAGTATGAAAGGCCAAGAAAAAATTGATTGGATTGTAGTGGCGACTTCCACCACCGAATGTGTCAGGATGACCAAATGTAGCGGGAAGACACCAAATGTAGTGGATAGGTGCCAGGAGGTGCCATATTAAAACTCAGCAAGAACTTTCCAAGTGATTTATTGTTTTTTAGCTACAGTGGCCTCGTTCCTCTTGGTCTGCGTCACAGGGCTCTGCAGTGCTGGGGGAGCACCCCCGTGGCCTGTGCAACGCAATGCTGTGTCGTGCCAGCCTTGTACAACAGCTGCAGAGTTCCGATTACACCAAGATCGCTGCGCCAGCAGCCGACTCAGTGACCACCATCCTCGATGTCTCCGCGCTGCTCCACCGGGAGCCGTAGGCCGGACTCGCTGCTACTTCTTCCTTGCTGGCGTAGCTGAGATCGAGTGGCAACAAGCACCTGCTATGTCATCAGAATCTGCGGCCCTCGCCTTGGGAAATCTCTGGCATGTGTCAGGAGCTGAGACGACTGCCCATGGTAGCAAGCCGAAGAGTGGCCCGCCGCTGGCTGCGGACCCCGCGTTGGCCTCAGAGGGTTGAACCAATGACCCACCATGGACTGGAATGCTGGCGCCCCATCTGTTGATGCGTGTAGCCAGTGGTGTGACATTCCTCGCCGTCCAGGAGAGCTGCCACAGTTGAATGAAGCTCGTTAGAAAACGGCACCTATTTATACTCGGCTGTGCGCCTCTGTTTTGCTAACGCACCGCTCATAGTCACATATGCACAACACCTGGGCCACTTCTGCCTGTAGCTTGCGTCATTCAAACCGTTGCGTTTACGCTTTTCAGCAGTCAGTTCGACGGCCCTGTGGCCTCCATACTACTTCTCAACCGATGGTATGCGTCACTCACTGCAATCCAGCCCACACCTGGCTGTAACTTGTGCTCAGAATATCTCAAAAAACTAGCTTTCCCTATCCTAAACGGTGGTGTCACTACAGTATCAAAAGGAGTAAAGACAGGCAGGGATGCACACGACTTCCTCACTGTAAGTTTATACAGGGTGTTACAAAAAGGTATGGCCAAACTTTCAGGTAACATTCCTCACACACAAATAAAGAAAAGATGTTATGTGGACATGTGTCTGGAAACGATTAATTTCCATGTTAGAGCTCATTTTAGTTTCGTCAGTATGTACTGTACTTCCTCGATTCACTGCCAGTTGGCCCAATTGAAGGAAGGTAATGTTGACTTCGGTGCTTGTGTTGACATGCGACTCATTGCTCTACAGTACTAGCATCAAGCACATCAGTACGTAGCATCAACAGGTTAGTGTTCATCACGAACGTGTTTTTGCAGTCAGTGCAATGTTTACAAATGCGGAGTTGGCAGATGCCCATTTGATGTATGGATTAGCACGGGGTAATAGCCGTCGCACGGTAAGTTTGTATCGAGACTGATTTCCAGAACGAAGGTGTCCCGACAGGAAGACGTTCGAAGCAATTGATCGGTGTCTTAGGGAGCACGGAACATTCCAGCCTATGACTCGCGACTGGGGAAGACCTAGAGCGACGAGGACACCTGCAATGGACGAGGCAATTCTTCGTCCAGTTGACGATAACCCTAATGTCAGCGTCAGAGAAGTTGCTGCTGTACAAGGTAACGTTGACCACGTCACTGTATGGAGAGTGCTACGGGAGAACCAGTTGTTTCCGTACCATGTACAGCGTGTGCAGGCACTATCAGCAGCTGATTGGCCTCCACGGGTACACATCTGCGAATGGTTCATCCAACAATGTGTCAATCCTCATTTCAGTGCAGATGTTCTCTTTACGGAAGAGGCTTCATTCCAACGTGATCAAATTGTAAATTTTCACGATCAACATGTGTGGGCTGACGAGAATCCGCACGCAATTGTGCAATCACGTCATCAACACAGATTTTCTGTGAACGTTTGGGCAGGCATTGTTGGTGATGTCTTGACTGGGCCCCATGTTCTTCCACCTACGCTCAATGGAGCACGTTATCATGATTTTATAAGGGATACTCTACCTGTGCTGCTAGAACATGTGCCTTTACAAGTACGACACAACATGTGGTTCATGCACGATGGAGGCCCTGCACATTTCAGTCGAAGTGTTCGTACGCTTCTCAACAACAGATTCGGTGACCGATGGATTGGTAGAGGCGGACCAATTCCATGGCCTCCACGCTCTCCTGACCTCAACCCTTTTGACTTTCATTTATGGGGGCATTTAAAAAGCTCTTGTCTACACAATCCCGGTACCAAATGTAGAGACTCTTGGTGCTCGTATTGTGGACGTCTGTGATACAATACGCCATTCTCCAGGGCTGCATCAGCGCATCAGGGATTCCATGCGACGGAGGGTGGATGCATGTATCCTCGATAACGGAGGACATTTTGAACATTTCCCGTAACAAAGTGTTTGAAGTCAGGCTGGTACGTTCTGTTGCTGTGTGTTTCCATTCCATGATTAATGTGATTTGAAGAGAAGTAATAAAATGAGCTCTAACATGGAAAGTAAGCGTTTCCGGACACATGTCCACATAACATATTTTCTTTCTTTGTGTTTGAGAAATGTTTCCTGTAAGTTTGGCCGTACCTTTTTGTAACACCCTGTATATCGACGGAGCAATGATGAATATACGTTTAAGAAAGTTTCATGAGTGGTGTTAAAATACCGGAAGAAAAGACATCAATGGCAGGATATGCTGATAACATAGCAATTCTAAGTGAAAGTGGGGAATGATTCCAGAACCTGTCGAATCGAATAAACAGTCTAATGAGGATGTGCTGTGAACTGAAACTAAAATGAAGAAGAAAATAATGAGGACTAACTAATAGAAATGAGATTAGTAACGAAGTTAAAATCGAAATTGTAGACTACGAAGTAGACAAAGTGAAGGAATACCGCTAGCTTGGAAACAATGTAAAACATGATGGACGAAGAAATGAGGACTAGAAAGGCAAACTCACAGTAAAAAAGAGGATCCTGACCAAAACAAGTCTACAACCGTCTAACATCAACTTTAATTTATGGAAGTAATTTCTAAGAATGTGTGCGTGCAGTAGAGTATTGTATGGAAATGAATCACGGGCTGTGGGGAAGTCGGCAATGAAAATAAACGCGGTATTTGACAGGAGCTGCTATAAAGGGAAGTTGAAAATTAGGCCGGCTGATAAGGCAATGAATGTAGAACTGGCGAGAACAGGACTATGTGGAAACACTGAAAAAAAAAAAGAGACAGAATGAGAGGACATTTATTAAGACGTAAGGGTTAATTTCTGTGGTACTATAGGGAGCTGTAGACTGTAGAGGCTGAAAGCTATAAAGAGATATTGGAATGTAATGCATACAGACTATGGGCTAATGAAACTGGACCACCAAGAAAGCATTAGATTGGCGTGAAGGGCACGCTGATACGCCGTGATTAACATTTCAGCCCCAAATAGGCAGCAGTGATACCATCTGGATTCTGTACGAGAGGAAAGATTACGCTTCGGGATTAGCATTGAGGCACGGCATTTAAATCTTGTTCATTTTACGCCCCATGAGAAAGCAGAAGCATCTGTCAACACATGTAGGTACTCGACAGCAGCAGAACGGCGGCCTAATAGAGACTGCAGTCAAACGTACCGCGACATTCCTGCTCGGGCTAATCGGGGTCCCACGACTGTCATACGATGATGGCACTAATTGGATCAGGAGAGACATACTCTATGCTATCAATATCATAAAGGCCCCACATGACTAGCGTCCGAGAGGACACTTAGTTCGTTTGCCACTGCTGTACTGTTGTGCGACGTACCTTGAGCCAACCAACGTGCTTGTTGTAGCGAGGCATGTATACACCTGGACAGTGCGACGACATCTGAAATACAACGGACAGTTAGCACAGCGACCACTGTAAAGTTTCCCCTTCATGCGGCAGCAGCGGAGCACCCCAAGACTGGTACTCCGGACGACGACACCGGACACTGAAATGGTACTGTATCGCCTTTTCAGACGAGAGTCGGTTCCATGTACAGCATCACGACGGTCGTATCCTTGTGTGGAGGTCCGAGGTGAACGCACGTAGCTTTGTCGTATTTTCCAGCGTCATACAGGACTAGCGTCTGGTATGGGACGCCACTTTGGTGGAAAACATGATCTGAATGTACATCTACATACACACTCCGCAATCCACCATAGGGGGCATGGCTGAAGGTACACAGATCCAGTAATAGTCATTTCACGTATGATCCCTAACACTTCGTCTCTTCCTGATCTTTACGCGAAATGTATATTGGCGGCAGTAGAATCGTTCTTCAATCTGCTTCGAGGAACGAAGAGAACTTCGCCTTCCCTCCAGAGATTCCTGTTTGAGTTGCCGAAGCATCTCCATGACACTTGCGTGTTGATCGCACCTACCAGTAACAAATGTATCAGTCCGCCTCTGAATTGCTCCGAAGTCTTCCTTTAATCCGAACTGGTACGGATCCCAAACACTCGACCAGTACTCAAAAATATTTGCCATTAGCTTTCTATATGCAGTAGGCTTAACAGATGAACCAGACTTCCCAAAAATTCTCCCAGTTACCCGAAGTCGCCGATTCGCCTTGCCTACTACAATCCTCACATCCTCGTTCCATTTGAAATTGCTTTGCAACGTTACGCGTCAACATTAAAACGACGTGAATGAGTCCAGGAGCACCCTAACAATGGTGTATTCGAGCATTACGGGACTGTTTTTCTTACTCATCCATATGAACTTACGGTTTTTTATATCTAAAGCTAGTTGCCGTTCATCACAACAACGAGAAATTGTGTCTAAGTCATCTTGTATTCCCTATAGTGTCTCAAAGACGGCACTTAACGGTACACCACAGCATCATCAGCAAACAACTGCAGATTGCTGCAAACCCTATCCGCTGGGTCATTTATGTACATGGAAAATAATAGCCGTCCTATTACACTTCTCTAGTGCACTCCTGACGATAGCCTTGTCTCTGATGAACATTCGCCTTCGAGGACAACGTACTGAGTTCTACTACTGAAGAAGTCTTCGAGCCACTCACATATCTGTGAGCCTATTCCATATGTTCCTACCTTTGTTAACAGTCTGCAGTGGGGTAACGTGTAAACGCTTTTCGGAAATAACAGGTATGGAATCTGCCTGTTTCCTTTCATCCATATTTCGCAGTTTTTAATGTGAGAAAAGCGCAAGCTGAGTTTCGCACGAGCGATACTTTCTGGAATCCCGTTATTTCGTGGACATAAGCTTTTCCGTCTGAAGGAAATTTATCATATTTGAACTCACAGTACTTTCAAGGATTCTGTAGCAAACTGATGTTAACGATATTGCACAGTAATTTTGCGGGTCCGTTTTTTACCCTGCTTATATACATGCGTCAGCTGCCATTTCTTTCCAGTTCCTTGGGACTTAGCCCAGGGCGAGAGATTCGCCATAAATGCAAGCTAAGTGAGGGCCCCGTCCTGTAGAGTACTCTTTGTGAAAGCGAATTGGGATTACATCCCGACAAGACGACTTTTTTTGCTTGCAACTCCTTCAGTTATTGCTATACTGTATCCTCCGTACGGGAGTTCTTGCAATGGTCAAAAGAAGGTACGATTGTACGTTTCTCCTCCATGAACCATTTCTTATATGTGAAATTCAAAACTTCGTCTCAGCTTTTTCTATATTTTGCTACCACTCCAGATTGATCAACGATTGACTGGACAGAAGCCTTAGATCCTTTTAGAAATTCTGCAGAGGTCGAGAATTTTCTCGGGTTCTTAACCATATCTTTTGCTAAGGTATGACGGTGGCAGCTGTTCTATGCTTCGAGCATAAATCTTTTTACAGACGCACGAATCTCTACATTTACGCATTTACGCATTCTCTTTCAGACCGAGAATGCGACAGACTTTTCTTGCTCAGCATTTTCCGAATTTCGTTGTTACACCACGGTTCGTCTTTCCCGTGCTTAATCCACTTACTAGGAACATAATTTGCAGAGCAGGGTTTACAATCCGTTTAAACTTGGCTCACAATTCCTCTACGTCCGTCACATCTGATTCGCTAAGTCGCTAATCTGTACAACACGGGATACATTTGTAACCCTTTAAGGCCATGAGTGTGGTCTGTCTTTGAGGTCTGCGTGACATTATATTTCAACAAAATCAGGATGTGCTGTCCCATCCTACTTGAACAGAGAGGGTGTTCGACTGTCTCGCTGGCCACCACGTGCTCCAGAGTGCTCAACAACTGCCAACATCTAGTAGCGGGGTGCAGACTAAAGAGACTGCCTGCACTACGTTTATTCCTCCACTACTGTGCTGTACGGGATCCTTACTAGATAGGACTGACGGACCATATTTAAAAAGTTCAAAGAAGGGCAGCTCGTTTTGTGTTATTGCTAAATAGTGAGAGAGTGTCATGGAAATGATAAACGAGTTGGGATGGCAGTCTCTAAAATAAAGGCGTCCTGGGTTGCGGTGAGATTTTTTCACGATATTTCGCCTCTGAATTTGAAAATATTTTACTGTGACAACCTACATACAGTGTAATGATTATCATAAAAAAATAAGAGAAATCAGAACTCGTACAGAAACATTTAAGTGTTAATTTTTCCCACACCCTTTTACAGAGGCAACGGTAGAGAAATAGTCCGAAGGTGGTTCGAAGAACGCTCTGCCAGTCACTTAAATTTGAATTGCAGAGTAGTCATGTAGATGTACATGTAGACAGATTGCCACTCCATCACTCGCCAGCCACTACTATTGACGAACTCTGGCATCAAGTCGCTTGGAATGAATTCACGCATGTCACTCAACCTCAGTCCGATTCGATACGTAACTGGATAAGAGCCATCGGCACTGCTGAAGTCAGTGGCGGCTGGAAACGGCACATTCACAATATCTCGCAAAACAGTTCATTTGAAGACCGATGTTTACTGTAACGTTTTGCCTGTTATTATAAGGTTTCGCCAGCGTGGGTTTTCTTTACTAATTACGATACACCCTGTATAACCGGCTTTGGTCTGACACTTCCAGAACTTGCCATGCATATGGCTGACTACTGTTCATGTATTCTGTTTGAAGGAAAATGCGAATTTGATATCCTGTTATAATGACCAACATTTCAAGCACAGTTCATTTCTTTTACTTTTCATTTTCGATTTTACGCTCATTACTCTCCAGTCCTTTTCGGACCTTCTTCTTAGGCTTACATATTACTCATAATTGTCTACAATGCTTATTTTTATATCCAAAGTCTATATGAATCGTCCATATTTAACGAAATTTTGTCTTGAGCTCATTTAGATCTAACAGCTGTTTTCAACAAACACCTCTCTCTTAACTTAGATGCGACTGATGGATACCTAAGAAGTTAACATAATGGGTAGATCAATACTAGAATAAGTGCTTGGATCATAGTCGTACAGCGTGCCCTGGCGTGTTTTCAGAGATTTAATAGTACGATGGAAAACCATGGAGGTATAATAATGAGTTGTCATGACGTCAAAAACTTGTAGCCGACGTCAGTGGCCCTAATATTAGCTTTTGGTGCTACGATTGAGTGAAGTCGTGGAATGTTTTTGATTACAAATATCAGCTTGCGTCATTTACGGTTGTACTAATCACTGTGATTGAAGTCTAAAGCGTAAATGAATCATATCATTCTGAGAGGCACCCACATGCCTTGCTCATACTGTGGCATCAAGCAGTCAGGCCTGCAAGATGAGTGGTCTGCCAAGCGAGTGGATTCATTCTTATTTATCGAGTAACATGAACTCTCGTACTCACAATTAAGTTACAAATTATCCTCCTGTATGAATAATACGCAACGGAAACGCACATCTGACTATCAGTAATTTACAGGACTCAGACTGTTCACTACGCACTGGCAATACCACATTTTCTTTCTTTTTTATTTAACGGCTTTTATCAACACGTGGCCATCGCACTGAATATGAGTGGCGCACACATTATAAATTCTGGATATCATGACAAAATACAATTCGAAGGAAAAGGCCACCAATCTTTTTCTTTTCACTGTCTTATTTATTCCGATAAATTCTATAACCTAAACACACAAATTCTATAACCTACAACAATAACACGTGAGAAATTCCGCCCAGTGGGCATGGCTTTACATTGGTGAATCTCTATCTTATGGTCTCGTAATTATTTAACGCTACAGTGCACTTTCTGGATAGGATGGTGGATCTTTTGCTATATCTCACACTTCGACTCTCACAACCATCATCACGAAACTTTCCTCCAGACCGAGCGGTACAAAAGGAACATGCATACCCACTACCTCTGAAACTACCTTGCTACTCTCCCATGCAAACCACACATACTTAAATTACATGACATACACCACACTGCAACATGAAATACAAGACAGGGAATAGTCACAACATTATCACTTTCAGCTTTCCCACTTCAATTAATATTTATCCCAGTTTCACACGACACTGTCCCACTTCGTAATTCTACTTTCCTACTATGAACTCTGGAGATATATGCACGTCTTCCTGTGCAATGCAAGCCAAGTGGCGTTGCTGGATAGACGGCTGACTCACCTTGTTTCTCTCTCAGAGTGTTATAGTTTGAATCAAGCGTCGCACGGAAACATATCTCGCAAAGTAATATTAAGAACATATTCATCACACACACGAGTCCTCAACTGATACCATGGACGAGTACTTCTCTTTACCCTTTGTCTCATACACAGATTGAGACTCACACAGTACTCACCACGTGGAAGTACTCACCTCTAATTTCAAGTCCTGCACACGCTATTTCTTAAATATTTCAACTTATAGTACACACGCTATTTCTTAAATATTTCAACTTATTGCTACACGTGGTTTCATTGTGACCGTTGGTCACTTCCGAACATTACTACGATCCCATTAATATTCTCCCCACTAAAGTTCCTGAAACAGAGAAATTATTATTTCAAACTACTCTTAAATATTCCACATGCATACCATGCCTCCATTCTTTTGTCTTTATGGAGCACAACTAAGACAGGTCTTAACAGCACAAGATCCAGCGGCAGAGTGCTGAAACATGGCCGTTCTTCAGGTCCTGTCGCACCTCTGTCGAAGTGGGGGAGCACCTTGCTACCGTATTGGTCAGCCACATTTCAGGCGCTCAAAGCTCAGGTAAATTTCATCTCTTTGGTCCCACCAAAGGTGGCCAAAGGATCGTCTCAAAGATGATCATATATTCACATTCACTATCTGCGGTTAGCAGACCACTATACATTCATTCATTTCACAGATCTCACCAAACTGGATGTAGGGATTTATTTTGTGGGAGTGCACATGTGATCAAATAAATGAATAAATTGTCATTCTTTCCCACACTGGTATCCGGCTTCGCTGTATTAATTGAAATTGAGTTATTATTAGAAAAAAATGTGTTGTTCTGACTAAAATAATGAAGTATGTTGTACCTATTTTCAATGTTGGGTGGTACTGTACCCTTTCAATTCTTTTGTGGTGTAGTTCAAAACATATTTTATTCTGCATATACACACACCAAAAAAAGTTTTACATCACCTCGGTTCCGAAAGTTCTGGAACCTGTTCAGGAAATAGGAACAGAGATTAACATAAACATCATTTCCGCCTTTTTGTTGTACATGAACACCACACATTGCATGTTGTACCATCATACAATGAAAACCTCACAGGTGGTGGTCCAGTTGCTGTAGACAACGGTACCTCTAATACCCAGTAGCACGCCCTCTTACATTGTGCATGCCTGTATTCGTCATGGGATACTGTCCACAAGTTCATCAAGACACTGTTGGTCCAGATTATCCCACTTCTCAACGGCGATTCGCTGTAGATCCCTCAGAGTGGTTGGTGGGTCACGTAGTCCATAAACAGCCATTTTCAATGTATTCCAGGCATGTTTGATAGGATTGATGTCTGGAGAGCATGCTGGCCACTCTAATCGAGCGATGTCGTTATCCTGATGGAAGGCATTCACAAAATGTGCACGATGGGGGCGCTAATTGTCATCAATGAAGAGGAATGCCTCGCCAATATGCTGCCGATATGGTTGCACTATCGGTCGCAGGTTGGCATTTACGTATCGTACAGCCGTTACGGCGCCTCCCATGACCACCAACGGTGTACGTCGACCCCACATAATGCCACCCCAAAACACCAGGGAACCTCCACCTTGCTACACTCGCTGGACAGTGTGTCTAAGGTGTCCAGCCTGACTGGGTTGCCTCCAATCACGTCTCCGCCGATTGTCTGGTTGAAGACATATGCGACACTCATCGGTGAAGAGAATGTGATGCCAATCGTGAGCAGTCCATTCGGCATGTTGTTGGGTCCATCTGTACCGCGCTGTATGATGTCATGCTTGCAAAGATGGACCTTGCCATTGACGTCGTTAGTGAAGTTGAGCATCATGCAGACTATTGCGCACAGTTTGACGACCTCTGTCTGCACGAAAAGCATTATTCTACATGTTGGCGTTGGTGTCAGGGTTCCTCCGAGCCATAATCCGTAAGTAACGCTGATCCACTGCAGTAGTAGCCCTTGGGTGGCCTGAGCGAGGCATGTCATCGACAGTTCCTGTCTCTCTGTATCTCCTCCACGTCCGAACAACATCGCTTTGGTTCACTCCGAGACGCATGGACACTTCCCTTGCTGAGAGCCCTTCCTGGCACAAAGTAACAATGCGAACGCGATCGAACCGCGGTATTGACCGTCTAGGCATGGTTGAACTACAAACAACATGAGTCGTGTACCTCCTTCCTGGTGGAATGACAGAACTGATCGGGTGTCATTGTTTACATCTTTGGGTGGGTTTAGTGACATCTCTGAACAGTCAAAGGGAATGTGTCTGCGATACAATATCGACAGTCAGAGCATATCTTCAGGAGTTCTGGGAACCGGGTTAATGCAAAACTTTTAATGATGTGTGTACTACGTAAATTTTGATTACGCTGCTTGTCTTTACTACAGTGGTTTTATTTCTGTTGTTTGACTTTAGATTTACTATAAATCCCACTTGAAATGCTGTCTGGATGAACGCAATGAGAAGGAAAGTTTGGAAATCGATCAAACATTTCAAAGTATTTTCTCAGCATTTTCGGTAAGACTACATAAATTGAACATTGGTTTCGTCATTCGGTAGTAAAGAAAATGCTGGATTACGAAAGCAGGCCTTTCATATCGGTACGACTCTTCCTCGTTATGCGCAGTGTATAACAAAAACAAAGTCTCATTAACGATACGAAACGCGATATATTAATGGATAAAATAAACATTTAATAACATAAAAACGTCTGTAAATGCCATCATGACGCTCCGTTAATCTCGAAAGCACTGTAACATTCTCTGCTTCATACACTGTTGCGTGAACACAACTGAATAAGAGCAAGGACCGATCCTATACAGCAGTCTGCTCGGATTTTGGGGGCATCTAACATGGAGGCACCGGCTTCAGGTCGACGTTTGGCGTAAGTCTTTAATGTCATATCCCACTAATATACCTCCGTGGGGAAACCAGAAGAAAATACTCGTGAATTACATGTAAAACATAGCTACATGAGCGAGGTCTTATGCTAGGATTTCATGTTACTTTGTTCAACATCTATGTTTTGTCATAAATAAAATACGTTGATCAGCCAGTACATTATGATCACTGATCTGCTGTCATAATATCCCCGTTCAGGCGATATAAACTATTATCCAGACGACGGGAGCGTCACATGGCGAGGAATGCACGTAGTATCAGTGAGCGTCCTGTCCACGTGTAGAATAGGGAAGGCGCGCGTTCTATCTGAGTTTGACCGAAGGCAGGTTGTGATGTCACGGAGGCTCGGCAGGAGAATTTCGGAAACTACACGACTTATCGGGTGTTCGAAGAGTACTGCGGCGAGTGTTTTCAACACGTGGCGAAACCCAGGTGAAACAACGTCCAGACGTCCTGGGGTTCGGTAGCCACCCCTCATTACACAGCCCGCATTTCGTGGTCGTGCGGTAGCGTTCTCGCTTCCCACGCCCGGGATCCCGGGTTCGATTCCCGGCGGGGTCAAGGATTTTCTCTGCCTCGTGATGGCTGGGTGTTGTGTGCTGTCCTTAGGTTAGTTAGGTTTAAGTAGTTCTAAGTTCTAGGGGACTGATGACCATAGATGTTAAGTCCCATAGTGCTCAGAGCCATTTGAACCATTTGAACCTCATTACACATGTCGGATGTCGTAGGCTGGGCAGACTGCTGAAAGAGGACAGGAGGCGAGATGTGGCGGAAGTAACATCAGACTTTCATGCTGGACAGAGTTCAAGTGTGTCTGAACACACAGTGCACCGAACGCTCCTAACGATGAACCTCCGCAGCCGACGGCCCATGCAGGCGCCAATGTTGACACTGCTACATCCGCAACTACGACTGAAATGGGCACGTAACCATCGGACTAGACGTTGGCGCAGTGGCAGAGCGTTGCATGGTCCGGTGAATCCTCATGCCTTCTTCACCATGCCGATAGGAGGGAGCGAATCCGTCGGCTTCCAGCGGAACAGCTCTGTGACATCTGTCTTGCGGGACGGAGACAAACTGGCGGCGGCTCTGTTGCGCACTAGAGAACATTCACGTGGGCTTTCGAGGGTCGAGCGCAGCTCTTGCAAGGCGCCATGGCAGCCAAGGTGTATCGTACTCTGATTGCAGACCACGTACACCCCTTCATGGCGATAAAGTTTCCTGAGGGCAGAGTGGCATTTTTTAACAAGATAATGCACCATGTCACGAGGCAAGGGGTGTGATGGAGTGGTTCGATAAACACAGTGGCGAGTTCCAATTGATGTGCAGGCCCCCCAACTTGACAGAGCTGAACCAGGTGGAACACATCTGTGTGAAAGGTGGACATAACGGATATTAGGTAGATGGTCATAATGTTCTGAGTGGTCAGTGTATTATTCGGTAACACGGAAAATCTTAATTTCCCAAGATAACGTAATTATGTAATTGTTTTACTGACATTTATGATATTCTCTTAAGTCTTACTATTCTTAGAGGTATTGTTTACTATTAACATTTCAATGTGCATAGTACATCAGCTATACAGAGGAGCCATAATAAAATGACAATAATATTTAATGTAATGAACGTTAGTATTGTGTGAAGTACATTTCTCATTATACAGGGTGTATCATAATTAATGGCGTAAACGCATACAGTTGAAAGTACACGATACTAGAAGCAAAAAAAGTCTCAGTAAACACAGGGTCGAAAATGCTTACCTTAAGAGCTAAGAGCAATTTTTCATCTTCGATACTGTGAAGCATCTCCCTTCTACTGCAGGCTCTTTGCTTTCCATATTTTGGGAATTGATAATATAGTCTAAATCAAGAAAAAAATGTCCAGTGAACTTGTGCTCTAAAATGCATATCTTTAAAGTTATGAGCACTTGTTCATTAGAAGAGTCGTATTCCCAAGTACCGAAGATGAACAAGTGTTCATAACTCTTAAGGCATGTATTTTAGAGCACATGTTTGCCATACATTTTTTTTCTTGTTTTGGTCCATATTATCATTTCCCAAAATATGGAAAGCAAAGAGCTTGCGGTAGAAGAGATTTGCTTCATAGTATCGAAGATGAAAAATTGCTCGTAACTCTTAAGATAAGCATTTCCGACCCTATGTTTACTGAGACATTTTTGCTTCTAGTATCATGTACTTTCAACTGTATGCGTTTACGCCATTAATTATGGTACACCCTGTATAGAGTTCCTATTGAACCTAAGCAGTGATGCATCAACTACAGAGCATAGCGAGCATAAGAATCGTACCAGAAGAAGAAGATAACTGGTTCGAGGAATAGCGAAGCGAATAGTACGCTTAAACAAATGAGAGCGTGCGTAAATCTCGCAGTCTATATGGTCGCATCCATGCTAACAGCTAAAAGAAGAATCATGTAATCTCTGTTATTATAGGGATGGTTATCTTCAACCCTGGAAGAGCAGAGATGTATGTAAACAGCTTACAGCCAGCCTCAATAAATACTGAAAAATTTGCAGTCACTATTCAAGTTCGTATGAATTCGTTACAATCCTGTTGCAAGCCATTCTTGTCAACGGTCAGATTTGAAATCGGTTACTTTTCTGCGTCGATGATTTGATATTCTGAACCACGAATAGGGGTCTTATACAGCTAATTTTTGATGGTCCTGAACCCTTTGAATTTAATTTACGACAGCGACAAAATTTACAGTTTCGCAACATTCTGTGGCTATAAATTTTACTGGAACCTTAAAATTAACGACTTCACGATAGGAAACTTGTCGAACGGGATCCGAAAAAATACGGCGGTGAAACAGGATGCGAGTGTGGGCCGCCGCCGCTCGGGCGTGTCCGGCCGCAGGAAACTGGCGTCCGAAGGCCAGGCGTATATCACTCGCGAGTCGAAGGGGCAGTCAGTCGCTAACGACCCGGCGAAGGCTCCTGAGCTGTAAATAATTTGCGTTCTGCACAGGTCTGCGTCTGGCACTACAGTCTGTGGTCCAGGTTCACTACAGGCGGCGGTGGACCGTAATTATTTGATTCCTGATGCATTATGGTAACCGTAATTTTAATACGTTACCTGTAACAGCGATATGCCAGTCCTTGTTTCCAGATTTGCACTTCACTATTAGATTTCCTGTTGGTTATGAGTTAATGTAAACATACGACTAGACGATATGCAGCTCTAAACTTCCTGGCAGATTAAAACTGTGTGTCGGACCGAGACTCGAACTCGGGACCTTTGCCTTTCGCGGGCAAGTGCTCTACCAACTGAGCTATCCAAGCACGACTCACGCCCGGTCCTCACATCTTTAATTCCGCCACTACCTCGTCTCCTACCTTCCAAACTTTACAGAAGCTCTCCTGCGAACCTTGCAGGAGTGCTAGTTCTGCAAGGTTCGCAGGACAGCTTCTGTAAAGTTTGGAAGGTAGGAGACGAGGTACCTGCAAAGATAGGAAACAGAGAAATATCGTTTGCTGCGTGCATATAATATAGCAAAAGAATACGTGATTGAAGTTGTAGGTGATCTGTTGGGGAGGATGAGAAGGGGGGAGGCGATGCGGAAGGTGAGCAGGATGTGAATCTTAGTGCACGATAGGTGAGATCTGGAGAACGTGATGGCCAGGGCAACGCTAACACCCTCTGTACGGAGGTTGATCAGCACACCACGGGCAACATACAGTCGTACGTTATTTTTTGAATGATGTTGTCAAGGAAGTCTCAAAGACAGAGCGCAGCCACTGGCCTTAAGAGGTCAGAAGCGAAGCAACGTCAAATTACGGCCTATGCAAATCATAAGTGATTACGTTTGTACCCAACGGCACCCATATACTCACTCCTCGTGCTGGCTCTTTATGTAACTAGGAACCTGCTCACACAGGCGAGACCACGATGCCTTACGTAGAACTGGGACTCATTTGGAAAGACGCAGTGTCCCTCCTGCCTCTCTGGTGCTGAATCAAGAGAAGCTGCAACAGTGGTTGTGGTCTGCGTTGCTTCAAACGTCGTCGCGTGGTCTGTGTGGATACTTGTTGCTAACAAACCCCATTTCTGACCCAAGCTGTGTGAAGTGGCTGTTCGATATTGACAGGCAGAACGAATGATACACCCTTCTCATGGGACGTTAGGTGCATTGGGCTGAGATCCTAGAAGACGCTATGGCCATCCTGAACCCATCGAATCCATATTCGACTGAGACTAATTGATATCCATTTCGACAGGATCAGCAATACGGCGGAACAGTGAACTGCGGTCTCCATAGGCCACGACCTGACCGCTCTCGAATTGCAACACGTCTCCTTCTTCCACTAGGCACAACGAGATTTTCTCACAAATAACCGACTTTCAAATGCGATTTCTTAAAGAGGAATGCGCTGCGTAATCTTTCCCTATATACGGAAGTAGTGAAGCAACCTATGTGTCACACCACTCTCCATTATTGCCAAATTTATTCAAGATGGCGGATCCAAGATGACGGTGATAGATATAGCAATGTCGCAATGACATCATGGTGGGAAGTTCAAATTCTAGCAGGAAAATAGGTTAACTGGACTACCTCCACTAACATAACCTCCTCCGCTCCCTCCTCCCCTCCCCTCCCCTCCCCTGCCCTCCCCTCCCCAAGAAAATTGCTGGAAATTCAAATTCCATCAGGACAATGCAACACACCATGGCTACATCGGCTAACCTAAGAAAATGGCAGTAAAACAGGTCACATGGGCTACCTCCACTAACCTAAGTCATCCAACCGCCACCTCTTCATAGGAATTGGCTGAGAAAGGACTCAGCCTGTGCTGGAGAGGATGGATGTAAGTTTTTATTTAAACAATTTGAGGCACTACCTTCATCCAGTGTGTTCACAATGAGGTCTGGAGTCCAACTGACCTAGTACACAGTACTGCCACCAGAGGGCGCTGTTCTCCTTTCTGTGATGTAATCCAAGATGGCGGTCTGGGAGGAAAATGGCGGGAAAAGGACTCAGCCTGTGCTGGGCTGGTGGATAGAATGGAGGTAAGTCTAGAGAGAAAGCATCGATGTTGTTCTGGAACAGATTTCCACAGTGTGACCTGTGATGTCAGTATCCATAGGTAGAGGGATATTGTGCCAGCAATAGTAAACACGCATGCCCAAAAGTGTCTTGCATATGGGACCAGCGTGAGTGCACCACCTGACATGCGTGCCTTGGAGTTCTGAAGGGGAGCAGTTCGCTGATACGTCACGGTTGACTATAGTTTGAAAGCGATTTTATGTGCAATGAGTGTTTGTGCACTGCATTATTTTCGGCTGTTTAAGCATTGTGAGCGTATTTACATAGTGTTATACATGTATTATTTTTTGCCAATTTATTAGTTGTTTGCGTGTCTGTCGCATTATTTTGTGAACAGGTTTGTAGGCTGTGCAATGTATGATTTCGACAGTTGATAATTAGCTAGCGTGTTTGCAGAGCCTTTTACATGCATTATTTTGACAAATTACGAGTTGTTTGCATCAATGCACATCAGTGTACGCAATATTTCGGTGATTTACGAGTAGTTTGCAGGTCTGTAGGCTGTGAATTGTGACCCCAAGCATGTCAGACATGTGTTTTGTATTAGTGTAATAAGTAAGTTATGTGAAGTCCAACACTAAATAAATAGTTCCCAAATAAATTAAGTACTCTCATTCCTCTCTCCAGCAGCCCAGCACAGGATGAATCATTTTCCTGCCATTTTCCCTTCAGACTGCTATAGGATGAAAGCACACTCTGGTGGCAGTAGTGTGTACTAGGTCAGTTGGACTCCAGACATGGTGAACACACTGGATGGAGTTACAGCCTCAAATTGTTTAAATAAAGACTGGAAATAAAGACTTATGTTCATCCTATCCAGTACAAGCTAAGTCCTTTCCCAGCCAATTCCTAGGAAGAGCTGGCGGCCGGATGACTTAGGTTAGTGGAGGTAGCCCAAGTGACCTATTTTACTGCCATTTTCTTAGGTTAGTGGAGGTAGCCATGGTGCGTTGCATTGTCCTGATGGAAGTTGAACTTCCCGCCATTTTCTGTGGGAGGGGAATGGAGGGGAGGAGGGAGGGGAGGGGGAGGTAGCCCAGTTGACCTATTTTGTTGAAATAGGCAGCAGTGTTCTTGTGATGAGAGGACCATCCACCTCCAAGATTCGGAATGGTGACCACCAAGGCGAGCACCAGCACACATGCATGCGTTGCCGATCTCGTTGTGCAAATGGGTAGATGGACTGACATTACGATTATATTAGTCTGTCTTTTGTGGCCTTAACTCCAATGACTGAATACTATTTACAGAACGCTAGTAGTACAGTCCATTAGCTGCAAGGTCCCATTTCTCTTCGAAACACAGGAGAACCGCGGATGATGCAGTGGTATCTGGGTCACCAGTGGTTGCTATAGCTCAAGACAGGCTATTAATTAATAACGAAAGCCATTTACTATTAAGGATACCAATCTCAGGGAAACCAATCGCCTGATTTGGACGCTGTTGGCCTCCAGCTCTAGGCTGACAAACCACCGGGCAGTAATTTATGGGGATTAGAACTTGTCGAATCCATTATGTACATAATTACTGCTACATTGCATTCTGGAGGTGGACCAGCATGCTATTGAAGGGAGGGGCATAAGGTTTGGCCTCATCAGAGTAAGTTTTCGGTGTGGCGAATTCACATCACGATGGAGGAAGGTCGCCATAAGACATCAATAAACTTCTTCAAGCGGGTCTACTGTGTATGTAAGACTGCTCAAGTTGAAGACGTCGGCAGTTAGTAGTTTTGTAAGGAGCCTGTTTGTATATTGTTACCACTGTAGACTGTATTAATATCGCTGACAGCGCTCTGCGCCCTTGGCAAGAGATTCTGCAGTTGGATGGACTAGCAGTTAGCGACTGGAGAGAGAAGAGTTTGGACATGATTTCTTAGTGGAGACTCAGTGTTGAGGACATGTAAAATGAGGCTGGATGTAGTTGGTAATGTTTGGGTAGTGGAATTATTGACAACTATATAATTTTTGGAACTGGATGTATGGGCTATTTTTAGAATTTCTTGCAATTCAGGGCCATTCTTTTTCGTTAATTATTTGAAGCCAGGTTGTCACTGTATAGCAGTTACATTGGATTGGGCTAGTATATTGTGGGTAATAGATGATTTGATTAAGTCTGAGTTGTCCTTGTCAGGAAAAATTCCGTAGGTCAGTAATTAAATGATACAAATAAGTAAAGAAACACTAGTTTTACTCAGTAGTTTCACCTGTCGACTCTTAGCCAAGGATACTTCACTGGAACCTTCTGATTTTCTTGTAGTTTGAATAATTAGCGCATGATTAGAAATTAGTTGTTGTTTGGTGCTAGCGCATAATTGTGTGTATGGAATATCCTTTGTATTTGTACTTTCTTCTTGTTGAACAGTACTGTCATGAGGATTGTACTTGTGGCATGCATTTGGATTTGCACTAAGTATCTGCCAGTCGCTTTTGCAACTAGTTAGGTATTGGTTATTTACAGTACTATTTTAGTGTTTCTTCTTATTTTTGCTTTTCGAATTGTTTTTTGTGTGTTATTGTGCAAAATAGTGTGATAATCATGGCGAGTGAAAAGCTTAAAACTAGGCTGCAAAGCAAATTGAGAAATGACAATGGCGAGGCGAAGAGCGTAGCTTGTTAGTACCACCTAATAACGAATTGACAAATGTTCAATACAATAATTTGGTAATAGTGCATAGGGACGTGGACCAGACAGTGGATGAAGGGGTAGAAATTGAAACAATCAGTGAACCGCGAACTATTGTCGATGGATCGGTCTGTAACAGTTCGCCTCAGGAATGCGAAATAACAGAACACAATCTTGCAAATACCTAAGGTTCAGGTTTTGCATCAATACACTTTTCTCAATTAAATCAAGACACACTCTCTGCTTTTCAGAATACGAATATCGCCGGTGCAAACGCACTGTCGAAAAATACAAAGGAACATGTTTCAGTCTCTATTACATTGTTATTGCAATTAATTCAAAAATATGATCAAACAGACCAAAAGCTTCAAAAGTTAGACACAATGGAACAAAATCAGAAACGAACACAGCAACAAATAGAACAAAATCAGAAACGAAGACAGCGGTAACTTCAAATGCTAGACATAATTGACGAAATTAAACAAAGACTTGATCAAACACGTGAAGATTTAAGCGGTGAGTACACAAAATCGAATCGAATATCAAAACATTTCTAAATATGTAAAAACACAAATTTGTGAGCATTTTCAGCCTATTTTCGCGAGATGAAGACACATTACAGAAACATGAAAGAGCAATAAATGAACTGCCGACCATTGTACACGAAAATCAAGACAACTTGCACCCGAAAACTGACTCTTTTGCGTCTACCAATATGGTCGTGCAATTTGTAAAAAACTCAGGAAAACTTAAAGGATACAGTAGATAGTTTATGACACAAAAGGACACTCTAAAACTTGGCTCAGAAAAACACACGGAGGAAATCAGCACATTATCGGAAAAAGTAGCTGAACTTGTGGATCAATTGACAAATTTATCTACGAAAGTACATGATTATTTGAATGATACAAGACCGATAGCCTTTATTGACACAGAGGAGCACGGGGAATTTAGGAAATTTAAACAGTCAGAAAAAAATCAATACACAACACAAAAAGGAAATGTGGGAAGCACAAGATCAGTTGGCACAGGTGATACAAGAATTACATATTTCAGAGGATACTGGCTCTCACACACGGGAAGAGGCATTTAGAAATATAGAAAAGTCACACGGTAATAATACATGGTATTTCGGAGATTTTAGGAAGGAGTCGGCACGGTGGACCGAGCCTTGAGATGGAACCGTCGACACGAAGTAACAATGACCGACTTGCGAGTCGGTGACATGATGTCTTTTACTATAAGCTCTTCATCACAACTCATAAATATAAACATTTGAGAATTCTAGTAACGACATACATCCACACGCTTGGTTTCATCAATTTTCTCATTGTTTTCCTCCAAATTGGTCATTAGATCATAGATTAGAATTTCTGTGTAGCTATTTAGAAAATGAACCACCTGTAAGAAGGAGATCGGTTATTCGCGACTGTCAAAGTGAAGGAGATTCTTATCATACCTTCCTTTCTGCATGTTGGCCTCAGGCTACTCAAGATCGATAAAAACACAGTATTATAATGATGAAGCATTTCGAACAGTCTGAATTTTCCAGCCCTGTAAAATATTTTGAAGATTTGTTACACAAGAATCAGTATTTTTCAAACCCCTACAGCCCCTCGGAAAATATTCGCGTGTGCTTGTTTAAATTGCCTGAACACATGTTATTTTGGCTGGACGTTGTAAAGATGATATCGAAGCTTTTCAGGGACTTTCGCAAGAATTGGAAATCGTCACGGACAATCGAATGATGCGAAAACAGGGAAACAACAACAATTACAGGTCACATCCATCACAATTTCGTGACGACAGAAATAATAACCGTACATGACAAATCGTGGCCAAAACAGACACCAGTCGTATGACAACCATTGGCAGAATAACAATAATTACAGAGAAAGATCTCATTTCTGTGGTAATGACTATGACAGAGACAACCGTAGAAATAGACAATATGGGAACCAGAATAGTTATTACCAAGGGAGACAAAATGACTTCAGACACAACAGTCCACCTGTTAATTACGATTCCGGGAGAAATTCTCCACCACTTAATCGACAAGAAAGAAATCACTGACAAGACGACGGACACTATAGTCATGACAACAGACCTGAATTTAATGAGAACTGACGTGATTCAAATAGGGCAGGGCCCTCTCAACAAGCTGAAATTATAGAAATTAGACCTCCAGATCCCAGTAACGATGTGTGACAACAACGAGATAACAGACAATGACTCGCACTTCTGGCAGCCACAAAATGTACTAATGAAGCTGACGACGTAGCTGCCATGGCTATCTATTACGTGAAAATGGAAGACATTAGGGACATTTTACTCCAGCAACATGACATGAAATAGAACAATACTGCATGTCCTGTAAGTCACATCACAACAAATGACATGAACTATATGGCAGTACTTCACTCTGTCAGTCTTACTTCGGTAATTAGTGAAACAATCTCAGCAAATGCAATAAATCGAACGATTGCCCCAGACTTCCTACACCTAAGATTAAATAACAAGGTGCAATTTCTGGAGAAAGTGTAGATGTACGCCAACAAATTAAATTTGAATACTTTTGTAAGGCCACTGATTTATTACGAATTTTCTTGTTGTTCCATTATGTCGACGGGTGTTATATTAGGTGTAGGTTTTTTGAATGAGTGTAAAGCAATTCAAACTTTCAGGACAACGAAATAATTTTAGAGAAAGAAGGTATGTCAATAGCTTTGAAATTTGAATATTGGCTTTCAAACCATGACGAGGAAATCAATTGGCTTTACCTTTTGTCAGATCACAGTTTGGAACTTTCGACGGAATTTGGCGATAATAATCACTTTGCAAGTACTGACAAGGATGATATTGGTGATGTATTAGATACTAAAGTTTTAATTTAGAAAAAGTTCAAACAATTGAGAACTGTAATGACACTGATAGGCAGGACCTTTTTGACATCTTACAAGCACATTCCACAGTTTTTACTCAGAAAACAGGAACAATAAAAGGATTTCAATACAAATTTCGTGTTCGTGAGCATACTAAATTTTGCGTAATTCCGGTACATTATAGGGACCGTGTTAGAATGGAAATACATTCAACGCTTGACGAGGGCATTATTGAACCAGCGGTAAGCTCATGCAATAATCCATTACGTGTTGTTGAGAAACAAAACGGATCGATTAGGCTTGTCTTAGATTCCAGATAAATAAATACCATAATCATTCCCGAAACAGACAGGCCGCAGACGTTGGGAGAACTTCTTCAAAATTTCACTGGTGTAAAAGTGTTGTCTTCTATTGACCTCACAACCAGCTTTTAACAAATTGAACTTCATCCAGAACCTAGAAAATATACGGCTTTTCTTTGTTTCGACGTTTGTTATCAATTTCGGAAACTTTCTTTTAGTATGAACATTTCTTCAGCGGCATTCATTCGTGGGCTAGTCATCCATATTGCCTGAGTTCTTAAAACGACACTCACGTCGTACGTGGACGATATTTTAATAGCAGAAGCCTCTTGCGAACAACATAATCGCATCCTCAACAGTTTATTACGTATTTTCGCTGAATCTGGAATTACAGTTAACTTGGAAAAATCTGAATTAAAGGTGAAGTTTTAGGGTGACGTTATATCTTCTGAGGACATTCAGCCGGATCCTGAAAAGTTGGAAGCAATCAGAGCCGTTCCTGTTCCGTCCGCAAAAAGTAAAGATCGCAGTTTTCCAGGTCTCGTGAATTTCTACCGTCGGTTCCTGAACATGCAAATACTAGTAACTCTAAAACTTTGTTCTCTCACTGGCAAAAAAACTATTTGGAACTGGAACGAACAGGCACAGTTGGAATTTGATTATTTGAAAGAAGAGCACTTAACGCGCCAATCTTAGCTCACACAGATCTGTCGCAAGATTTCTGTCTTTGCACGGATTTTTCTAAAACCATCGCTTTTACTAGCCGCGTGCTAACAAAATCTGAGAAAAATTATTCCGTCACTGAATTGGAAGCTTTAGCTATGGTTTTGGCATTTGACAAATTTCGTTTCTTTCTTTCTGGTAAACATGTAAAAGTTTATAGTGATCATCTAGCATTACAATTTCTTATGTCTTCAAAATTAAATCATGACAGGTTGAAACGTTGAGCATTGTTTCTGCAAGAATTCCGCTTCGCAATAATCTTCATTCCTGGCACGGAAAAAATTGTTGCGGACGCACTGTCACGTGCAACGGCTGGCCTTGAGAAAAGCAACACAGAAGCTAATCTTGAGAAAAATTTCAGTATCCTTTACGTTCAAAAAGAAGCCTTTCAAAACGTCGTCAATGATTCTTTAAAGCCGCGCGGGATTAGCCGAGCGGTCTAAAGCGCTGCAGTCACGGACTGTGTGGCTGGTCCCGGCGGAGGTTCGAGTACTCCCACGGGCATGGGTGTGTGTGTTTGTCCTTAGGATAATTTTGGGTTAAGTAGTGTGTAAGCTTAGGGACTTATGACCTTAGCAGTTAAGTCCCATAAGATTTCACACACATTGTTTTTGATTCTTTAAAGGACATCGTTCATGAGCAAGACAAGGATTCGATTTGGAAAGATATTAAAAGTAAATGGCATGAAAAGACACACTCGCAGATTCGTCATTATTATCTGGTTAGAGATAACATACTCTTCAAACGTAGGACTGTTGATGACAAGCTGTGGGTACTTTGTATCCCTGACGATATTGTTAATAAGCTCATTTGGTACTTTCATTTCACCTATGCACATTTTGGTCCACGAAAATGTTATCATCTTCTTTTGTTATTTTAACATGGAAAAGAGAACTAGGAGAATCATGTCTATTTGTAAACTTTGTCAAAAAGCTAAACCGTGCACCATCTCACATCGTGCTCCATTCTTTCCTATAATCCCTTCTACAGTAGATTAAAAGAATTAGTTGCTGTTGATCTTCTGGGATCCCTTGTCAAAACATTGGATGGATTTTCGTACGTTCTCGTCACTGTTGAACTTACTTCAAAATTAATTTCTTTCACACCGTTACGCAAAGCCACTGGACGTTCTGTATTCAACGCCTTTGTTAAATATTTCTGACGTGAAGTTGGAGACGTTGAGAAAGTCATTTCAGATAACGGACCACAATTCAGATCTGCTATTTGGTCACGCTTCGGAATCGTAAAATCAAACCTGTTTTTATTTCACTGTACTCTCAACGTTGTAACCCGTCTGAACGCATTATGATAGGAATTAATAAGCTTTGCAGACTTTATTGTCACAGAAAGCATCTGTATTGGTACAGATACTTACACTTATTTCAAAACGTACTGAAATGAAATGCCTCATGACTCCACTGCTTTACCAACCATTCTTGTACTGAAGAATGAGGAACCACAGAACAGAATCAGAGACCTTGTACGTTTTCCGAGTACACGTTAACTTCGACTTAATGACGTAATTGATTTGGCTATTAAAAATATAAATTCTGCTGCAGACAGAAAGAGAAAACTACACGGTAAGACAAATGCAAAGAAACTACACATTGGTCAAAAAGTTCTCGTTAAAGCCCGTTCTTTATCACATAAGAAGAAACATTTGAGTCACAAATTCTTTCTGATTTACAATGGACCTTACATAATCTGACGTATACTGCATGATAATTGCGTTGAAGCTGAAACTCTACGTACTAAGAAAAATAAAGGATTACATCACATTTCTCATGTAAAACCGTTTATTGAGAAATAATTTGCTCTCTGACGTAGTCTGCTATAAAATTTTTCACGGCAAGTTACTATTACGCTCTGTCACATTTAGCATGCAGCGATTTTTTGAGGTTAACTATTTAGTCAAGAACCTATGGATTATTAAGACAGTAACTTTACGGGTTCGCTTTTATAGGGAACAGACGGCACAGTCTTATTGAGTGTACTTTATTGCTTGTTAGTTGCACTATTACATCACGACTATAAGGCTCACATTCTTGGAACATATACTGCTAATGAGGTTTTACTGCAAGATTCTGGTTTACTTAATAAAAAAGAAATTCTATTTAAAGTACTTTCTGAGAGGTCACAGATGACACAGTTTGTCTGACAGATATGCGATGATATTACGACATTACTTATGAGCGACACAATTTTCTTTATTGCTTTAACGCTGTATCTGTTTTTTGTCTGGACAGTCTCACATCAATACGTTGCAGTACAGTACTTTCAAGGTCACGGCAATGAACGTAATAACTATGATATTTATACGCATAGCACTTTACTTTTTTAAATGACAGGATAAGTACATTGATTTTTGGAGAACTTTGCTTATGAACGACGATAACTACCTGGCACATTTTTACTGTTAAGCAATGACAGAAATTATCTTACAGCAAGAAATATAATTTAGCGCTACATGACACGCATTTGAGTGATTACTTTTTGTGCTTGAAACATAATTAGAAATATTTTTGAACTACAATGATAGAGAGAAGGATGTCAGTGATACATTTCATTCTGCAGCTTCAATCTGTAAGATCTGAGGCATAATTACATTATCACTCATGGGGGTACACCTATTTTGTGTACCAAGCATGTGGCAAATGGAAGGAGCCCTAGCTAATATGATATTTGCTTATACAGTTTCATACATCGGTACCATATTTCTCTAACACTGAATTACACAGCTACCTGGTCATTTAACGGAGAGAAATAAGCAATTTTCACTATGTCTCTGACATATGTCAAGCTAGTTATACAATTGGACTACTTTGTATTTATGAAATTGTACTTTGTATTTTGTGAACTGTTCACATATTCTTTAGGAACCATGGTGATACTGTAAGAGCTTGTTTGTTTATTTTATTTGATATCTGGTTTCTGGCTGCACTACAGAATTGGTTTTATAAAATAAAATTTAATACATATGCTAATGTGAACACTTTCTGTCAACAGGTCCATTAAATAATAACTTTATGATCCACATTCTAAGAAAAGAGCAGATGGAAAGGAAAGTACAATAAGAAAGGGAGTAACAGGAACTACATACATAATTTTGTTTCAAGAACTTGTTATTTATTCATCTCTCTCTCTCTCTCTCTTTTTTTTTTTGGTAGAGTAAGTTGTTGTGGTGCACCACTTTAGTGTTGGGATGTGACATAAAACCATTGAATTTCGGATGGGAGATAGTATAGAACTTGTACCTTGTCCTGGCGCTTCGCATAGTTTTGATGATAAGAGACGCACACATACTATTGTAAGCTTACACATATATTTCCCTTATCTGCATTTCTATCTTTACTGTAATATTTTTTCTGCTTGTGCTTTGTCGTGTTTAGGTATAAGTTATTGCATTTGCTGCTGCTATTTGTCAGGCAATGCAGTACTGAATTTTACTTTGTATTACTGTCCTAAGCCAGTTTTATCACTGATTTATTTTTCTTGTTTGCTGCATATTGCCTTATATTAGTTGTAATGTTGCATTTTTGTCATTGTTGTTTGTGTTTGTGCTGCTGCATTGCCTCTTTGTCTAGTTTATGTATCTGAGCTGCGTAGATTTAAGTTAGCTTAAGAGGGGGTATGATATATAAGAAAATGAGTTATGATGAATTGGGAAGAAATGCATTGAGAATCTATAACGAAAAGGTATGGCCAAAAAGTATCGTATAATGAGGAACTATTATTTTGAAAGAGGAAATGAACAAATATGAGGAAGGTATAGTGACAACAGGTTTAGGTAGGATTTTCTTGGAAAGAAATGATATTAGAAAAATGAAACACGGGTATAAAATGTGCACTGCAAGTACTGCAGTATCAAATGTTACCCTTACACTTTGACACGTTTACATTTGAAAACATATCCTGTCTTTTCCTTTGTGTTATTCCGCTATGTTTGTGTGTACCCTTGTGTCTTTATGTTCTTATCTCTTTATGTTTACCTGATAAGATAAATTTGGTAGAATTTTTTTTCCTTTTAATACTAGGCTGCATTCACTATCATGAGGAATACTGTTATACGCAAATCTAATCTCTGGTTTTGTACCATATTCTTTACGTTAGGAAGATGTTCCACATTATTTATTATGTTATGCTTCTACTACTACTATCATTTTTCAGTTTTTTACTTATGTCATAATTCCTGTAGTACTCATATATAGGCTTATTTCTATACTTTTTGTGAAGCCCATATTACTACTAATGTTATTTATATTATCAAGTTCTTTAATATAACGTTTTTTCTTTACATTTGTAATTGTATTCATATGCTATTAAATTGTAATTATACAGACACCATTTCTTCAAGCTAGGTAAATAGTAGGGACTTATTCCACTGCACACATTTGTCTGTTCGTCATACTATATGTATCAAATCTCAGACATCATATGACTGTGTTAATGCCTGAACATGTATTGATAATTCAGCAAGACACTGGTTAAAAGCATGGCTGACTGTAAAGTCATTGTAAAAAAATATTGTTAGTGAGTACACAAGTGGTGGCTCAGGGAATTGTAATATGCATCAATACTGACTACACAATGGTGGTTCATGGACTTGGTATATTACCCTCAAGATTCTTCAATTGTGATTGTGCACCCACACAGTCACGAAACATGGCTGCTGGCCATCTCTACAAGGATGGGTCTGCAACTTTGGTGGCCCACTACTATCATAATCTCTACAACGAGTACTGTGGGTCTGCTCTATGGTGACCCATCAATTCTATCAATATTCCTCGAGAGTTCGACTGATACTGCTGTGGGTCTCCTGTGTTTTGACCCTTACCAATCTTAGGATACCAACTGAAATCTTCATGTCAAGAGTCATCACAGTGTTTCCATGGGGAAGACAACACTTCTTTTTTAAGACTGCATGGTTGTCCACTACTTACTTGTGCATTTTCATATACTGCTCAGCCTTTGTGCATAAAAGTGGCATAGGCTTCTCTTCTGATGAATTATTAGGACTGTCTTTAGTGACTGTGAGGAGAATTTTTACTTCATTGACAAACAACATATTATTTAATCTTTGAGTGCATTTCATCTATTTGATATCGTTAACACAAAAAATTTAATAACTTAGTCTTGGCCACTGTCCAAAACACTTTGTAAATTTTTTTGAGGGGAGCAGGGGGTGGGGGGGGGGGAGGCTACATAAGTAGCCTGTTTGTATGTTGGCAGCACTGCAGACTGTATTAACATCGCTGACAGCCGTCTGCGCCCTCAACAAGAGATTCTGTGGTTGGACGGACTAGCAGCTAGCGAGCAGAGAGAGAAGGGTCTGGACATGATTTCTTAGTTGAGACTCAGTGTTGGTTGGTAATACATTGTAAAACGAGGGTGGATGTAATTGGTAACGTTGGGTAGTTGAATTATTGAAAAGTATATAATTTTTGGGACTGGATGTCACATGAATAAGCTAAAATCTTCTAAATACATTGTTTGCTCTTCAACAAAATCTTTCTTTTGCTGTGCATATGCCTCCTAGTACTTAGAATTTATAGTAGTTAAAATCTTTTTATTTAGCTGGCTGTAGTTGCTGCTTGCTGTAGTTGCTGTAGTTCGTGTTATGAAGATTTTCTGTGAGGTAAATGACTTACGAAAAAGTATGGATTACTGTTAGGATTTCTTGCAATTCAGGGCCATTCTTTTGTGTTATCTATTTATTTGAAGCCATGTTGTCACTGTATAGCAGTTAGATTGCGTGGGCTTGTATATTGTGGGTAATGATTGAATAAGTTAAGTTTGACTTGTCCCTGTCAGGGAAAATTCCATAGGTCAGTTTTAAAATGATAAAAGTAAGTAAAGAGACAGTAACTTCCCTCAGTAGTTTCTGTTTTTGTTGCTTCGGAAGAGAGTTTCGCATTTAGTTACTTTTCTTAGAAATGTGTTAGATTGGCCTTTGAACTAATCGAAAGTGTTTTGGAAACACTCTCTAGACAAAATCAATTTTAAGCCATTCCTTGTTCTGTGACACGTAGCTTATGTTTCGGACAAAGTTCGAAAAAGCCCTGGGAGAAGGAGTTCACGAACATACGAGGTGTGATCAGCAGTGATCCGAGCAAGTGTGGTCATTCGGACGTGAAGGACTCAGCGGCTGCGGCGGAATATCACAATAATGAGAAGTTGAAGTTCTCGGTAAGCAATCACTTGTTACACTATCTCGTTAACTGACTCACTCTCAACAGAAAGATCTCGTGTGGGCAGTAAAAAATGTAAGGGGCAAGCCAAGAGGGCTTAGAATCTTTCTGAGGAAATATACACTACTGGCCGTTAAAATTGCTTCAGCAAGAAGAAATGCAGATGATAAACGGGTATTCAATGGACAAATATATTAAACTAGAACTGACATGTGATTACATTTTCACGCAATTTGAGTGCATAGATCCTGAGAAATCAGTACCCAGAACAACCACCTCTGGCTGTAATAACGGCCTTGATACGCCTGGACTTTGAGTCAAACAGAGCTTGGATGGCGTGTACAAGTACAGCTGCCCATGCAGCTTCAACACGATACCACAGTAGAGTAGTGACTGGCGTATTGTGACGAGCCAGTTGCTCGGCCACCATTGACAAGACGTTTTCAGTTGGTGAGAGATCTGGAGAATGTACTGGCCAGGGGAGCAATCGAACATTTTCTGTATCCAGAAAGGCCCGTGCAGCCAGAGCAACAGTCGAACATTTTCTGTATCCAGAAAGGCCCGTGCAAGACCTGCAACATGCGGTCGTGCATTATCCTGCTGAAATGTGGGGTTTCGCAGGGATCGAATAAAGGGTAGAGCCACGGTTCGTAACACATCTGAAATGTAACGTCCACTGTTCAAAGTGCCGTCAGTGCGAACCAGAGGTGACCGAGACGTGTAACCAATGGCACCCCATCCCATCACGCCGTGTGATACGCCAGCATGGCGATGACGAACACACGCTTCCAATGTGCATTGACCGCTATGTCGACAAACACGGATGCGACCATCATGATGCTGTACACAGAACCTGGATTCATCCGAAAAAGTGAAGTTTTGCCATTCGTGTTCCCAGGTTCTTCGTTGAGTACACCATCGCAGGCGCTCCTGTCTGTGATGCAGCGTCAAGGGTAAACGCAGCCATGGTCTCCGAGCTGATTGTCTATGCTGCTGCAAATGTCGTCGAATTGTTCGTGCAGGTGGTTGTTGTCTTGCAAATGTCCCCATCTGTTGACTCAGGGATCGAGACGTGGCTGCACGATTCGTTACAGCCATGCGGATAAGATGCCTGTCATCTCGACTGCTAGTGATACGAGGCCGTTGGGATCCAGCACGACGTTCCGTGTTATCCTCCTGAACCCACCGATTCCATATTCTGCTACCATCATTGGATCTCGACCAACGAGAGCAACAATGTCGCGATACGATAAACCGCAATCTCGATAGTCTACAATCCGACCTTTATCAAAGTCGGAAACGTGATGGTACGCATTTCTCCTCCTTGCACGAGGCATCACAACAACGTTTCACCAGGCAACGCCGGTCAACTGCTGTTTGTGTATGAGAAATCGGTCGGAAACTTTCCTCATGTCAGCACGTTGTAGGTGCCGCCACCGGCGCCAACCTAGTGTGAATGCTCTGAAAAGCTAATCATTTGGATATCACAGGATCTTCTTCCTGTCGGTTAAATTACGCGTCTGTAGCACGTGATCTTCGTGGAGTAGCAATTTTAGTGGCCAGTAGTGTAGTCTCATTATTTTGGTTACGATTTGGAAAATGGATGTGCAGTAGAGTGGAGCTATTAACGCGGAGATGGCAGTGTGGCTATTTGGATACCGGAAACTGCGCCAGCTACAAGAACTCTGTTGTGAAGTAGTAGTAGCAGATAAAGAAGTAGAGTAGGTAGGCACAAAGTTCTAGGATTTCGACGAGGGTGCCTAGCTTACCGTGGCGAACACGAGCCCCCGGAGTGGTGGACTCGCCACCTGGTTAGCGCAGCGCGCGCGTAACTCGAGGTGAGTCGCAGGAGACAGACGGCGCGTCGCAGCTCGGCCACGCAGAGCCGCCGGGCCTGTCGTGGTCTGCTCTGGTCGTTTGGCGTCGGAGGCGGCTGCAACGGGAGACGGCGCGGCGGCCGCCGGCCAGCTGTCGGTGCGCGGCGCGAAAGACGAGCCCCGGCCCCACCCCACAACCCCCAAGCCGCGGTCGCCACTCGCCGAACCGGCTAGCGTTACATGTCGCATCGCGCTGCGCCGCCCGCGTGCACCTCGCTGCCTCTTCCAAGGCGAAAGTACATAGGACGCGCGGCGGCACCGATCGCACCACATCACACCCGTGGCTCTGTGACAGTGTAGCTACCGAAGTGCGCCTACCTTTTAACATTTTTGTTATTCGCCGTTGTCCATTTGAAACGTCCCCTTTCAAAATTAAGGAATGACAGTGCTGGAAAAACTCTTACATTATTTGATACAGAAACAGCTGAGTAAAACTCAACGTATTCAGATATTTCTCTCTTTACTCATTCTGATCGTCACTAAACTGACACACAATATTTTTAGCGCAACGCAGTCTGACTTTCAATAATTCCTACAAAGGAATTGCCCATACTAACAATAACCTATACCTTTCATGAATCACTTACCTCACAAAAATCTTCGTTACTCTAACTACTGCAATACACCGAGCGCCAATACTGCCAGCAAAATAAAAGATTCTAGCTACTGAAGGCACTAACTACTGATAGACACAGTTGGCAAATGAAAGATTTTGATAGAGAACAAACAATGTATTTACCTTAATAGCGTTCAAAAGTCATTTTATATATATATATAATATATATAATAAAATATTAATAAAAATTGTCTCATATGTAATTGCTATATTGTCTTAATTAAATGACGCATCGCTTGCAACAACATACATATAAAATACGCTAACGTTTACTTAAACATGTTATCATAATCGACGCAACACATAAATTGTTGTCTCAATCACAGTAGTCAAATATACTGGAAATATACAACTATATTTATAACAAAAGAAAGCAAGAACTCAAATTAGGTTACAAAATATATACATACCGGTATGTGAGCTATTCATCGTCGTCACTCAGAAGATCGAATAACTCTTCTGTTTCATGCTCTGACAGAACTGTAGTTGATGTAGAGGGTTGAACGTCGCTCAAAAGACTGCAGTTCGACTGGTTTTGTCGCCAAAGAGTAACTTGTTCGTTCCAGTAAGCTCCAACACGTCTGACGGTATGTTAAAAGATGCATAATCTTTATTTTGTTTCTTCAGTTGGTCTCTCAATATGATCAAAGCATTAATTGTCTTTAACGATAATCTGTTACGTTGTTTAGTTTTTATAATGTTCATAGAACTGAATATTCTTTCCACTTCTGCACTTGAATGCGGTAGGCATAGGACAGTCATTGCTAGCTGTGAAATCAAAGAAAAAGGATTCTCCCCAGCGGCATTTTTATACCGCAAAACCTCACTCCAAAATCGAACAGTGTTAGTAGTGTTATTCCACCTAATGAAGTTGATATTATGCCATTCTTGCAGCATACCGTCTCTGAAATTGCCACTAAAACCAAATTCTTTGGCTACATCCGCTACAGCATTATTTTTATTCACTTTTAGTGTTTCTTCAAGATTCAGCATTGACATTTTTTTCAGGATCGTAACGTTACTTTGGCAATCGTTATTGAATTTCTTTTATGAGTTTCAGACTAAACTAAATGCATCTCTTCTTCAAATAAACTTTATTTTCTTCAGACAAACTTGACTCAGACAATTTCTGTTCAACCATAAAGCCAAGGTTCGGATTTATGTACATACATTCGCTTGGAACTGGCGTTGTCAACAAATCAACAGTTGGAAAAACTATGTTTTGTTCGAGTGACTTCATGAGAAATAGAAGTGTATCTAGTAATTTAGTGGGGTTATTGTCTTCTCCTTCAAAAGCTTTTATTGCTATTTGTACGTCTTTTAAAGAATGTTTAAGGTAAAACATGTAAAGATGATTTGAGTCGTCACAATACATCTTGTACAAAAGATCGGCAGTGTAACAATTGTCTTGAACCATGGCAAGTGAAAAATGTTGCTTTAGTTCTTCCCACTGCTCCAGAATTCTTCGCATTGCTGGTTCAATTGAAAGCCAACGTGTTGCACAGACCTTCAAAATTTTTGTGGCTGTTTTCCACAATTTACTGTCTCATAAACCTTTTATATTCCTCTTGTCTTTTGGGTGAAATGGAGAACCAATTGTAGGTTTCCCATACAAGAAACTCTATGTTTCTAGGTATGGTATTCACTGAGGCGTGCGAAACTGCAAGCTGAAGAGAGTGACAAATGCAACGGACCAATACCAAATGCTTCAAACCATATTCTCTCTTGAGTTGTTCGAAAAGCCCATTGTTTATTCCAACCATTGCAGAAGCATTATCTGTGCCAATTCCTGCCATATTAGCGATTGGAAGTTTGAGATCTTTCAAAGAATTCACAAGAACAGCAGCCAGATTTCTTACATCTGCAGTTTCTACTACAGAGAGTTTCAGAAATGCTAATCTAATGGTTGGTTGTTTACACTATAGTACCGTATAACGATACCTAACATTTTAGATATTGATACATCTGTGGATTCATCTATTAGTACACTGTATTTTTGGTTACCTATATCTTCAACCAATGATTGTGTAAAATATGGAGCCAAAACTTCAGTTATAATGTTAGTGCGCTTTGTACGACGTAATTGCATGTTTTTAGCGCCCTCATCACCGGAAAACACCTCCTTGCACAGTATTCCTAAATGATCTACAGCTAAAATAGGTCAATGTTCAGCATTAAGTAAAGAAAGGGCGCCTTCCGCTCTGCTTGCTATTCTAACTGTAGTTTTCGGAACAATTTTCACAGGTATGGTGGTATGTGTTTTTTTAATCAATTTTTTGTTTATGCTTAATAGTTTTCGAATGTTTCTAATATCACACAATTTGTCATAAAACTCTGTTGCACATACTTGACATCTTGCCTTGGATAAGTCTCCAACGACTGGTTTCAGCCACCCATTGGATTCAGGTTCTGCTTCCTACGTAACCCGATATTTTTGAGCGTACTGCTTCTTCTTCTACGGTAAATCCATTATGTAAGCCACCACAACATAAGTTCCACCAATTTATAATCACTGAAAATACATTAAAACTCAGGCGAACTAGAGGTCATGAAACAATCTATTCACTCGGTAACTCGATATCAGTCCTATTGTTCATTGTTTAAAACGTAATAATGTCTGAGATACACTGGGGACCGAATTGTTCTTGCGTTACCACTGTGCATGTGGTAATAATTTGACTGCAAGTTTACATTTCGAAAAATTAGAGGTTGCTGGACAGAAATGTATGTTATTATACTTAATATTACGTATGTTTTTTGTCAATTCGAAAAATAAAGGGATTTCAAAAGTTTAAGAATTATAGATCGATACGCTATCGACGATAACAGGCTAATGGGTAATGAATAATGAATTGTTCTATAGTCAAGGTTTTCTTATTCTGTAGGCAATTCCAACATTCAGGTTTACTAAATGCTGAACAATGCTACATGATCTGCTAAGAACTTAATTTAACTTAGTAAATCTAGAACAAAGTCAGTGTAGTACCCATTCTATAGTTATAATCTTAGTTTTGTTAATGAAAATACTGGCCCAAAAAATCCGGTATGAGGCAAAAACATAGTTCACACAGTGAGGTGGCACGGAGAAATATGCTGTAATGGGGCTCCGTTACCGTCTGGGAACCTCATGCTGTAGTACTGAATCGCATACTGAATTAAATGCAAAAATTTTTTACGCATTAGAAACCAGTCTGAGGTGTAAAATTAGTTTTGTATTATTTCAATTTAACTTAACTGTCTAAATTTTACTCACCAATACATTTATTTTCATATGAGTTATATATACTGCTGCAGCAGGAATAAGAAGGGAACAATAGGAAAAATTCAGCTTCGAAGCACAAGAATTGTCAGTATCTTCTTGTTTATTTAAGAGGATGACTGAAACGTGGGGTACCAGCTGCCTCACTCTACCTTCCTCAGCACCTTTAAAAATTTTCCCAAAACTTTGGCATGGTCACGTACTTGTGCTTTTTCATGCAGGTACAGAAGAAGACAGACGCAGTGGCAAAGATAGGGAAAAGTAATAAAGTTTTAAAGAGGGAAGGAGAAATTGGCAGTGTGAGAGAAACAGAGGGATACAGTGGCTGTGGAACTTAGTTGGCAGGGACAGAACAGTGCTATGAAAAGGGTGAAGGAGACAGTACGAGGTGGGGAGGAATAAAGAGGAAGAGAAAGTGGAAGTGGGTGAGTGCCAGTGATGATGAGAGACAGAATGTATGACAATAACGACGAGGAAGAGACAGATAGTCGCAGTAAGAAGAGACAGCAGCAATAGGAAGGAAGGAATCAGAGAGTAGCAGAAAGAAAGAGCGAGAGAGAGAGACAGTAACAGTGAGGGGATGGAACCAAGGGGCTGTGAGTGAGACACGGGGGACATGACAGAGACGGTACGTGATGCCCGCATCAGGCTGTCTGCGGTAGGAGGTACAAGCTCAAAGGGAGACTGACGGTCATTGGTGTTGTGAACTCTTTCTTTATTTAACAGAATATACTAAGTAAGATTTATTAAACGTCTATTGGAGAAAACCTCCAGTGATATTGACTACTATGAAACAAAATAATTTACAATCATAAAACTGTACCAGATTGATGAATAGCAAACAGATCAAATACAATCATAAAAACTGTAGCAGTACAATAGAAGAGCTGAAAGTTCTTTCTCGAAAGAAACTTCAACATTTACAGTCCAAAGTAGAAGTATACTCTGCAAATAAGTGTCATACAAGGAAATTACTATAGCGCCTGATAGTAGAGGTGCGCAAGGCACGCAAGAGAAATATCCCGACAAAATTGATGTTAAATATTGTGTCCTGAAAGGTACAAATAGTCAGAGAGAACCTTTGTGAAATTAACAGATCTTAAATATCCGTCGGTGTTTATCCAGTTCAAGAACCAACTGTGCAGACAAGCAAGATTAATAACTATTCACTCACACTTGCATGGGCACATTTAAGTAAATAAAACTTGTAATTATTCAATTAGCAAATAAGCTCGTTAACACTTCAGTAATTTACATGAGTTAGAAACTATGTATATATGTATATGTTTTAATGATTGCCACTCCAGTTCACGTATCATAACTATCGCACTATCTCCCATATTTCGCGATAATACAAAACGAACCGCCCTTCTTTGTACTTTTCGGTGACATCCGTCAGTCCCACCCGATGCGGATTCCACACCGCACAGCAGTACTCCAGAATAGGGCGCATCCGGTTGGCTAACCTGATTAACAGCAGGTAGAACATGTTGTTGTTGTTGTGGTCTTCAGTCCTGAGACTGGTTTGATGCAGCTCTCCATGCTACTCTATCCTGTGCAAGCTTCTTCATCTCCCAGTACCCACTGCAACCTACATCCTTCTGAATCTGCTTGGAGTATTCATCTCTTGGTCTCCCTCTACGATTTCTACCCTCCACGCTGCCCTCCAATACTAAATTGGTGATCCCTTTATGCCTGAGAACATGTCCTACCAACCGATCCCTTCTTCTAGTCAAGTTGTGCCACAAGCCCCTCTTCTCCCCAATACCTCCTCATTAGTTATGTGATCTACCCATCTAATCTTCAGCATTCTTTTGTAGCACCACATTTCGAAAGCTTCTATTCTCTTCTTGTCTAAACTATATATCGTCCACGTTTCACTTCCATACATGGCTACACTCCATACAAATACTTTCAGAAACCACTTCCTGACATTTAAATCTATATTCGATGTTAACAAATTTTTCTTCTTCAGAAACGCATTCCTTGCCATTGACAATCTACATTTTATATCCTCTCGACTTCGACCATCATCAGTTATTTTGCTCCCCAAATAGCAAAACTCCTTTACTACTTTAAGTGTCTCATTTCCTAATCTAATTCCCTCAGCATCACCCGACTTCATTCGACTACATTCCATTATCCTCGTTTTGCTTTTGTTGATGTTCATCTTATATCCTCCCTTCAAGACACCATCCATTCCGTTCAACTGCTTTTCCAAGTCCTTTGCTGTCTCTGACAGAATTAAAATGTCATCGGCGAACCTCAAAGTTTTTATTTCTTCTCCATGGATTTTAATACCTACTCCGAATTTTTCTTTTGTTTCCTTCACTGCTTGCTCAATATACAGATTGAATAACATCGGGGATAGGCTACAACCCTGTCTCACTCCCTTCCCAACCACTGCTTCCCTTTCATGCCCCTCCACTCTTATAACTACCATTTGGTTTCTATACAAATTGTAAATAGCCTTTCGCTCCCTATATTTTACGCCTGCCACCTTCAGAATTTGAAAGAGAGTATTCCAGTCAACATTGTCAAAAGCTTTCTCTAAGTCTACAAATGCTAGAAACGTAGATTTGCCTTTCCTTAATCTAGCTTCTAAGATAAGCCGTAGGGTCAGTATTGCCTCACGTGTTCCAATATTTCTACGAAATCCAAACTGATCTTCCCCAAGGTCGGCTTCTACTAATTTTTCCAATCGCCTGTAGAGAATTCGCGTTAGTATTTTGCAGCTGTGAATTATTAAACTGATAGTTCGGTAATTTTCACATCTGTCAACACCTGCTTTCTTTGGGATTGGAATTATTAGAACATAACCTTTTGAATAAAATTACAACTACGTATAAGATAGTAGTAACACACCCAAAATAAATTCGCCATTGAGAGACAGTTAACAATTAAAAAAAGAGGCCACTCTTACAAACAATAAAAAAAACACAAACTTAGTAGTAGAAACACCTAATAACACAATACATGAAATTGTGCGTTCCAGTAATAGTACAAGTAATCCGTGGCACATGAAATGAACCCACATAATATATAAATGCGCGCCACCCATGAATCCCAAGTCTTTCAGCAGCCAACTAGGAAGTTGAGACCGAACTTCGGAAACGACACTCAGATTGGATCATTGAATAAAGATACAAATTCAATAGTGCTAAAGGAGTGCAAACGCAACTTTCGTGCCTAGAGACAAAAGCGGGATCAATAACCAGAAGTCTGATGTCGAACCGGACGTGAATCTCAAACAAACAACCAGAAAACTATCGAACTAAACAGTCACAGCACTGATTCAGGAAATGGCAATTATAGCTAAGGTTACTGCAGATGCTTGGCTCACGTGCACCCGATAAACCAGACATATCCGACAGCATGGAGCCGACGAACAACTTCAACATCGCGGCGGTCCGCCGCCGACCTCCACGTCCGGTCGGTCACTAAAGCACACAACACGCTCCTTCCCTGGAAGCGCGCCACACGTCCAAAAATTTACACGTGGACACAAACGAGGTAATAACGGTTCTCAATCCAGGAACCCCCCTGAGTGTCTCTTCCTAGTACCGCCGCTGCGTTCAGAGCCTGTGATAATTACCGATATTGAATTAGCCATCGACTGCCGGCACACTTCTCGCTTCGTCGCCAGAATCCAACTCTGCAGCCTCACTCTGAGCGATCTGTTTTAGTTTTCCGGTCTCGCTGTCACTACCTTAGCGCCTCCGATCTTCGCGCTAGCTACCCTCTCCTAAGGCAAAGAAGTTGCACTAGAGACGGTGACGCGACCTATCGATCGCGGAATGGTTCAAGAGAGACACAAAGAGATAATAATAGTCGGTTGTGAGCTCTGCAACATCCATGTACTAATTTATATTTACGTGACAAACCCTATTTTTAGGGCTACATCTTAATTTTGACAAATGGATTATGCAGACATTTGTAAAAACGGCGATGATACATCAGTCCATACTAATGTAAAATTGCCACCTTCTGCAGAAGACAAATTTAAATTTGTTGAAACCTAGGTAAAGAATTCTTTATCCATTGCAACTGGTCGACTGTTTATAATTTTATTAGATAATAATGAGTTGGGCTGAATGAGTGAGTGAGAAAGGGAAACTGGGAGTGGACGGGTATGAGCGACTTCCAACGATGGAGTACTACTACCTGTGAGTGAGCTGTTGTTAGAAGTGCTTGTGCGAGTTGAAGGTGAGCTGCGCGTTCAAAATGCGCAAATATGTTCGCCTGCCACAATTTTTGGGAAAATTTTCGAAGTTGTCGAGGAAGGCAGGATGAGACAGCTTGTACCCCAGTTTCAAGTTAGTCTTTTAAATAAACAAGAACATATTCGCCCTTTTCGTGCTCCGCTAGAAGCACGTTTCTTCTGATTGACATATCATTAATATTTCAGAGATAATGAACACAACTAGGCAGGAAGGAAGGAATGAGATGTTGGCAGTAAGAGAGCGCAGCTGGTACCCCACTTATCAGTGAGAGTCTTTAATAAGCAGAAACATATTCGAATTTTTCCTGATCCTATAGGAGCACTTTTCAGCTGGTGTCGACATGGGTATAAAGTGCGTATTGTACGGTACCTTCCTTAAACGTCATCGGTGAGCCCTGCTTGCCCCATATCGGGTCTGGCCGCTCATTTAACTTAACTGGTTTTCGTTTCTTAGTGACGGATCCCCTCGCTTCCTGCGATGTGACGGCCTTGTGGCTCTTTGAAGAGATTTAATCGCACGCATGGTTCTCTGTTGGGTCATGTTTTGCTGGCTGTTCCGGAAGCTAACTGGGGTCTCACGGAGAGCTTCTCTGTGCCATTTGAAGACTCAGTGCGCCCTTCTCCCTACGTGGCCGCGGGTTGCATCTTCTGAATTAGCACAATTCCCTTTTTGGCAGCTTTTTATGGTGGATGTGGTCCCTCCAGTATAAGTTATAACGCGCAGTTATGATGAAAAAATAAATGGCGAACACCTTGTTTTGCGTGTGATTAAGTATTGGATGAGATTTGCGTAAAGCCCTTTCCTAATGCTGAGCCTTTGTCATTGAAATTGCTTAGGGTTCTCCTAATGGCTTTATGCAGCTTTCATTAGTGCCCATTAGTTTGGAGAGTGTTTTTAATGTCGCCAGCAACCCTGATAATCGGAACATGCTCGAGCTTTTCTTAAGACAGTTGTAAAACAATGAATGGATGGATTGATCAGACTATAGGGACCAAACTGCAAGGTCATCGGTCCTTTAATCCTTTGTGTGTCAAGCCATGAATAACCCCAGAGAGAAAGCACACAGAAGACAAATATCAAACGCCTCGATTGTATCCGAGAATCAAGAAAACCAAGAAATGGAAGCGAGTGGAAGTGAGAGAGGGGTAAAAATATTTACAGTATTCTGGTATTGATTCTTTAAAATTGTGTATCCTTTGTAACCTGAATGTTCAGGCGCTCTGGCTGTTTTCAAAAATTTGTGTCTTCAACTGTCTGATTGTCTTGAAGCTTGTTTGGGTTAAACGGCACAGTTCTCTTGCTTCAGATTTATTGCTCTAAGGCCAAAGACCAGTCTGCGATCGGCACTCTCTTTCTCTTACATAATGTTAATGTGTATTCTGTTTATGTTGTAGAGTCTGAGCTGAATCAACCAAGTGTGTGATGAATAGGGTGAGCTCGAGCCGCTATCCTAACCTTGGCTAATGCATTCATTTTCAGCTCCTTGTAATTCTGTTTCAAAACTATAAAACAATGGTCTTGTTTTCATATCTGTCGTGAATTATCGGTTTAAACATTCGTTTTCTTACTGATTATGCACTTTAAAAGCTTGATTTAGTTAAATGTTTTCAGAAATTGAACATTTTCCTTAATTGTTTCTCAAATGCTGTTGATTCTAAAATATAATTCTAAACAATTGTCAATAGGATTTTGAGTGCTCCTTTAAGCAAGCTCTTAAATATTTATGATGTATAAAATCTGCTAAGAACTGAAAGAAAATAATGGTGTAAAATGATTGCGTTTGGTATACCTAGCACCTTACCATATCCAGATCCAGGCTCTCTACCATTCCAATTGTCACCTCCCTTCCCCAGGTCAAGCCCTTCACAAACTGGTAAAATGTAATGCTCTGTTACATCCTTTCGCTAATTTCCACCTCCATCCTTGCATTCTACATTATCTCACTTAATAAATATTTGCAGTTGTACACATTTTCAGATTCCTGCAGTTTAATATTAATTTGCCCTTCCCTCCTTTGTTTCCTTTAGTCACCTCCTTAGGCTTACTTTCTCTGCACTTTGCATTAATGTCATATTTATAATTTTTTTTTCATTTAATAAGTCCAGTTGTTTCTGTACTTGTTTAATGCTAGTTCCCCACTATATAATATCGTCGGAACGTAGGAACATCTGCATCTCATTTCCTTCATAAGCTCTTTTGCCTCTTTCACGATTCCATCCATCAGCGTTATCAACAATAGCTATGACGCCACGCTTTCCTGTTTTAGCCATGTAACATTCCTAAACCAATCAGTTCTTCCATCTTGCGTATGGAAGTAGCTGAAACTTTCTCAAGAGTTGTTTGAAGAATTTCAGTTCTTTGTTTTCTTACTCTTTCCTCCTACCTTTTCTCTGAGGACATTATCACGTGCCATTACTAAGTGCAAAAATGTCATCATCAATCTTTCCAATACTCCCAATTCCCTTCTATCAATTATCCCATACTAAAGACTGAATCTACTGTTGATCTACCATGTCCAGAGCCATCCTGCATCAGTTTTAGCTGACGTACTTCTTCCCTCACTCTTCTTTCTAGTATCCTCTCCATTGTTGTTACTACTTGCGATTTAAATGAGTTCCCTTGACAGTTGTCGCATATTTTCCTGTTCCTTATCTTGAAAACTTAATGTTGTTAATATTTGCAGCATTCTTCTTCAGTTGCTACTCCAGCCATATTTATTATATACACATGGAAAATTTTGTCAGATACAATGAACATATAAGAGCACTGAATAGCGAATTTAGCTATGCCACATATCCTAATGGAAAAACAAAATACCATCATAATGGGACAAAATCAGGCAATTTAATCCTGCAAGGAAATCTAATGACAAAAGAAAGAGAACAATCATTCTCCAGGAGAAGTATTTCATACTGATGGCCATAAATAAAAATGAAAATATGCCCAATGGCAAAAAAGTAAAAACAGAGGGACAACATGCAACTTGGGTTTCTCCTGGATTATAAAACGTTCAAATAACACTGGAATGCAGCCAGGTGACATCTTTGACAACAGCCAATATTTCGACAGGTGAATACCATATCATTTTGAGGGCTTCAATGCAACGAGATGGCGTTCTGCACGGAAATTTGAAATCTGGGTATGAAATGTATATGCTGTAAATGTACAGGGCATCCCAGAAGTGTTGCGACAGACTTTGAGGGCTGTAGATGGTCTACTGAGGAACAAATTGAGGACAGGGACCTGCGTTCGGAAATACACTCCTGGAAATGGAAAAAACAACACATTGACACCGGTGTGTCAGACCCACCATACTTGCTCCGGACACGGCGAGAGGGCTGTACAAGCAATGATCACACGCACGGCACAGCGGACACACCAGGAACTGCGGTGTTGGCCGTCGAATGGCGCTAGCTGCGCAGCATTTGTGCACCGCCGCCGTCAGTGTCAGCCAGTTTGCCGTGGCATACGGAGCTCCATCGCAGTCTTTAACACTGGTAGCATGCCGCGACAGCGTGGACGTGAACCGTATGTGCAGTTGACGGACTTTGAGCGAGGGCGTATAGTGGGCATGCGGGAGGCCGGGTGGACGTACCGTCGAATTGCTCAACACATGGGGCGTGAGGTCTCCACAGTACATCGATGTTGTCGCCAGTGGTCGGCGGAAGGTGCACGTGCCCGTCGACCTGGGACCGGACCGCAGCGACGCACGGATGCACGCCAAGACCGTAGGATCCTACGCAGTGCCGTAGGGGACCGCACCGCCACTTCCCAGCAAATTAGGGACACTGTTGCTCCTGGGGTATCGGCGAGGACCATTCGCAACCGTCTCCATGAAGCTGGGCTACGGTCCCGCAAACCGTTAGGCCGTCTTCCGCTCACGCCCCAACATCGTGCAGCCCGCCTCCAGTGGTGTCGCGACAGGCGTGAATGGAGGGACGAATGGAGACGTGTCGTCTTCAGCGATGAGAGTCGCTTCTGCCTTGGTGCCAATGATGGTCGTATGCGTGTTTGGCGCCGCGTAGGTGAGCGCCACAATCAGGACTGCATACGACCGAGGCACACAGGGCCAACACCCGGCATCATGGTGTGGGGAGCGATCTCCTACACTGGCCGTACACCACTGGTGATCGTCGAGGGGACACTGAATAGTGCACGGCACATCCAGACCGCCATCGAACCCATCGTTCTACCATTCCTAGACCGGCAAGGGAACTTGCTGTTCCAACAGGACAATGCATGTCCGCATGTATCCCGTGCCACCCAACGTGCTCTAGAAGGTGTAAGTCAACTACCCTGGCCAGCAAGATCTCCGGATCTGTCCCCCATTGAGCATGTTGGGACTGGATGAAGCGTCGTCTCACGCGGTCTGCACGTCCAGCACGAACGCTGGTCCAACTGAGGCGCCAGGTGGAAATGGCATGGCAAGCCGTTCCACAGGACTACATCCAGCATCTCTACGATCGTCTCCATGGGAGAATAGCAGCCTGCATTGCTGCGAAAGGTGGATATACACTGTACTAGTGCCGACATTGTGCATGCTCAGTTGCCTGTGTCTATGTGCCTGTGGTTCTGTCAGTGTGATGATGTGATGTATCTGACCCCAGGAATGTGTCAATAAAGTTTCCCCTTTCTGGGACAATGAATTCACGGTGTTCTTATTTCAATTTCCAGGAGTGTATCATCCAACTGCGCTACAGAGCGTCGAAGTTACAGGCGCCGGTGCCTGCCACTAGGCCACTCCTTCGGCAGCAGACGTGACTTTGTACACTGGCGGACCATAGGCGGAACGTCTCACAATGTTATTTGTGATTCAGTGATCTCGAGTGATTGCCAGTAGAGAAGAAGGAGATATCTGCCACATCGACAGGCCTTATCTTCTACGAATGCGATGGTCTGTTGCCATGGTGGACGACTGGTGTGGACACGGGCTCCCATCTGCAGTTTATTTTTCTCCTGTATAGCGAAAAACATTGGACATTTTAGAGAGTTGTTGATTAGAATTTCGTCCCTATGTTTTCAGCATAGGGAAAAGCCATTCCCATAGCTGGTGAAGAATGGCGTGAGTACATGATGTTTATTCGCAGGCAGGCAGGAGGCTAAAGATCCTGTCCTGCTGGTGGGTAGGGATCAGCGGATGGACGTGTCTGTACAAAGACATTTCTAATTCGCGAGATGCCACTGAGGGTGTTGCCGAAGCAGGGGAAAGGGGGGGGGGGGAACAATTTGGGGCTTAGAGGGATCCTTTGCTGTTTTATTCACTTGCGTGTCAACATCTTGTAGGCCCCCTCCCCTCCATTCTCCGCGCACACGCCAGAGGAAGGAGTGGAGGAGGAGGAGGGATGGAAAAGCATAAAGATCCTATCCTGCTTCGGATCACGCTCAAGCTCTCGTCGAATTGTTTTGAACGGTCCCTATCCGTTTTCGGAGAGACTGGTGAGTCTAGTCTCTAAGTGTACAGAGGCGGAGGGAATGGAGATGACGCCATAGAGCCCCTTGCTGAGACCCTCGAGAAATATGGGCCCAGCAACGAACTTTTGACGTCACACTAGTCTCCTCGAGCGCCACACTTCGCTAACCCTATGCTATGTGTAGGGCCATCAGAAAATAAATCTTATTCTTCTTTCTTGGCTCTACAGCTCATGACGAGCCTTGGCCTCTTCTACAATTTCCTTCCATTTCTGTCGGTCCTTTGCCAATACTCTCCAGTTTCTATAGACCATCTTCCTAAGATCTTTGATTACTCCATCTTCCCATCTGGCTCTTGGTCGACCACGTCCTCTCTGCCCTCCTGGCTTTCCTTGTAATATTCTTTTTCGTATTTCTGTATGATTCATGCGAGGCACATGTCGCGCCCACCTCAGTCTGGATGATTTCACTATCCTTCGGATGGGTTGGTCTTTGTATATGATTCAAAACTCATGGTTGTATCTCCTCCTCCATCTTCCTCGTTCACAGGTTGGGCCGATAATTCGTCTAAGTACCTTTCTTTCAAATGCATCCCGTGTTTCAATATCTTTAGTTGTTAATGTCCAGGCTTCAGAGGCTTATGGAAGCACTGGTCGTAAAAGTGATTTATACATAGTTAACTTCGTGGTACGAGTCAGGAGCCTTGAGGATAGAAGTCTTGTTAGGGCAAAATAGGCTCTGTTGGCCAGTATTAATCTCTGCTTAATTTCATAGGAGGTATCATTTAGATGTATAACTGTCGAGCCCAGATACTTGAAATGTTCAACTATCTCAAATGTATAATTGCCCATTGTTATTGCATTTGGCATATTTTCTCTATGTGCTTTTCCAGCTGCCATATATTTTGTTTTTTGTTCATTAATAATTAACCCCATGTTCCTACTGGCCTGTTCAAGAGCTGTAAATGTCTCTTCCATTGCTTTTTGGGTTCTTGCTATTATATCTATGTCATCTGCGTAGGCCAGTATCTACACTGATTTATAGAAGATCTTTCCCCTATCCAGAAAATAAATGCGTCAGTGAAAAGGTACCTAGTAAAGAACTTCGTCGTGTGCTATGGAGAGCTTGCATCCATTTCATTGCGCAGTCAAGAATTATTAAACTCGTCTGAAATAATGACTCGCTCCCTGCTCATATGATCTGCAGCATCACGCGTTATGTCGTGCGCGAAGCAGCCTGTCATTCTCGTGGGCCTCGAGCCCCTGCTGAGCTTAAAGCGAGTATGTAGAGCTCATTTCTGATCTTTAGCGGAGGCCCAACTCTTCGAGGTGCTGACAGGGCGGCTAGCATTTGCTAACATTCTCTGAGAGCAGAAAACAAACACGTATCGCAGCCCTTAAATGAGTTCACTGGGACGCGAAATGGACTCCAGGTGAGGTTCTCGCGCGTAGGGAAGGGCTCGCACATCGGGGCAGGCGGTCAGACGCCACGGCGCACTCGCCTGCAGGGTGTCCGCGCCGTATAAGGCGGCGTGATATATGCGCGCTGTTAACGTGACGTATGTGCGCGCCATTGTGCCAGCGAGGCCACGCGGCCCGGTACGGCACGGCAGAGCACGGCAGATCGCGAGATGGCGACCCGCTGAATAAACAAAAGGCACGCCGCGCGCAGGACGGTAGCGCGCCCCGCGCAGATACACATCGCCATTGTTGCTGCCCGGTAATAAATACACGCATATCGCGCCCCCGCGCCGGGCGGAGGCGGAGCGCTATGTCTCTGCGACGCCGAGACCATTAGAGGAAGAAGTCCAAGATGAAAATCGAAGCCCGGCTTGCAAGCAGGCACGATCGAGTAACGGCAGAGGCGGCCGTTCCCTATATTTCTCTCTTCACGTCGGCCTTTGCTCTTTCTGCGTTTATGGACTTCCCTGCGGAAGACCTGCAGATAACCTCCTACTAGAGCAGTATGAACATATAGCCAGTACATATTTAGAAACGGGAATTCCTCGTCGTTTCATTTTTCTGCTTGAGCAAACATCAGAGCTTGAAGGTAATACTGTGCGGCTGGTCCTGGCGGAGGTTCGAGTCCTCCCTCGGGCATGGGTGTGTGTGTTTGTCCTTAAGATAATTTAGGTTAAGTAGTCTGTAAGCTTAGGGACTGATGACCTTAGTAGTTAAGTCCCATAAGATTTCACACACATCTGAACATTTTTTTCGTTCTGGCGGAGGTTCGAGTCCTCCCTCGGGCATGGGTGTGTGTGTTTGTTCTCAGGATAATTTAGGTTAAGTAGTGTGTAAGCTTAGGGACTGATGACCTTAGCAGTTAAGTCCCATAAGATTTCACACACATTTAAACATTTTTTTGAAGGTAATACACTGCCGTGAAAGAAAACAGTGCACCCCTTTAGAAATTTCCAATCCACTCAAGATTTATTGTTGCAACAGCGCATATGGAGCACATGGAATGATTACATTTACAAGTCAATAGCACAAGTGGCTCTGTGGTACCAGGTATCGACCCGCGCTGGAATACCTATAATAGTACGTGATGTAGCGTCCATGGCGGCAATGTAGGCGTTGATTATGGCATCCAGTGCATCGCACAAATGGTGAATACTGTCTTGGGATACGCTATGCCACGCCTGCTCGACCTGTTGTATGTAGGCTGTTTAGGTTTTTATATTGGTAACGCCACGTAGCGCTCTGAATGAAAATCACTGGCTGTGCTGTGTGCACTCTGTGGCTGGTTGGTATTGTTGAAATATTCCCTATTGTAGTGTTGAGCAGTTGGATGTGAACAGCGCGTAGCGTTGCGCAGTTGGAGGTGAGCCGCCAGCAGTGGTGGATGTGGGGAGAGAGATGGCAGAGTTTTGAGAGCGGATGATCTGGACGTGTGTCCATCAGAGAGAGTAAATTTGTAAGACTGGATGTCATGAACTGATATATATATATATATATATATATATATATATATATATATATATATATATATAATGCCTTTTGAACACTATTAAGGTAAATACATTGTTTGTTCTCCATCAAAATCTTTCATTTACTAACTGTGCCTGTCAGTAGTTACTGCCTTCAGTAGTTAGAATCTTTTATTTAGCTGGCAGTATTGGCGACGGCTGTATTGCAGTGGTTCGAGTAACGAAGATTTTTGTGAGGTAAGTGATTCATGAAAGGTGCAGGTTACTGTTAGTCTGGGCCATTCTTTTGTAGGGATTATTGAAAGTCAGACTGCGTTGCGCTAAAAATATTGTGTGTGTGTTTAGTGATGATCAGAGTAAGTAAAGTGAGAAATGTCTGAGTACGTTCAGTTTTGCTCAGCTGTTTGAAAATCAAATAACGTAAGGGGTTTATCAGCGCAGTAATTCATTAGTTTTTCTAAGGGGAGGTTTCACTGTTCACGTAGTTCCGTAAGAGTTGTTGGTCGACGAGTTGCATGTGTCACTTCTCATCCTATCATATTCCTCACGTGCTGGATTGGGGACAATTCCGCAGACCATGCTGGCCAGGGAAGTTACTGCACGTCTCGCAGAGCACGCTGAGTTTTAACGTCAGTGTGTGGGAGAGCATTGTTCTTTTGGAACAGCGCATCACATTCCTTTTCCAACAACGGTAGAAGATCGGGATTCTGCATGTATCGAATGGTGGCTAGCGTCCCCTCCAGAAACACCAAACTCAAATGAGAGTTTTAGCTTATCGCAATCCAGACCATAAGGCCTTGGACGAATGCACTGCACGAGACAGCGCTCAGCAGGTCTGATTCGTACGCGCAAACGACCATCACTTACGCAGAAGCAGAATCTGCTTTCATCTTTGAAGACTACGGCACACCACTACACCTTCCAAGTGATCCTCTGACGGCACCAGCCGTGCGCGTCCATTCTGTGGCGTGAATGGAATTCCGCCTAGAGGGACTCGCGCCCATAGTCCCATTGCTAATAACCGGCTCGCAATATTTCGTGTTGACACGTCTCCGCTCACAAACCCTCTTATTTGTGCTGTGGTACCCGTTCCATCTGCCACTGCTGCCCTGGCAATACTTCGATCCTGCCGGGTGTCTGCACTGCGTCGTCATCGAGAACCTCGTCTAAGGTGTGAGAATGGTTCAAAAATGGTTCAAATGGCTCTGAGCACTATGGGACTCAACATCTGAGGTCATGAGTCCCCTAGAACTTAGAACTACTTAAACCTAACTAACCTAAGGACATCACACACATCCATGCCCGAGGCAGGATTCGATCCTGCGACCGTAGCAGTTGTGCGGTTCCAGACTGAAGCGCCTTGAACGGCTCGGCCACAGCGACCGGCATGAGAATGGTCACGTGGCCACTGATACCAGCATTGTTACACAACAGGCGCAGCCCATCCGGCTTGTGTGTCAGTTCTCCTAAGGGACCGTCCAGCCACTCGGAAGACCACAGTCTGACATTTTTAACTCTCGCTCATTTGGCTGTAGGAACCATGAGTCCGTCTCCGTGGTCTGCTTGCCTTCTTGCCCCGCACCGTACTGAGCCTTTTGGCTGCGAGCATTCCGTATTAAAAGGCAGACAAATGTGGTACTCTGGTAGCTACGCCAACACGCAGTCTGTTGGCGGACGACGCTGAAATCATTATCAGTACATCTACTGTCCCCCATCCCCCCCTCGGAGGCTCGAATCCTTCCTTGGACATTGGTGTATTTGTTGTCCCTAGCGTATGTTAGTTTAAGTTAGATTAAGTAGTGTGTAAGCTTAGGGGCCGATGACCTAAGCAATTTGGTCCCGTAAGATCTTACCACAAATTTACAGAATTTTTTACTATCCCCAGATGATATATGCCTCCATCGGATCAAAATCGACATCACCTTTCCAAGTGTGTTAATTCTTTTCCGGTAATGTAATTATACCGAGGTCATGCTAGTATATCTGGTTTATGAACGTAGCTGCGTCCAACGTTTGTGCGAGAGTATTCTAAAAACTTGGCATATGAACAATGTCAAAGGTTAATTCGGTTTTTAAGCGCATTTAGAAATAGGGTTCCTAGTACATACGGTGTTTCCGTGTATACAGTGTGTTAACACAGTGGTGTTCGAAACATCAGGACTAAAGTAACTTTCGCATGATGTGTCGCTGACAAGTAACATAGCGCAATGAAACTTGGACCATAGAAAGAGCTGCTACAATACAGTACATAAGATAAGTGGAAGAAATACGCAATGCGACGAACAGAAATAACACTTTTATTCAAAGCTAAAAATTACACTGAAGTCACCGTCGTTCATGATCGTCGCCTGGACGTTACAAATGGCGGGACATGGTTCTCAATAGGTTGACTAATCATAACGGTACCGAGGAATGCTCTGTGATGTGCTCTCATGGTAGCTACACGGTCGGTAAAAATGTCTTGTCAGACCCCTGGCGTCATTGAATCAGTAGACTGTTCTGTCTGGATTCACTGGCTCTAGTCTAGTATTGAGTATCGCTCTTGCGGCCCCATTGCTAGTTTCTATGAGAAAGATTTGGTATCTGTGTGTTGTGTCCTTAGAAGGTCCGTGCTTGCCGATATATATACGTGGTTCGCTGGCCTGAGACGGAGGCACGAAGTTTGGGGATTGGGGTAGCGTCGCGACAAGAGGTGGTCACGAGGTCCGAGCGGCCGAAGCCACGAGCTGCGCAAGGAGGGCCTGCGCAGAGTGAAGATACCAGATTACTTTACGGCGGGTCGGCCGCTGTGACCAAGCGGTTCTAAGCGCTACAGTCCGCAACCGCGCTGCTGCTGCGGTCGCAGGTTCGAATCTTGCCTCGGGCATGGGTATGGGTGATGTCCTTAGGTTAGTTAGGTTTAAGTAGTTCTAAGTCTAGGGGACTGACGACCTCGGATGTTCAGTCCTCTAGTGCTTAGAGCCATCTAAACCATCTGAACTTCACGGGGATCAGCGTCGACTACAAGAGGCAGGCCGACATCGCGCCGGTTGGTTGGCAACATTCGTGTCGGACGACCGCTCGTGGCCTGGCTGCCCTCGCCTACCTGGCTTTCATCGGCATCACTCACAAGGGAACCTCCCCATCGCACCCCCCTCAGATTTAGTTATAAGTTGGCACAGTGGATAGGCCTTGAAAAACTGGACACGGATCAATCGAGAAAACAGGAAGAAGTTGTGTGGAACTATGAAAAAAATAAGCAAAATATACGAACTGGGTAGTCCATGTGCAACATAAGCAACATTAAGGACATAGTGAGCTCAGGAGCGCCGTGGTCCCGTCGTTAGCGTGAGCAGCTCTGGAGGGAAAGGTCCTTGGTTCAATTCTTCCATCCGCTGAAAATTTTACTTTCTTTATTCTCGCAAAGTTATGACCCGTCCGTTCGTTCATTGACGTCTCTGTTCACTGTAATAAGTTTAGTGTCTGTGTTTTGCCACCGCACCGCAAAACCGTGCGATTAGTAGACGAAATGACGTGCCTCTCCAGTGGGCACCGAAAACATTTGCTCGCAAGGTCATACGTCAACCGATTCCTCCACAGGACAACACGTCTGATATATTCTATACGACACTGGTGACGGCATGTGCGTCACCTGACAGGAATATGTTGTCGACCCATCTAACTTGTACACTTGGCGAATGGGTAAAAAGATTCTTCAACCTTGCCGATTTAGGTTTTCTTGTGGATGTGATAATCACTCCCAAAAAAGTGATGAAAACATAAGAGTTTGTCACATGAACTGCAACAAATGATTGCAACAGTTTCACAGTCGCACAGTTTTCCCTGTGCTCTGTCAAAACATATGTTTCTAACGTTTTCAAATTTTTCCGTGTGTAGACCGTCAAATCCTGCATGTGTCCAAGCAAATCTGAACATGTCCTGGAATTTTGGAGAGCGAAGTTGATTATGTTTGAGTGCCTTAACTTTGATAATAATCTGAAAATAAAAAATTTTTCACACGAGGGAGGCTTGAACCGAAGACCTCTCGTTTTGCAGCTGCTCACGCTAACCACGGGACCACGGCGCTTGAGAGCCTACAGTGCCCTTGATGCTGCCTATCTTGCGCATGGACTACTCAGTTTGTATGTTTTGCTTATTTTTTCATAGTTCCACACAACTTCTTCCTGTTTTCTCGATTGATCTGTGTTCAGTTTTTCAAGGCCTATCCACTGTGCCAACTTGTAAGGTTCCCTTGTCAGTAACTGCTGAGACGCACCGTGGATCCATGGAACTGCTTACTGGTAAGGGGGAGTAACATTCTGTAAGCCTCGTGGTGATTTGTTTCTTTGTCTACCTGTCCTCCTTATTATTTTCTGATTCGCTCCCGACTCTCAGAGTTTTACTCGGTCGGCTCTTTGGTCGTAAATATAAGCAGTAGTATTGTACTAAGATACTAATTACCGTTTGAAAATTTGTCCCCTGTTATACTGCGTTTCCTTTCTGGTTTGTACCCGATCATTAATGTTCTAATAATCAGCTCTTGGTCGTAAATACAGCCGGAACAATTGTACTAAGGCACGGGTTGCCATTAAATAAAAGAGAGACCTTATGGTTAGATGTGGCTGTTAACCGATTCAGTTCTTTGATTGTAACTGCATTTCTCAGTCATTAGTTATAATCTGAACAACTTGTTGTGCTAAGCTGTTCGTTTCCGTGTTTGAAAGACCGGCTCATTATTGGTGTGTTTTAACTGGATCTTGTGGTTCCATCAAGTGAGTTCTCTAGTAATAAGTGTTCACTAATGATGTCTTAAGGCGTTCCTTCAGAGCGGTATTAATAACTGACAATCAGTTTAACCTTGAAAATATTAACAGCAAACTGTCACCAGGGCTTTTGTCTTATTGTGAGAAGGGACGGGTTGGGGTTCCAGCCGCACCTTGATTGCCGACTGAAGTTAAGAGGTTGGTTGCTTTGAAGTAAGCCTTATGATTCTCATATTGTTTGCTAATCTGTATAACCTGTAAGTACAGGTGCGCGTCTGAAACCTGAACCTTTCGACAGACAGATTTCAAATTAAAAGTTAAGTCATGTTTTGAGTAATTGAATCACTCTTGTCATCATCGGTTATTATATAGTTTTCATGTGTTGCAGAAGGGCATTTAATAAGACAGACTGTGTCCAGCCGGCCGAAGTGGCCGTGCGGTTAAAGGCGCTGCAGTCTGGAACCGCAAGACCGCTACGGTCGCAGGTTCGAATCCTGCCACGGGCATGGATGTTTGTGATGTCCTTAGGTTAGTTAGGTTTAACTAGTTCTAAGTTCTAGGGGACTAATGACCTCAGCAGTTGAGTCCCATAGTGCTCAGAGCCATTTGAGCCATTTGAACTGTGTCCAGCGCGGCAGTAAACACCGCTGTTTTACCCGATAACAGGTGGGCTGCAGGTCCAGCCGTCTTGTAAACTTTTTTATTTTTTTTGATTTGGAAACTTATTGTAAGATCTTATGGGACCAAACTACTTAGGTCATAGGTTCCTAACCCTACACACTACTCAATCTAACTTCAATTAACTTACGCTACGGAGAGCACACACCCTCATGCCCGGCTACCCCCCGCGGCTTGTAATCATTGTCATATTGTTGGCCGTTTTGCAGTACAGCACTTCAGATTTCTTTTGCAAAGATTAAAAGCTTATTCAACTTAAGGTTTAACGTCAAAAGAATTTTGCAAAATTGTTCATTTTGTTAAAGAAAATTTTATGGTTAAATGCTTTGATTATCTGTAACACACAGTGTATATATTGTTACATAAACAGGTTGTGTGAAAAGAGAGTTATATTTGTGGGTCCTCCCTTCCGCGTTTTCCTTAATTCCAGTGATTGCCACGTATGATTGTCGTAGAGCGTTCCACTCCTCCACCAGCGTGGCTGAAAACTGCCGGATGGTCGTTGGTGCACCCAGACGTGCTGCGACTCGTTCCCCCAACGCATCCCATACTTTCTCGGTGGTATTTATGTCGGAGAAACGGGCAGGACAGTCCATTGGCCAAAGTGCGCTCGTTGCAGAAGCTCCTCGATGTGCATAGTTCGACGCAGTCGCTAATTGTCATTCGTAAAACTGAAGTCGCGACAGAAATTCATCCGTGAAAAGACGAACATGGGGAAGGAGTACAGTAGCATAATGACGTTGATCGGTGAGTGTACCATGTTCAAAGAATTACAGGTAAGGACGCCCATCTGCTACGGTCGCAGGTTCGAATCCTGCCTCGGGCATGGATGTGTGTGATGTCCTTAGGTTAGTTAGGTTTAAGTAGTTCTAAGTTCTAGGGGACTGATGACCACAGTAGTTAAGTCCCATAGTGCTCAGAGCCATTTGAACCATTTGAAGGACGCCCATGCAACACCATGCCTCCTCAGACCATAACATATGGACCACCAAAAAAATAGTGTTCTACAATGATGGACGTACCCTCATGTGGCTAGAGATGGGAACACGTAATGAACCCAAGAACACAATCGACATAATACTGCATGGGTTCTATTGCTACTTTTTCAAATTATTTGCCGACCCCCCACGGTACACTCACCGATCAAAGTTATTATGACACCGTACCCCTTCCCCCTGTTCGTCTTTTCAGGGGAGCATTCGGCTCTGACTTCATTTTTACGGATGACAATTAGCGACCGCACCGATCCGCCCACCTGCCCAATAGCCCGGCGTGCCCGTTCCTCCGGCTTAAATCCCACTGACCACGTGTGGGATGCGTCAGGGAGACTATCGCAGCACGTCCACCTGCTGCAGCGACCATTCAGCAGTCGTAAACAGCGCGGTGGAGGAATGGAACGCCCTGCTACACGAACTCCTTACCAACCTTGTGGACTGAAGGCATGCATTGCCTTACGTGATGCTCACACACTCTATTGAGAACCGTTTCCTGCCATTTGGAACGTCCAGAGGACCATCAACAATCGCGGTGACTTATTATTGTCTTTGAAGAAAAGTGTCACTCCTGTTCGTCTCATTGCGTATTTCTTTCAGTTAACTCCTGTACTACAATGTAGCAGTTCTTTTTTCTTGTATGTGCAGCCTGTTTCATGGAGCTATGTTACATAGCAGTAACACATCACGTGAAAATTACTTTCGCCCTTACGTGTTGCACACCAGTGTGCAAACATTCAAGGGACTGGAAAACGTATCGATCTTAGATACGGAAACCAAGTACGAAAGCGACTGAGCTACGAAGGGAAAAATGTATTGGGGATAACTCTGCCACTGGAATACGGAAGCTTACGAATCGTTATTTGTGCAATGATCTGCTGTTTGTGCAGTTGGTGACACTGTTAAGCAGGCGTTCTCTCGAAGGTGGATAGCAAGAGAAGATCCTACTCGTTCACGTAAAAGAAACCAATTTTGTTTATTGTTCCGAAGTGATGTGAAAATTCTTCCGTCCCAGACACATGTCTGAAAGGGATTTTAAGGAAAGAATTCTCGGGCACAACATAATAAAATGTCGTCATGACAGCACAGATGCAAGAGCATACTACTTTCAACAACTGTTGTTAGTGCAGCATCTTGCACAGGTAACAAAATTATTACAAAATGAGTCTATCTCGACTCATGTTATAGTGTGCATACCAATGATACATTTCCAGTTTTCTCATTTTCCTTTATACATTATCTGAAGGAAAATATCCGGAAAACTATTAGTGGACATCAATATGGGGTGTCTTCACCCCTTCGCATTTATGACGGACGCTGCTGAGAAATTTTCAATAAGATGTCTGAATGTCTGTGGAGGAACCTTCCTCAAGAGCCGAAAACAGAGAAGTTAAAGTGATATTGGAAGTGGGGTCAGCAACGAACTCATCCAAAAGTGTTCCACTGCTTTCAGATTGAGACTCTGGGCCGGACGGTTAACTGCAGAAATGATATTGTCCACAAACAATTTCTTCACAAATAGTGCTTTATGACAAAGTGCCTTGTGATCCTGATCACCGTCTGCAAACTGTTTTCTTAAACGCAATATGGGGACCACGCTCTAACTATCGCAACATGATCTCCTCCACTACACATAACGGGAGGTAACGCTGTCCAGGCATTAGTCAACCATCGGATGTTCAGAAGGTAGATTCTGATTCATCATTCCAAATCATTGACTGTCCAGTGGCGTCGCTTTTTACGCCACTTCAACTGTCACTCAGCATTCAGTACAGAAGTGTGAGGCCTATGAGGAGCTCGTCGATCATTGCACCCCACGCTTTTTAACTCCATACGCACATTCGTTGTGCTAGCGAAAATGCTACTAGCGCCTTGGAAGTCACTGAATATGGTCACAGCTCTGAAGCCATCAACTAGAGATCATATTCTCTTCTGTAGATGTATGTCATTAATTTCCCTACTATACTGCAGACGACATAAATTACGAGTAATGCATTTTCTGCACAGCACTTAATCTTTTAAAACTAAACCTAAACCTAAACTCCGTCCGAACAGGCAACGGAAGGCCCAACTGTACCGACCGGCCGCCGTGTCATCCTCAGCCCACAGGCGTCACTGGATGCGGATGTGGAGGGGCATGTGGTCAGCACTCCACTCTCCTCTCTGTATGTCAGTTTACCAGACCGGAGCCGCTACTTCTCAATCAAGCAGCTCCTCAGTTTGCCTCACAAGGGCTGAGAGCACCCCGCTTGCCAACAGCGCTCAGCAGACCAGATGGAGTTAATCCTTTATGTAAATCTCTGCTTCTGCTTTTTGTTAAGAAATGATTTGCTTCCACTACCGATTGTGTTCACTGAACATCCACAGGTGCATTACAACGTAACAGAGACATACACAGCTACCGTCATTTCATTGCTGAAATAGGCAATAAACAAAGACTGGAATAAAAATCATTTTAATGGACAAACATATAGAATTCACAAACACAGAACACATTACCATGCCTAATATGGTGCAGGAAAACCATTGGCATTCCAAACAGCTTCCAGTAGTCTCGGAATAGATAAATACAGGTCCAGTATGTTTTTCAAGGCCATCTTATGACGCTCATCCCGTAAAATAGTGGCAAGTTCAGGGGGAGGTGGACAGCGATTGCGCACCCACCTACGCAATGTACACGACAAATATTCAATAATATTGGCATCTGGTGACTGAGGTCGCCGACGAAGGTGTTGCAATTCATCCTTGTGTTAACAAAGTCAGTGTTGGACGGTGCAACCTGTTTGAACAGCGGTCCTGTGGTCTTGGAACACACGATCACCACTGGTGAACAAACATTGTACCACAAGATGATTAACCAAAATGGTCTCATAATCCTCTGCAGTTATGCGACCTTGCAGCATAACCATGGGACCCACGGAATATCACGATATGGCTGTCTAGATCATCACCGAACATCCGCCATTTTTCACTACCTGTACGTAAACTAGACTAGAAGTTGAAATAAATGTTAAACAGGACTCATCCGACCAAATGATTTTCTTCCATTGCTCTATAGTCTAGGTTTTATGGACATGGCCTCACATTTTCAACGATGATGAGTGGTTTTGAAATTCCATCTATCCCTTCAATTCCCTGGTTGTGGAGTCCCCGTCGTGTGCTTTTGATGGTGTCAAGGTTGTCGAGAGCGACATTCAGTTCTACAGTGACTTTTTCTCTCGTCTTCTTATTTTTTGTCACGATCCTCTTCAATGACCATCCGTCACGATCGCTCAACGCACTCTATCGACAACTTAGCTGATGATCTTTCTCTACATGCTGTGTACATCTTCGTAATGGTGGCACTTGCAGCACCACACACTTCGGCTGTCTTGGTTATTGAAGCACCCACATTCAAGAACCAACAATGCATCAATATTAAAATTCACTTAGCTCCGACATGATGCACTCACAACTACACAGTACACTATTCACATCACGACCGACACTTGCAACGTACATAGGATGCTGCACAGGTGTCGTTGTCGGTCAAATACAACAGCGTAACTTGCTGGCTACGACCTACATTTATGATCAAGCACGTGTTTCTCGCTATGCCTCCATATTTTTAACTCCCCCACCCTCCTTTTCTTCAAATTGGCTGCTTGATTGACGCCTGTAAGAAGATCGAATCGGATGAATCCAAGGCCACACGTTGCAGCATCACCTTTTTTGAGTTGTGCCGTGGTCATAAAATAAGTTTGACAGACAACATAAAGATAGCTAGTACGAAGTGAATCTGATACACAGAATGTCGTAATTGTATTGAGGCGGCGTGCTTGCACACACGACATTGTCTTGTCACAGGGCAAAATTAAGTTACAACAAAAATAATGTTGACAACAGAATGAGTAACAATCAACAACCATTTATTATAAGAATATGTACAAATAATCGGTTTTATTGTGATAAAGATATGAAGAGAATGAGGCTCAGCGAACTATATTTGAGTTCAGCACCAGTCAAAACCTATCTCAGTGAACGATGACTCACTAATCTTATAGTAGATCCCGTCTGGCTCTGCTGTTGCTGAGAGCGTTAAAGTCCTACCTCTATTAACAACACATACTGCGACACTTGGCGTACATTGGTATACTCTGCGATGACTGCGTCAACTAGACGACTGTCTGATGACTGCCGATGAAAGCTGATGGCAACTGGTGGCGACTGACCATGTGGAGCTGTCCGCCCGCTTCCGTACACGATCGACGGACGAATGTTCATTTGCGGTCTACATTTTGAAACATCCCCTTAGAAAAATTTATGAATGGTTGTGCTGACAAACCCCCTACGTTATTTGATTTTCAACCAGCTGAGCAAAACTGAACGTGCACAGACATTTCTCTCTTTACTTATTCAGATCATCAATAAACTGACACACAATATTTTTAGCACAACGCAATCTGACTTTCAATAATCCCTACAAAAGAATGGGCCTGACTAACAATAACCTATACCTTCCATGAATCACTTACCTCACAAAAATCTTCGTTACTCGAACTATTGCAATACAGCAAGCGCCACTACTGCCAGCTAAATAAAAGATTCTAACTACTGAAGTCACTAACTACTGACAGGCATAGTTAGCAAATCAAAGATTTTGATAGAGAACTTAACAGTGTTCAAAAGTCATTATATATATATATATATATATATATATATATATATATATATATATATATATATATATATATATCAGTTCATGACATCCAGTCTTACAAATTTACTGTCTCTGATGGACACACGCTCAGCTCATCCACTCTCAAAACTCCGCCATCTCTCTCTCCCCATCCACCAGTGCTAGCGGCTCACCTCCTACTGCGCAATGCTGCACGCTGTTCGCATCCAACTGCCCAACACTACAATAGCGAATATTACAACAATGCCAACCAGCCACTGACTGCACACAGGTTAGCCAGTGATTTTCATACATTGCGCTACGTGGCGTAACCAATATAAAAACTTAAACAGCCTACTTACATTTTGTAAGCGCACTGTCATATCGCTGGCTTGGTTGCGGAGTATCTTTGCGAGTAGCGCGTTTGCAGAGTCGAGCGCGGGGCATGGAGCTGCTATGTTGTGTTGTTGGTAGCTCTGCATGAAAATGCATTATTATAGAAGTTCAAGTGTTATTACGGTGAAGCAATGAGATATGGATGTGAACACAGTGAAAAGAGTCGCAAAGTAGTAATGAAATATGAGCAGTGCCGCCGATAAAGTGTTTGAGTATCCGCTCGTTGCGTGTCGTGCCGTACAGCATCAATCATCCACACCGTGTTCGATTTCCCAGAATGAACTAATGTTAATCGGTAATACCATTTACCGAAAAGGAGAACCTTCAGGTGCCAGTGAGTTGTAGCGAGCGTGAGGACGTGCGTTCGGTCATCGCTTTTACGGATGGTCAAAATCAGCCGCGCCGCGACGGTTACGCGCACGCTCGTACAAGTGAGAACTGAAGATGTAACTCTGTGAACAGTGATAACTTTATTACTACTGTCAAGGGGGACTGGTACCAAATATCTGTGTATGCGTGACGAGCGTAAGGACTTTCGTGCGATCATTCGGCTTCCGCATCATCAACAATCACCCGCGTCGTGTCGGTTTCCCGTACACTTGTCAGAGTGTTATTGTGGACTGGTAATCATCCATTAATTGGGATAAACACTTGTGATTTAGAATGTAAACAGTGCAACCTGTGATTTTCATATCGTCTCAGAATATAGATTTTCATACCAGATATAAGACAGTGTTGTGTTTGATGATGAGTGGCTCCCCTAAACCCGCTTGCGTATTTAGATAGATAATTTCAGGAAAGCCAGCAGCACTGTGGAGCAGAACAGTGCGACCGCCGCGGGATTGTCAGGTACGTGGTGTGGACAGGGCGCACGGTCGAAACGACAATCAGTGCATTATGAACAGGTGCTCGATCGTGCTGAAACATGCAATCGCCACCCCTCGAATTGCTCTTCAACAGTGGGAAGCAAGAAGGTGCTTAAAACATCAGTGTAGGCTTGTGCTGTGATAGTGCCTCGCAAAACAACAAGGGGTGCAAGCCCCATCCATGAAAAACACGACCGCACCGCAACACCACCGCCTCCGAATTTTATTGTTGGCGGTTGACGTTCACCGTGCATTTGCCATACCCACACCCTCCCATCGGACCGCCACATGTGTACCGTGATTCGTCAGTCCACACAACGTTTTTCCGCTGTTCAATCGCCCAATGTTTACGCTCCTTACACCACACGAGGCGCCGTTTGCCATTTACCGGCGTCATGTGTGGCTTATGAGCAGCCGCTCGACTATGAAATCCAAGTTTTCTCACCTCCCGCCTAACTCTCATAATACGTGCAATGGATCCTGATGCAGTTTGGAATTCCTGTGTCTGGATAGATGTCTGTCTGTTACACATTACGACTGTCTTCAGCTGTCGGCGGTCTCTGTCAGTCAACAGACGAGGTCGGCCTGTACGCTTTTCTGCTGTACGTGCCCATTCACGTTTCCAGTTCACCATGACATTCGAAGCCGTGGACCTATGGATGTTTAGGAGTGTAGAAATCTCGCGTGCAGACGTATTACACAAGTGACACCCAATCACCAAAGCACGTTCGAAGTCTGTGAGTGCCACGGACCGCCCCGTTCTGCTCTCTCACGATGTCTAATGACTACTGACGTCGCTGATATGGAGTACCTGGAAGTAGGTGGCAGCACAATGCACCTAATGTGAAAAAGGTATGTTTTTGAGGGTGACCGGATACTTTTGATCACATAATGTATCTTACAAAATCCTGCCGTATATCGACGTTAATGATACGTGTCTGTAATCCAGTGGATCACTTCTACTACCTTTTCTGACCATTGGTGTAATCTGTGCAACTTTGCAGTCTTTGGATACGGTTCTTTCGTCGTGCGAGAGGTTCTTTGTACCGGGTGATCAAAAAGTCAGTATAAACTTGAAAACTGAATAAATCACGTAATAATGTAGATACAGAGGTACAAATTGACACACATGCTTGGAATGACATGGGGTTTTATTAGAACCAAAAAATACCAAAGTTCAAAAAATGTCCGACGGATGGCGCTTCATCTGATCAGAAGAGCAATAATTAGCATAACAAAGTAAGACAAAGCAAAGATGACGTTCTTACAGTAAATGCACAATATGTCAACCACCATTCCTCAACAATAGCTGTAGTCGAGGAATAATGTTGTGAACAGCACTGTAAAGCATGTCCGGAGTTATGGAGAGGCATTGGCGTCGGATGTTGTCTTTCAGCATCCCTAGAGATGTCGGTCGATCACGATACACTTGCGACTTCAGGTAACCTTAAAGCCAATAATCGCACGGACCTGGGGGCCTGGGAGGCCAAGCATGACGAAAGTGGCGGCTGAACACACCATCATCACCAAACGACGCGCGCAAGAGATCTTTCACGCGTCTTGCAATATGGGGTGGAGCGCCATTCTGCATAAACATCGTACATTCCAGCAGGTGTTTATCAGCCAGGCTTCGGATGATGCGATTCTGTAACATATCGCCCTACCTCTCACCCGTCACGGTAGTAGTTTTGCTGTTCAGCGCCATCCGTCGGACATTTTGTGAACTTTGTTTTATTTTATTTTATTTTATTTATTTATTTTTTTGGTTCTACACTACTGGCCATTAAAACTGCTACACCAAGAAGAAATGCAGATGATAAACGGGTATTCAGTGGACAAATATATTATACTAGAACTGACATGTGATCATATTTTCACGCAATTTTGGTGCATAGATCCTGAAAAATCAGTACCCCGAACAACTACCTCTGGCCGTAATAACGCCCTTGATATGCCTGAGCATTGAGTCAAACAAAGCTTGGATGGCGTGTACAGGTACAGCTGCCCATGCAGCTTCGACACGATACCACAGTTCATCAAGAGCAGTGACTGGCGTATTGTGACGAGCCACTTGCTCGGCCACCATTGACCAGAAGTTTTCAAATGGTGAGAGGTCTGGAGAATGTGCTGGCCAGGGCAGCAGTCGAACATTTTCTGTATCCAGAAAGGCCCGTACAAGACCCGCAACATGCGGTCGTGCATTATCCTGCTGAAGTGTAGGGTTTCGCAGGGATCGAAGGAAGAGTAGAGCCACGGGTCGTAACACTTCTGAACTGTAACGTCAACTGTTCAAAGTGCCGTCAATGCGAACAAGAGGTGACCGAGACGTGTAACCAATGGTACCCCATACCATCACGCCGGGTAATACGCCAGTATGGCGAAGACGAATGCACGCTTCCAATGTGCGTTCACCGTGATGTCGCCAAACTCGGATGCGACCATCATGATGCTGTAAACAGAACCCGATCACATCCAAAAAAATTACTTTTTTCCGTTCGTGCACCCAGGTTCGTTGTTGAGCACACCATCGCTGGCGCTCCTGTCTGTGATGCAGCGTCAAGGGTAACCGCAGGCATGGTCTCCGAGCTGATAGTCCATGCTGCTGCAAACGTCGTCGAACTGTTCGTGCAGATGGTTGTTGTCTTGCAAACGTCCCCATCTGTTGACTCAGGAATCGAGACGTGGCTGCACGATCCGTTACAGCCATGCGGATAAGATGCCTGTCATCTCGACAGCTAGTGATACGAGGCTGTTGGGATCCAGCACGGCGTACCGTATTACCCTCCTGAACCCACCGATTCCATATTCTGCTAACAGTCATTGGATCTCGACCAACGAGAGCAGCAATGTTACGATACGATAAACCGCAATCGCGATAGGCTACAATCCGACCTGTATCAAAGTCGGAAACGTGATGGTGCGCATTTCTCCTCCTTACACGAGGTTCAAATGGCTCTGTGCACTATGGGACTTAACTGCTACGGTCATCAGTCCCCTAGAACTTAGAACTACTGAAACCTAACTAACCTAAGGACAGCACACAACACCCAGCCATCACGAGGCAGAGAAAATCCCTGACCCCGCCGGGAATCGAACCCGGGAACCCGGGCGTGGGAAGCGAGAACGCTACCGCACGACCACGAGATGCGGGCCCTTACACGAGGCATCACAACAACGTTTCACCAGACAACGCCGGTCAACTGCTGTTTGTGTATGAGAAATCGATTCGAAATTTTTCTCATGTCAGCACGTTGTAGATGTCGCCATCGGCGCCAACCTTGTGTGAATGCTCTGAAAAGCTAATCATTTGCATATCACAGCATCTTCTTCCTGTCGGTTAAATTTCGCGTCTGTAGCACGTCATCTTCGTGGTGTAGCAATTTTAATGGCCAGTAGTGTAGTGGTTCAAATGGTTCAAATGGCTCTGAGCACTATGGGACTCAACTGCTGTGGTCATAAGTCCCCTAGAACTTAGAACTACTTAAATGTAACTAACCTAAGGACATCACACACATCCATGCCCGAGGCAGGATTCGAACCTGCGACCGTAGCGGTCGTGCGGTTCCAGACTGGAGCGCCTATAACCGCGCGGCCACTCCGGCCGGCCAGTGGTGTAATAAAACCCCATGTCATTCGCAGCATGTGTGTCAATTTTTACCTCTCTATCTACGTTATTCCATGGTTTATTAAGTTTTCAAATTTATACTGACTTTTAGATCACCCGGTATGAGTGGCCCAAGTTTCATCGAGTTATCATAGTTGGCAGTGACGCATACGGCAAGAGTTAATGTTGTCCTTAGGTCTTGCACACCAGTGGTTTTGCGTTTTTTTTTTTTTTTTTCATCGCAACTTTTGTTGCCTGTAACACGAAAATCCCTGAACGTAGAAATGCCAAGAGCGCCCACACACTGTAGATAATCGGGAGCCAGGTGAGCGGGCTGTGGCCCCAGGAGAGGCGCAGCAAGTGTCTGCAACCTGTTGCGCCGGCAATCACCGCCGCCGGCCGCTCATCCGGCATGCGGAGGGCGGCCGCGGGCCGTCAGCGTCACGCATCGCATTGTATGCACGGCCGCGCTCGCTACATGACAGCGCGTGCACACGCGTGCGGCGGCTGGTCGCGAGGCGCCGTGCGCCAGGCTCCGAGGCCGCTCTGCCGACACAGCGTGGCGTCGGCGCTCCACAGGCAGAATTACTGCGCGGAGGACTGCAGCGCCGTCCACGTTGAAACGCCCCTGTGTGTTTATCAAGCTCCGCAGTTATTCGCGAATGTCGCGCAACGAATTACGTATGATGTACAGTAATGGAAATGTATTGCGAACAACCATAAGGGGACGACGATAGTGAGCGTTTGTGCCGGACTGGGACTCGATCCTTGATTCCTCGCTTTACGTGAGCGGTTGTCTTAACTGCTTTCGCTATCCACGCACGACTACCGGCCACGCCCAAACTTTATTATTTCGTACACTTGCATGGATTTGGTGTCTGTTCTATCGGACATGTTCGATAGAGCAGACACCAGATCCATATAAGTATATAGTTCTGGCAGTACCGGCCATGACCTTCTTCTTCTGTGCGGATGCACACGTGTTGTTGTTGTTGTTGTTGTTGTGGTCTTCAGTCCTGTGGTTTGATGCAGCTCTCCACGCTACTCTATCCTCTGCAAGCTTCTTCATCTAACAGTACTTACTGCAACCTACATCCTTCTGAATCTGTTTAGTGTATTCATCTCTTGGTCTCCCTCTACGATTTTTACCCTCCACGCTGCCCTCCAATACTAAATTGGTGATCTCTTGATGCCTCAGAACATGTCCTACCAACCGATCCTTTCTTCTAGTTAAGTTGTGCCACAAACTTCTCTTCTCCCCAATCCTATTCAATACCTCCTCATTAGTTCTACCCATCTAATCTTCAGCATTCTTCTGTAGCACCACATTTCGAAAGCTTCTATTCTCTTCTTGTCCAACTACGCTCCATACAAATACTTTCAGAAACGACTTCCTGACGCCTAAATCTATACTCGATGTTAACAAATTTCTCTTCTTCAGAAACGCTTTCCTTGCCATTGCCAGTCAGCATTTTATATCCTCTCGACTTCGACCATCATCAGTTATTTTGCTTCCCAATTAGCAAAACTCCTTTACTACTTTAAGTGTCTCATTTCCTAATCTAATTCCCTCAGCATCACCAGACTTCGTTCCATTATCCTCGTTTTGCTTTTGTTGATGTTCATCTTATACCCTTCCTTCATGGCACTGTACATTCCGTTCAACTGCTCTTCCAAGCCCTTTGCTGTCTCTGACATAATTACAATGTCATCAGCGAACCTCAAAGCTTTTATTTCTTCTCCATGGATTTTTAATACCTACTCCGAATTTTTCTTTTGTTTCCTTCACTGCTTGCTCAATATACCGATTGAATAACATCGGGGATAGGCTACAACCCTGTCTCACTCCCATCCCAACCACTGCTTCCCTTTCGTGCCCCTCGACTCTTATAACTGCCATCTGGTTTCTGTACAAATTGTAAATAGCATTTTGCTCCCTGTATATTACGCCTGCCACCTTCAGAATTTGAAAGAGAGTATTCCAGTCAACATTGTCAAAAGCTTTCTCTAAGTCTACAAATGCTAGAAACGTAGGTTTGCCTTTCCTTAATCTAGCTTCTAAGATAAGTCGTAGGGTCAGTATTGCCTCACGTGTTCCAACATTTCTACGGAATCCAAACTGATCTTCCCCGAGGTCAGCTTCTACCAGTGCATATTCCCTCTGAACTCTTACGGGACTTGGTAAGAATGTATTCCACGAGTAATGAGTGTGTTGGGGTGGTACACTACGAATGTAGTGTGTGGACATACAAGATGAGAATGTGGGTCTCGCGGGAGGCGTGGGCGAGATAGTCCCTGCAGTCGCACTATCCTCTGTGCCCTCGATGGCTCAGATGGATGTTCTGTGATAGTCCAAAAACAAACAAACAAAAAAAAAAAAAAAAAAAAAGCCGGCATGGTAGCTCAGCGTGTTCGGTCAGAGAACCGGTTGGTCTCTGTAATAAAAAACTGAGTCAATGGACTAACAAACGAACTTCAACGGATGTCATGTGACGTCCGCCACGACCAAATACAACGAACAGTAACGAACAAAAATAAAAAAAAGAAACAGAAAAGAGATGGTTAGAGCGTCTGCCATGTAAGCAGGAGATCCTTGGTTCGAGTCCCGGTCGGGGCACTCGTTTCACCTGTCCCCGTTGATATATATCAACGCCCATCAGCAAAAAATGGTTCAAATGGCTCTGTGCAGTATGAGACTTAACTTCTGAGGTCATCAGTCCCCTAGAACATAGAACTACCTAAATCTAAGTAACCTAAGGACATCACACACATCCATGCCCGAGGCAGGATTCGAACCTGCGACCGTAGCGGTCGCGCGGTTCCAGACTGTAGCGCCTAGAACCGCTCGGCCATCTCCGCTGGCGCCCGTCAGCAGCAGAAGGTATTAATATAATTCCAACTTCATTATTCCGTAGTTCCGGCGTCGCAGCTTGTACCCATAAACACATTATGTATTTCCTGTACAGGGGAGGACATTTTAATTAGCAGTCGCTACCTGCTATTGGCGGATAAATGTATGCATGCACATCCAAACACTGCATCGTTCTCCTTAACGCAAGTACTTCAATATCGTAAATATGTTTCTGCCTTCAGAGAGTACAAATTACTCTTCTTTAACATCCAAACATTTGAAAGGGTATGCCGTTTGATGGGCAGTGACACTTGGCAGGTGATATATGACGTTGCTATCCGCTTTTGTTCCTTATTAAGTCTGAATACTACAAAGTCGTTAGGCAATTAGTCATGAAACAACGCACAACAAATTCATAATTCTGGGGTAAATCGACACATGTCTCTCCAGTTAATAAACAGACTTATAATGAAACAGCCGGCCGCTGTGGCCGAGCGGTTCTAGGCTCTTCAGTCTGGAACCACGCTGCTGCTGCCGTCGCAGGCTCGAATCCTGCTTCGGGCATGGATGTGTGTGATGTCCTTATGTTAGTTAGGTTTAAGTAGTTCTACGTCTAAGGGACTGATGAACTCAGATGTTAAGTCGCATAGTGCTCGAAGCAAATTGATTTATAATCTGACAAACGTGTGAGTGCAATGCTCGTACTTTTCCCGAGTTATAACAGAGTGATCATTGAGTTTGGCCGCTCTGTGCAACGACAACATCGTCAGAGTGTGAACAGAAAACTCTGGTGTGTAAGAAGTTGTATTTATTATTAGTGGGTAGCGTAAAAATTACAATACTAGAAAAAATTAGAACAATTCAAAGGATCTTGAAATTTAAATCAATTCTGAACATGAAATGTTTTTATTTGCTCTAATTATTGGACACAACTGACAAGTAGTTAACAGACAGTAACATTTTCTAAAAACCTAGATTGAATTCACACAAAATGGCGCTAACACGTTGGGGAGGCACCAAACTATATGGGAGCCGGCATGGAGAGAACGCAACAAGTTAGCAGCTCGCGAATTCAGCGTTAATAATCACAATATCACTAATTATAATCAAATGAGAAACCCAAATTACGTGCCAGAACAAGTAGCGAGTTGCTCAAATTACGGATTCTGTTACCAGAGTTTACGAAACGTAACATATTGGTGAAATCAGCAGAGCACGCAGAACACGCTCTTATCAGCACCAGATGGCAGTCCGAAGACCGACGACACGGCGGCTTGGACACGAAAGCCACGGGAGCTACACCTCCTTCTCCTCAGCTCTCTACTTTTGAAGCCCTCTATGAAAAGGTCAACTCAATGCTATTGGCAATGTGATGGAGAAATACTGCTTGTTTCATGGAAAAATGGGGGAACGCAGCAGAAACTTCCCATACTTGGTGTTCAAAACGGTTATTAATGACACTGAGGTTGTTACTGCCCTAGGGCAGTGTCCTCTGGATTGTTCGGCACCTTAGCGCCAAACACAGTGCCTGGAAGACTCAGTTTTATTGATTGACCAAAATTTTGGAGCGAATGCAACGGTATTTTTCATGCTCTCTGGGAGGTGTCACGGTGTCGACTTTCGATATTCGTACAGAAAAGGAAAAAAAATGTCATACTCAGTTATTCTGTAGTGTCGGCCTCCGACAATAAGATTCTAAGACCACACTGGGGTGCACCTTTCCATCGCGAAAAACGCAAAACCTTCCCCATAAGCTGTCAATAAAATAACCACCGAACAGCGGCAGAAAATGAAACAATATCATCTAGAGATATGTGACAGCACTATTACAGTTATATTACAAGATTCATCCTCTAAACTATGCGAGGTATTGAAACAGTACATATCTGGAGGACATTGCATTACACCACACAGGCAGTGAACAAGACAGGCATAGTCAAATTGTGTTTCATGCAACAGTACAAAAAAATCTGGGAGAATAACAATGTCTCTCCGCGTCCGTGAATAGTAGGTAAATGTGCGGACATATAACGTGGACACTGTGACTTATGGAAGTTTGAATCAGTCTGGGAGGCGTAGCACTCTGACAATTAACTCACTGCACATCGTTTGAGGCACTTCCAAATGGGTGTACTGTGCTGCCATTCATCTTCAATTAGAAAATCTGTGACACTCGACATCGATCATCTAGTATGTAGCAAGATAAGACTTCCATGAATCATTCCACGCCTAATGATATTTTCAGATCTTTCGGGTACAAGATCTATACGCTACTACTGTCACACTATAAACCGTGATCCTAAAAATATTTCGTGATCGAATTCACGAACAGCGCATCTGTATCTCAATGCTTCCACTATTCTGAGCAAAAAAGTATCACAAATTTAATCTGGCGATGTCTATCCCTAAATTACCATTGTTCATCTTCCTTATGACGACACTACGTCATGGTTCACAGGTCTACCTGACGTTCAACCTCAGAAGACTGTATCATTAGGAAGTTGTTGGAGATATTAGATGCAGTATGTGCAAAGTATAACAGTTTATGAGGCGAATTGCTTAAAAATGCCATACAAGCCTCGAATACTAGACTGCTCTCTGTTTGCAGCAGGTATTACTGTAGTTAAACGAATCGTTTCCAGTGATATTAGAGACGGGTCTAAGCTACTAATTTAGATCTGGTGTGCCCTACATGGCACAATCAGGACATCAATGACAATATTGTTCGGTTGTGTTTTCCCTAGTTAATCTTTATAGCGCAGTCGGGAGGGAGTGGAAACTTCTCAGTTGTTTAGTGTTGATAGTGGCTAATGCAGATGGGATTATCATCCACCAAAATAGCAAGACGGAAAAAACATTTCCAATATGACTCTTTAATATTAGACGTCTCTATATGCGAGTTGTCTGAGCAACAAATCCCTTAACGCATATATACATGAACTACGCCTGACAACAATCTTTTCCTATCTAAATTCGCTTCACTGTGATTCCGTCGTGTTACGCGTGGGCATTCCACTGCCAAACGACAAGAGACACCTGGCTTCTTATTCTAGTCACAACCTAAGGTGCTTACAAAGGCAGACGTTGCCACTTGTTGCTCTGTCGTCCATTGAATCAGTAGCTACTTGGTCTAATCAACGGGAGATAAATACTATGCAGATTCTAGTTCCTAATAGGAAATAAATAAAATCCGCTACTCTGCTATTTGAGACAAAGACAAGCTATCTGTGTTCGACAATATTAAATGAAATACGTATAAAATTGTTACTCGTCTGTCAGTTGCAATTGCGCCAACCGAGTTATACTGTCTTCTCGCGAATGAAGTCATACCATGCCGGCGGAGAGGACATATGACCACAACGTTAAAACACGTTAAATTTGCCAAATGATTACAACCACATCATTAACAAATGACCTGAAACAGGTTTTGACAGACCTTTTATATATACTAGGAGTATCGGCGGTCCTGATTAGCTTATTTCGATCACGTCCGACATTTATTTTGCTTCAGTTGAAGATTCACGGTTACTGTACTCCTCACCTGCAATTGTTTCACTGGTCTCAGGGAAAGATGATAGGGAAACATAATCCAGTGAGCGGACGGCCCAGCAGTTGCAATCCCGCCGTGAGGACGGCGACCGCCCAAGACGCGGGGGCGTGGCTTTGCATTTCAATAAACCACACGCCGAGGCAGCGCGCCGTGCCTGCAAATCCTCCAAGGCCGGCCGTCTGGTGTACACAGTAGCCGGGTCAGGCACCGCGGTGGGGATAAGCAGCGCCAAGGACGGAGAGACAGGGAAGCTTCGTGGGATGGAGTACGGAGGGTCATCTGCATCCAAGGTAGTGAGCACTACCTTTTCCCTAAAGCAGTGTCTCAGAAGGACCGATTATCCCAGGGGAGGTCATAATCCACTTAGCAGAACAATAGGTTAAGGAACTATCAGTGAAAAGAAAACAATAGGTTTGCCCCTGGATGTATACTTGGCACTGATGTAGGCAACCTGCACTAAAAAATGCCCTGATGCCGCCGCTGCCCCACTACATATCGCTTTGAGTACACCAGATATCTTGCGAGCAACCTCCGACGACACATGTTACGGATTTAGCATGTTGCAGTGTCGGGCGATCGTATGGAACACATGTAACCCAATAAATATGCCAGAACTACTGTTATCATGTTCACCGTCGCCATATTATCACTGCTTATAGCGACCTAGGTTCACATTGTGGGAGGAAATGGAACTACTATTTCTTCAACACACTTCACTAGTGCACTGATTGATGAACATACCTATGATGTTTCTGCTTCCAGCGATGTATACTGTCTGCACTGCAGCAATCGGAGCACCGTCAGTTTAATTATAACCACACAGTATTTCGGTCGAGCTGCGTACGTCGACGGTGGTGGACCGATAAGCACTAAGGATGTTGGTGAGTCCATCATCGGAAGTGACCGCCTTCATAGTTATGCGCATCTTAGTCTTCAATCTTCTGACAAGATGTGTGGCGTAAGTTGGAAAGCGCATCGAGAACGAGCTCCCTGGGACGGTCTTACAAAATAGACGTGAACTCCTTGCCAAGGATGCTGAGGGCATGGCCAAAACTTACAGCGCTGCGCTGGAGCCTGATTGACTGTGAGAGCAAGAGTAACTGTTCCGAACCGTACGTTCAACGACGTCTTCGGTGCCGGCCAATAAACGTGATGCCACGCTAATGTTGTCATCTTGGACACGCCTCAATGGCAGTTTTAAAATGAGGGGGGGGGGGGGGGGGGAGGGTAGAGGGAAGGGGGAGGGGGAGTGAAACGTAAACGAAATAGAAACCTGTAGTCTAAGAGGACAGCGTCTATTAAGGTGAGGCAATGCAACAACGGAAATAATATTCAGAATGCCGAGTCTCTGCTCTTGAGGAGATGCTGTGATCAGGTCTGTTGTAACGCTGAAACTGTCTTCATCTACATCTACATCCATACTTCGCAAGCCACCTGACGGTGTGTGGCGGAGGGTACTTTGAGTACCTCTTTCGGTTCTCCCTTCTATTCCAGTGTCGTATTGTTCGTGGAAAAAAGATTGTCGGTATGCCTCTGTGTGGGCTCTAATCTCTCTGATTTTATCCTTCATGGTCTCTTCGCGAGATGTACGTAGGAGGGAGCAATATACCGCTTGACTCTTCGGTGAAGGTATGTTCTCGAAACTTCAACAAAAGCCCGTACCGAGCTACTGAGCGTCTCTCCTGTAGAGTCTTCCATTGGAGTTTATCTATGATCTCCGTAACGCTTTCTTGATTACTAAATGATCCTGTAACGAAGCGTGCTGCTCTCCGTTGGATCTTCTCTATCAATCCCACCTGGCACAGATCCCACACTGGTGACCAATATTCAAGCAGTGGGCGAACAAGTGTACTGTAACCTACTTCCTTTGTTTTCGTATTGCATTTCCTTAGGATTCTTCCAATGAATCTCAGTCTGGCATCTGCTTTACCGACGATCAACTTCATATGGTCATTCCATTTTATATCACTCCTAATGCGTACTCCCAGATAATTTATGGAATTAACTGCTTCCAGTTGCTGACCTGCTATATTGTAGATAAATGATAAAGGATCTTTCCTTCTATGTATTCGCAGCACATTACACTTGTCTGCATTGAGATTCAATTTCCATTCCATGTGAAACACGTATGTATTCATTACCAGCGATGGCGAGGCGTGACAGAATCTCTGACCAGAGAGTTATTTATCGTTGCTAGTCTGCGCTTGACCGCGCGAGACGTCAGTTGCGTGTAGCGAGTCGGCAAGAACAGTAGTTGCGTGTAGCGAGTCGGCAGAGGGAGTAGTCAGTCGACAGTAGTAGCGAGTGGACGGTTGTACTGAGCAGAAGTCGGCATGCGTAGGCGGCGTGCTCTTCTTGCGACTCTGGTCAGGATTGTGGTGGACGATGAGTATTGTTGTAGAAGGTAATGAAGCAGCATTGCACACATCTAGGAATGTATGTTAATTGTAATTTAATTTGTTCAAAAAAGAAATGCCCCAATAATAATTTTTTTTATAAAGTAACTCTTTTAAAGAAAAGCATTCATTTCAATTTAAAGAATTTTTCCTACGCAATCTTTCCAAGAATAAAAAAAAAAAAAGTATACGCCAGCATTGCACGAAGCTGTGTCGATAAATAAGAGCAGATATAGATGCAGTTTTTATTGAGGTAAGAATTTTTGCTTTTTTTATTCAGAATACAGGGCCGAAGTTCAGCGCTGCTGTCCTTATAAAATTTATCTGGTTTAATTATTTCACAGGGCCAAAGGTCAGCGCTGCTGCCCTTATAGAATTTATCAGGTTTAATTATTTCTGTTGAGATGTTACATTCGGTTCATGGTCAATTATCATTCTTTTAATTTTTTTGTTGGGAGGCTATATTTGGCTAATTTTTTTATTATCATTGACTTTTATTTCTGCGGGGAGGTTACACATGCTCCATGCGTCAATTCGTTGCAGGTCCTCCTGCATTTCAGTACAATTTTCCATTGTTGCGAGGCAGCGGATCGTGGCTGGTTTCCGCCGCTACTTCGCTCGCCGTAATCAGATATTCGTCGAGGGTGTGTCGCTGACGTCAAACACACAGCCGCTGCCTGTCGAAGACTGCCTCCGGCTCGGTAGGGGTGGGGGGTGTTGGTGAGGGGGGGGGGGGGGGAGAGCGTCCGCATTGGTGTGCTCGATGGTGCACATACAGTGGTTCTTCTGACTACAATAACTTTAAAACAGAGCCTAACTTCGCCTATACAGAATAACGTGCAACGTGTTTTACGTCGTAAATAATCGCCGACTCTACCCTCTTGGTTTACGAGAAATTGTGTTGGGCCATGGTCAACCTTTTGGAGCTGAATGTAGTTGTTTGCTCCATGTAGTCAGGATGCTTATGCGACAGTACAGCGGCAAAAACGGAAGCGTCCATGGCCGGGATTGAACGTTTGCCCGGACAAAATGTAGCCAAGTACAGAGCTGTTCCAACACACCTAATTAATATTAGGAATACGTCATGTTCATTCAGTACCTAAGTGTTGCTGGAGCACATTGAAAAAGGAAAAGGAGAGGCAAAATGACTGTCTCGCGGATCAAAGCTTGGTTGGTGATACTTCTATAGAAAGATTTATAGTTTTAACAGTGAAGAACAATATATAATCATGTAATGAGAATGTTTTCACGATCATTTGACTTCAAACTAAACGAAAGATACAGACTTTATTTACTTTTTGTTTCTCATACCTGGTGAAGTAAATTCTTGTATACAATACTATACTGAGTCCCAACAATGTATTTCGTCAACAGTATTACTACCCCTACAATCCAGTTGTGACTGTGTATTTTAATAGTAACCAGCAGCAGTACATTATGTCCTCTAATGAATTTAGCGTTTATGAACAAATAATATACAAAATGTGTTGGATACTCCTCTGCTTGTAACACCTGATGAAAAATTACTAGACAGTGTTACAGACTCGCCAATGTTAACACAGCAGTAATGCTTACAAATGTCTTTGTGAATGTGTGAAATGTTTGAAGAAACAAACATGAGATTCCAGGACGGATCGTGAGTCGTGCTTGTACAGCCCAGTTTTTATTGTTCTAGAAGAGGAAGACTGTGTTAGAAGAGATGCCTTGTTCGCTGTGGAGAAAGAAGCACTGATATGAAACAATAGACTCGTCTGGCTTAGACAAAGAGGAGAAGCCCACTAAGTTTTAGAAGAGCAACAAACCTTCCTTTTGAAGAGAAGCAATGTTTATTTTAGAAGAGGATGCTTTTCTGTCTTCAGAAGAGGATTTTTGTTGGTTATAAAAGACGAAGTCTCCTTGCTTTCTGAAGGCGAGTATTCTTTGTTTTGGAAGAGGAGTACTCTTTGTTTCGGAAAGAGGTGTCGTAGTTGAACCTTGAAAATAAAATTTTCTTCTTGGTTCGACAAGGAACTGTGGTTGTTTATTTTGATGAAAAGGAGTACCCTGTGCCTTAACAAAACGTAGAATATACTGTGAGAAGGTATAGGAGACATTTTTCGAGAAGAAAAAAATGTCAGTACCGCACTTGGCCGCGAACGTTAAAGGCTGGTATCGCAACCAGTTTTAATCCACCACGACGCTTCAGACGTAAAATTATCATATCGCAGGACAGATTTTTTTTCAATACTACTATCATCTACACAGATAAACTTTTTACATTCGCCGGCCGGAGTGGCCGTGCGGTTCTAGGCGCTAAAGTCTCGAGCCGAGCGACCGCTACGGTCGCAGGTTCGAATCCTGCCTCGGGCATGGATGTGTGTGATGTCCTTAGGTTAGTTAGGTTTAATTAGTTCTAAGTTCTAGGCGACTGATGACCTCAGAAGTTAAGCCGCATAGTGCTCAGAGCCATTTTTTTTTACATTCTTTGTTAAGTACAGCTCTTAAACTATTCAAAGTCTTAACTCATTTGCATAAAATCAATCTCATGGCCCATAACCAAGTCATTATCAATAACTACATGGCAAAAAGTTGATGGGTATGCGATATATTTAAAAGACAAATGAACCTCTAATTATAATGAACAAGTCACTCGCAATGTTCCACATTTATTTAGTATCTGTTTCAAGTCGCATAATGATTTTAATGGCACTGTTCAAACATTTGGAATACCTATGATTGAAGTTTATCATTTCAAGCTGTGAGTTCTGGAAGCGTTACCTACGAACTTCAGTATGTTCCCCAATAGATAATTATGTTCATAGATATGCAGGACACCAAGGCTTCAGGATGAGAGCTGCATTTCGTAAATAACAACAAGTATTTAACTTTTCTAGTGAGATCGACAGGAAGAGCAAAATAGCTAAGCAGGGATGGCTAGAGGGCAAATGTAGGGATGTAGAGGCTTATCTCACTAGGGGTAAGATAGATACTGCCTACAGGAAAATTAAAGTGACCTTTGGAGAAAAGAGAACCACTTGTATGAATATCAAGACCTCAGATGGAAACCCAGTTCTAAGCAAAGAAGGGAAAGCAGAAAGGTGGAAGGAGTATATAGAGGGTCTATACAAGGGCGAAGTACTTGAGGACAATATTACGGAAATGGATGAGGATGTGGATGAAGATGAAATGGGAGATATAATACTGCGTGAAGAGTTTGACAGAGCACTGAAAGACCTAAGTCGAAACAAGGCCCCGCGAGTAGACAACACTTCATTAGAACTACTGACAGTCTTGGGGGACCCAGTTCTGACAAAACTCTACCACATAATAATTTCAATCCCAAAGAAAGCAGGTGTTAACATATGTGAAAATTACGGAACTATCAATTTAATAAGTCACGGCTGCAAAATACTAACGCTAATTCTTTACAGACGAATGGAAAAACTAGTAGAAGCCGACCTCGAGGAAGATCAGTTTGGATTCAGTAGAAATATTGGGACACGTGAGGCAATACTGACCCTACGACTTATCTTAGAAGCTAGATTGAGGACAGGCAAACTTACTTTTCTAGCATTTGTAGACTTACAGAAAGCTTATGACAATGTTGACTGGAATACTCTCTTTTAAGTTCTGAAGGTGACAGGTGTAAAATACAGGGAGCGAAAGGCTATTAACAATTTGTACAGAAACCAGGTGCCAGTTATAAAAGTCGAAGGGCATGAAGGGCAAGCAGTGGTTGGGAGGGAAGTGAGACAGGATTGTAGCCTATCCCCGATGTTACTCAATCTGTATACTGAGAAAGCAGTAAAGGAAACAAGAGGAAAATTCGGAGTAGGTATGGAGAAGAAATAAAAACTTCAAGGTTTGCCGATGACACTGTAATGTTGTCAGAGGCAGCAAAAGGACTTGGAAGAGCAGTTGAACGGAATGGACAGTGTCTTAAAGGAGGATATAAGATGAACATCAACAAAAGCAAAACGACGATAATGGAATGTAGTTGAATTAAGTCGGGTGATGCTGGGGGAAGTAGATTAGGAAATGAGACACTTAAAGTAGTAAAGGAGTTCTGCTATTTGGGGAGCAAAATAACTGATGATGGTCGAAGTAGAGAGGATATAAAATGTAGACTGGCAATGGCAAGGAAAGCGTTTCTGAAGAAGGGAAATTTGTTAACATCGAGTGTAGATTTAAGTGTCAGGAAGTCGTTTCTCAAAGTATTTGTATGGAGTGTAGCCATGTATGGAAGTGAAACATGGACGGTAAATAGTTTAGACAAGAAGAGAATAGAAGCTTTTGAAATGTGGTGCTACAGAATAATGCCGAAGATTAGATGGGTAGATCACATAACTAATGAGGAGGTATTGAATAGAATTAGGGAGAAGAGGAGTTTGTGGCACAACTTGACTAGAAGAAGGGATCGGTTGGTAGGACATCTTCTAAGGCATCAAGTGATCGCCAATTTAGTATTGGAGGGCAGCGTGGAGTGTAAAAATCGTAGAGGGAGACCAAGACATGAATACACCAAGCAGATTCAGCAGGATGTAGGCTGCAGTACGTACTGGGATATGAAGCAGTTTGCACAGGACAGAGTAGCATGGAGATATGCATCAAACCAGTCTTAGGACTGAAGACCACAACAACAACAACAACAACAACATTGTTACTAATTAATAGCAATGTTATATACAGTATACAACTGCGATTGTTTCCACTAATCTAAACATGTGAGAGGGGGAGGTAGGTAATAATACAAATCCTCAGTCTCATATAAGCCCACTTACAACCGAAGAAAGTAAGTTTTCTTCTGATGACGCTGATCTAAGAGAGCAGCGTAAACTTCTGTAGCATTGCTGTCATCGAAACACTGAATCCTCTCTGTATTATTATACTGAAAATGCAATTCACACTTTTGCAGAGGTAACAAAGAGGTTAGCACCCATATTCTAAACGCGAATTTGTCTTTGTAGCAATATGACACAATAAATATTTATTATGCTTGTATGCAGACTGAAGCGACAGGTAAAAATTTGTTCCAAAATCGGATTTCGAACCCGTTTTTGCTGCTCACTAGGCAGATCGCTTAACCACTACGCCACCCGGGCACAGTGGCTTTGCACATGTGCACAGACCACCCTAGTGCACCTCCCACCTCCATTCAAGTTCCCTTACACATCTCAGCCCACTTGGTATTCCCTCTAAACTCGAACAGAATTGCAGAGGCACTCCACTGTATTGGAACACCACCTCAGTCCACTTGGTAGTGGTGAAAAGGCTCTGTTCCGGGTGGTGTAATGGTTAGCACATCTACCTAGTGGGCAGGTGTATCCCAGTCTTGGTACAAATTTTCATTCGTCGCTTCAATCTGCATATATACATCATAGAAGTTTGAAACTTGAAAGGGTCTATGGAACCATATAGTTTCGTTACCTGGATTTCAGGCAGGGTCCTTTGTTTTGTTCTATTCCGAGGTGTTATTCCAATACAGATGGAGAGCCTCTGTAATGCTGTTAGAGTTTAGGAGGAATACAAATGAGCTGAAGCACATATGGGAATTTGGGCTAGCGAGGAGGTGCACTATGGCAATTCGTGCAGTTGTGCAAAACCATTTTGCCAGGGTGGCGTGGTAGTTGGCAGATCTGCTAAGCCCAAGACCTGGGTTGATATACCGGCCTTGGTACAAATTTTCATTCACCACTTCAGTCTGCATATGTACTTTGAGACTTGAAAAGGTCTCTGGATCCATACAGTTGCGTTTGACGATAAATATTATTTTTACTTTCGTTCCATTACTATAAATTTCATAGTCAAAGAATGAAAAATATTAATTCATATTTACTAAGAGTTCTTTTGTTGAGATCAAAGTTTCCAAGTGCTAAGCTTCCAGTTTGGAATTAAACATGTAAAATTTAGGTCTTGACAAGTATTGTATTACATGCAGGATCACAGCACTTCGGTGTCATTAGTGCAATTCAGCAGACATCCCTTCTAATACCTGTTACTAACCATAGCTCACTGAAACATAACTATGTTTACTACCTGTGCTTCATTATAGCATTGTACTTTATTTTGAGCAATTTTTCTCTATAATTTATCAGAACAATGAAGTACGTGAAAATACTTTATTGCACATAGTATGATTTTTTTACGTAAATCGTTAAAAGACCACAGAAGCTGATCATAATTTTGCGTATGCTGATCAACTATGCAAGTGGGCCATAAACTGAGTACTCGGTTTCGGACGCAATCTAACATCTAAAGTCAATGTTGTCAATGTCAAAGGTTCTTGTCAAAGTTTCAATAGAGAAAGACTGAGAACCCATTAATTTCATTTTCTTTGCAACTCGAAAGTACCGCATATGAGCCTGCTACACCGTGTGAAGTAAGTAAACGTCTCGGTGTGAACTGCCTATTTCAAGAAAAGTTGTCCGACGCCCTCCAAATTACTGTTCGTTACATATCGGCATTAGTCACTGCATTTTGTGACCATACGAGACAACGGCTGCCGACCACAGCGATCTAAAAATTGTGGTACTATTGCTGAGTGGCAAAGCCATGTGTTGTGTTTTGACGACACTGATAAATCAAATTTCGCTATGCGGCCTTTAATAACTGCATCATGTGTTGTACTGAGCGGCACTTTCTGGGAGGAGGACAGGGCAGGTGTAGGCGAAGTTTTGTGTTCGCTAAAATTCCCCGCTGACGGCAAGAGAGACGCGTGGTCACCCATACTCTTGAAGTTTTCTGTGGTTTAATTGGTTGAACAGCGTCGCCTCGAGATGTTACCAGAGTCTTTCGCACGGACGGACTAAGTGGGGTGAGACAGCTGACCGACAGGGCTACCCGCTGGCTGGCGGAACTGCATGCTGGACTGTTCTGTGGGTGGGTCCTGAAGGCCTTAAGAAACGCAGTTGGGTTTTTCCTACAAGCGCAGCAGAGGAGGAACCACCGCCATATTTTCGCATTCAGTGTGCGAAACAAGCGACTTTTCTAATGGTAAACGTGCAGTTAGTAAGGAAAGAGCACCGCCTGTTGCCAACTTCAGGTTAGCCTACGGCGAACTGGAAATTTTCGGCAAGCCTTCACTGCAAAGTGTGTGGAAAAAGAAATTCACGGTTGTCATGGTGGCAAACCGTAGGATTGGTTCTCCCCGTGTTTGAGAGCAGAGAAAAGTGAGTTAGGGAGGTGTCGGGTCGCAGGCAGGTTGCTGGGTATTGCTGAATGGAACCACAGAGCAACGTCCTTTCTGCAAAGGTTACGAGTGGTGTCCGGTCCAGGCTGCCGCTTCTTGGTGCTGTTATGAGTAAGTGTCACGGACAGGGTTTGCGCTACTTGCAGTCTGCGCAGCTCTCAGCTTACGAGTGGCTTCCACAACTTGTGTTGTTGCTATTTGGTTCAGAGTATGTATTGCGAAGATCGTGTTCTGAGCCTCGTTAGTACTGCTGCACTTGTGAGCTACCCAGACTTCGATAAATAGTTTGGCCAAGAAGTTTAGCAGTATTCCAAATAGCTTTCAGGAGCCTTATACTTCCGAATACTAATTCCGAAGTCAGTTTTCAATTAATTTCGCCGAATAATCGGGATTCGTCATTGTACTCCATGCTCAGTGATTTTAATTGGTATAGAAAAGATCTTGTATTTGCCAGTACTTATGTGAGAATCAAATTAATTTGAACCCATGAATTCACGTTCATTTTAATGATTATTTTTACTCGGGTTGTCCTACATCTACTTTGATGAGGCGAGTCTTCCCTTATTTTAAAACAAATATCATTAAGTGCTTTTATGTGTCCGAATTTTGCGCTTACCGTGTCAGCGTTCCAGAGCTAAAAAGGTGCCATTTCCTGGAACATTATTGATTAACCAGGGCAAAGACTCAAAACAAAAAGAAGGACAAGAAACAACGCGAGTGTTTTCATTGTGTTTCAGTTTTTAGTGTGAGGTGGAATGATTGCACTAAAGTTCGATTATTCGGTTTTACAACTTTATGTAAATGTGAATGGTTGGATAAATGCTACCTTAATAAATTAACCACTCCCTGTATAGCTACAAAACATGATCTTAATCATGATACGGGTGAATCAGATAGTGAATATGTTACACCGAAAAAATGCGCCAAAAAGATTGACAAGACAGCACGGATGAATAAACGATTGCAGAAGGAAATCGGAAATCGGACATGGTTAGCTAACGATCCACGAAGCGAATCTGATTGAAAATGCAGATTATGGGGAGTTACATTTACGTTTGCTTCGGCAGGAATAGGACAGGTTAATGGAAAACTATTTGTGCATTACCGTGTTTTGTACACATCTCTGCAGATTAAATTATGGTTATGGTGGTTATCTGCTATGGTGTTTGGTAGTGGGTGAGGTGAACGGTTTATTCTAGTTATTTTCAGGTTAATTAACAGCTGGAAATAAAACATTAAGAATCGCAATCAGAAATGAAAAGAAAAGAAAAAATGCATCTCGACTATGTGAGAAATTTCTGGACTTTGATTGTGTTTCGCATCTAAAAGTTCATCCTGCAGTGATCTGGAAACTGTTAGTGCACCTGAAGTAGCATGGCAAAACATAATTTATCCTACAACAATATGAACTGTATTGTTAAATTGAATCAAATTATTTTTGTTAATTCAAGTAGTGACACAGCTTCAGGTATTCGTCTAGCTAGAACCAAAATAAAACTCTAGCTACAGAGGTATTGGAGCCATATGCTATTCATAATGCAATAGGGATCTAAATAAAGACAGTTTATTTTAATCCTTACAATGTGATACTTCTAAGAAGAAAAACACAAACTACTCCCAGTTATGGCATAATATCTTTCAGCCAAAAATTACATTCAAAATAAGTTTTTATGAAATTGTGATCAGTCTGCTTTTTACATGTTTCCTGCAGTTCAAAAGTCAATGGAAAAATACATTTCACCCTTTTATAATATCTCTAGGCTCAGTGCTCACAACACAAATGATAATTTTGGATTTAAGAACTTTTTATGTAGGTACAAATACGAAAGATTTGGTACCAGATTTGATTAAGGGAAACTAACATGCACTTACTCTGTGAGACATGCCATGAGTCTTTTTATTATATGATACAGAGATTAAAATTTTGAAAATTGATGTTCATTTTTCCCACTCTTATGCAAAGAGATACAAAATTTAAAAAAACCGTAGATTCAGTGGATGATTATTTTCATGAAGTGAAACTCCATCTGGCAGCAAGGAGGCTCCCGCTTTTACCCTGCATAGAGAGTTTTTTATTAAATTGGAAATCCATCACAAGTTATTTCGGAAGCTCAAGGGAAAATTATCCGTTAATTTTGCAAAATTTATTGGTGCTTAACACTGTCAATAACTTTTTGTAGCCATATGAAACATCTATTTAATAAAACGCTAGTATGCCCGGAAGGCAACTGTGTAAAAATTGTGGGTATCTATAATATCATGGATAATGTTAACATGCACTTACAAAAAGAAAGAGAGATCTATTCTTCGGATATGGAATTGGCACAAATGTTACTGTTGTTTTCACTTGATATGACTAAAAAATGCACAGGAATGTTTTCTTATTTGTTGATGAATATTTGAAGTACCCAAATAAACGATTTGATTTTAGTGACACAAACTGGTTATATGTACCAAACAAGATGAATTTAAAAAGTGATGTTGAATTTTATAATTTTTTTGCGTAGTTGAAAATTGGAAGCTGCAAATACTCTATTTAATTATGGATTTTATGGAGAAATTGTGTTATTAAATAGATTATATTATAAATATATACTTCTGAAGGTTTTGCAGAATTGTCCACTGTACACAAATTGCAACATATATTTAATAAGGCAAAGGATGATTGTAAGTGGTGGGATGAAAGAAAACAAACGAATTTGACAAAAAACGAGTGATTTAATTACCTTAACTAAAATGTAGACTGAAAGATGCTGTGATGCTGTTTATCAGTGACAATTATTTTTTATGTGTTGCTAAAACCAGTAAAATATAATTTACACAAAATAAGTAAGCAAAATAAATAATACTTTATTTTAATAGAATACACTTTTTTCCTACCCTCAACAACCAATATAAATTGTTTGCTAAAGGAAAAGATGGTAACCTTATAGATAACAATAGGTACTGTTGTAAACTGTTTGTTTTTACTGTTACAAATAGCAACCAGAAATTACTGCTACCTAATAATAATGTCAGCTGCGCTAATTGTTATTGGAAAGTAACAGTTTAACACACCCCTGTCACTGACGGTTGCAAGATACTCAACAGCGTTTCAAACACACTATAATGACAGTACTTATCAATGCGTCAGTGGTGCCGCAGCACATTCAAAAAGGAAAAGAAACCCAAGTGCAAAACGACCGTCTCGTGTATTAAAGCGTGGACGGCGACCGTTATTTAGACAGATTTATAGGTTTAGCAGTGCGGGGGATTAACACAGACCCGCCAGTAAACGTTTTCGAATAAATGGTCGTAATAATACGCTGAGTAATATATTTAGCGTGCCGCACATCGATAAAGAGTATATTGGTTCTGGCCGCAGCTTGGAAGTCTGTGCGACGCCACGGAAGGTCAGATGAGGAAGTGGAACAATCGTAGAAACAGTAGCGTGTCGTGGTGTGCAACAGAATGACACAAAGCAAGCAGAGTTATTTTATATGGGGTAACGGGATACATTGATTGACTGTTGACATAGTGCAGGGAGGACTTCAACGTCAACTTCTGTCATCAGTGTAAGACAGCTCATTCAGACGACGGCTCCTGCCTTCTGGGCTACTTAGCATGGGTTGGGGGAGGGGGGGAGAGTACGCAGGTGTCATGTTTGTCGTGGGCGGCTCCTGACACCTGGAGAGCAAACAGCCCGCTCTCCACCAGCTTCCAGTCTCCAGCCTGCCACGCCTATCGTCTTCCTTCTCCTCGGTGTGTGGGACGTATTTCCGGGTTTTGATCGACGGCGCTGCTAAGTTGCCTCAAGGGTCCGTTCTGGGTCTACGAGTATTGAGCCGCTTGAAAGAGATTCATTTCAACGTTGTTACTTCCACAGTACAGGAGACTGTGGATTTCAGCTGCTAAATATCTCAGTATGGAGGATAAAATTATTTTCTTTAACTGTCCCATTCGCTGGAACACGGTGCGTGGTCGACAGTTTCCGCTTTCTTCGGCTACAATAGTAAATCGTTTTTGGGATACGAATCTTATGGTTAAAGATAGCGCATGGACCTAGACGATTTCGAGAGGATGAGGACGTCACTAAAATATAGTTCGTTAAAGTCTCTCATCTTTGCGCTGATTCGTGGTTCAACCAGATGCCACGGCCGTTCCATACGGTACCTGCCATTTCAGCACACTGCGCAGGTTCCAAGAGTCACGCACACACTTGCATATATTCTAAAAGTGCTTCAGCCAAAGTACTTTGTTGAACTTTACACAGTTCTATATAGACTGATTTACTAATGATCATCTAAAACTACTGGCAGATGATTATTATAGTTATCAACCACATAAATGCTACAGTAAAATGTTGAAGATTCAATGGGCACTTCGAGTAACTAATGAGAGGGTACTGAGCAGAAATGGGGTTAAAAGAAATTTATGGTATCATTGGAGTAAAAGAAGAGGTGGGTTTATGGGACACATACTAAGACATGCATGTCTCGTCAGTTTAGTCACGGAAGGTAATGAGGTAACGAGGTAACGTACGGAGTGGTGTGCAGAGGTGAATAGGCTTGCGCAGGACAGAGTAACGTGAAATACTGCACCAACAAGTCTTCGGACTGAAGACCACTACGACAAGCTCCTTACGTTCCGTGGTAGTTTCACGAGGTTCCACTTTTAATTACCACGCTCATACTGTCTGTAATTCTGTCCCGACATGGTTGACTGTAACATTTTCTACTCTCTATCCCAGAGTAGGACGTGCATCCCGTGCACCCTACGTTCTCAGTTGTTTGTTGGATGTATTCCAGTCTCAGTCGTTGTTAATCCACTGTGGACGTGGGACAGCGGCTGGTCAAATATTTAACGAAGAAAACCGCCAAACAGCCGTGAAAATTAAAAAGTGATTTTATTTTCGCTATTAGTTCCTGCAGTTCAGTGTGACATCTTCAGGCTCCATCTGAACCTCTCAGAAATTACCGATACTGGCGTACTGGCAGTCAAGTCCCAGTATGCCAATGTAGATAACTTTTCAAAGGTGTACATGAGGCCTGAAGAAGGCACAATGAATTGCCGAAATTGGTAGCAAAAATAAAATAGTTTCTTAATTTGAACAGCTGTTTGGTGAATTTATTTATTAAATATTTCAGTCTCTGCCGGCCGTGGTGGCCGTGCGGTACTAGGCGCTGCAGTCCGGAACCGCGGGACTGCTACGGTCGCAGGTTCGAATCCTGCCTCGGGCATGGATGTGTGTGATGTCCTTAGTTAGGTTTAAGTAGTTCTAAGTTCTAGGGGACTGATGACCTAATATGTTAAGTCCCATAGTGCTCAGAGCCATTTGAACCATTTCAGTCTCTGTCTTCCGCGACTGTTTTGGCCCTCTACACCTCCCTCTAGCACCATGGAGGTTATTCCCTGATGTCTTAGAACATGTCCTATCATCCTGTTCCTTCTTCTTGCTAGTGTTTGCCATGTGTTCCTTCCTGCGTCGATTCTGCGGAGAACCCCATAATTTCTTATCTTATCAGCCCACCTGTTTTCAACATTCTTCTGCAGCGCCGCATCTCAAACGCTTCGATTCTCTTCTGTTCCGATTTTTCAACAGTCGATGATTAACTGCCATACAATGCTGTGCTCCAAGCGTACATTCTTAGAAATGGCTTCCTCGTATTAAGGCCTATGTTTGATGCCAGTAGACTTCTCTTAGCCAGGAAGGCTCTTTTCGTGATCATCAATTTTCACGTTGAACTTGTCGCTACTCTCATTATGTAAGTGTACTGTCGTATCGCTGGTTTAGTTGTGGAGTATCTTTGCGGGCAGCCGCGTCTAGAGAGTCGAGCGCGGGACACGGAACTGTTATGTTATGTAGTGTGTAGCTCTGGATGTGAGAGGCATTGTTAGCATGGAAGTTGAAGTGTTGCTACAAGTGTTATTACAGAAAGTGATAAAATATGCAAATGATTCAGAGGAAAGTGCGTCAAGAAGTAATTTAAAAATGAGCAGTGCTGCTGATAACGTAGTTGTGTATCTTCTCGTTGCGTGTCGTACCGAACAGTATCAATCATCCGCACCGTGTTCGGTCTCTCAGAATGAACTCATGTGAATCAGCAAAAATTAGTTACCACAAAAGTGTACAAACAAGTGCCAGTGTCTTACAGCGAGCGTGAGGACGTGCGTTCGCTCATCGCGTTTCCGCATTACCAACAATCAGCCGCGCCGCGACGGTTACGCGTACGCTCGTCCGAATGATATTTTGGACTGTTAATCATCAAGATTGTTAATTGGGATAACATTTACGGTTTAGAGTGTAAACAGTGCTACCTGTGGATTCCTTATCATCTCAGAATATAGATGTTCATACCAGACGTAGGACAGTGTTATGTTTGACGTTGAGTGGCTCCCCTAAACCCGCAAGCATATTTTGGTAGATAATTTCAGGCAAGCCAGCAGCAGTGTGGAGCTGAACAGTACGACCGCCGCGGGATTATCAGGTACGTGGTGTGGTCAGGGCGCACGGTCAAGAAAAGCAGAAACGAGAAGCTAGTTTAAGGTACCCCACCCATTCGCACTGCCGGGCGTGTTACAATTATCTTTGTCTTTTTCCGGTTTACTCTGAATCCATATTCTGTACTCACTAGACTGCTCATTCCACTCAACAGTTACTGTAACTCTTCTTCACTTTCGCTGAGGATAGGTATGTAATCAGCGAATCTTATCATTGGTATCTTTTCACTTGAACTTTAATCCCACCCTTGAACCTTCCATTTATTTCCATCATTGGTTCTTAGATGTACATTGTACATAGATTGTACAGTTGGGGCGAGAGGTTGCATCACTGTCTTATACCATTTATAATCCGGGAACTCTGTTTTCGGTCTTCCATTTTTATTGTTACCGCATGTTGGCTGTACATATAGTACACTAGCTGCCGTACCACGCTTCACTCAGTGAGTTGATATGAGATTGTGTGGTAGTTGAAATAAAAGGATAAACTTTAAAGTATAAGGGGTAAAAAAATTTTTGTTGAAAACATTTTCTAACTGTTTACCATACTTGTTTATAAGCAAGATTTTTTTTTTTTTTCGGGGTATATCGTATGTACAAATTTTTCGAAAATCATGTTCGAGAGCAAACTATGTATAGTTGACCATGAGAGAAGCAGGAGTCTTTGAAGTTGATACCGCAGTATTTTAAGGTTTGTCCTTTCGTTAATTCTAAACCTGTAGGCTAATTTGATTGGAAATTGAAATCTTTTAAATTTGAATGGCTGGTCAGTAGAGATCAGTGGTATGCTGTGGATGTGCTTTGTACGTTCGTCATAAATTCGACTTCGATGCTGTTATGCGACAGCTGTTTTTCACCATCCTGTTGATCAGTTCGTATATTCTCTAACACTGGGAATTTTCTTTTGAATATTAAAGTTGATAGCGTCGACAATGTTATTTTTAGTCGGCAAAGTTGCCCTTTCATATAACTAATCCGGATTGGTATAGTTGTGAGAAATATTTGGATAAATTTGGTCGAAAAGTTCGTTTCCAGCAGTGGCTATGCTGCAGAAATCACTGTTGAGTTTAATGAGGACGGCCGTCTGGTCAGTAGGATACGTGCCTTCGCCTATTTGTAACCGTTATTGTGCAAACTTTCTTTCGATAGTTAAACTATCATATTTTTTAGAATGAGATTTTCACTCTGCAGCGGAGTGTGCGCTGATATGAAACTTCCTGGCAGATTAAAACTGTGTGCCCGACCGAGACTCGAACTCGGGACCTTTGCCTTTCGCGGGCAAGTGCTCTACCATCTGAGCTACCAAAGCACGACTCACGCCCGGTACTCACAGCTTTACTTTAGATGGTAGAGCACTTGCCCGCGAAAGGCAAAGGTCCCGAGTTCGAGTCTCGGTCGGGCACACAGTCTTAATCTGCCAGGAAGTTTCATATCAGCGCACACTCCGCTGCAGAGTGAAAATCTCATTCTGGAAACATCCCCTAGGCTGTGGCTAAGCCATGTCTCCGCAATATCCTTTCTTTCAGGAGTGCTAGTTCTGCAAGGTTCGCAGGAGAACTTCTGTAAAGTTTGGAAGGTAGGAGACGAGGTACTGGCAGAAGTAAAGCTGTGAGTACCGGGCGTGAGTCGTGCTTCGGTAGCTCAGATAGTAGAGCACTTGCCCGCGAAAGGCAAAGGTCCCGAGTTCGAGTCTCGGTTGGGCACACAGTTTTAATCTGCCAGGAAGTTTCATACCATATTTTTTGTTAGTCGCAGTATTTGTACGAGCCTCATACAAAAAGTAAGGTCCGATCAGTCGCGAAATGGAAACCAGAGTGAAAATCCGACGATGATTTGCACAGATGAGTATGACAGTATCTCTAGTATGCCCGTTGATCAGTTCTGAGAGCACACTGAGCACATGAAGATGCCTAGATAAATAGTCTCTCCCGCCAAGTGTGAGGGCCTAGTGAGAGATTTCGCCTGATGTCATGCAACCCGCATAACATAACTCTTATGGATTTCCTTCTTCATAACGATTATCGGCCGCACACTCCAGGGACAGCGAAGATGCGTTAACGATGGGAAGTGTGTGATCACCCGTAATACAGCACATAACTGGCTCTGTCTGAGTTTTACCTCTGCTCACATGAACCACTGGCTGTGAAGACAACATTTTGGCACAGACAACGAGCTATAGACCAGAGTAAAGAAATGGCGGAAAGCACAGGCGGCTGCCCTCTATGATGAGCTTATTGGGAAGTTGGTACAAAGCTAAAACAATTTTCTAAGTCAGAGCAGCGTCTATGTCAAGAAGCAGCTGGAAGATATAGCAAACTGTTGCAAATAAAACATTTTTGATTTCCAGTGCGATTTCCATTACGTTACCGAGCGGACCTTACTTTCCGAACATCCCTCGTATGTGTGGCCAGACATATGATTTTCTTAAACATGCATTGATCTCGTCTACTGGCATTGACTTGGGGATAACATGAAGTGTTTGTCGAAAATCTCCTGAGAGTGTGAGTAGAGCTCCTCCCATCACCGCATAGTTTCCCCACAAGTCTTGTAATGCCGATGTCTTATGTCCCATTGTACATTCGGACCAGAAAATAATTTTAGCTTGCTTTGGAAGTTCACTCCGTCCAGACGCTCTTGAGATTTTACATACCGGGAACTGTTCTTCGGCTATGTTCAACGATAGTTGTAGGGCGGAATGGGCAGTTCGTCCTCCTTCCATAAATGTGGCTGCAATGGCGGATAACGCCAGTGCAAGTGAGATGTGTTGTTTAGCACGTATTTCCTTCAGGAATAAATTTATTGCAAGCGTTCTCCGTAGTGCGTCTAGGTAAATAATTCATCCAGTGCTGTTGTCTATCCGGTCCATGATAATAATGTAAATTTCCTTTTGATTTTCACTGAGGAGTGGTTTGTTGCGAGCAATGCATTTAAGAATTCGTTGATTAGCTTTTTTCCTTTGTAATTTCGTTGTTTAGCATCTTTTCGTGGTGCTAGCGTCCTAAGTTGTACTAAGATCTGGTTGTTTATTGCTAAACATTTATCTTCTAGGCGAATGAGTGTTTCATTGAAGATGTCGTTGAATTCGAAGGTTAGTCAGAATGGGCTTGTCGGATTTCTTACAGTATGTCTTCACTAATACTATCTCTGGAGGAATCCAATAGCTGCTTGGATTCGATGGGTTACATATTGTTAGAATTATGGCGAATAAGTCTCTCACTTGTTCAGCTGAGGATATGGTGAGGCTTCCTGTTGTGTTAATTACCAGTGGTTGTCGTTTTATATTAATGATTTTTTAATTCTTTTGGTTTGTCTTCATGCTAAAGTATTTATTTATAACTGTTTTTTTATCCCTCTTTGTTTATTAAATAATAGTTGATGGTTGGTTCCAGTGGTCCTCTATACATCTGGCATAGGTAACTGTCAACAGTCTTGAGATATGTGAAACCTGTTGGTCCCCAAGTTTGGTGTTGTAACATCCAGAGATAGAAAAATTAGGCGTTGTTCGGACGTATGGTGCATACTCGGCCAAGGTACCAGTTTTCATGATTCCTGGACGATCTACTGGAATTCCTCGTTTTCGTCGTAGAAATATTTTTCCTGTTGTGTTCCACTTACGATAGGCAGAGACGTCGACATACAGTAATGTTTCGCAAGTGTATCCTTTCGATACAGTTAGTAAAAAGCTGTTAATCTGGTGTCCTGAGGGGGTTCGCTTGCAGTTTTTCTGGCGGTGACTTTTGTGAAGCAAACTCTCTGTCCAGTCTCCAATTGTACTGATACATGTTGCACAGCTGGTCCGCGTTCGTGTTTGGGAAAACTGAACTTTGTTAAAGTTGATGTAGCTTCCCATTTGGTACATGAGACTCCCGTCGTTTCTGTTTTGCTGTTCGCTGTCTTTGGCTATTAGAAATACTGCCATGTCACTGCCTTTGTTCACATACATAAAGACATATTTGATGACTTTCACTGAATTGCAGCACTTTAGGTTTATGTGTGCTTGGAACATTTTAGAAAGAAGTGTGTTATATGGTATTACCCACTGATTATCTACTTCCAGTTCGTCGCTGCCTCTTATTCGTATTTTTGCTGTGATCGTCTTCTGTATTTGAGATAGGCATCAACTCCGATTTGTGAGGCTTCTAAGTATGATTTTGGTTTTTTTTGCGCATTTTGTATGACTCATACATGGCGAATTGGTGTTTAATGACCGCATGGTCCGTGAATCATGTTTTTTCCTAGTATGCCGTATTGTTCCGGATCTTTTTGTGGAGTGAGAAATTCAACTTGGATGACTTTGCGATATCCGTGAGATGAATTCTGTCAGTAGCCACATGTGATAGTGTGAGTCGAGCAGTCGTCGTTTTTCCTATTCGATTGTGAATATCCAGCATCTAACTGTTAGAAAGATGTGGTATTTTGTGATGACTTGAATAAATATCATTTTTTTGTCGGGAAACTTGGGCCATTATGTCGTATCGACGCATGGGGGCTTGGTCGTGTCTTAGTTGTTCTTTGATTCTGAACACGACGACGACGAGTTGCATGTGAATGTTATGAAAAGGTCACGTCGTCCATATTTCCTTATGTAGTTCATGGCATCTTGAGTGTATTCATGCATGTGTTCGGACTTCCTATGCATGATGAGGGTAAGATTACCATTGTTCCAGTGTTGTCAATGTTTCCGTCACTTTGATTACTTCTCGAAGGTGGATGTATTCTCCCGTGCGTTGTTTCTTCTAATTAAGCCTTATGTAAAGCATCCGTTCCGCTTCTCTTTTTGCATATATATATCTACCAGGAATTGTTGGAATAAACGGGGAGTGTTGAGAATGTGACTGTATTTTTCATTGCCTCTGATCATTAAGCGGTAATCATAGAATTCCTTGGCACTGACTTTTCTGTTTGTTTCTACTTCTGTTTCAGGCTGGATTTGTTCTACATTAAAATGACTTCCGTCCTCTCCGTGCAACAATATTAATGGATATTAGAATGCATCGTGAGAGCGGTGTGTTGTAGTCCTTCCCTTACCCGATATACAGTTACGGCACGGCTTGTGTTTTCGTTGTCCACAATTACGATGGCGACTTCATCTAACTGAGGTGCATTAAATCGACGTTCGTATCCTCCAGGTGGTCTTTTCTCGGCTTGAATTATAGTTTTAAAGTCGTCAGATATCATTCGGTCTAGTGCTGTTTTGAATATGTGCATCAGTTGAATGCATTTGTGTCAGATCTTCTGTACATTTTGGACTACTACTCATCTCAATCCACTGATACTTGTGCATCATTGATCAGTTTCTGTCTTTCATATTTTGAAGGAAGTGTTTCGATGCTGGAGTTTCCCCAGTCATGCAATGTACAAATTCCTGCGGATTTGCTCCCAGTGGTGGTAATCGAATTTTTCCATTCATGCTGGTGAGACTCTACTGAACTTTTTCGTGTTGAAAAATTGGCAGATGTTTCCGTTTTTGCGAGTACGACGTGTTTGTTATATTCTTTCGTCAGGTCGTAGTGGCGTTCATTTGTTAGTTGTACTGTTTACTTGTCCGCGCTTTTCATAGGGTGGTATTATCATGTCTGCCTTGAGGTCGCAATCTTTTGTTACAAGATAGTGTCACAATTCTTGAGTCTTCGATCCGTTCATTTCGTTGTTCTTCGGTTTCTCTGCTTCTCAGGGTGCTCATTGTCATTCGTTGAGAACTTAAGCGCGCTTAACACTCCTCGTCTGTTTCGTTTTTCATAACAACTTTTTATTACCAGATACACTAAGTACACTTTACGCACTTTCCACACTTAATTTTCGATTTACATTGAGTCATTGCGTTACTTTGACTACTCACGCTTCACTCTTTGTTTTTATTCAGTCACTGCACTACTTTTTCGTTTCCTCTTTCACCACAACATTCGAGAGTGTTCTGGGATGTTCCACAATGATCTGGGATGTTCTGGGATGTTTCCGAACATTCTGGAATCTTGCCGAAAGTTCCACACACTTCCCGAACATTTCAGAACACACAGGATCATTGTGGAACATTCCGAAACTTTCTGGAATGTTGTGGGATGCTCTCGAATACTCTCGAATGTTCTGGAATGTTCTAGAAATTTCTAGAGGGTGAAACTTCCCTCCCTTTATATCTTCAGAAGCACGCTCTTCAGGTAAAAACGGGAACCTTCTTCATGAACGGGGATAGAGGGCTACCACTCCATACAACTCCCTTGACCGTACGGGTCTCGTTTCTGAGTTTTAGCAGCACGCACATTGTACACTTAGTTTTATAATATATACTGATTACCCATCATTCCCTATAGCTTACTCGTATTTTTCCAGAATTTCTAGCATCTTACACCATTTTACATTACCCAACGCTTTTTACTATGACGACAAATCCAACAAGTGTGTCTTGATTTTTTTCAGCCTTCCTCAAATTATGAAGCGAGTCAGAAATGTCTCTCTGATGGCTATACCTTGCCTAAAACCAAGCTGATGGTCATCTAACAGATTCTCAATTTTATTTTCCACTATTCTGTATATTATTCTTGTCAGCGGCTTGGATGCATGATCTGTTAAGTGGAGTGTACGACAGTTCTCTCTTATCTGCCATTGCTGTCTTCGGTACTGTGTGAACGATATTTTTCCGAAAGTCTGATGGTATGTCGCCAGTCTCATAGACCCTATAAATCAGCTTGTATGGTTCATTGATTGCCGTTTCCCCACTGATTACATAAACTCCTTTGGAAGGTTGTCTGTCCTTCTGCCTTACTTGTCCTAAGAGCTTCCAGAGCTCTTTTAAATTAAACTCCAACGCTGGCCGTCTGTGTCTTCCCTACCGACTTCATTGGGTAAAGATACGCCGATATTGCTGGCCGCGGTAGTGTTTGGCAAACACGGAGACAAGCATCAGAAACTCTCGTCGTGTGCCGGTGGACAGTCTTGCTCAGAAGTAAGCCCAGGACGGCTTGACGTGAAGAGCAACACAACGGGGCATAGAATATCGTAGACGTAATGAGGTGCTGTAAGGCCGCCGCCCGTGACAACCAAAGGGGTCCTGCTATGAAGTGGAATGGTACTCCGGAGCTTCGCTCCTGGTTGTCGCGCTATATGCCGGGCGATAGTCAGAACCGGCCGCTGTGACAGAGCGGTTCTAGACGCTTCAGTCCGGAACCGCTCGGCTGCTACGGTCGCAGGTTCGAATCCTGTCTCGGGCATGGACGTGTGTGATGTCCTTAGGTTAGTTAGGTTTAAGTAGTTCTAAGTTCTATGGGACTGATGACCTCAGAAGTTAAGTTCAAATGGTTCAAATGGCTCTGAGGACTAGACTGTAGCGCTAGAACCGCTCGACCACCCCGGCCGGCAGAAGTTAAGTCCCATAGTGCTCCGAGCCATTTGAACAATTTTTTTTTTTGTTGATTGACAATCAGGTTGGTATCCCACCGCTGTCCGGGGCGTCTCTAGACGCGTCTTCGGCCTGGAATCTCATTTACTAAAGTAGTATTGTCTTCAGTAATGAGTTCCACTTTGAACTGAGCCGCGATGACCAGCGAAGACGTGTCTAGAGACGCCCCAGACAGCTCTGCAATGCCAACCTCACTGTCGCCCGCCGTGACGCCCGACAGCCAGGAACTATTGTCTGGTGCGTCAACAATATTCTACGTCCCATTGTGTTGTCCGTCATGGCTAGCCGTCCTGGGCTTACATTTAAGCAGGAAAATGCTGCCCCCCGCCAACCTCCTCCCCTGCCCCCCCCCCCCCCCCACACACACGGCGAGAGTTTTTACTGTTTGTCTTGATGCTTGCTAAACTACTTTGGCCAGCAAGATCACCGGACCTCACCCCAGTTTAGAACGTTTGGAGCATTATGAGCAGGGCCCTCCTAGATGCTCGGGATTCTGAGGGTCTAACTCACCAATTGGACAGAATCTGGCACTATAGCTCTCAGTGGAATACCCATTAACTCTATCAGTCAATGCTAAGCCGAATAACTGCTTGCATAACGGCCAGAGGTGAACCAACGCGTTATTGACTTCCTAAATTTGTAACGTTCTTTCTCTTGAATGAACCATCTAGTTTCTATGAAAATGTAGTCATTTGTTTGTCTGTACATGTACACTATGTGGCCAAAAGTATCCGAACACCCCAAAAAACACATGATTTTCATATTAGGTGCATTGTGCTGCCACCTACTGCTGCGTACTCCATATCACCGACCTCACTAGTCATTAGACATCGTGAAAGAGCAGATTGGGGAGCTCCGCGCAGCTCACGAACTTCGAACGTGGTCTGGTGTCATTTGTGTCATCGGTCTGTATGCGACTTTTCCACACTCCTAAACAACCCTAGGTCCATTGCATCCGATGTGGTAGTGAAGTGGAAACGTGAAGGGATACGTACAGCACAAAAGCGTATAGGCTGACCTCGTCTACTAACTGACAGAGGCCGCCGACAGTTGAAGAGAGTCGTGACGTGTAATAAGCGGATATCTATCCCGACCGTCACACAGGAATGCCAAGCTGCATCATGATCCACTGCAAGTGCTATGACAGTTAGGCGGGAGGTCGAGTGGCTGCTCATAAGCCACACATCACGCCGGTAAATGCCAAACGACACCTCGCTTGGTGTAAGGAGCGTAAACGTTGAGTGGAGTGACGAATCACGGTACACAATGAGACGATCCGATGGCAGGATGTGGGTGTGGCGAATGCCCGATGAACGTCATCTGCCAGCGTGTATAGTGCCAACAGAACAATTCGGAGGCGGTGGTGTTACGGTGTGGTTGTGTTTTTCGTGGAGGGGACTTGCACCAGTTGTTGATTTCCGTGGCACAGGCCTACATTGATGTTTTAAGCACCTTGTTGCTTCCCACCGTTGAAGAGCAATTCGGGGATGGCGATTGCATCTTTCAACACGATCGAACACCTTTTCATAATGGACGGCCTGTGGCGGAGTGGTTACACGACAATAACATCCATGTAATGGACTGACCTGAACAGAGTACTGACCTGAATCCTATAGAACACTTTGGGATGTTTTGAATCGCCGACTTCATGCACGCCTCACCGACCGACATTGAAACGTCCGCTCAGTGCAGCACTCAGAGAAGAATGGGTTGTCATTCCCCAAGAAACCTTCCAGCACCTGATTGAACGTATGCCTGCGAGAGTGGAAGCTGTCATCAAGGCTAAGGGTGGTCCAACACCGTACTGGATTCCAGTATTACCGATGGAGGGCGCCACGAACTTGTAAGCCATTTTCAGCCAGTTGTTCGGATACTTTTTATCACATCACATGTACCGATTCCGTCCCGTTTGGGTACTTTCTTCGCGGTGCGTAGTTTTTCCTTTTTTCTCCCTTGGAGCGTACTGCGAAAATAATTCAGAGTTTGCTTTGTTGTTGCTCCGCATATCACATCAGTGATTATGTATTGCTCCCATAGTCAGTCAGTTTCTGCTCACTAGATATTATTAAAGTGTACTTTTGTAAAGTGAGTCACGCATTTTTCCAATATTAAGTCCATATTAACATCAAACTTTCCATTAACAGTATTGTCACGTTACATGTATGCCATGACCATCCTTCCGCACGACATACCCGCGGATTCACTCTGGTCCACAGTTTTTTCACTTTATTGATGACAAAGCACCCGAAAGCAACCAGCTGCACTCAACATTGGGGGCGTGGAACATGGAATTTTGAACAACTAAGAACGCTGTACACGTGGAAGAGACCCGGAGATTCTGGATTTTTTCAGATTGGTTATATGATGACTGAAGTTTCGGAACAGGATTTTTTACTGTAAGACATTTCCAGCGGCAGATGTGTACGCTGACCACAATTTATTGGTTATGAATTGTAGATTTAAACTGAAAAAGACTGCAAACAGGTAGGAGATGGGACATGAATAAGGTGAAAGAACCAGAAGTCGTTGATAGTTTCAGAGGGAGCTTTAGGGAAGGATTGACGAGAACAGGCATAGTAATAAAGCAGAAGAAGTATTTTTAGGTTTGAGAGATGAAATAGTGGAGCAATCAGAGGATGAAGTAGGTCAAAAGACCAGGGCTAGTAGAAATCCTTGAGGAAAAAATATAAAAATACAGTAAATGAAGCAGACGAAACGTGATACGAACGTCTAAAAATGAAACTGATAGGAAGAGCAAAATGGCTAAACAGGAATGGCTGGACGACAAATGTAAGAGAAGCATGTAATCACTAGGGAATCGAAAATTAAAGAGACCTTTGGAGGGAAAAGAACGACGTGTATGAATATCAAGAGCTCAGATAGAAAGCCAGTCCTAAGCAAGGAAGGGATAGCAGAAAGGTGGAAGGAGTGTATAGAGGGCCTATACAAGGGAGATGTACTTGAGGGTAGCTTTATGGAAGTGGAACATAGATTAAGATGAGATGGGAGATATACTGAGTGAAGAATTTGACAGAGAACTGAACAAACAATTCCCCAGGAGTAGGTAACTCCGTTACAACTGCTGATAGCCTTGGCAGAGCCAGCCATCGGGTGATCAAGGTGTATGAACAGGTGAAATACCCTCACACTTCAAGAACAACATAATAATTCCAGTTCCAAAGAAAACAGATGCTAAAGGGTGTGAATATTATTGAACAATCAGTATAATAAGTCGTGGTTGCAAAATACTAACACAAATTATTTACAGAAGAATGGGAAAACTGGTATAAGGCGACCTGGGGGTATATCAGTTTAGATTCCGGAGAAATGTAGGAACACGCAAGGCAATACTGACCCTACGACTTTTCATAGAAGATAGGTTGAGTAAAGGAAAACGTACGTTTACAGCATTTGTAGACGTAGAGAAAGCTTTTGAGAATGTTGACTGGAATACACCTTTTGAAATTTTGAGAGTAGCAGGGGTAAAATAAATGAAGCGAAAAGCTCTTTACAAGCTTTGCAAAAACCAAATGATAGTTCTAAGAGTCGACAAGAATGAAAAGGAGGCAGTGGTTGAGAAGGGAGTGAGACAGGGCTGTAGCGTAGATGTTGTTCAATCTGTATACTGAATAAGCAGTGAAGAAAACAAAATAATGATTTGGAGCAGGAATCAAAGTCCAGGAAGCAGAAACGAAACTTTCGAGGTTTGCCGATGACATTGTAATTCTAACAGAGATAGCAAAGGACTTGGAAGTTCAGTTGAACGGAATGGATAGTGTCTCGGAAGGGAGGATATGAGATGAATAGCAACAAAAGGAAAACGAGGATAATGGAATGTATTCGATTTAAATCAGATGATGCTGAGGGAGTTACAGTAAGAAATGAGACACTTAAAATAGTAGACGATTTTGCTGTTTGGACAGCAAAATAACTGATGATGGTCGAAGCAGAGAGGATATAAAATGTAGACTGGTAATGCGAAGAAAAGCATTTCTGAAGAGGAGAAATTTATTAACATAGAGTACAGTTTTAAGTGTAAGGAAATCTTTATTTGAAAATTTTTGTATGGAGTGCAGACATACATGGAATTGAAACACGATTGATAAACCGTTTAGACAAGAAGAGACTATACGCTTTTGAAATGTGGTGCTACAGAAGAATGCTGAAGATTAGATGTGTAGCTTACGTAACTAATAAAGAGAAGCTGAATAGAACTAGGGAGCCAAGAAAGTTGTGGCACAACTTGACTAGAAGAACTGATCGCTTGGTAGGACCCATTCTGAGACATCAAGGGGTTTACTAGGAGATGAAGATACTTGCACAGGACAGAGTAGCATGGAGAGCTGCATCAAACCAGTCTCCGAACTGAAGATCACAACACATATCGAGACGACAGTATCCTTACATCCCATACGAATTAGACTCCACTGAGGTGTGGTATTTGTTCTAAAGTTATCTGGTATAGATTTCGAACGGTGGCTTCATCTTCAAGCACTTTAGTTCTGTGATCAATGTGTTATAACACAGCAAGTATGTTTGCATAATGAACTGTAGCATCCTCTTGTTATCCGGATATGCTTGTGGCGGTGTTGGCGGACTATTGAAAGGGATCGCAATGACGCTATGCTTAGGGAGAATGAGCTACACGGCGTAGGCCGTACAGTCCAGCAGTAAGTCCACATACCTTTTAGCATCTGACGAAAGGACGATGCAAAGAGTTCGGATATTCAAAATTAATGTTAAGTGTTAATTTTTAACACTTCTAAGAATAAGGAGAATGGTTGTACTTCATAAGTACACAACTGGACAAGTGGACAACCTCTTTTAACTACAACTTACAATACATACGAATGGTTATTACACAGTGTAGTGAACTGTTTTGCCAACGGCCTTGCGCAGTGGTATCACCGGTTCCCGTCAGATCACAGTAGTTATGCGCTGATAAGCTTGGCTAGCACTTGGACGGGTGACCGTTAGGTTCTGGCGAACGCTACTGGGAAGTGGGATGCATTCAGCCCTTGTAACGCCGTTCGGGGAGCTATCTGACTGACAATCAGCGGCTCCGATCACGAAAACTGACAACAGCCGGAAGAGCGGTGTTGTGAACACTTGCCCTTCCATATCCACAACCAATGACGCGTATCGGCTGAGGATAACACGGCGGTTGGTCGTTACTATTGGGCTTTCGAGGCTTGCTCCAGCGGTGTTTAAATCGGACTTTCTTATGTTACTACTTTTGATTAAACCTGTGGATTTTACTTTTACTCTCAATTTAGCGGTGTTTATTTCAATCCATCCGTCACCACTTCCATAATCTCTGTCCTCATCCTTCGATCTGCCTTTACTGTGGGCATCTGTTCTTCTTCGCAAGTCTGCCTAGCTTTGTTGTTCACTCGTAAGGAAATATGCCGCTGCCGTTTCCTGTAATCTTTAATTTCGTCTCTCACAGCAAATTTCTCAAGTTCTTTTGGAACCGTGCACGTTGTGAGTAAGACTAACCACATACATTACTTAGCTCTTCCGACACATTTTATTTGTTTTATTTGGCTTCTGTTCTTTTTTCTTGACTTCTCTCAGCCAGATTTCAGTCCACATTGAAGTATCAGTATGATCATAATTTTATAAAACGTTACACTCCAGAGCAGAGTGAAAATTCATTCTGGAAACAGTCCTCCAGGCTGTGGCTAAGCCATGTCTCTACGGCATCCTTCCTTACAGGAGTGCTAGTTCTGCAAGTTGCACGGATAACTTTTGTGATTTTTGGAAGGTTGGTCATAAGTAAAGCTGTGTGATGACCAGTCGTGAATCGTGCTTGGTCAGCTCAATCGATAAAGCTCTTGCTTGAAAAGGCAGAGCTCCCTGTTTCGAATTACTTTCTGGCAAACACTTTTAATCTGCCAGAATGTTTCAGTAAAAAAGTTGTTGGAAGCGTTAAAAATAATATTATAAAATGATAACCAAAAAGATTGGCAGAGGTGCAATGCAGAGTGGATAAGGAACCTTAACACAATGTGTGGTAGCGGGAGAATAGTAAAATAACCACGATAACTCATCTTAAGGTCTAGTGAACGACAGAAAGTAAAAACTCTTCGAAAAAATTCAGAAAGAGCTCATATAATGCCAATTATTGAGAATACTGCGTCGAGAAACAAACAAAAATGAGGAAACTTATACAAAAGAAGAAGAAAGAGAAGTAAAAACTCACACAAAGCACTAGTTCTAACTACAGAGTATATAAACAGCGAGACAGATTTCTGAAGGTCCATCCATATTTGTTGTACTAGTATGTTGCATGACTTATTGGCACCCATCGCTGAGGCTATATCTGTGGCAGTTTTGTGGGAAACGAGTTCTCAGTACCTCTTCAAGAGATACATGTGTACCACCTTCGGTGAAGTATAGAATATTTTCTTGCCACGTTTCTTTTACACAGTCTTTTTGTTTAAGAATGATGTGAGTGTAAGAAGTAAAAACTCACACACAGTACTAGTTCTGACTACAATGTAAAGAGCGAGATTGATTTCTGAAGATCCATCTGTATTTATTGTACTAGTATGTTGCATGATTTATTGGCACCTGTCGATGAGGCTATATCTGTGGCAATTTTGTGGGGAAGGAGTTCTCATCTTCTCTTCAAGAGATACACGTGTACCACCTTCGGTGAAGTATAGAATATTTTCTTGCCACGTTTCTTTTATACAGTCTTTTTGTTTAAGAACGATGTTAGTGAATTCGAAGCCATCGAGTAGCAATGACAGTTTCAATAAATACTATGAATTATGTTATAAAGATAATTAGGTACAATTGGTATTTTGTAGCGGATATCGTAAACGCGGAGTGAACTAGCTGTAACGTGAATAGGTATTTATTAATTATGGCTGTTCTGCAGGACAGCTACATGCGCCGCTCACTCGTATCGCCACGGAAAAGATGGCTGCAATTAGTTGCTTATTTTATCCCGTATACTTTTAGCAAATAGTAAACCTGTCATCAAGCATGCATGAAAATTGTAATTGATGGTGATTACGTTTCGGCTCATAGCGCAGAGCTGTTTTCCTTGTGAGCAAGGCGGCTGAGGCGAGCGCTGTAAATATGTATAGAGGGCAGCGCCGTCCGGGGCTCCTCCCAACGTAATGGCGTCGGAGACAACTGCCGGTCGCCAACCGCATTTCCATAACGAGACTGTTTCCATTAGCGGCAGCCACTACGCCCTGGCTATACGCATCATTCGGTCAGGCCAAATATTTGTTTACGGCCTCTAATTTCGGAATTAGTGCTGTGGAGTAATGCCAGCAGTCTCGGAAAATAGCAGCAATTTCGTAGAAGCGTAAATTGTAATGATTTACAGACTTCCTGTGTCGGTGCACGCCCTCCCAGTTAAGAAGCAGTGTGTCTCATAAGTTGCTATATATACTGCCGTACGTCTAGTTGAGTATGCGTTGAGAGATATTTCTCGCTCTCCCTTGGCATGTCGCTGGAGACAGCTGAAAAAACATAGATGGTTGTGTGTCGGACAAGAATGCCCTGGCATCAAGAAATAAGTGAACTGTGTGACCACACTAACTCAACATAAGAGAAAAACCAAAACGCGAATGGCGTGAGCAAAATTCATTTCTTTGTTCTTGTCTTTGTCGTTTCATGAATGTGGTAGAATTGCTTACCCACAATGGATATTAGCTTGTACGAATTGCTCATAGTTGTGGAACTTAGTTATTGACTGAATATGCAGTGACAGATGCGACTGTAATTGTGAATTGCCGGGATAAGGGAAATGTCATGAAAAGACTAGGCCCGTTTAACTAACATAACTTATCCTTGGACAAGATTTCCTTTTGACATATTTTTCTTTAGGGACAACAGTTCCCCTTTGAAAAACAGGTGGGAAAATTGAAGTTAACAGTCATTACACATGGTGAATGAGGCAGCTGTTGAATTACGATGATAATAATAAGAAACAAATTCAAGAAATAAGACCTTAAAAACATATGCATTTAAAAAAATTTTAAATCAAAAATTTTAAACAAACCAACCAATCAAAGTCATTGTTATAGTTCTAAATAAATTTCTTCAAAACATTAGGCTCACCCCCACAAGGTTCAGACCAAAAAGTTTTATTGTATACATAGAACAAAGGTACAATATTTATTAAATATTAAAGGCAAAACTTTCTGTGCGAAACCAGTTAGTCAAACGCCTCTTGACCGACGGCAAAAATTTCGTTTATAGTGCAAATCGGATAACATGAATTGCTGATCATGATCTCCACCACGACCGATCCATCGGTTTTCCATCGGGTGTCAGGGGTAAGGCTTCTGCTTTAGCCTTTTCCGTAAGATTTTCCAAACCGTCGGCTATGGTACGTTTAGCTCCCTGCTTGCTTTATTCGTCGACTTCCGCGGGCTACGCGTGAAACTTGCCCGCACGCGTTCAACCGTTTCTTCGCTCACTGCACGCCGACACGTTGATTTCCCCTTACAGAGGCATCCAGAAGCTTTAAACTGCGCATACCATCGCCGAATGGAGTTAACAGTTGGTGGATCTTTGTTGAACTTCGTCCTGAAGTGTCGTTGCAATGTTATGACTGACTGATGTGAGTGCATTTCAAGCACGACACACGCTTTCTCGGCTCCTGTCGCCATTTTGTCTCACTGCGCTCTCGAGCGCTCTGGCGGCAGAAACCTGAAGTGCGGCTTCAGCCGAACAAAACTTTATGAGTTTTTCTACGTATCTGTAGTGTGTCGTGGCCATATGTCAATGAATGGAGCTACAGTGAATTTATGAAATCACTTCAATCATTTGTAATAGCCCTGTACACTGTTCGGGTAATTCTCCGTGCACTACAGGTTTGCACACCACCACTCGTCTCCTCCTACATTGACGTCGAATCAGTTCGTTTCCTCCCTCTACCTGGTTGCACACCAAAAGAACCCGTCTTTTCGAATTTTCGAATCATTTTCTCCAGACGGACAGCAGTCATCAGACCAACGCCTTTCTTCAAACTCTTCAGTGTCCGGAACTTCTGCAGTTACGTGTGCACAGTCATCATTCTTGTAATACAGGTTTACAAGCAGAGAGCGATCCTGCATTGAGACAGTCATGGCGAACGTAGCAGACGTGAAAGGAGGAAAAGCCGTGTACCCAGGGTGTTTATACCAACTTCAGTGGGTCGTGTGCATGACTGGTGTTTTCATTTACGTATTCTGACATATACAGCGCCATATATTGATCAATTTTGACACTATCTTTTTTTCTTCTGCCATACGATTTCCCACTTCTCCGATAATATTCCGTTGCAATTTGACGTGATTCAGGCCATTGGTGTTATTTCTATAGCGTTTGAAAGCTTAACTTTAATTATAATCATCCTGTAGATAAGGCGTAGCCCCCGACATAACTGTGCGTGACAATTGAACACATTACATAACCATAACAACATTAACCATGGCAAATTTTGTGAGAGAGAACGCTGGCCATTAGATTAAGACAACATACTTCAAAATCACACAGAGCAGACAGGGCAGCATACCATTCCTAGAATGACTGAGCCAAATAATGAGAATTGCATGACGACTCAATGAACTCAAACACGAGCATCTGTTCAAACGGATTGCAGAGTGGAAAGTCGGCGCACAGAGCTGAACACAACGTAAGGGAACCAGGCCCTTGTCTTCTGCCCAGTCCCGGTGAAGATGAGTATACGATGACCAAGAAAAGAAGTCATGATCGTTCGCACCACAAAATCTGGTGCTGTCCCTGGCTCCAAAGTGTGCGAAACCCATCCGTCAACCGCCTGAGCTGTGCCCTCCCGGGGCCTCTCTCTGTAGACGCGACTTTAGTGGCCACTCTTGAAGACTAGCGTAGCAGCGCTAACCGAACAAAGGAATAATCCGTGCTCCCTGGTGAGACGCCAGCGAAAAGTTATCGATAGTGAAAAGAGCCGCCATGGGTCAGTGACGAGAGATTCATGTGAATGATTCTCGATGCGACTGGATATACACTGAAGGAAGTGGCAAGTGTTCCAGCACGAAGCACAAATCCCATATTTATCAAATATTAGCCGAGTACCCGGCGTCGATTTTATACTGGTAGAAGAAAGATAGAGGAATGGAATCAAGAAGGTGCACACATTACCAGGTGCAGATATTAATAGTGACCACAACTTACTTATGGCAGAAATAGAAATAAGAATGAAAAAACTGAAAAAGGCGACAATGGTGAAGAAGTGGGATCTAGAGAAGATAAGGTCCAACAAAGAACAAATTACAGAAATGCTGTCTCGGGACTTTCTAAGCACATTACGAGACAAAGAAGCACCTGATAATGCCAACGAGTACTGGAATATGCTGAAAGAAGGAATCGTTAAAGCAGGACAGCAAAATATAGGATATGTTAAAGGGAAAAGGTCAAAAAAACCATGGGTCACGCAAGAAATGATTTCCAAGATGGAGGAGAGAAGGAAATTGAAAAACAAGAACACTGAAGATGCAAGAAAGATATACCGAAGGTTAAATAACGAACTGCGAAGAGAAACAGAGAAGGCTAGGAAAAAATGGCTAAAAGAGGAATGTGATGAAATTGAAGAACTGGACAAGAAGGGAAGATACGACTTACTATACAACAGAGTAAAGACTATGACATGGGAACAAAACAGAGCAGGAAGTGCTACTATGGAAATTTTGAGTAAAGACGAAGAGGTAGTGTACAAAGATCGTGACGATGTCCTCCAGAGATGGGAAGAATATATAAAAGAGCTATATTACACAAATAGCGAACCAGAAACTCTGGAACTTGAATCATACAACAGTGTAAGTGATGAAGAGAAAGGACCGACCATCATAATGGAAGAAGTAAAGTCTGCCATTGCTGCAATGAAAAATGGCAAAGTAGTAGGTACAGATACAATACCGGGAGAAATACTAAAATGCTTGAACCACAATGGAATAAGAGAAATATTGAGGTTATGTAATAAAATATATGACAGTGGTGAATGGCCTGAGGACTTTATGACAACAGTAATGATTCCATTACCGAAAAAACAAGGAACCAAGAAATGCAGCGAGCACAGGACAATCAGCCTCATTTCACATGCAGCCAAAGTGATGTTAAGAATAATTAATAAAGGACTTGAAAAAGTAATAGTCCGCAGCTGGTGGTCGTGCGGTAGCGTTCTCGCTTCCCACGCCCGGCTTACCCGGTTCGATTCCCGGCGGGGTCAGGGATTTTCTCTGCCTCGTGATGACTGGGTGTTGTGTGATGTCCTTAGGTTAGTTAGGTTTAAGTAGTTCTAAGTTCTAGGGGACTGATGACCATAGATGTTAAGTCCCATAGTGCTCAGAGCCATTTTTGAAAAAGTAATAGAGGAGAATCTCGGCGAGGAGCAGTTTGGCTTTAGACGGAATACGGGCACCAGAGATGCAATGGGGCTCCTACGAATATTGGGAGAAAGGTTTATTGAAAAAGGAAGAGACCTATAAATGTGCTTCATCGATTAGGAAAGGCATTTGACAATGTGGTTTGGGACAACCTGGCGACTATTATGAGGGAAAAGAGAGTGGACTGGAAAACCAGAAGACTTATAAACTCATTGTACCTTAATCAAAAAGTTTCAGTTAAAGTGTGAGGAGAAAGTACAAACTGGATCAGACTAGGGAAAGGAGTAAGACAAGGATGCTGTTTATCACCTACTCTTTTCAACCTGTACTTGGAAAATATGATTGACCAATGCTCATTAGATGACAAAGGAGTAGAAATTGGAGGAAGAAGAGTAGGGTGCTTGAGATTTGCTGATCACATGGTCCTTCTAGCCACAGGGGAAAAAGAATTACAGGATTTGGTGGACACCATTGCAACTAACGGAAAAGAAATATGGAATGAAAATTAACACAAATAAAACAAAAGTATTGGCAATAGGAGGAAATAAGGAAATAAAAATTGTGCTGAATGGAGAAACACTAGAACAGGTGCAAAATTTTAAGTATCTTGGAAGCAGGATAGACACCGACTGGAAGTGCACCACAGAAATTAAAACAGGGATAGCAATGGAAAAAGAGGCGTTTTATAAGAAAAGGAGAATCTTCTGCAGTGGTCTGGACAGAGAACTCAGAAAGAGACTCATAAAATGTCTTGTATGGAGTGTTCTTCTATATGGCGCTGAAACATGGACTATGAGGAAAAAAGACAGAGAAAGGCTGGAGGCTTTTGAGATCTGGACATGGCGGAAGATGGGAAGAATAAGTTGGATGGACAGAGTAAAAAATGAAGAAGTACTTAGAAGAGTGGGAGAGAAAAGGCAGTTACTAGATGTAATAAAGAGAAGAAAAAGAAATTGGATTGGGCATTTTTAAGAAAAAATGACGGACTGATAAAAACAGTTTTAGAAGGTTATGTAGAAGGGAAAAGGAAGCGAGGAAGGAAGAGATTCCAGATATTGGATGACATGATGGACGGTACAACATACAGCAGCCTTAAGAAGGAAGCAATGGATCGCAGAAAATGGAGAGGCAAAGGACCTGCTAATATAGCAGATAACTGATGATGATGATGACCTGGCGTTACCCAGGTGTGTATTTATTTTTCTTATATTATTCCATCTCCTCCTCTCCACTCTACCTGTTTCTTCCTCCTATTGTCTCTGGCCATCTACTCCCCTTTCCTTTTTCTGTTCATCTCCTCCGCTCTACGTCCATCTCCCTCTCCTCCTCTATCTCTCCATCTGCTCCTCCGCTCTAACTATCACCATCTCCCCCCTACCTCGCCCTATCTATGACAATCTTCCTCTACCACCTCGCTATGTGCCCATCTGCTGCTCCCCCACTCCCTCACCACATTATTCTGCTCACCCCCACAGTACTTGTCTCCACATTGTAACTAATATGTGTATCAAATTTGGTTTAACTCGCTCCGGGGTTTACAATGAAGTTTTTACTCATTGCCTTGGCCCCATATGCACATTTCAGATATATTTCATACGTATTAACGTATTTCTCACGTATCTGTACACGTATTTCACCTGTATCTCTAGCGGATTTCGCCCTGCAGTTTCATTTTCACGCATTCCAAACTTTATGATGTCAATGTCTCGAACTATGTGATGTACAATAATATAATTTTGCAGGTACATTCACTGATATATGCGGCTGTTGTCTGCGAAATGTTATGAATAGAGATAATAGTAAAGAAGAGATAAATGAAGTCGTCATTGCATGATGCTGCAGTTTTTCAAGTATGTCGGTGCTTACGTCGTCTCCTGAACCATGTGTCCTACAATGATATATTTTTGTAGGTATATTCAACAGTGGATGTGGATACTATATACGACACATGTTGCAAATGAATTAGTGGCAACGAAGTAACAAATTTAAACGTCTTGCATGATGTGGCAGTTTTTCACGCTTCTCAGTGTTTATGATATCTCCTTAACTATGTGTCGTATGGAGATATAATTTTTCTGGTAAATTGAGTGGTATTTGCGAATACTGTCTGCAAAATGTGCGGAAAATACAGTTAGTAGTAAAGAAGTAGTACATTAAAACGTCATGCTTCATATGACAGTTACTGCATGAACAGCGATAATGCATAATTTAGAGTGTATTCTCAGAGAGAAAAAGTATGGTAAAGATTTGAACTTAGGTGTAAAGTTGGTTGCTAGTCTCTAAGTGCTCTCATTTTCAAATACTGGATGAATGGTGTTCGGCGTACTTAGATCTACATTGCTTTTTCACCCCCAGCGCCGAGCGGATACGCGGCTCTCTCCGTCGGAGGTTCGAGTCCTCCCACGGGCATGGGTGTGTGTGTTGTACTTAGCGTAAGTTAGATTAAGTTTGATTAAGTAGTGTGTAAGCCCAGGGACCGATGACTTCAGCAGTTTGGTCCCATAGGAACTCACCACAAATAAAAAAAAAAAAAATTTCACCCCCAGCCCTTTGACAGGTTGGTGGTTCTTACCCTACAGCGATGATGTCCATACACTATGTGAACCAAGTTTGGCTCATATAGGTCCAGTGGTTTAGTAGATGTGGACATACGTAAATACATAAATGCATATATACGTACATCCATTTTTATAATATGTGCGGATTCTGAAGATGTACATCGCATAACGGGTTCAGAAATGAGATTTATCATCAACATCAGTATGAGGTGCGGATCTCATGGGTATGAATACATGCTTGCGTTCTTTTTGGTGTGGAAGCAAACAGACCTAGAATGTCATCTTGAAGAAAATCTTCCCATGTCTGAAAGATGCTATGTCAGTTCATGAAGACTGCTGGGTAGAGTCGGATATGAATATGATTCGCATCCCAGACATGATCTGTGGGAGTGAAATCGGGCCTGGGCAAGTGGGTTAAGGACATGTGCATTCGTCAAAGCGTTTGTGATATGAACCACTGTTTGGGATCTCTGCATTATTGTGCAGGAACATGCTGTTTGGTGCCTTGGTTATGAGAAATACAGCTACCTTGCCACATACTGGCGAACATTCAGAATTACTAAATCAGTTCTGTTTTTGTATCCAGTAGCTCCTCACATCACGACTGCTGGAGTCGAACAGCTGTGGGTAATGAGAATAGCTGCTTCCTGTAATTTTACACTAGAGTGTTAAGATAAATGTTGGCGTCGATTTGACTGCAAGAAATAAAGGTGAGACACATCGAAGAACGCCGCAGAATGTCACTCAGGGGCCCAGTAGACTTCGGTCTTTGGCCATGTGCTTTTGCATGAAAGTAATAAAATTACTCTTTGATTCCTTTGATTATATGTATTTAACTTTTTACGGACCTTAAAAATTTTATTTTCAAGAAATTGCGTATGTACCCTTTTCTCAGATACTGTTAAGTGATTTCTACAATATCTTCCCTGTTTAATCGCTAAGTACATAGTAAGATTCTCACATGAGGTATTTTCAATATACCGAATAGGAGAAATTTAATAATTTTTATCATGATTCCGTAAGTATAGCATTCAATATAAAGTTCATGCAAAATTCGAAACACGTTGCCCCATACCTCAGCTGACACTCAAAACTTCACAATTTACCCTTGAAAAAACTTTTATTTGGTTTAGAAAAATAATTGTACAAAATTTCATATTTCTAGCCTTCATAGATTCTGAGAAAAAGTATATAAACCTTAGAAAACATGATTTTCAGGATATGCAATTTGAAGCTCAGCCTAACCTTTACTCTTATGTCACCTCTCCAGAAGGCTCCAGATTTGTACTCAGGGTCCTCTTTCCCTTCAAGGCTTCTCTTCTGGTTTCTTGTTTTCTGCCTTCTTTTCTTTACCAGGTCTTCAACTGACTTTTCGGCTGCACAGAGGCGTTGTAAATCTATTTTTCTCAAGATCTCATGAGTGAAATTTCCTATCTTAAATGCCATCCTCTCTAATACCTTCATCGTCCCTACGTTTCCATCATTAAATACAAGAACGGCAGCTTAAGCTGCAATTATGATAACTGTAGAAGATGAAAATTTGGTTTTAAGGCGTCGTTTTCATATTAGTGGATGTACAGACTCATTTGAATTCTGTGTTTTTCCATGAGCAGATGTTTTTAAAAGATCGGGATCAGCCAAAATCCTGTAGCGTCCAGGATACAATTTAGAAGCCTCTCCTAGTGAATGTGGTTGGTTGTTACCCTTCGGGCAGCCGGAGTGGCCGAGCGGTGCTAGGCGCTTCAGTCTGGAACCGCGCGACCGCTGCGGTCGCAGGTTCGAATCCTGCTTCGGGCATGGATGTGTGTGATGTCCTTAGGTTAGTTAGATTTAAGTAGTTCTAAGTCTTAGGGGACTGATGACCTCAGAAGTTAGGTCCCATAGTGCTCAGAGCCATTTGAACGATTTTTTTGTTACCCTTCTGAGCCTAAAGATATTTACACCATCTAATGTGGCACATGGTGAAGGGGATATTCATCGATTGGCGCCACAAGGAAATATGTGGCTCATACTGCACTTTTCATGTCACCTACTCTGTATAGGTTCTGGCATTACTGAATGACGAATGAGTCGAACAATTACGTAAATCTCCGTCAGTAGCTTCAGACAGAACAAGAATGCTTCCCCATGAACAAAGCAGCTCTTTTATTATTTCTAAGATACGGAACAGAGTCATAGATAATCTGTAAAACCAAAGAGTATATATCACAGCTTTCTAGATGTATGCTGCGCAAGTTCGCTTGAATGTAATCCATAGAATAGTTGTTCACCGACCTTGTATTGAAGTGCTGCTTCAAAAAATAGGCATGGCAAAAAGATCGCATTACACAATTATTTTTCAGGTACTTCGGATGCGATTCCACTTTTTGTCCCTGAGTTTTCACAATAAATAAAAAATAAACAGGAAATCGTCATTTTCGGTCAGTTTCATGAAAGTCCTCCATTACATCATCATATGACTGCAACAGACAGTCTGTGCCATCATTCGGTATGATTCTCCCATGTCCCTCACGCCACTGATTCGCCGCTCTCGAATCCCGAAAAATGGCGATCAGATTTTCTCTGCGCATGTCGCGTTCTAACAATCATCCAAAAGTTCCAGTAACGTCAGACACATCCAGTAGCCGTCTCGTACCCACATCATTCTTTATCCGTAGAAATGGCTTATTTCTGTACTGAAAACACAGAAATTAGCTCGCAGAAAACTGAAATCTTAATCAATACACCCACATGCGTGTAAAAGCATTATAGTCTGCTAGCATTCGGTAAAGATGTTCACGGAGTTATCACTTCAGGTTTCCATCAGTGTACTTCTTTGATGCGATGGTTTGGGCCATTGCGGTTTTAGCCTTACTAGGAAAACTTAGATACTTTTTGAAAACGTGAGCAGAATTATTGGCACAGAAACCAGGGAAGCTGCGACAACTCAATGGTTTAGCGCGTCGCCGAGAGTCAAGTGAAATATTCTTTTAAGCTGTTAACCAAAGACTCTGATCAAACCGTATATGGATGTGTTGTATACTCTTATCACATTCGGGAGGCAAGGTTCATTACAAGACAAAACTCCCATAACAGTACCTTTATATGTTAAGTTAGTTGATTTTTAAATGTACTCGAGTTTATGGTGACAGTAACCTTTTACACAGCTGAAACGTAAATTTGATATATTATTTTTGTATGGGATGTACCCTTGCATCCGTTTGTACGATGCAGATTTGCGTTTCATAATCAGCATTAATCAGAAGGAGTGGGGATCCAATTACCACCATGTTCTTTCCCTCGTTTGGCTATCAGTTCAAGAGAACGCTGAGGTGGTTTCTTAAACAGACTGAGACCAGTTATCACTTCAACGTTCTGCATCTCAGCCAGATCGTGGTGTCAGGCTATCTCAGTGTCGACAGGAACTAAACTCTGTTCTACCTCTCTTATTTTCACCTCCAAAGGACAAATGTCTCATATCTTTTCTACTTTTTTAATTTTTTGCACATCAGAATTCACTGCCCCAAAAAATATATAAAGAAATAAAATAAAACGGATAGAGAAATGACAGCTTACAAAAGAAAATACTTGGCTCTGGTTGGCTATCAATAAAAAGTGGATGCGCCTACCAGTCGTACTCCCTCAGATTTGTTGGTAAGATAACCCATTGAATAGCCTGTCAAAAACTGAACACAGATCAAACATGAAAACAAGAAGAAAATGTACTGAACTTTGAAAATAAAAAAAATGAAAACAGTTAACTGTCCAAGCTTGTTAAGTAAAGCGTCAGATAAAGTAGTAGAGTCACGGCGTTGTGGTTAAGTGGTCTAGCTGCCCTCTGCAATAAAAAACTGAGTCAAGGGGTTCAACACTGAACTTGAACGGTTGTCGTGGGAGATCCGCACCGAACAAATGCAACGAACAATATCGAACAAAATGAGAAAAGAAAAAGTGGTCACGGTGTTGGAGTACAAAGTGGACGAGCCGTCTTCAGAATTCCCCCTTGCCACTTATTTTTATTTCTGTTTTTCAAAGCATTATGAACTGTCCGTCCGAAATGTTTATTCTCTTTCTGTATTCTTGACAGTTGTCGTACTACACATAGGTTATAGAACATGACTCAAGTGTTAAGAATACGGAAGGCAACTTCAAAAACGTTAAATACGTGTGTTTTGATAGTGTGATTGTGAAAGTGTTGCGTTAGTTTTTTTGCTGGTAATGTGTCAATCTATTATGTTTTCCTCATTTTCTTAGGATGATCACAATCCCATTCATACGAATGCGTAAATGAGGCAAGGAGGCATATCTCACTCACTCACCAAGCATACAAATTAGGTGCACCAAAAGGGATACCTATCATACGACACGATACTGCCACTAATGCCGTGCATGATACATCAGACGTGTTTTCCGATGGAGGATTCGGTTGAGCCGTTCCCATTCGAAAGCCACTTCCTCTCGGCTGTTAATAGTTATGAAGAATCAGCTTTCGATATAGGTCCCTTCCTCACACCTCGCCATTGCAACGGACGTTACACCACGACACAGACACAAATCTGAATGTAGCGAACAGCGACAAAAACAAAGGAAACGAAAAACTGGTATGAGGTAGCTTTGAACACGGCTCACCCCCTTTGCAGTTCAACGCTTTGACCATTTAACCACGACGCCGTGGTATTTCGATCTCCACCATACTTCTTGTGGTTGGACAGTTCAGTGTTCCTGTCTTGCCTTTTTTCCGCAGTTGAGTACACCTTCTTCCTGTTTTTATGCTTCATCTGTGTTCAGTTTTTGACGGCCTGTCAACTGGGCTTTCTTCCCTCTAAATCTGAGAAAAAGGGTGGGGGGGGGGGAGGATTGCGACGAGAAGTTTCCCTTGTTAATATAAAAAATGTTTACAAGTTTTGGAAACTATTGAAACTACGGATATTTGCTATTGTTATTTTAAACATTCATGATGACAATTTTTTTATAAAAGAACAGCACGGCACTCTACACGAAGTTCCTGCAGAGAATAAGGATAAATTAGGAAATGAACAGGTCATTAGTTCTGAGGAATAGTACGATGAAATACCATGGTTTGAGGACTGTTGGTATGTAAGAACAGTGAACTAAGAAGGGAATTCCAGCACGCCTTAACAGTGTGTCTATGGAGGGACAGTGGTTCGCAGCCTTTCTGAGACAATTACCGCTGAGTAAGATGAGACGAGACATCGGCCAGTGCCCCCAGGAAAGTTTATCACCTAGGTAAACTTTAAATTGAAGAGAAAATAATATTCCTTTTAATTAAGAGATGAAAAATAAGTTACTAATTAAGTAAGACTAATCTGTTCCCATTCTGTCTCTTTATTTTTATTACTTATGCAGGCATCGGACAAAAATATGGCAACAACGCGAGAAATACATGCTTGAACGTAAATGCAGAGGCTGGCTAAGCCTCCAAGTTGCGCTGTTATATCTGACGACGAACGTCACCTCTGCATTCTCCTAAATATGTTTTAATGTCACAGTCGTGGTCAGAACAGCGCTCTTCCTAATTTTGAGTGCGTTATGTTGGAGCTACTTGAATTAGAACGAGAGCAAATTGTTGACGTTAGTGTGGTAGGTGCTTTCGTAACCAAGATATCCGACTTATTTCTTGTTAAAGAGGCACCGTGTCGAAGATAATGACGCATACAGAGAAAGCGGAGAACCATCATCAGTTAGGTAACAACGGGGACGAAAGTGTATGTTGAGTCATCATGAGAGACGGCCACTGAAGAGAACTGTGACGAAAAATAGGAGACAACTGCAAAAGACAGTTCTAATACTAATGATGCACTCGCGAACCCTGCCTGTCAAAGCAATACGAAGGAGATCCACAGGCAGAGAATTGCAGGGTGAGATGGAATTATTCCAAAACGATTCTTTTGTGGTGCCAAAGCCCTCCTGGCCACATGATTGCCAAAGATTAAGCGAACAGGTTCATTCGATGGTGTAATATTTGTTCTCCAATGATGCTGCATTCCAAGACGACAGGACCCGCGTCTGCACAGCTCGTATCCTCCAGGGTTGGTTTTGTAAGCACGGGGATGGGTTGTCGCATGTCCGCTGGGTATCAGCCTCGATTTCAGCGTTATATAGGCCTAACTCCATCTTGAGACATCCATATCATTGTGTGGTCTGTCACACGGATGACAAAGGATTCAGTCACATAATTCGATCAGGTCAAACATATACTGATCAACCAGGACACTATGACCACCGACCTACTATCGCTATAAATCCGTCCAGGTGAGGAATGGCTGCTAGTCAGACACACGCACGGTGCGTGCAGTATCAGTGACCCTGTATTCCGTGTGTAGAATGAGGAAGGCGCGCGATCTGTCTGACAAGGGGAGACCGCCAATTGTGAAATTCAGATTCGATTCATACTGCGCATAATAAAAGCTCATGGCCAGAGGTGTAATGTGGCAAAGCACCAAGATGCACTTCTCAGCCGTTGTCGAGAAAAATCGACAGTTAAAAGAAACCGTTGCAGTGAAATACTCTCTACGACTATTAATTATGTACAGCGTCGTGGCGCAGCGGTAAGCGCTCGGATTGGTAATCCGAAGGTCGCCGGATCGAATCTCGCACCATGCAACTTTTTTTTTTTAGTATTTGTTTTTTGTAATTCAAATGTGTATATACACACAAACACACACACACACACACACACACACACACACACACATATATATATATATATATATATATATATATATATATATATATATATATATATATAATTCCCAGCAATCAGTTGCAACAATTATGCATATAATAAGTTGTTGAAAGTCGTTTGTCGTGGAAAAACTGGCGACTTCGAACATCATTATGTTTTCCGCAAACAAAGTTGTATTTCACAAATATTATTAATTGTCTTCATAATGTTAATCACGTATAGTTAACGGAAGACGTAGAAACGATATTCCGAAACGAATACGTATAGCGTAAGTCAAACGTTCGAATTAGAGTAGAGACCCCACGAACACAAATTCGCTGTGGCAGGTATGAAATATAAACTCCGTTACTCGCTCGTTACACTTGAAGGACAGATGTTGAATGGACCGAAACGAGCCGCCGCATAACAGCGTAGTTGCCTGCTAACTTCGAAAGAAGGTAGATGCGGTCCCTAGCGCAGCTTATAACATCGTCGAAAATCAGTGCGGACGGGAGAGCTTTGGTACACCCTGTTAAAAAGCGGAAAAATGGAGGCGGTACAATTGGAGAGCGATCCGTCTTCACCGACATGCATAAGCAGTTCCAAAAAACAATAATAAAAAAAATTGCATGGCGCGAGATTCGATCCGGCGACCTTCGGATTACGAACCCGAGCGCTTACCGCTGCGCCACGACACTGTAGATAACCATTAATCGTAGAGAGTATTTTACCGCAACGGTTTCTTTTAACTGTCGATTTTCTCGATAACGGCTGAGAAGTGCATCTTGGTGGTTTGCCACATTACACCTCTGGCCATGAGCTTTTATTATGCGCAGTATGAATGGAATCTGAATTTCACAATTGGCGGCCTCCCCATGTGAGTTTGGTCGAGGGCAGATTGTGATGGAGCTGGGGCTCTGCACGAGCATTTCGGAAACAACGATACTTGTCGGGCGTTCGAGGAGTGCTGTGGTGAGCGCCTTCCAGATGTTGTGGGTTTGGGCGACTGTCCCTCAGTACACATGTTGGACGTCGTAGGCTGGGCAGACTGGTAAAACATGACAGGCCGCGATCTGTGGCGGAACTAACATCAGACTTAAATGCTGGGATGAGTACTCAGTGCACGGATGATACTAGCGATGTCCCTCTGCAGCCGACGACCCATGTACGTGCCACGAGACCGGTAACTACGACTGAAATGGCCACGCGACTATCGGCAGTGGACGTTGGGCAGTGGCAGAGCGTTGCATGGGGTGATGAATCCCGATACCTTCTTCACAAAGCTAGTGGGAGAGCGCGAATCCGACATCTTCCAGGGGTATCGATAGTTCCGATGCCACAGCGTACGTGCACTATCGTAGGTTGGCACTACGAGAGTGGACGAACTACGCCGACCACAGCGCCCTCTAGCCGACGCTGTGAGCTCAACGAGCGCCGCTCTGCTTTCTGCCCAGTTGATCAAGAGCAGACGACTTAGCTTCTACTTGTAGGGGGCTAGCAATTATAGACTTTGCCTTTGTAATTTCTAGTAACTGTTAGCTTTGATACATGAACGGCTTCGCACCTACGTGCTCATCTGTTCGAAAAGTTAAGTAATGTGTTTGTATATGTTTATACACCGGTGCAGGTGCTTTAACTTTACTTGCAGTACCGAAGTGCTATACCTAACCTGCTCCTGCTTACTTCCTTCATTCGGATTGCGGATGTCAGGAGCAGACACACGCGCCGCCTTCCAGGCGGGATACAAAAACCTCCTTCAAATCTGTACCGCGGGTCGGAGACAAGCTGAAAGCGGCTCCATCGTGCTCTGGGGGACATCCACGCGAGCAAATTTGGAAATTTGTGGTGAGGACTATGAGACCAAACTGCTGATGTCATCGATCCCTAGGCTTTCACATTAATTAAAGTAACTTAAACCAACTTACGCTAAGGACAACACACACACCCATGCCCGAGGGAGGACCCGAACCTCCGACGGGGGGAGCCTCGCGAACCGTGACAAGACGGCCCACATGGGCATCCTTAGGTCCAGTGGAGATCGTCCAAGGCACCATGATGGCCAAGAAGTTTAGTACACTGCTTGCTGACCACATACACCCATTCATGTCGATCATGTGTCCTGACGGCAGCGGCATTTTTCTTCAAGATAATGCGCCATGTCACAAGGCCAGGAATGTGATGTAGTGGTTCGAGAAAACAGTGGCGAGTTTTAGTTGATGTGCTGCCCCTCAACTCGCGAGATCTTAGCCCCATCGAACAAATCTAGGATGTGACTGAACGTGACGTGAGCGCTCGTCATCCCTCCGCCCGGAATGTACGGAATTAAGTGACGTATGTGTGCAGATGTGATGCCATCTCCCTGTAGTGACCCGCCAAGGCCTCATTGCTTACATGTCACGACACGTCGCCGCTGCTATCCGTGCCAAAGGTGGACATACCGGCTATTAGATTGGTGGTCGCAATGTTCTGGCTGATCAGTGTATATTAATAAATGCTACTGAAAGCCGTAGAACTCCATTTGACAAAACTGATGATACGGAACATGGTAGATTGTGGTTTGTTACCGATCAAAGAAATAAAACTTAAGAGTTTTGTGGGTTTCTTCACCGAAGCCAAAACTGATGAGTTAATGAGTCGGTCAATACGGTTGTTTACTTATAACAGTCCTTTTTTGTACTAGGCTTAATGTAAGCCATGTTGCAAGCTCAGTTGGTTTCTCACGAATGTTTACAATGCTACTATCGTCAAAAACATGTTTTCGCAGTTGCAGATTGTATCAAATGGGATCAACATTAATCCTTTTCCGTTAACAGTGTCCAACTTAGAGTCAAAGAATGTGAGTTCTGTTTGATACATATTTGTTGTCACTGCATTTTTTTTTCATAGAGTCGAACAAATCGTACCTTTGTTCGAAAATTAATCTTTCACTGAAAATGCTATTAGAAACCAGGCATTTCCTCGAAAAGTTTCCAAATTATGGAAGTAGTAGTTAAGAAACTTTATTATTCGTGACTTCTGAAGACAACTACGACTGGGTGGACAGCAAAACAAACAGATTTGTAAAAGCAGCCTGTACTGATTTTTGTTAATTAAACAGTATTTTCAAAATTAAGCTACCGATACGTCTGTTAAGAAAAGTTTACCGTCCGTATGGTTGACAGTACTGACTCACGGTAAAGACACACGGACTCTAAATGTGGAAACCACTAAGTCTGGTTTTACGAGGAATGGAGAGGCACATATTGGGAATTCGGGACTGACGGGAAGCAAGTGAGTTCATCAGGGAACAGGCTGGAGTGAAATGTGTAGTTATGACTGTAATGAAAAATAAGTGAACTGGCCTTTATCCAGCAAGGGATATCTAATGGCTGATGGTGAAATGGTGTAATAGGTATTAGAGAATAAAGAATAACAGCTGAGGCAATATTTTAATAGCACTTCAAAATCGTAAAAAAATACTTCTCGATTTTACCCCTTAAGGAATTTAGTTTTGCCCACAGGAAGTTGAGAAAGAATAGGACAGCCGTGGTAGCCAGTACGCATTAGAGTTGCCATGACTGTGTAGAGAGATAAGACGTGCGATGAATGAGCTCAGGATGACAATACAGAAGTCGTACCGCGAAGACGCTAAGGCTGAAAGGAGTCTGTGGGGCACTGGACGACGACGACGACGCAAGACTTCGAGTGATTCAGCTGTGTAATTGATAGCCATTTCGAAAATTCCATCAGTCACAGTAGACAATTGTTGCGCGCTATTGATGTACAGGCTGCCCACACACGGCGTGAGGTTTGCTGGCGAACACGTCTAACTACACAAAGGGCGGGTGGTCCTTCGTATTGTGTCCACCTGAGAACGCCGGTCCGTCACTTCCATTGCTGCCTGACGGTCGCAGGTAGCAGAGCTCACACTCCACCACATATCGCCCACCATTCTTACTCTCCAAATGGTAGCACGTTGTGATATAATTCAATTCAACTCGTCTTATTTTCAGGAATCCGAGGTTAGCTGCGACCAGTCGATCTATTCCAAATCGATTGTTTCAGATGAAAACTGCTTAGTAAACTATAATCTAAAATTGTACGCAATAGCCGGCCGCAGTGGCCGAGCGATTCTAGGCGCTACAGTCTGGAACCGCGCGACCGCTACGGTCGTAGGTTCGAATCCTGCCTCGGGCATGGATGTATGTGATGTCCTTCGGTTAGTTAGGTTTCAGTAGTTCTAAGTTCTAGGGGACTGATGACCTCAGAAGTTAAGTCCCATAGTTCTTAGAGCCATTTGAACCATTTTTTGTACGCAATAAAATTTGGTTCTGATATGGCACAACAGAAACTTTCGGCCACTGCACAAAATTATCCGTCCCTTTCGTGATCGATTTTTTCCTTATATGTATGTGATGGCTTTCTTCTTGTGGTTAAGGTTTTCTTATTTGGTTTCATTGTTCAGAAATTATCTTCAGCTTTACTAACATGTATTGGAAATCATAACCACTTCTTATTCACAGTGACATAACAGGTTTTGTAGGGAGATAGCTTCATCAACTAATCCTGCGAAGTCTGATACGAGAACGCTGCTAGTTCTAATTTTAGCACTTCTTTTTAGAAATGCGTTTTAAAGTAACCGATCCATTTCAGTAGAAACACAAAATCCAATTGCATTGATACTGATAAAAAGTTTTAGTAACAGGACGACGTTTTAATTACTATCGCCGCACGGGATTAGCCGAGCAGTCTAGGCGCTGCAGTCATGGACTGTGCGGCTGATCCCGGCGGAGGTTCAAGTCCTCCCTCGGGCACGGGTGTGTGTGTTTGTCCTTAAGATAATTTAGGTTAAGTAGTGTTTAAGCGTAGGGACTGATGACCTTAGCAGTTAAGTCCCGTAAGATTTCACACATATTTGAAGAATTACTATTAGTTAAAACTTAGCTAACGATACATCGACAATTTTTGTAATACTTGGCCTAGGAAAAATAGAATTTCAGTTTCATAATCCTTTGATTAAACGGAAGCGCTTGAGACAAATCACGATAACATTCTATTTGATTTTTATTTTCGTTTCTTTCTGTGATATTTTTTTTGTAGACCATAGAGATCTTCGCAAGGCCGCGATGGCCCAAGGAATGTCTACCGGCCGCCGTGTCATCCTTTATCTTTTTGCGTCATGCGGATGTGGTATGGAGGGGCACGTGGTAGACACACTGCTCTCCCTGCCATTTTGCAGACTTACCAGACCGTGGAGTAGCTTCTATTCGGTCAAGTCTCTCCTCATCTGGCACCACGAGGCTGAGTGCAACCCATACTAGTCCTCTTACCAAGGAAACTTTCTTGGCAGTACCGGGAATCAAACCCAGATCCTCCGCGTGGCAGTCATCTACACTGACCACTCAGCTAAGGAGGTAATTGACCACCAGCATAGCTTACAATAACGTCATACTTAATATGAATTGAAAGACATGTCATAATTGTGACGTAAGGCTTCTTTAATACCATGGGAATTACTCACAAGCCACTAGAATAAAAACGGCAGACTCAGCTGGAAGGAGGCACTATGGCAGTTGTGGTGGCAGTCTTGACCGCGATATCTACAGGTGAAGCAAGCTGCTCCTGTGACAGATACAAATATGCATATTTTTCTTCAAGATCGTGGTTTATTGTTTTCCCTGGTGTGAAGTTGGTAACACTAATGCAGCGGGCTTATTTAATGCGTACGCACCCATGTTATTGGTTTTTGTGATTTCTTGATACAGAAAAGATGTTCATCAGCGTAAAATGGTGCAAGCTGTTTTAAAGTCTCAGAAGAATAAATCAAACGGCTCTGAGCACTATGGGACTTAACTTCTGAGGTCATCAGTCCCCTAGAACTTAGAACTACTTAAACCTAAGTAACCTAAGGACATCACACACATCCGTTCCCGAGACAGGATTCGAACCTGCGACCGTAGCGGTCGCGCGGTTCCAGACTGTAGCGCCTAGAACTGCTTGGCCACATCGGCCGGCTCAGAAGAATAGGTGTATAATGTAGAGAAGGACGGGTGGCATACAGTTCGTGCAAGAACCAAGAGGGAACAATAAGAATGGAAGACCAAGAGAGCAGTTTTCGCATTAAAAAGAGTGTAAGGCGGGAATGTTGTATTTTTTCTCTACTGTTCAGCCTGTACAATGTGGCAGCAATGAGAGAAGAATGCTTCAGGATTGGGATTAAAATTCAGGGTCAAAGGCTATCAGAATAAGATTCGCTGATGATATTACTATCCTCAGTGGCTGTGCACAAGAATTATATGGCATATTGACTAGAATGAAGCCTAGTACACTCAGAATATAGACTGAGAGTAAACCAAAGAAGGCCGAATGTAATGAGAGGTATCGAAACGACATCACCGATGTAATATAGTTAGTTACATGTTCACCATAGCTAGTTACATGTTCACCATTTCGAGCGATAGATCGCAATGATGTGCTACGAGTTAATTCACAATCACATTCACATTGCAAATTCATTTGTACATACGTTTACATTCTGAACTTTTCTAAGGGTTTTTTCTTTTTTACAAAAACAAAAAAAGATGTACAGATGTGAGTTAGTAATACATATCGAATAGAAGGAGAAAATTCCTCAGCTTGTTACCAAATTTTACTTTGCTATCTGTCAGACATTTTATGTCATTGGGCAAGTGACCAAAGGTTTTTCTTGCAGCATTGTAGATCCCTTTTTTTTGGCTAAAAAAACCTTAATGTGGAGTAATGAATGTAATTCCTCCTTCTGGTATTGTAATTATATACCTCATTGTCACTTTTGAAATGTAGTGGACTATTTACAATTAATTTCATCACGGAATATATATACTGTGAAGCAGTAATCAGAATGGCCAACTCCTTAAACAGATGTCGACAAGGTGATCCTGAGTGAGGATCACATATTATTGTGAGTTCACGTTTTTGTGCAATGAAGACTTCCTTTCTTAAAGATGAGTTACTCCAGAACATTATTCCATATGACATTATTGAATGAAATCATGCAGAATTTGTCAGCTTAATGATTTGTATTTACCAAGATTTGCGATAATTTTAAGCGCAAACGTCGCTGAACTGACTTGTTTCAGGAGTTCCAAAATGTGCTTTTTCCAATTTTAATTCACATCAATTTGGGCCCCTCAGAATTTTGAAGTTTCCACCCTTTTTATCATTCCTCATGACGTGTTACTCATGTCACTGGTGTAGTGCCTCTAGACGTGCAGAACTGCGTTGTGTTTCTTCTTTTTAAAATTGGGGGTGAGACCATTCGCAGAAAATCAGTCAATGACACTTTTGAGAAATTTCTTTACCATTTCTTCTGTTTCTGTATGTATGCTTGGGTTGATTACAGTACAAGTGTCATCTACAAAAAGAAATAATTCTGCTTGTTGTGTATTAGTTGGAATATCGTTTACATGTATGAAGAACAGTAGTGGACCTACGTTTGAACCATGGGGAACACCATACGTGATATCTCCCAATCACATTTATGTTCCTGGACTACCTTTAAATGCGAACATTTTAGGTTAGGGTTTACCGTGACTGCTATTGACATTAAATGGAACAACAAGTTAACTATTACCAGTCACTGTTTACTTATCTCCATGTCGCGTTTCAAAGGTTTAAACCTCCATCATCAGGTGGATTTACATTTGTTAGTATGACATTGGTGTGTGTTGTGTTAAGATATTTTGGAGGAACTTGTGACACTGTCTAATGGAGAAACAAAACACTATTCAGAAAATGGATTTGGGTTTCTTTTGACAAAAAATTAAACATGTATCTAACGGTAAACATAAGAAGTAAAATAAAGTACCTCCAGTGGTCCAGGACTATAAGGCTTGAATTATCAGGTACAGCTTTCTGCATTCTTTTGGTTAGATATGATATTATCCATTTGTTGACTATACCATCAATGTCATAAAAAGTCAACTTATTATGAGGATACTGTGATTCACACAGCCAAATGCCTTAGAGAGGTCACAGAAATTATCAACCGCACAATTTCATTATTTAACGCTTGTAAAATATGTTTAGTGAGCCTGTAAATGGCTTTCTCAGTAGAGCAACCAAAACCATGATTTGCTAATGACTCTGTTGTTGCTAAGGTGAGACAGTATTCTAGAATGATCATCTTCTCAAATATTTTGGAGAATGTTGTCAGCAGAGCAACATGTCAATTCTTATTAATAGCTCTCTCATCACCTTTCTTAAAGAGGTTCTTAACAACGGCATGCTTCAGTCTCTCTGGAAAAATGCTTTGATTACTGATGCAATACATGTTTCAGATAAGACTGGGCTTATTACATTAGAACAAATTTTTAGTTCACCGTCGGAATCATATGAGTTTTTACTTTTGAGAGAATTAATTTTCTTAATTTCAGAAGGAGAAGTTGGTGATAATTCATATGACTGAATTTTGTGGGAGTCACGTTCTCAACATATTTCTATGATTTTGCTCTTGAACTATTTGTCGCTGTGATTTCCTCTGTATTTAAGAAATGCTTATTAAATGCATTTGCTTCCTGTTGCTCATCATTTATAGCCCTTCCATTCAGTTCAATAGTGATGTCTTGTTCTATGTCCGGCTGTCCTGTTTCTCGTTTCACTACATTCTATACAGGCTTAAGTCTGCTGTCAGAAGTACTGATTTCTGATGCAATATGCATCTTTAAATTTTTAATAACCTTTATTAGTGATTTTGATTAGTTTTTATAGTGTGCGATCATTAAAGGATCCCGACTTGTTCTTGCCAAAATAATCAATTAGAGTCCCACTGTATTTGTTACCTGTGTTGAAAATGTAATTACGGAGACCAAATTGTAGGGTTCCCAGATAATTATACCTATAAGAACCCTTTAGAAAATCTACATTGGAATCAACACAGTCTATTAACGGCTTGCTGCTGTCTGATAGATACCAAAGAAGGAATCCAGATTCCTCGTAAATTGATCAAAATTTCCCAGTGGGGATTTGTGTACAGTTACAATTAAAAGGTAGACTAGCACAGGCAAAGAAGGCATTCTTTCCTACGTCTAATAGAATTAAATGAAGTCTGCAGCACAGGATTGTATGGAAGTGAATCATGGAGAAAACCAGAATAGTGGAGAATAAACTGTTACGCCTGAAATGCTAATCAATCTTTCAGACACACTCCGCTGGATGACAACATTACATCAAAGCTCACCAGTACGTCATTTCTTTTTTTCGAGTCGAATGACCTTCAGCAACTTCACACAACTCATACGAATTCTTCACGTCCTATGAGGTGTTTGGCCAATCCATACGTTGGTCAACAGGGATCGGGGCGTGCTGCCCCCGCCCCCCTGCCCCCACCATAACTCCCATCCGGCCTATAGCGACTAGCGGGGATGGGCTGCTGAGCTAAAGCGCCCAGGTAAGGACAACCAAAGCGCCGTCTCGACATTTAGCCTAATGACGAAGGATGTGACAGTCACTGAAACGTCTTTTCGACGAACTCACTTGTAAGAAATCCGAGAACTTTGTATTACATGAATGAGTATTGGAGAAAACGTAAAGCCAAGTGGAATGTAACGAAATAAGAAGAAGAGTTTGTGTGTGGCACGAGACGTTGCAATTAATACTCGTAACACGTCCTCTTGATCTATGCAGGGTGTCTCAAACCTTTCAGGTCAAACTGGATAAGGCGACACTGGGTCCACAACCGATTATATTGAGATAGCGAACCAATGGTCGAAAATACATATTCATTTGCTTGTGGACATACACAGCGTACATCGCATAACAACGACATAGCTCATAGTAATTGTTCGAAGCGGCGATCGCCAGTGTCAGTGCATTTGTTGCAAAGGAACCTATGAGGCCCGAAAAAGGCCATCTGAAAGTTTTGTTCAAAATTTGGTAAGGAGGTCCCTGATTGGCTCATAGCAATTATTTTAATAGTAGGAAAGAGGGATTATTTACGTGTATGTGGATGATTTCTCATTGGCCTTAACAACAGATCTGTCATGTGTTGGGGGAGACTTTCTGGCTCCTGCTCTGCTCCAAGAGAGAAACGTCCTTCATTGGTTAACCACAGCAGAATCCGTAAGAACAGGGAATTTGTTAGCATATTTATTAAATTATTACTGTTCAGAACTCGCAAGGTCGATTGAAATTGACCATTGAGATTCCAGAGCTGGAAAAACCAGCCAAGTTTTGTAAATGAGAGTAAGAGCGCAGTTGCTCCATGGGCATCGCAGTGAAGACTTCTCCTTAGGACGTCACAGAGAACCCTGCTCCAAGGGACCTGATACAGTATGCTTTGGCTTGGAACTGCAGAACGAAATGCCTCCAACGTAGAGCAGAACTCAAATTCTGGGGCTGAACATAGAATTCTCAGTCATTACTGCAGCCATCGTCTGTGGTTGTGCCTTATTGGAATGGTTAACATAGGCTATATTTGCATTCACTGAGGAGAGGTAAGTGACAAATCGTTCATCGTGCATTAAGGTTACGTTTTGCTGATCTAATTTTCACAGCCAGTTCTCTGCATCCACGATGCCCTGAAGTGAGAGTACTGGTGCTTGTTTATGCTTTTCCGGGACTGTTCTTTAGCACCTTAACTTACGTAGCAATCATTGGTCATATGCAGTTTTTACATCGTTTCTGCCATGTATACTGTGCCGAGGCTATCATACATATTTTCAGTCCCTTATTCCCACGATAACCATTTGTATTCTTGACGCAGTAGGTAAAGTATTTTTGATGTCATTTAGCAATAAAATTTCTTGTATAGTTTGTTGGATCCTATTATCAATATGTCTATGTGAGATACGGCACCCACATTTCATGCTCATTTGGACCACCTCTGGTAATGTAATTAGAAAAGCTGTTTTCTGTTGAGTCACTTCCTTTTGTTTTAATTTGCATGACCTCAATTGGGAGTTATCTTTTACTGTACCTCACCAGGGACAGATTCTGTAGAATCTCAGGGATATGGTAAATGTTCAACCGATACCTCATACTACCAACAGCTGACGAATGCCATTATAATCACAGTTTGCCATATAAGACAATGAAATGGTTCTGAAAGACAGTATGTCCACAGTAGTATGACCCTGTGAGTGTGACCACGTACTGCCTGCCATCTGAATAACTTGTACATTTGGAGATTCAAACGAAAAGGATGGGAACGGTTGGGGGCAGATATCGCTCCCTACATGACAGCGGTCGTATCAAACGTGGTAGTAATTGAACAGCTATCCAGATACTAGACTGTCAGTTTTAGTGAACCTACGTGTATAATTCTCTGTCAACCACAAACTGTGCCTTCGCGGACCCTAAAAGATTTGCTAGTTGAAGCTAATCGAAATTATTCTCTACTTATTAAAACGAAGCGTTGTGATGTGAAAATACCTTTATTTTTTTTATAGTTTTGTGACAGTTTCGCAGAACTACGCTCGAGTATTCTTTCTCCACTATCGTCTACCCCTGACACTGATTATTCCTTCGATTTAACTCAATACATTACGATGACTGCCACTTGTGAGTGCAGGAATTTTGCACTGAGAATGTGCAGCATCTATGTCTGGTTTCTGGTGCTTTCATTCGACTATTTATCAAGTTTATGATTGTCATTTCAGTATGTAGAGACTGCACAGGAAAGAGTGTAATTCTGGGAACAACGTGCTTATTAGAATATGTGCATCACTCATAACGGCACTGACATTCACGTTATGATAAGTTGATGTACTGAACGGTGAAGTTTCCTTTGTCTAGACAGCATACAATATGTCTGGGGAAAGGAAAACAAGTAACAAAACTGCTCGGTAGAGCTCATGTTACTCATTACAGCGGAAACTCCAAGGCAGCAATTAGCTGCGAGTTTACATATTCAAATGAGAAAAAAGTTGTCGATGTAGTCGCAACTTAAATGCCTACCACATGATAAGCAACGGTTACAGCTCGTATGCTGTGGCTGCAGCGTTGATTATTCCTGGGAGAGGTCACGCTCGTGACCCCAGTTAGCACACTCGCGAGGAAGTTATTTCGTGCATAATGAACAACACTAAATGAAAATTAATTCTGTAGTTTATTTAAAGCTAGGATATCTCGAAAGAGGTAAATTATGGGAGAGAAAACAATGCTTCGAAAGTATTCTAAGCCATAGGAATGGCAACTCGAATCGAAAATGGTAATATGTATAATATATTACGCTACGTGCACGAACGTGCAGAATTGCTAACGTTGGGCAAAATATGAAACAGTCAAATATCTTCACCAAGACTGTAGACGGCAGCTATTTTCTGTTGTTCATATCCAGCCTCTCAACAAGAAGTTGCCTCATCATATAAAATTTCTAGAAAATGAAGACTGAGCTCTCGTTCCAAGAGCAAGCTGAACTTCCAACTTTCTTTGCACTACATCTTTTCCAGATGACGGTAGTACAGTGATAAATTATGTCTATAAATTAAGTAATCTTCGAGATCAATGAAATAATATGAGACACGGTGATAATATTGTCAGGTTGTCCGGTAACATTCTAACACTTGATGTAATAACCACTGGAAAAATGCGAATATGTTCCCGTTTAAAAGTGGGGTACCAGCTGCCTGTTTCTACCTTTCTCTGCACCTTTAAAATTTTCCCAAAAATTTTGGCACGCGAACAGTTTTGCGCATTTTTTAACATGCAGTCACCTAAAACCCCCGCAAGTTCCCCTCATTGTAACTCACTCACATCTCCAAGTCCTTCTCTAGAAGTCCCTCACACCTATCCAGTTGCCCTTTCTCACTCATCCATTCACACCAGCTCATTGTCATTATCCCTTTGTATCTTCATTGTCCCTTGTATCACAACTACAGTCCTCTTCGTTGTGTCCTACTACTACAATCTCCTCTCACTGTCACGCTCTCCCTGTCTCCCACATGCTCTCTCTTCCTGCTAATGTTTCACTCCTTCCTTTTTGCTGCTACTGTCTGTTCTCACTGTCATTATCCTGTACTCTTGTCTCTCATTATCATTGACTCTCACCCACTTCTACTCTCTCTTTTTCTTAATCCCCTGAGCCTCCCCCCCCCCTCGGCCCGACACTGTCTCTTTCACTCCTTTCCTCTTTCCTAGCTCTGTCCTGTGTCAACTGTTATACTGCCACTTTGCCCTCTCTTTCTCTCACACTGCCATTGTGTCTTTCGCTCTTTCTGTAACACAACTGCTGTCTACCACCTTCCAGTATTTATTACTTTTACGACTTTTTGACACAAGCACTGTCTGACAGGGTTAAAAAGTGTGAAAATGCTCACATGCAAAAATTTATGGGGAAGTTTTTAAGGGTGCTGAGAAAGGTGGAATGAGACAGCTGGCATCCCATATTTCAGTGAGAGTCTTGTAAGTAAACAGGAACATATTCGCATTTTTTGTATACCGATAGGAGCACTTTTCCGTTGATTCTCTTCTTCTCCCTGCTGCAGCGGGGCATGTAACTCATATAAAACGAACATATTGGTCAGTATAATTTACTTCCATGAAATTGAAATAACATAAAACTGATATTTCACCTCAGACCGGATTTTAAGGGCAATAAAATTTTGCATGTGCTTCAGTACCACGTCATTGGATTCCCTAATGGTACGGGAAACACTTTATAGCACATTTCTCCATGCTACATTTTCACCTCACAACAGATTTTATGTGCGTATTTTACGTGCTCGAGTGAGGTAACTTTTAACCCCTGTATCTCGGAACCGGATAAAGATATGAAGAAAATTTGAAAGGTTGTACGAGATCTGGATATGAGGGGTATACAGGGTGTCCCACTCAAACCTCACTGATTTCAAAGACCAAAGAAAAAAAATCCACAGAGATACGACAACGAAAAATGCACCACATTATAAAGCATCTTAGAGAATTTATTTATTTATCGTCAATACAGACGAATGGAAAAACTGGTAGAAGGCGACCTCGGGGAGGATTAGTGTGGATTCCGTAGAAATGTTGGAACACGTCAGGCAATACTGACCCTACGACTTATCTTAGAAGAAAGATTAAGGAAAGGCAAACCTACGTTTCTAGCATTTGTAGACTTAGAGAAAGCTTTTGACAATGTTGACTGGAATACACTCTTTCAAATTCTGAAGGTGGCATGGGTAAAATACAGGGAGCAAAAGGCAATTTACAATTTGTACAGAAAGCAGATGGCAGTTATAAGAGTCGAGGGACATGAAAGGGAAGCAGTGGTTAGGAAGGGAGTGAGACAGAGTTGTAGCCTCTCCCCGATGCTATTCAACCTGTATATTAAGCAATCAGTAAAGGAATCAAAAGAAAAGTTCGAAGTAGGTATTAAAATCTATGGAGTAGAAATAAAAACTTTGAGGTTCGCCGATGACATTGTAATTCTGTCAGAGACAGCAAAGGACTTGGAAGAGCAGTTGAACGGAATGGACAGTGTCTTGAAAGGAGGGTATAAGATGAACATCAACAAAAGCAAAACGAGGCTAATGGAATGTAGTCGAATTAAGTCAGGTGATGCTGAGGGAATTAGATTAGGAAATGAGACACTTGAAGTAGTAATGGAGTTTTGCTATTTGGGGAGCAAAATAACTGATGATGGTCGAAGTAGAGAGGATATAAAATGTAGAGTGGCAATGGCAAGGAAAGCGTTTCTGAAGAAGAGAAATTTGTTAACATCGAGTATTGGTTTAAGTGTCAGGAAGTCGTTTCTCAAAGTATTTGTTTGGAGTGTAGCCATGTATGGAAGTGAAATATGGTCGATAAATAGTTTAGACATAAAGAGAATAGGAGCTTTTGAAATGTGGTGCTACAGAAGAATGCTGAAGATTAGATGGGTAGATCACATAACTAATGAGGAGGTATTGAATAGAATTGGGGAGAAGAAGAGTTTGTGGCACAACTTGACTAGAAGAAGGGATCGGTTGGTAGGACATGTTCTGAGGCATCAAGGGATCACCAATTCAGTACTGGAGGGCAGCGTGGAAGGTAAAAATTGTACACGGAGACAAAGAGATGAATACACTAAACAGATTCAGAAGGATGTAAGCTGCACAAGGTACTGGGAGATGAAGAAGCTTGCATAGGATAGAGTAGCACGGAGAGCTGCATCAAACCAGTTTCAGGACTGAAGACCACAACAACAACAACAACAACAACATCGTCAATACACCTCTACTTGTGAACCATTTGTAGTACAAAGAATATCGAGTTTTTAATCAATTTCTTGCCAAGTTCTTTGAAACATTTCCTCTGTTACTGTTGCAATCGCATTAGTGATACGATTTCGCAACGTAGGAATATCGTCCAATTTGGTCACATACACGCGGTCCTTCACGAATCCCCACAAGAAGAAATAAGGCGGCGTAATGTCGGTTAAACGTGGTGGCCAGGCAATGGGTCCTCCGCGTCCGATCCAACGATTGGGAAATTTCCTATCCAGGAACTTGGGAACAGCCGTTGACCAATGCGGCGGAGCTCCATCTTGTTGAAAAATGATGTTGGGTTGCAAGTTTTGTATCTGAGGGCACACAAACTGCTTCGACATGTCGAGATACACTGACCCATTCACTGTTTGTTCTGCAAAGAAGAACGGTCGAATAATTCTGTCGTCCATTAGCCCATACCAGACGTTTAGTTTAGGGCTGTCACGAACATAAATGACAACGTGCGGATTTTGCGAACCTTATATCCGAACATTATCCCTATCAACCCTTCCTGATAGATGAAAGGTTGCCTCATCTGAGAATAAACATCTTTCCAGGAAGCTGGCATCCATATCAATACGGTACAGCATATCCGTAGCAAATTGTTGTCGGCGTGGTTTGTCATTTGGGGCCAGATGTTGCAGAATTTGCACTTTGTAAGCACACATACGAAGACGCTGGTGAACTAACGCTGCAGTGTTGATCGAGGTATATCAGGTTGCCTGAATTGACTTACGTGGACTTCTGAGAAACGTTTGTCTGATGTCCTCCACCGTAACGTGCACCGCCAGAATGTTTCAGAACACTTCCTGTTGCCAGAAACTTCCTATATCATCCCTTAATTGTTTTCACATCAGGTGGTTCACATTCATACACACGACGATAATTTCTTTGCACAGTAATCGGCGATATTGTGTCGACAAACCACACTATTGCTTGCGCGGGCCGCTTTGGAGTCGCCATTTTCACTTCATGCAACCATGCTGCACTCTGATGACTATACTTGGCAAGCCTGACCCTGGAATATAAATTCTTTGAGATGCTCTACAATGAGGTGCATTTTTCACTGTCGTATCTACTGTGGTTTTTCTCTCCTGGGTCCCTGAAATGAGGGAGGTTTTAGTGGGACACCCTATATAGTAAAAATTTTAGACATTTGCGGTGAATAGTCGTCTTGGAATCCTCGGCTGGGTTTTGGCCCGCTCATGACGGCGAAAACAGAGTAAAAACACATTTTTTGTGAAGTTTTCCGAGAAACTGCCCATAAACTAGAGGGGCCTCCATTAAGTCCCATCAAGCTCACCGTAGGCCACATCAAATACATAGAGAACCAGCCGATTTGCTCTGTTTGCCTAATCCGGAGGAAGTGTTAATTTTTCTATTTCGACGCTGTAATGTAGGATAGTTACTTTAAGATGATCTTTCTGTTGGGTGGACAAATGGTCCCTAGCCCAAGGACTATCCAAAACACTTGACCCTGCCTTTTTATCACCAACAGAATCAGAGGTATGAGTCCGGAAAATCCCGTTATTATGCTTGGCGTTGTGGAACATATTAGGTACGTATGCTGTCGCGTGAGGATAAGGATACTACGTAAACAGAAAAACTGGCGATGGGTCACCGCTAATAGCCTGTGGTGCTCCGCCAATAGTATGTGAAACGTCTGTGTGGATTGTGGTGCACAAAAACTCCTCGTACGATGGATCAAGCCTTTCTGCGTTGCCTGCTGAAACGCCACACATTAGCGGACAGGCGTCCTCTGTGTCAATAATGGTCCGTTGTGGCGGTGCTATGAAAGAAAGGAAGATTAGCTTGAAGTCCGTCGACAACGAGGACATTAGAGACGAAGAACAAATTTGGATTAGGGATGGGAGGCGAAGAGAATTGACCATGCCCTTTTGAAAGGAACTGTCCCGACTTTTGCCTTACACTGTTTACGGATTTCACGGAAAACCTAAATCCATATGGCCGGACGGGAATTTGAATCATCACCCGCCCTTTTCAGGAACAGTTTTATTTTGTTCGCCCTATGTATCACTACATACCATAAACTAAAATGTCCCGCTGCGGTTTTGTTTCTGTGTATGAAGCCAAATCTAAGGAATTGATGTAGAAATTTTGATACGGTTTTCACTAACAGGTGGGCTGATTGACGAGGAAGACATGTGTGTATTATTTATAAACATTTCGTGTAAATTGGCTGAAGTAAGATGAGGTCCCCCGCCGCGTTTTCTGTCTGTACATGACTCCGAAATTACTGCAGGGATTTTGATATGATGTTCAGTAATAAATAGATTCACGAGGAAGGAGACAAGTCGTTTGGCCATATGTACTTGGTTCTAGCCGTACGTATACGTCGTATATAAAGCACCTATTGTACACTTCAAAATGTGCATCCCTTCCAGAAAACGATTCAGAAAGCTAAAAGATAAATAACAATGCACGATATTTGCGTTTTTGAACACTCTTGCAAGCAGCTAAAATTGTATTCTTGTTCTATACGCTTTCTGTAAGTACTTTAGACCACTATGTAGTGCAAACGTAGGATGTGTATTTTTCAACTATAAAAAGTAGCTTAATTTGGATCTGTAAACAGAAACTCTGCAGGTGAATAAAAAGGAAAGCAGGGACGTTGTGCGTTCGAGTAGCGCGAAGATTTCAAATGATTTGAAACTGTTCATCGCCGCGCATGTGCAATGGAGACAGTTTGAATACTACATGTGATCACTTATACAACAAAGCTATTAACATCCATCTGATGGACCATTGTTCTTATGCACTACGAGAAGGCACACAGACCGTTGCAGGATACCATCACTGTAGGGTGCAATCGTTACAATTCCCCTAGGTAACTCATGCTGTAGCATAAGTAAGCTTACCACGAAACCATCACAGACGATAACAATGGCGTAGCCATCCATACCTGTCCCTCTTTGTGACACGAGCACGATTGATTCAGCGTCATCAAAATGCATCTGCTGTGCTGCGTGCTTCAATACGACTGCATCATGTCCCTTGTTGTCCTGCCACAGTTTAGTCCACCAAGTACTGCAATGACACACTGTTTAATTGGTGACATAGATAATGTCTGCAAACCAGATATGGAAACTAATGAACAATGTATTGATTATTTGAGTGCATCCTTTCCGTCCAATCGTTGAAGTCTCCAATGACAGCCATGACAGTCAGCTTTCGTCGACTCAAAGCCGTCTACAGCGTTCTTCTCACAATATAGCAATTGCAGTGCGATACCATGTTGGCGTTCTGTTCGGTTCCCATTGCGGAAAAAGAACATACGCCTCCTTTTGCATCATAATTTCTCTCATCTTGCTCTTATACTTCTTTTACAGGGTACATAATGTGCGAAATAATATCGGCCCAATTCTGTTGCCCCGGAAAACAGGGGTCTTCCTCTCAAAGATTTTCATATGAGATCTATGAGTATGCTGTGTGCTTTCTTACTAAGTGAAAAAATCAGTCACTTATCTATCAGCAGTCCTCTGAATCCTTCCAATTTCTTTCTTTAACTTGGCCTTGTGATGATTTTAATACACTGGTAGTACTCAAAAAAGAAATTCGTTATTAGTGACGGAGAACAAGCTCTGATTGGGAAAGGATAGAGAAGAAAATTAGCCGTGTTCTTTTCAATGGGATCATCCTGTCGTTTGCCATATGCTATTTAGGAAAACTACAAAAAAGCAGAATCTGTCTGGTCAGGCGGGAATTTGAACAGGTATTCTCCCTAACTCGCGTCCAGCACCTGGCCATTGCGTCACCTCGCTTGGGATTATTTGAGAAGAGATCTCATTAGTGCCTTGTACATTATCATCTTTTAGGATGTGTTACACTTTCCCAGTATTTTACAAATAATACCATTCGTTCGTTTACGGTTATAAAACTACTTGTGTGAGTCGATCTACTTCGTAGCATTTTGTAATATTACACCCAAATATTTAATACACGTGTCAAGTATCATGATATTATGTCCAGGTGCGGACTTGGACCAAAGTAGATTGGTGGGCAGAAACACGTCAGACGCTGTGGAACAGATTAGTGTGTAGAAACTCGTCAGATGCCGTGGACCGTAAAAGTTCTTACTAAATTTAGTTTAAGAAAATTAAAATTATGTAACACTGAATTTGAGGTGGTGGTATGAACTTTAAATCATTTACTTATGTCAATATTTGCCACAAGTGAAGACAAGCAACTGTTCCGATGATTCATCCACATTGGGCAAGTTTTTATCACGTTTGATTTTCCTTATACAGTATTTGCCTATGAGTAAAGTACGAATTTAGACAATCATGGACGTGTAAAACTCTTTGGTTGTCATTCTTGTCTAACTGAATTAATGATGTCCAGTAAAAGAGTTCCCAGATGAAAAACTTAACAAGATGTATCGGTACGAATTGTACATTTGAGTCTATTGTACATTTGAGTACATTTGAGCCTACGGGACCTGCATGTAGCAATCAGATGTGGTGCGATGTAGACGACCATAGCCTCGCTTCTAGATTCATGAACGATTGTAGCTCTCATCAGAACAAAAACAACAATTTCAAGAAAACAAGGAGAAACTGTTACCCTTGAAGATAAATGTTACATGAGTTGAAATTAGGCAAAATTATAGAATAAAAGCAACATATAATTGAATATGAATAGAGGAAAAATTTGTCTTGGAAATGGAAGCATTAATTTGGTGCAAATCAACTAACGCCCATCGTGGGTGTGATTACACTAAGTGCAAGCATAGCGCGGACTCTTTCACAGTTGTTCCATGAATATTAACGGATCCCTGTTTCTCGAAAAATCGAAGAACCTCTTCTGACTCTTTTCAAGCTAAACAATCTCGTGATAAAGCAATAGGTCCTTTGTCGATCTGCAACGTTCTGGTCCTTTGAATAATCTTCTGGATTCCGAACCTATTCATCCGTACTGTTGTCACAATCTGTGAAGTACCACTCCATGAACATTTGTCCCACACTGTCTTACTTGCAATTTGCTAACCACGACCCACCACATTTTGACCGTTATATGTTATATTAGCTCCATGCGTCTCAGATTGCTTCTCTAATTGTTTTAGACTACCAAGCGCTGTCCTGCTCTCAAACCGGAGGCTATTGTCGGTGCAGTGATGCAAGCGAATTTCAGCGGAGCTACTTTGCACTTATCAATGTATTGCAGCGCTGTTATCACCACATTCTGTCATGCCTGCCTGGTTGTGTGAGGCATGCTTTTGGCAAGGCGGTCATAAATCCCTCGGCATAAATGCTTTGATAGGCAGCAGTAGCCGGCCGAGGCACAAGCAGCAACAGGGAAGTAACCAATTTTGTGACTTTTACGAACTCCTAACCAGGAGAGAATATTTTAACATCACCCGTGTGCTTTAGTAGTTTAGTTTCTTGAGTTTCTGCGTGTTTATTTAATACACTCCTGGAAATGGAAAAAAGAACACATTGACACCGGTGTGTCAGACCCACCATACTTGCTCCGGACACTGCGAGAGGGCTGTACAAGCAATGATCACACGCACGGCACAGCGGACACACCAGGAACCGCGGTGTTGGCCGTCGAATAGCGCTAGCTGCGCAGCATTTGTGCACCGCCGCCGTCAGTGTCAGCCAGTTTGCCGTGGCATACGGAGCTCCATCGCAGTCTTTAACACTGGTAGCATGCCGCGACAGCGTGGACGTGAACCGTATGTGCAGTTGACGGACTTTGAGCGAGGGCGTATAGTGGGCATGCGGGACGCCGGGTGGACGTACCGCCGAATTGCTCAACACGTGGGGCGTGAGGTCTCGACAGTACATCGATGTTGTCGCCAGTGGTCGGCGGAAGGTGCACGTGCCCGTCGACCTGGGACCGGACCGCAGCGACGCACGGATGCACGCCAAGACCGTAGGATCCTACGCAGTGCCGTAGGGGACCGCACCGCCACTTCCCAGCAAATTAGGGACACTGTTGCTCCTGGGGTATCGGCGAGGACCATTCGCAACCGTCTCCATGAAGCTGGGCTACGGTCCCGCACACCGTTAGGCCGTCTTCCGCTCACGCCCCAACATCGTGCAGCCCGCCTCCAGTGGTGTCGCGACAGGCGTGAATGGAGGGACGAATGGAGACATGTCGTCTTCAGCGATGAGAGTCGCTTCTGCCTTGGTGCCAATGATGGTCGTATGCGTGTTTGGCGCCGTGCAGGTGAGCGCCACAATCAGGACTGCATACGACCGAGGCACACAGGGCCAACACCCGGCATCATGGTGTGGGGAGCGATCTCCTACACTGGCCGTACACCACTGGTGATCGTCGAGGGGCACTGAATAGTGCACGGTACATCCAAACCGTCATCGAACCCATCGTTCTACCATTCCTAGACCGGCAAGGGAACTTGCTGTTCCAACAGGACAATGCACGTCCGCATGTATCCCGTGCCACCCAACGTGCTCTAGAAGGTGTAAGTCAACTACCCTGGCCAGCAAGATCTCCGGATCTGTCCCCCATTGAGCATGTTTGGGACTGGATGAAGCGTCGTCTCACGCGGTCTGCACGTCCAGCACGAACGCTGGTCAAACTGAGGCGCCAGGTGGAAATGGCATGGCAAGCCGTTCCACAGGACTACATCCAGCATCTCTACGATCGTCTCCATGGGAGAATAGCAGCCTGCATTGCTGCGAAAGGTGGATATACACTGTACTAGTGCATGCTCTGTTGCCTGTGTCTATGTGCCTGTGGTTCTGTCAGTGTGATCATGTGATGTATCTGACCCCAGGAATGTGTCAGTAAAGTTTCCCCTTCCTGGGACAATGAATTCACGGTGTTCTTATTTCAATTTCCAGGAGTGTATTTAATAGTCACAGTTCTCGCGTTTTCGTTTGCGTCGGAAAGTAAACCGATTTTGTGACATACTATAATTTCCTAGTGAGGGGCGGATTATTTAGTTTCACCTGAGTGCTTCGGTAGTTAGTTTTTTGGTTCAAATGGTTCAAATGGCTCTGAGTACTATGGGACTTAACATCTGACGTCATCAGTCCCCTAGAACTTAGAACTACTTAAACCTACCTAACCTAAGGACATCACACACATCTATGCCCGAGGCGGGATTCGAACCTGCGACTGTAGCGGTCGCGCAGTTCCAGACTGAAACGCCTAGAACCGCTCGGCCACACCGGCCGGCAGTTAGATTTTTGAATCTGTGCGTATTAATCTAATTTATTAGGCACAGTTGCTGCGTTTTCGTCAGTAGAGTTGCGCAGCACGTGCCGATAGTCCGTTTATCTGCATAGTTTAGTATTCCACGATCTTTAGTATGGACAGGGACTGCAATTGTTGAGTGCGGATGCTAGTCGAGTTGGTGACACTTTGCTGTGATGGCTTCGGTTACACAACTTGAGGCTGCAGTGGATAGGTACCACTGTTGTGGGCAGGCCGTGGGGATCCAACGGACGTCCATCACGTCCCAGTCCTCCAATCGGTCCTCACCGGTGGCCAGCCCAATTACTGCACGCACTGAGGTTGACCCCTCACCTGTGGATGAGTGGGAGGTTGCCCCAGGGCATAGCAAGTGGCGAAAGACTTCCCAGGCGGCTTCCCCAGTTTGTCTGACAAACAGATTCCAGGTGCTGTCTGTGGCTGACTGTCGCTGAGCCAGATGCTGTCGTCTGTCCTGTTTCAGTGGAAACCTCTCAGCATGCAAGATCCGGACAGTTACATAGGGTGGCATTATTGATAGTTGAGAGCGCCAATGTTAGGCGCGTTATGGGGCCCCTTAGGGACATGGCTGCCAAGAAGGGAAAGAAAACCAATGTGCACTCCGTGTGCATACAGGGAGGAGTCATTCCAAATGTGGAACGGGTCCTCTTGGATGCCATGAAGAACACAGGGTGCAGCCAACTACAGGTGGTTGCTCACGTCGGTACCAATGATGTGCGTCACTTTGGATCAGAAGAGATTCTCCCTAGTTTCGAGCGGCTAACAGAAGAAATCAAGGCTGCCAGTATTGTTTGCAAGATAAAAGCAGAACTGACCATTTGCAGCATAGTCGACAGGGTCTATTGCGGACCTCTGAGTACAGAGCCGAGAGGAGGGTCTGAATCAGAGGCTCAGACGGTTCTGCGGCCGTGTAGGCTGCAGATTCCTCGACTTGCGCCCAAGGGTGGTTGGGTTTCGGGTTCCGTTGAATAGATCAGGTGCCCAATATACGCAGGAGGCGGCTACACGGGTAGGAGGGGCTGTGTGACATGGAATGGACGGTTTTTTGGGTTAGAGGGTCTCGGGAAAAGATAAGAAGGGCTTCAGTCACAAAGGGTGCTGGCTGAACACACGATGAACGTAGATACAGGAACCATCGGTGTAACAGTTGTAAATTATCGTAGCTGTGTTGGGAAAGTACCAGAGGTCCAAGCGCTAATAGAAAGCACTGATATTCAAATCGCTATAGGCACTGAAAGCTGGCTAAAGTCGGAGATAAACTCAGCCAAAAGTTTTGTGAGGAACCTAACGATGTTCCGAAAGGATAGGCAAAACAGGGTTGGCGGTGGCGTGTTTGTTGCTGTTAAATGTAGTTTATCTTGTCGCGAAATTGAAGTAGATAGTCCCTGTGAACCAGTATGGGGAGAGGTCATGTTGGCAACGGGAATAAAATAACTACTGGATCCTTTTACCGACCTCCCAATTCAGATGATACAGTTGCTGAAAGGTTAAAAGAAAACTTGACTTTGATTTCAAACATGTGCCCAACTGATTCGATTACAGTAGGCTCCGACTTTAATTTACCCTCGATATGTCGACGAAAATACATGTTTCATTCCGGTGATACGCATAAAACATCATCCGAAACTGTGTTAAACGCATTCTCTGAAAATCATTTCGAACAGTTAGTTCATGAGCTCACGCGAATAGTAAACTATTGTAGAAACTCACTTGACCTCTTAGCAACAAATAATCCTGAGTTAATAACGAGCACCAAAACGGGTACAGGGATTCGGGAACACAGGGTTGTCGTCTCGAGATCGAATATTGTAACCCTGAAATTCTCCAAAATGAACGAAAAATGTACCTATTCAAAAAAGCAGATAAAAATTCGCCTGACGCCTTCCTGAGAGACAATCTCCACTCATTCCATATTAATAATATAAGTGCAGACCAGATGTGGCTTAAATTAAAACAAATAGTATCGGCAGCAATAGAGAGTTTTTTGGTTCAAATGGTTCAAATGGCTCTGAGCACTATGCGACTTAACTTCTGAGGTCATCAGTCGCCTAGAACTTAGAACTAATTAAACCTAACTAACCTAAGGACATCACACACATCCATGCCCGAGGCAGGATTCGAACCTGCAACCGTAGCGGCCACGCGGTTCCAGACTGAAGCGCCTTTAACCGCACGGCCACACCGGCCGGCTAGAGAGTTTTTTACCAAATAAATTAACAAACGATGGAGCTGATCCTCCTTGGTACACAAAACGGGTCAGAACACTGTTGCAGAAACAACGAAACAAACATGCCATATTTAAACAGACACAAATTCCCCAAGATTGGAGATCTTTTACAGAAGATGCTTACAATAGTTTCCACAACGAAACTTTGTCTCGAAACCTGGAAGAAAATTCAAAGAGATTCTGGTCGTATGTGAAGGATGTTAGGGGCAAGAAACAATCAATGCCTTCTCTGCGCGATAACAATGGAGATACTATCGAAGACAGTGCTGCCAAAGCAGATTTACTAAACAAAACCTTCCGAAATGCCTTCACAAAAGAAGACGAAGTAAATATTCCAGAATTCGAATCAAGAACAGTTGCTAACATGAGTAACGTAGAAGTAAATATCCTCGGAATAGTGAAGCAGCCTAAACCACTTAATAAAAGCAAATCTTCTGGTCCAGACTGTATACCAATTAGGTTCCTTTCAGAGTATGCTGATGCATTAGCTCCACACTTAACAATCATACACAACCGTTCGCTCGACGACTGGAAAGTTGCACAGGGCACAACAATATTCAAGTAAGGTAGTAGGACTAATCCACTTAGTTACAGGCCCATAACGTTAACGTCGATATGCAGCAGGATTCTGGAACATATATTGTGTTCGAACATTATGAATTACCTCGAAGAAAACGGCCTATTGACACAGTCAGCATGAGTTTAGAAAACATCGTTCCTGTGAAACACAACTAGCTCTTGATTCACATGATGTGTTGAGTGCTGTTGAAAAGAGATTTCAGATCGATTCCGTATTGCTAGATTTCCGAAAGGCTTTTGTCACTGTACCACACTAGCGGCTTGTAGTGAAATTGCGTGCTTATGGGATTTCGCCTCAGTTATGTGATTGGATTTGTGATTTCCTGTCAGAGAGGTCACAGTTTGTAGTAATTGACGGAAAGTCATGGAGTAAATCAGAAGTGATTTCTGGCGTTCCCAAGGTAGTTTTATAGGCCCTTTGCTGTCCCTTATCTATATAAATGATTTGGGAGACAATCTGAGCAGTCGTCTTGGGTTGTTTGCAGATGACGCTGTCGTTTATCAACTACTAATGTCATCAGAAGACCAAAACAAATTGCAAAATGGTTCAGAAAAGGTACCTAAATGGTTCGAATTTTGGCAATTGACCCTAAATAACGCAAAGTGTGAGGTTATCCACATCAGTGCTAAAAGGAGTCCATTAAACTTCGATTACACGATAAACCAGTCAAACCTGAAGGCTGTAAATTCAACTACGTACCTAGGAATAACAATTACGGACAACTTATAATTGGAAGGAACACATAGAAAACATTATGGGGAAGGTTAACCAATGACTGTGTTTTATTGGCCGGACACTTAGAAAATGAAGCGGATCTACTAAAGAGACTGCCTATACTACGTTCGTCCGTCCTCTTTCAGAATACTGCTGCGCGGTCTGGAATCCTTACCAGATAGAACTGACGGAGTATATCGAAAAAGTTGAAAGAAGGGCAACACGTTTTGTATTATCGCGAAATATGAGAGTGTGTGTCACTGAAATGATACAGGATTTGGGCTGGACATCATTAAAAGAAAGGCGTTTTTCGTTGCGACGAAATCTTCTCACGAAATTCCAATCACCAACTTTCTCTTCCGAATGCGAAAATATTTTGTTGACACCGACTTACATAGGTAGAAACGATCACCACGATAAAATAAGGGAAATCAGAGCTCGTACGGAAAGATATATGTGTTCGTTCTTCCCGCTCGCTATATGAGATTCTAATAATAGAGAATTTTGAAGCTGGTTCGATGAACCCTCTGCCAGGCACTTAAATGTGATTTGCAAAGTATCCATGTAGATGTAGACATGGCAACCATATAATGATCATCCACTACTACTCCTTCCACGTTAAGTGCTGAGTCACATGATTCCGTTCTGGGGCTAAATGCAATTGCAAACATCTCCATCGCTCGTCCGTTGAAAATTACTTTAGGCGTGATATCAGGACACCAGATGCTGTAGCGTGCATATAAAGCCAAGTCTACAGTTTTGCCTGCCGTGTATACTTGCTGTAATGTGTTGCCTGAAGCAATATTGGATGAACTTCGTGTTCAGCCTGTGAGATGAATGACGACTGGGAACTGATGGAAACCTCTCTTGGGTGGGTTTAGACACCCAGGTGAAAGCTAATGAACTGTAGAGGTGGAACAGAATAGCTAATAAAGTAAGACTAATGAATGGTGGAGTAACATACTACTTCTAATCAATGATACAAAATCAGAGCTGGGGAGAGCTGGGGAGAACGGACTTTTAAAATAGGATAGAAACAAAAGTAGTTGTATAATTGTTAAGAGCATGTTCCTCAGTGAGCATATGCGAAACCTACTCAGGTAATGTCAGTCTGTGTCTTTCTTCAGAAATGGTCAATATCTGACAGTCATACCCTGCTCCAGGATGCGAGCAACTAGTGGCCCATTGCTTAATATATTCACGAGGATCTTCTGCCGAGCAGTGTGACCCGCTGCACTCTCCACTTGGACAACATTCTTTGTAAAAAAAAAAAAAAAAAATCCTCAATATTTGCTGGAGACAAAGCTTCTCTCAGCTGCTCAGCGTAGAGAACAATGTAGCTACACTGAAGAACCAAAGGAACTGGTACACCTGCCTAATATCGTGTAGGGCCTCACGAGGACGCAGAAGTGCCCTAACAGGACGTGGCATGGGCTCAACTAATGTCTGAAGTAGTGCTGGAGGGAACTGACACCATGAATCCCGCAGGGCTGATCATAAGTCCGTAGGAGTGCGAGGGAATAGAGATCTCTTCTGGACAGCACGTTCCAAGGCATCATAGAAATGCTTGATAATGCTAATGTCTGGGGAGTTTGGTGACCAGCGGAAGTGTTTAAACTCAGAAGAGTGTTCCTGGAGCCACTACGTAGCTGTTCTGGATGTGTGGGTTGTCGCATCGTCCTGCCGGAAGTCCGTCGGAATGCACAATGGACACGAATGGATGCAGGTGATCAGATAGGATGCATATATACGTCACCTGTCGTATCTAGACGTATTTGGGGTCCCATATCACTCCAAATTCACACGCCGCACACCAATGCAGACAATCCACTAGCTTGAACAGTCCATGTCCGTACACATCCATCCGCTCGGTACAATTTGAAACGAGACTCGTCCGACCAGGCAGCATGTTTCCAGTCATCAGCAGTCCAATGTCGGTGTTGACGGGCCCAGGCAAGGCGTAAAGCTTTCTGTCGTGCAGTCATCAAGGGTACACGAGTGTGCGTTCGGCTCCGAAAGCCCATATCGATGATGTTTCGTTGAACGGCTCGCACGCTGAATGTTCAAATGTGAGTGAATTCCTAAGCGACCAAACTGCTGAGGTCGTCCGTCCCTAGACTTCAACAGTACGTAAACTAACGTATGCTAAGGACAACACACTCACCCATTCCCGAGGGAGGACTCGAACCTCCTGCGGAAGGGACAGCGCAATCCGTGATATGGCGTTTCAAACGGCGCGGCCTCGCGCACCAACACTTGACACTTTGCAGCAATTTGCGGAAGATTTGCCCTTCTGTCACGCTGAAGGACTATTTTCAGTCGTCACTGGTCCCGTTCTTGCAGGATCTTTTTCCGGCCGCAGCGATGTCGGAGATTTAATGTTTTACCGGATTCCTGATATTCGCGGTCTACTCGCTAAATGGCCGCACAGGAAAATACCTCCTTTATCAATACCTCGGAGATCGTGTGTCCCATCGCTTGTGCGCTGACTATAACACCACGTTCAAACTCTCTTAAATATTGTTAACCCGCCGTTGCAGCAATAGTAACCGATCTAACAGCTGCGCCAGACACTTGTTGTCTTGTATAGGCGTTGCCGACCGTTGCGCCTTATTCTGTCCGTTTACATATCTCTGTATTTGAATACGCATGTCTATACGAGTTTCTTTGGCGCTTCAGTGTATACTCTGAAGTCCACATGCAATAAATGACATAAAATAAATGTTCTATCCAGGCCGAACGTCTGAGATTTCCTGGGCAAGCGTCTGTTTTCCTTGCTATATTGAAAACACAAAAATAATAATGCATTTTTTTGTTTTAATGTATGGGATTCTCATCAATCTGCGGTTCCCTCATTTAATCTATTCCTAACCCTTTAACTTTTATCATTATCAGTTGGACATCTGCAGTTCAGCACCCAGTGGTGATTGAAATGACTTCAGAACAAGATCATCACCATATACCGGGTGTTCAAAAAGTCAGTATAAATTTGAAAACTTAATAAGCCACGGTATAACGTAGATAGAGAGGTTAAAATTGACACTCATACTTGGAATGACATGGGGTTTTATTAGAACCACCCCATATTGCTAGACGCGTGAAAGATCTCTTGCGCGCGTCGTTTGGTGATGATCGTGTGCTCAGCCGCCACTTTCGTCATGCTTGGCCTCCCAGGTCCCCATACCTCTGTCCGTGCGATTATTGGCTTTGGGGTTACCTGAAGTCGCAAGTGTATCGTGATCGACCGACATCTCTAGGGGATGCTAAAAGACAACATCCGACGCCAATGCCTCACCATAACTCCGGACATGCTTTACAGTGCTGTTCACAACATCATTACTCGACTACAGCTATTGTTGAGGAATGATGGTGGACATATTGAGCATTTCCTGTAAAGAACATGGCCTTTGCTTTGTCTTGAGCATTTCCTGTAAAGAACATCATCTTTGCTTTGTCTTACTTTGTTATGCTAATTATTGCTATTCTGATCAGATGAAGCGCCATCTGTCGGACATTTTTTGAACTTTTGTATTTTTTGGTTCTAATAAAAACCCATGTCATTCCAGGCATGTGCGTCAATTTGTACCTCTCTATCTACATTGTTGTTGTTGTGGTCTTCAGTCCAGAGACTGGTTTGATGCAGCTCTCCATGCTAATCTATCCTGTGCAAGCTCCTTCATCTCCCAGTACCTACTGCAACCTACATCCTTCTGAATCTGCTTAGTGTATTCATCTCTTGGTCTGCCTCTACGATTTTTACTCTCCACGCTGCCCTCCAATGTTAAATCTGTGATCCCTTGATGCCTCAGGACATGTCCTACCAACCGATCCCTTCTTCTAGTCAAGTTGTGCCACAAACTTCTCTTCTCCCCAATCCTATTCAATACCTCCTCATTAGTTACGTGATCTACCCATCTAATCTTCAACATTGTTCTGTAGCACCACATTTCGAAAGCTTCTGTTCTCTTCTTGTCCAAACTATTTATCGTCCACGTTTCACTTCCATACAGGGCTACACTCCATACAAATACTTTCAGAAACGACTTCCTGACACTTAAATCTATACTCGATGTTAACAAATTTCTCTTCTTCAGAAACGCTTTCCTTGCCATTGCCAGTCTACATTTTATATCCTCTCTACTTCGACCATCATCAGTTATTTTGATTCCCAAATAGCAAAACTCCTTTACTACTTTAAGTGTCTCATTTCCTAATCTACTTCCCTCAGCATCACCCGACTTAATTCGACTACATTCCATTATCCTCCTTTTCCTTTTGTTGATGTTCATCTTGTATCCTCCTTTCAAGACGCTGTCCATTCCGTTCAACTGCTCTTCCAAGCCTTTCGCTGTCTCTGAGAGAATTACCAATGTCATCGGCGAACCCCAAAGTTTTTATTTCTTCTCCCTTGATTTTAATGCCTACTCCAAATTTTTCTTTTGTTTTCTTTACTGCTTGTTCAATATACAGATTGAATAACATCGGGGAGAGGCTACAACCCTGTCTCACTCCCTTCCCAACCACTGCTTCCCATTCATGTCCCTCGACTCTTATAACTGCCATCTGGTTTCTGTACAAATTGTAAATAGCCTTTCGCTCCCTGTATTTTACCCCTGCCACCTTTAGAATTACATTATTCAATGATTTATTCAGTTTTCAAACTTATACTGACTTTTTGATCACCCGCTATTGTGGTGTCCAGAATGGAGCTGACAAAGCAACCACTAAAATACTCAACTTTGGCTTCAGATGTCTTGTATTTGGTCTATGCATTGCGCCTTTTCTTTACACTTTTCTTAATTTATGGAAGTTTAAATAATGCAGATTTCTGAAGACGTCTCAAAGTGTGCACTCGTAGGTATCACTGATGGGAGCCCGCCACCAGAGACTGCAGAAGAGGACGCGAGACGCAGGTGCGTGTGCGGCGTGGTCCGTGTCCGCGCGTGTCGGCTGGACTGGACCCGTGGACCCGGCCGCTGAGCTGAGCTAACCTTGTTAGCGGCTCGTCTCGTCTCGGCCGCCCCGTCCCGCGGCGGTAATTACCACCTGTCAGCGGCGGCGCTGCTCGTTATTGATGGCACTGCCTCCGCCGCCAGTCTGGCCAACCTCACAACTGGTCAAGCGACTCAGGTGTGTTCTCCCACCACGCTGTACAAACACCGGACTCGGGCACGAGTACACCATGTTCTTGCAGTGGCGTGCTTTCGAGGCATGCTAGAAAATTCTCACTTACCTGTGAGAATCAGATGGGGACATGTCACAATCATTTCGCTTTGCCTCGTGGCCTCGCAGTTTATTCTGTATGTTTGGGAAGCTGCATTGCTGCGAACGCTTACGCTTATATAGTGCATCTGTACTGAGATGTGGAGGGCGCGATATAAGGCCCCTGTTCACCATAAGTACTCAAGGCCTTATTAAAAGTAATTACTTTTGAATACATCGTGGGAGCAGACAGTGATCAATGTTATTACTAATAGTTACTATTAAAATCAGTCTTGATCACCAATTTATTTATTCTGGTAACCGGTTTCGACCACGCCTGTGGTCATCTTCAGACCTACAAGTCAAATACAAAGTCTGATCAGCGGGCTACATACATTACAGAAAATTATTTAAAACTACAAAGCTATAAAACGATGAATTACCAAAATGCTGTATGAGCGGGAGCCGCCGTCTGGTGATAAATCACTGTTAGATAGAGCAGTGCACGTCTTATTTATATACTGGAGTCTCCGCCCACTTTTGGCAGAATGATGTCATCGCTAACCAATGGGTTAAAAGTCAAGTAACAACGTAAAATTTCGTAATTAAGAGAACAACGACATGGCCGGCCGAAGTGGCCGTGCGGTTCTAGGCGCTGCAGTCTGGAACCGCGAGACCGCTACGGTCGCAGATTCGAATCCTGCCTCGAGCATGGATGTGTGTGATGTCCTTAGGTTAGTTAGGTTTAAGTAGTTCTAAGTTCTAGGGGACTAATGACCTCAGAAATTGAGTCCCATAGTGCTCAGAGCCATTTGAACCATTTTTGAACAACGACATGAATGAAAAATAAAAATACATGGAACTTAGCTGGTTCATCAGCTATTGTCAGATAAAATACATAAAAATATTAAACATAGGAGCTAAATAAAAATCGTTTCGACAGTACATGGGTTGCCCTCTCTGGGCATGTAGAAGAACCGAAGCTACTGATTGCCATGGTAAGTATAGATGCCGTTTTAAAGATGTGGCAGCAGTTTACTCTCCAAACGAGGTTGTTGTAATATCGATAGACAAACACTGTCACGTCAGACGACGTACCACGAACAGCAGTATGTTGGTATAGAAACGATAGATGCCCTACGAGGGCGCTTTCCATTAAGGAGGCTGCAAAAATCGTAAGCTGACGTGTTGTAGTAAATGCTGCACAAATAAAATTTCAAGGTGTAACAAGAGACATCCATTTATATAGATATTTCTATAGATAATAATTAGTTCTTGCAGATGAAATTCTAAGAAAGAACGAAAGTAATCGAGAGGGAACAGTACTTATGCATATTCTTAAAATGCTGCCTATGACACTCCTATATATATTGCAAATTTTACATGTGACAATATTAAACGGCATTGCTATGTTTCATTTTACATGCCTGTCTTATAAACAAAAATATAGTTATAGTATGAAAAGAAGACTAAGAATAGAACAACGACAGTGTAAGGTACGGAATTAACAGGTACCCGTGACAAACACTTAAGCAGGTGACATGCATTATTGGTCAATAAAATATATATATATATATATATATATATATATATATATATATATATATATATATGTTCATATTAACTTTTGTTTCTTGTAAAATGTAAAGGCAAAAGAATAACTGAAGAGTGGCTAAAACTTAAAACTTATGAGACAGACTTTGTTATCATAGAATAAAATAACTTGCACATAAGTATATAAAAAATTTTTATGAACCAAATATAGAAACATAAATCATGTACATACCATTAGTCAAGAAGTAGCGGGGATTTAAAATACAATACTACAAGCCGTAGTGTCAGAATATAACTTTGTAGTTTTATATAATTTTATTTAATGTATGTAGCCCTCTGATCAGACTTTGTATTTGACTTGTAGGTCTGCAGATGACCACAGGTGTGGTCGAAACCAGTTACCAGAATAAATAAATTTGTGCTCGAGACTGATTATAATAGTAACTATTACCTTGTTGAAAGATATTACTTTACACCCATACACGACAAACTTCTTTTTGTTTGTTTTTTTAAAAAAAAGAAAGGAAAAAAATACGAAGGCACGAAGGAATTATTCGTATGCGACGGGAATCGATAATCGGTAGACGTGACGTACATTTACAAACAAGCAAATACAACTACACAAAAAATGGATGATTTATTCAAGAGAAACGTTTCACAAACTCAGCAAGACAATAAAGCGTTGGTCCACATTTGGCCTTCATGGAAGCAGTTATCCGGCGTGGCATTGATCGATAAGAATTGTTGGATGTCATCCGGAGGCATATCATGCCAAATTCTGTGTAATTGGTGCGTTAGATTGTCAGAGTACCGAGGTAGATGGAGGTCCCTGCCCATAATGATCCAAACGTTCTCAGTTGGAAGAGATCCCCCAAATTTGCTGGCCAAGGTAGGGTTTGACAAGCACGAAGATAAGCCAAACAACTGCTCGCATAGGGGCCAGAGGTGGATCAATTTGTTATTGACTTGCTCAATTTGTGTAGCTCTTTCTCTTAAACAAATTATCAAATTTTTTCTGAAATTTGTAACCGCTTGTTTGTCTATACATGTACATCACACCTACTGACTTCCAGTCTTGGAGTGTTGGAGTGTATGCGATGGTATGACACACAAAATTTTATATAACGAATTTCAGCGTTATATAGTGTCCCAGATGTATTCGACCGGATTCGGATCCAGATGCGACTATCGATCTGGTGTAACAAGAAACGTGATTCATCCGACCAGGAGAGACGTTTCCATTCATCCACTGTCCGATCTCGATAATCCGTTGTCGACTGCAACCGTAATTGATGATGTTTGTCGACATGAGAACACGTAGCGGTCGGCTGCTGCAGAGCCCCCTGTTCAACAACGTGTTCTCTACTATGTATTTCTTAGCACTTGTGCGTGTGCCTCCATTGTACTTTATCGTCAGATATGCCGCAGATCGAGACCTGTCTTTCTTTACAGTAGAGCACGTGTGAGTTGTTGCCTGGGGCAAAGTTTGAGTAGTGCTGCGGAATTGACACCGCTGGAAAACATATAAGGTGCTTTCACACAGACACAAGTCAGAAGCTGTAAAGTGAAAACTGTTAAAGGGATCGTACTGTCATTGCCTACGGGAGAAGATGTTATCTGTATAAGAGCGCTGAGGTCCCAAAGTCGCAGCTCGAGGGACACGAGTGCGCACCCACATGGCGACAGAGCGAGCACTTAAACGCATAGAGCTTCCACTGCTTCAGTCGTGCTGTAAACAGGGAATGGAGGCTTCAAAAGAAGAGCAATGTGTGTAGCGCGTTTCCTTATAGTGGATGGAGTGCTGGAAACGGAAACTCATCGAAGAGTAGCACAAGCTGTGCGGAGAGCACTGCACGTCCGTTGCAAGAATCAAGGAAGGATTGATATCGTTCGCAGATGAAGCAGGATTCTGAACGATACATCGCATTACAGATACCATTGTTCAGCAGGTGGATGTTCTCATTACTGAAGACTGTGAGGTGCGGTGGCAACCATTGCCACAGAGGTTGGACTGATCGGCGATATAGAAACGGACGTTCTGTGCTCTCGGTACACTTGTGCTACTCTTCGCGGAATTTCCGTTCCCGGGGCTCCTTATGGTGTAAGGAAACACACAACAACCCTTTGTTCTTTTGAGCCCCCTCCCCCCCCCCCCGCCTCCCTCCCCCCAATTTCCCTGTTTCCAACAAGACTGAGTGCAACGTGCGGTCGACGCATACGCGTGCTCACTCTGTCGTCACCCTCTAGCGCTGACTTTGAGGCCTCACCGCCCTTCTAGGGACCACACTTTCTTCTGAAGGCAATGACACTAAGACACCTTCAGCGGTTTTCATTTTACAGCCATAGGCTCGTTTCGTTTTGAATGCAGCTCATAAATTATGTTTTTCAAAGTCGTTTGTGCCGCAGGATTCAACCCTGGATGCTAACAAGTCTGTGCAATGACTCCCACAATGCGACAAACAAATAAAGGTGTGTATTATTTGATGATGAATCGCCAGGGACTTGAAACCGATCATTGGGCAATAAAAACTGAATCATAGCAAAAGGCGGCCGTTTATTTCTGAAAACCTTCATTCTCATTCTGTTCTGCTTCGCTGGCCGGTTTCATCACATGTATCATTGTGTAGAAAAGTGAAGACTACTCGAAGGACGACGGTGCATACTGTATTGCGGCCAGGATACTTGTAATTGCTTTCCTGATTGGCAACTAACAACGACTCTGGAACGTAGTATACAGTGATTCGGATTTCAAAGAGAACGTGAGTAGTTTGGAGGATTACCACGGCCCAATGTTGATAGCACAAATGGCGCTTACTCACGGTATTCTCAGTCTTTACTTCGACGTCTCCTCCACCCCTTAACAGTCGCTTCTGAACTGCGTATCATTATGGTTCGTTTGGTAGCCAGCTTTAAACTTCACATGACTGTCCTCTGTATCTTTCGAAACAGCATATTGTTACTGTCAAAAGGCGCTGCGTTATGCGGATAAAGTAGTGCAGAGACGCTTTGCGGGTTGGTTTGGGAATGAATGAATGAAACCTTACGACTATGCCAACAAAGCACAGCCTGTTCTTGAGGTCTACGCTGTGCGTGTCACTGTTCAAAAGCAGCCACGTCTATACAGAAGAGTCAACCAAATTTCATTGAATGAGTGGATGTCACCTTATACAGCCAAGGAGGGTATTAAACGATTTCAAAGTTACTCATGTGTGTATTTAAGAAAGCCACATTGTAACTTAAGTGCTTGTCTGTTTGTCTCTGTCTGAGTGGATCTTCCCAAAAACTGTGTACCAAAGACAATCGAAAATGATTTTAAAACACGCTAAATCCTAGCTCAAACTTGATTACTGTGCGAAACTCTGACCGTACTGAATTTAGGATTTAATACGATTTGCCCAACAAATGAAAGTTAACTGTTTCTATAAAATTGCAATGATACCCTGACTGTAACTCGACTTCTGAAATAAATGCGGAACTGAACACAAAGAAAAATTCCTGGCCCTAAACTATGTTTCCACTTACCTCATATCTTGACAAACTTTTTTTTTTAGATTTCTCGAAAGCAACGCGCAGCATACAGCAGCAAAGCAACGTTAACAACTACTACTGAAGAATCCGTACCACAGGGACAAAAATTCGAAAGTTTTGCTTTAAAAATCAATAGAATGTTCACGATAGTATTTACATAACATGACTTTAAGGAATAACTTTAAACAAGGGGAATCTCCTCTTCCTTTCAGAGCAATCGCGATAACGGTCCTACTGTCTAAGCTCCATTACTACAATCTCAATAACACAAAAAATAACCTGCTTGCCTCAGCCTCTCAACATTCCAGTAAAACTCGCAAATAATTTCCTTAGCTTCTAGCTCCATAATAGCATCAAAAGTATTCATACTTCAATTCCATCAATCACTTACCTCACTTACCACACTTACAAGGAACATTTTATCAACATTCTTCAAAATACGTCTGCTGCTCAGCACTGCTTAACTTAGAATGCGTGTAACTTTCTTAGCGCTCACAGGCAGAGGCGGTGTAACACAATACGAAGACATTGTCGCAGTAGTCAGACATTGCCCAGCTAATTGTGAGCTATCCAGATTGATGTATACGTGAGAAACAGAATTTACAGAGTGATCAAAATCATATGCATATCTCACGACATTTACAATCTTTTGCTAAATCTTTTACTAAATCGCTAGTTTATTATGGCAGACAGAGTGGAGGAATCAGTTAGGATCGAATAGTACAGTGTGGATTCAGGATATTTCTGTTTACGACATTTTAACTGATTTAATGTTATGGAAAACTTACGTCGCCCTGCAAGAAACGAAATAAAGGTAACTCAAAACAGCGCTGTCGCACAACATGACAAAGTGCAAGCCAATAGAAAGGAGAAACCACTTTCTTCATTATACGTGTGTATTCGAGTAGTATATGATGAATTTCGACTGAACGTTCGTGACAGCTATCTATATTTACGTGACTACTTTTTAATTCACATTTAAGTGCTTGGCAGAGGGTTCATCGAACCATTTTCACAATATTTCTCTACCTTTCCATACTCGTACAATGCGAGAGAAAAACGAACAATTAAATTTTTCCACGCGAGCGCTGATTTTTCTTATTCTATTGAAATGATCATTTCTTCGTGCGTACATGGGTGTCAACAAATACGTTCGCATTCGGACGAGAAACTTGGATATAAATTTCGTGAAAGTACCTCACCTCCACGAGAAAAGCCTTCGTTTTACGTTGCCACCCCAAGTCGCGTATCATACTCGTCACTCTCTCTCTGTCACATTTCGCGATTGTACAAAACGAGCAGCTCTTCTCTGAACCGTTTCGACAGCCTCCGCCAATCCCGTCTGGAACGCATCCCATACCGCACAGCAATGTTCTAGCAAAGGCGGACAAGCGCTGTGTAGGCAGTCTTCTTAGTAGATTTACTGCATCTTCTAAGTTTTCTGCCAATAAAATTCAGTCTTTGTTTCACCTCCCCAATAACATTATCTGTGTGATCGTTCCAATTTAAGTTGTTCTGAATTATTATCCCTAGATAGTTAGTTTAACAGCTTGAGTGAGTTATCGTGTAATCAAAATTTAACGGATTACTTTAAGTACTCGTGAGGATGACCTCATGCTTTTCATTATCTAGGATAAATTGACACTTGCTTTTCATTATTTAGGGTTGTCATTTTTCGAACAATACAGATATTTTGTCTAATTCATTTTGCAATTGGTTTTGATCTTCTGACAACTTTATTAGACGGTAAACGACGGCATCGTTCGCAAACAATCTAAGAGGGTTGCTTAGATTCTCTCCTGAATCACTTATACAGATTAGGTTCAGCAGAAGGCCTGTAACACTTCCTTGCGGAACGCTGGTTATCAATCCTGTTTTACTCGATGACTTTCCGTCAGGTACTACGAACTGTCAGCTTTCTGACGGGAAATCACTAATCTAGTTTCACACCTGAGACAATACTCCACAGGCACGTACTCTGATTAGAAGCCTTCAAAAGCCTTCTGTAAATCTGAAGTGAATTTGAAAGCCTTGTTGATAGCACTGCTTACTTTGTAAGTAGGCTGTTTAGGTTTTAATGTTGGTAACGCCACATAGCGCTCTGTATGAAAATCACTGACTGTGCTGTGTGCAGTGTGTGGCTGGTTGGTATTGTTGGAATATTCGCTATTGTAGTGTTGAGCAGCTGGATGTTAACAGCGCATAGCGTTGCGCAGTTGGTGGTGAGCCGCCAACAGTGGTGGATGTGGGAAGAGAGATGGCAGAGTTTTGAGAGCGGATGATCTGGACGTGTGTCCGTCAGAAAAACGAAATTTGTAAGACTGGATGTCATGAACTGATATGGCTTTTGAACACTATTAAGGTAAATACAGTGTTTGTTCTCTATCAAAATCTTTCATTTGCTAACTGTGCCTATCAGTAATCAGTGCCTTCAGTGGTTAGAATCTTTTATGTAGCTGGCTGTATTGGCGCTCGCTGTATTTTGCGGTAGCTCGAGTAACGAATATTTTTGTGAGGTAAGTGATTCATGAAAGGTATAGGTTATTGTTAGTCAGGGACATTATTCTGTAGGGATTATTGAAAGTCAGACTGCGTTGCGCTAAAAATTTGTGTGTGAGTTTAGTGATGATCAGAATAAGTAAAGAGAGAAATGTCTGAGTACGTTCAGTTTTGCTCAGCGGTTTGAAAATCAAGTAACGTAAGAGGTTTACCAGCACAGTAGCTCATAAATTTTTTCTAAGGGGACGTTTTAACTTCATATGAATAAAGAAATACTTGTGTTGACCGAGCGAGGTGGGGCAGTGGTTAACACACCGGACTCGCATTCGGAAGGGCGACGGTTCAAACCTGCGTCCGCTCATCGCGATTTAGGTTTTCCGTGTTTTCCCTAAATCGCTTCAGGAGAGTGCAGGATAGTTCCTTCGAAAGGGCACGGTCGATTTCCTTTCCCTTTCCTTCCCAGTCCGACGGTACCGATGGCCTCTCTGTTTGCCCCCCCCCCCCCCCCCCCACCCCCAAATCAACCAACCATGCTTTCTGTTGCACAAGAATGATATTTTCTATGGGCGAGTTAGAGGTAATTATCATATTCGAACACAGTGTATGTTCTGAATCCGTACTTAGAGGTAATTCATAATGTTCGAAAGCAGTTCTAGATGCTACTGCTAATCTAGGTCCGTGATATGGGTCAGTAATCCACCGAATTGCCCTTATTTCCTTTCTTGAGTGTTGGTATGATCTGTGGAACTTTCCATTCTTTGGGTATGGATCTTTCGTTGAGCGAGTGCTTGTATATGATGCTAAGTGTGGAGTTGTTCTGCGATAGAAATCTAATTGGTATACAATCTGGACTGGAAGGGTGGTTTTCTTAAGTAATTTAAGCTGCTTCGCTGCACCGAGGACATCTACTTCCAAGCTACTTATGTCGGCAACTGTTCTTGATTGGAATTCTGGAATATTTAGCTCGTCTTCTTTGCTGAAGGAATTTCGGAACTGTGTTTGGCAACTCCGCATTAATGCCACTACCACTGGAAAGATTACCACCACTATATCGCAGTGAAGATATTGATTTTGTTTTTCCATTGGTATATTTTACATACGACCAGAACCTCTTAGGATTTTCTGCCAGATTTCGAGAGAAAGCTTTGTTGTGGAAACCATTAAAACCATGTCGTATTCAAATTCCCGCTAAATGTCAAACGTCTGTAAAACTTCGCCAATCTGAGACCTAGATTATTAAATTAAGAGAGCTTTACTTACACGGGATATTTGCAGTGCAATGGAAACGTTAGCACTAATCTATACGTATAATACTATATAAAGACAAGTCGTTTGACGTTCGCAACTGATATCTCGAAAATCATTTTCCCGATTTACTATAAATTTTTACACGATGCCCTAACAAACATTCGGACCGAAGTACAATATATGTTACTTAAATATATACAAAATATAAATATATCATATGTAATGTATAGAAGGGAAACGTTGTTTTCAACAATTTGGACAGTTCTTGACCGATGTACTTCAGATTTGCGCTCAGTACGGGAAGGAATATTGAGACGAACATGGACTATATGTCTTTTAAACGATAATGTACAAGTTTTCTGTTAAAACCGACTGTGATATGCTGTGATAACGTGCTCTTTCGATATCGTTCTCGTTTTCTCGCAGATAGCTTTAACTACGACACCAGGCAATGTAAACCACTAGACAAATTGTTTCTCCGTATACGTTCTTTCTCCATGTATATGTAATTAACGATGTTGTTTCGTTTTCTTTCTCTACGTCGGTTTTACAGAAAACAGGACAGTTGTATTTATAGCTTAGCGGCTTACGCATAAAATACTACTGCGGAATTGGAATCGTCCAAAAACCTGTGAGTTTACCCATTCGCAGATTAGAACTATTCGAAGTTCTGTCACTAAAGCTTCTATCTTCGCTGATACAGTATCAGTAGAGGGCTCTGTCATCATCTGTATACCAATGATGCAACCCGATTTACCGATTTATTTTAAGCGACTTCAGTTCTCTATCAAGGGTTCATTGCAAAAACAATAAACAAGGCTCAAGAGATCAGAGGGACGCGGGAGGAGGAAATGGCAGAGAAGGGGAAGGGAGGAAATGGTTATAGACAGGGAAAGGAGCAGATGGAGAGAGAGAGAGAGAGAAAGAGCGAGAGAGAGAGAAGGGGTGGGGGTGGGGGGGGGGGAGGGAGTGGAGATGGAAAGAGGAGGCAGGAGGAGAAGTACGTGAAAGTGGGAGGAGGTGCTTGACAGAGAGAGAGAGTGAAGGATGTGCAGATAGACGAAGAGTGGGGGGGGGGGCGGGGGGAGTGGGGGGGGGGGGGGAGGAGGAGATGGACAGAGAAAGAGATTAGGACGTACATCCAGTTCCAGTACATCTGGTACAAAAATATTTCCAGAAACGTCAACGTGTCATCACATGCTCGAGATGATTAATAGATTCAAACGAATACATTTTGGTATGTAACACGAATTATTTTCTTTTAATATGTTGCTCTTTGTTCGTGTTATATAACAGCCTATCTGCCTATTCTACCCCGCACCTGAATATCGCACCCCCAAACACTCCATATGCCATATGACGGTAATTTTAATCGCATTCCCCTCACAGCTTGGGATGTTCACAGAGATCTTCTCGTCCTGCCAACTTAACCCTTCTCGTTCCAAACAATAGCTTCTTCAGTCCACTGCTTGCCATCAAGCTGGAACTCTTATTCGCCTACATCTCGCGCATCGTACTTTTTCCGCATAAATCCTCTCCAAGAGCACTTCCACGCTCTACAACCTTCTTGTTCTTCATCTTCTTCTTTTTGCTTTTATTTTTCCAATGTATAACCATTAATGTACCCGTGGTCTAGGGGTAGCGTCTTTGATTCATAATCAAGACGTCTTCGGTCCCGGGTTCGATCCCCGCCACTTTCCAAATTTTGATAAATACTTCCGGCATAAGAAGTCAGCCTCATTCTGCTAACGGCCTGTCAAAGAGGACGGAGGAGCGGATAGAGGTTCAGGGCACTCTCTTGTCCTAGGGGTGGGAAATTGCCCCTAAAGGCGGAAGAATCAGCAATGATCAACGACATGAGGATGCAGAAGGCAATGGAAACCACTGCGTTAAAGACACGTAACGTGTATCCACAGGACATGTGGCCTGTAATTGAAGAAGTGTCATGATGATCTCTCCATTGGCAAAAGATTCCGGAACAGTCCCCCATTCGGATCTCCGGAAGGGGACTGCCAAGGGGGAGGTTACCATGAGAAAAAGATTGAATAATCAACGAAAGGATAACGTTCTACGAGTCGGGGCGTGGAATGCCAGAAGCTTGAACGTGGTAGGGAAACTAGAAAATCTGAAAAGGGAAATGCAAAGGCTCAATCTAGATATAGTAGGGGTCAGTGAAGTGAAGTGGAAGGAAGACAAGGATTTTTGGTCAGATGAATATCGGGTAATATCAACAGCAGCAGAAAATGGTATAACAGGTGTAGGATTCGTTATGAATAGGAAGGTAGGGCTGAGGGTGTGTTACTGTGAACAGTTCAGTGACCGAGTTGTTCTAATCAGAATCGACAGCAGACCAACACCGACAACGATAGTTCAGGTATACATGCCGACGTCGCAAGCTGAAGATGAACAGATAGAGAAAGTGTATGAGGATATTGAAAGGGTAATGCAGTATGTAAAGGGGGACGAAAATCTAATAATCATGGGCGACTGGAATGCAGTTGTAGGGGGAGTAGAAGAAAAGGTTACAGGAGAATATGGGCTTGGAACAAGGAATGAAAGAGGAGAAAGACTAATTGAGTTCTGTAATAAGTTTCAGTTAGTAATAGCGAATACCCTGTTCAAGAATCACAAGAGGAGGCGGTATACTTGGAAAAGGCCGGGAGATACGGAAAGATTTCAATTAGATTACATCGTAGTCGGACAGAGATTCCGAAATCAGATACTGGATTGTAAGGCGTACCCAGGAGCAGATATAGACTCAGATCACAATTTAGTAGTGATGAAGAGTAGGCTGAAGTTCAAGACATTAGTCAGGAAGAATCAATACGCAAAGAAGTGGCATACGGAAGTACTAAGGAATGACGAGATACGTTTGAAGTTCTCTAAAGCAATAGATACAGCAATAAGGAATAGCGTAGTAGGCAGTACAATTGAAGAGGAATGGACATCTCTAAAAAGGGCCATCACAGAAGTTGGGAAGGAAAACATAGGTACAAAGAAGGTAGCTGCGAAGAAACCATGGGTAACAGAAGAAATACTTCAGTTGATTGATGAAAGGAGGAAGTACAAACACGTTCCGGGAAAATCAGGAATACAGAAATACAAGTCGCTGAGGAATGAAATAAATAGGAAGTGCAGGGAAGCTAAGACGAAATGGCTGCAGGAAAAATGTGCAGACATCGAAAAAGATGTGATTGTCGGAAGGACAGACTCAGCATACAGGAAAGTCAAAACAACCATTGGGGACATTAAAAGCAACGGTGGTAACATTAAGAGTGCAACGGGAATTCCACTGTTAAATGCAGAGGAGAGAGCAGATAGGTGGAAAGAATACATTGAAAGTCTCTATGAGGGTGAAGATTTGTCTGATGTGATAGAAGAAGAAACAGGAGTATATTTAGAAGAGATAGGGGATCCAGTATTAGAATCGGAATATAAAAGAGCTTTGGAGGACTTACGGTCAAATAAGGCAGAAGGGATAGATAACATTCCATCAGAATTTCTTAAATCATTGGGGGAAGTGGCAACAAAACGACTATTCACGTTGGTGTTTAGAATATATGAGTCTGGCGATATACCATCTGACTTTCGGAAAAGCATCATCCACACAATTCCGAAAACGGCAAGAGCTGACAAGTGCGAGCATTGACAGCTTAACAGCTCATGCATCGAAGCTGCTTACAAGAATAATATCCAAGAAGAATGGAAAAGTAAATTGAGAATGCGCTAGGTGACGATCAGTTTGGCTTTAGGAAAAGTAAAGGGACGAGAGAGGCAATTCTGACGTTACGGCTAATAATGGAAGCTAGGCTAAAGAAAAATCAAAACACTTTCATAGGATTTGTCGACCTGGAAAAAGCATTCGACAATATAAAATGATGCAAGCTGTTCGAGATTCTGAAAAAGGTAGGGGTAAGCTATAGGGAGAGACGGGTCATATACAATATGTACAACAACCAAGAGGGAATAATAAGAATGGACGATCAAGAACGAAGTGCTCGTATTAAGAAGGGTGTAAGACAAGGCTGTAGCCTTTCGCCCCTACTCTTCAATCTGTACATCGAGGAAGCAATGATGGAAATAAAAGAAAGGTTCAGAAGTGGAATTAAAATACAAGGTGAAAGGATATCAGTGATACGATTCGCTGATGACATTGCTATCCTGAGTGAAAGTGAAGAAGAATTAAATGATCTGCTGAACGGAATGAACAGTCTAATGAGTACACAGTATGGTTTGAGAGTAAATCGGAAAAAGACGAAGGTAATGAGAAGTAGTAGAAATGAGAACAGCGAGAAACTTAACATCAGGATTGATGGTCACGAAGTCAATGAAGTGAAGGAATTCTGCTACCTAGGCAGTAAAATAACCAATGACGGACGGAGCAAGGAGGACATCAAAAGCAGACTCGCTATGGCAAAAAAGGCATTTCTGGCCAAGAGAAGTCTACTAATATCAAATACCGGCCTTAATTTGAGGAAGAAATTTCTGAGGATGTACGTCTGGAGTACAGCATTGTATGGTAGTGAAACATGGACTGTGGGAAAACCGGAAGAGAAGAGAATCGAAGCATTTGAGATGTGGTGCTATAGACGAATGTTGAAAATTAGGTGGACTGATAAGGTAAGGAATGAGGAGGTTCTACGCAGAATCGGAGAGGAAAGGAATATGTGGAAAACACTGATAAGGAGAAGGGACAGGATGATAGGACATCTGCTAAGACATGAGGGAATGACTTCCGTGGTACTAGAGGGAGCTGTAGAGGGCAAAAACTGTAGAGGAAGACAGAGATTGGAATACGTCAAGCAAATAATTGAGGACGTAGGTTGCAAGTGCTACTCTGAGATGAAGAGGTTAGCACGGGAAAGGAATTCGTGGCGGGCCGCATCAAACCAGTCAGTAGACTGATAACAAAAAAAAAAAAAACAAAAAAAACAAAAAAAAAAAAACACACACCAATATCGATGTTTGTAATGTCATTTTCCATAGCTACTCGGTTTACTGGGGCATGGAACTGTAAATGCAATTCGTGTAGTCTGTATCTACACATGCATTCGACAAAAATATGGAAACACCAAATGGCTCTGAGCACTATGGGACTTAACATCTGAGGTCATCAGCCCCCTAGAACTTAGAACTACTTAAACCTAACTAACCTAAGGACATCACACACATCCATGCCCGAGGCAGGATTCGAACCTGCGACCGTAGCGATCGCTCAGTTCCAGACTGTAGCGCCTAGAACCGCTCGGCCACTCCGGCCGGCTTGGAAATACCAAAACCACAATACATTGCGATGCATAATATGGTTAGGAAAATCTTTGATATTCAAAACAGCTTCCAGTCGTCTCGGAATGGATAAGTATGGCTTCTCTATGGTTTCAGGAGACTCTTATACCATTCTTACAGCAAAATAGTGGCAAGTTCAGGTAACGACGATGGAAGTGTGTAGCGATCACGTACTCTTCTCTCCAAATTAAACGACGAAAGCTCAATAGTATTGAGATCTGGTGAGAGTGGTGCCGAGGGAAGACGCGACAGTTTGCCCTCGTGCTCACAAAACCAGTCCTGGACGATGCGAGATGTGTGAAAAGGTGCTTTGTCGCCTTGGAACGCACCATCACCATTGAGGAACAAACATTATACCATAGGATGGACTTTATCAGCCAGAATGGTTACATAATCATTGAAAGTAATTATTTGGCTGTCCAAATCATCACCTAGCCCCAGACAAATATGTCTCCTGGGTCGCAAATCGGCCAGAAGTTGGAAACAGTATAGAACAAGACTCATCCGACCAAGTGACTTCCTTCCATTGCCCGATTGTCAAGGTTTATATGGGCTTCGGCACCACTTTTTCCTGTTACAAGCATTTGCATCGCTGATGAGTTGCTTTGGAATTCCAAATCATCGTGCAATTCTCAGCTTATGCAGCAATCTTAGTGGTTTTTTTTTACGGTGTTCGTGATGTAACATTCAGTTCTGCAGGGACTTTTGGAGCTGCCATCCTCTTATTTTTCGTCACAATCTTCTTCAAAGACGGTCTGTTATGATCGCTCAACAAACATTTTCATTGTGACTTAGCGCATAATGTTCCTCCGCTTTCCCCGTATGCGGTATAAATCGTCGATACGGTGCCTCCTGAAACACTAACACTTCGACTCCCTTGGTTGCAGAAGCACCTACCGTACGAGCACAAACAATTTGTCCTCGTTAGAATTCACTTAACTCCGACATAATGAATTCCAGCTACACAGAACATTGTCCTAACCACGACCGACACTTGCAACGTCCATTGCACGGGCGCCATACATGATCAAATACAGCAGCGAAACCTGCAGATAGACTAGAATATGTTCAAGTATGCTTTTCTCCCCCCCCCCCCCCCCCCATGAACCATGGACCTTGCCGTTGGTGGGGAGGCTTGCGTGCCTCAGCGATACAGATAGCCGTTCCGTAGGTGCAACCACAATGGAGGGGTATCTGTTGAGAGGCCAGACAAACGTGTGGTTCCTGAAGAGGGGCAGCAGCCTTTTCAGTAGTTGCAAGGGCAACAGTCTGGATGATTGACTGAGCTGGCCTTGTAACAATAACCAAAACGGCCTTGCTGTGCTGGTACTGCGAACGGCTGAAAGCAAGGGGAAACTACAGCCGTAATTTTTCCCGAGGGCATGCAGCTTTACTGTATGATTACATGATGATGGCGTCCTCTTGGGTAAAATATTCCGGAGGTAAAATAGTCCCCCATTCGGATCTCCGGGCGGGGACTACTCAAGAGGATGTCGTTATCAGGAGAAAGAAAACTGGTGTTCTACGGATCGGAGCGTGGAATGTCAGATCCCTTAATCGGGCAGGTAGGTTAGAAAATTTAAAAAGGGAAATGGATAGGTTGAAGTTAGATATAGAGGGAATTAGTGAAGTTCGGTGGCAGGAGGAACAAGACTTCTGGTCAGGTGACTACAGGGTTATAAACACAAAATCAAATAGGGGTAATGCAGGAGTAGGTTTAATAATGAATAGGAAAATAGGAATGCGGGTAAGCTACTACAAACAGCATAGTGAACGCATTATTGTGGCCAAGATAGATACGAAGCCCACACCTACTACAGTAGTACAAGTTTATATGCCAACTAGCTCTGCAGATGACGAAGAAATTGAAGAAATGTATGATGAAATAAAAGAAATTATTCAGATTGTGAAGGGAGACGAAAATTTAATAGTCATGGGTGACTGGAATTCGAGTGTAGGAAAAGGGAGAGAAGGAAACATAGTAGGTGAATATGGATTGGGGGACAGAAATGAAAGAGGAAGCCGCCTAGTAGAATTTTGCACAGAGCACAACATAATCATAACTAACACTTGGTTTAAGAATCATGAAAGAAGGTTGTATACATGGAAGAACCCTGGAGATATTAGAAGGTATCAGATAGATTATATAATGGTAAGACAGAGATTTAGGAACCAGGTTTTAAATTGTAAGACATTTCCAGGGGCAGATGTGGACTCTGACCACAATCTATTGGTTATGACCTGTAGATTAAAACTGAAGAAACTGCAAAAAGGTGGGAATTTAAGGAGATGGGACCTGGATAAACTAAAAGAACCAGAGGTTGTACAGATATTCAGGGAGAGCGTAAGGGAGCAATTGACAGGAATGGGGGAAATAAATACAGTAGAAGAAGAATGGGTAGCTTTGAGGGATGAAGTAGTGAAGGCAGCAGAGGATCAAGTAGGTAAAAAGACGAGGGCTAGTAGAAATCCTTGGGTAACAGAAGAAATATTGAATTTAATTGATGAAAGGAGAAACTATAAAAATGCAGTAAGTGAAACAGGCAAAAAGGAATACAAACGTCTCAAAAATGAGATCGACAGGAAGTGCAAAATGGCTAAGCAGGGATGGCTAGAGGACAAATGTAAGGATGTAGAGGCCTATCTCACTAGGGGTAAGATAGATACCGCCTACAGGAAAATTAAAGAGACCTTTGGAGATAAGAGAACGACTTGTATGAATATCAAGAGCTCAGATGGAAACCCAGTTCTAAGCAAAGAAGGGAAAGCAGAAAGGTGGAAGGAGTATATAGAGGGTCTATACAAGGGCGATGTACTTGAGGACAATATTATGGAAATGGAAGAGGATGTAGATGAAGATGAAATGGGAGATACGATACTGCGTGAAGAATTTGACAGAGCACTGAAAGACCTGAGTCGAAACAAGGCCCCCGGAGTAGACAATATTCCATTGGAACTACTGACGGCCGTGGGAGAGCCAGTCCTGACAAAACTCTACCATCTGGTGAGCAAGATGTATGAAACAGGCGAAATACCCTCAGACTTCAAGAAGAATATAATAATTCCAATCCCAAAGAAAGCAGGTGTTGACAGATGTGAAAATTACCGAACTATCAGCTTAATAAGTCACAGCTGCAAAATACTAACACGAATTCTTTACAGACGAATGGAAAAACTAGTAGAAGCCAACCTCGGGGAAGATCAGTTTGGATTCCGTAGAAACACTGGAACACGTGAGGCAATACTGACCTTACGACTTATCTTAGAAGAAAGATTAAGGAAAGGCAAACCTACGTTTCTAGGATTTGTAGACTTAGAGAAAGCTTTTGACAATGTTGACTGGAATACTCTCTTTCAAATTCTAAAGGTGGCAGGGGTAAAATACACGGAGCGAAAGGCTATTTACAATTTGTACAGAAACCAGATGGCAGTTATAAGAGTCGAGGGACATGAAAGGGAAGCAGTGGTTGGGAAGGGAGTAAGACAGGGTTGTAGCCTCTCCCCGATGTTGTTCAATCTGTATATTGAGCAAGCAGTAAAGGAAACAAAAGAAAAATTCGGAGTAGGTATTAAAATTCATGGAGAAGAAATAAAAACTTTGAGGTTCGCCGATGACATTGTAATTCTGTCAGAGACAGCAAAGGACTTGGAAGAGCAGTTGAATGGAATGGACAGTGTCTTGAAAGGAGGATATAAGATGAACATCAACAAAAGCAAAACAAGGATAATGGAGTGTAGTCTAATTAAGTCGGGTGGTGCTGACGGAATTAGATTAGGAAATGAGGCACTTAAAGTAGTAAAGGAGTTTTGCTATTTGGGGAGCAAAATAACTGATGATGGTCGAAGTAGAGAGGATATAAAATGTAGGCTGGCAATGGCAAGGAAAGCGTTTCTGAAGAAGAGAAATTTGTTAACATCCAGTATTGATTTAAGTGTCAGGAAGTCATTTCTGAAAGTATTCGTATGGAGTGTGGCCATGTATGGAAGTGAAACATGGACGATAAATAGTTTGGACAAGAAGAGAATAGAAGCTTTCGAAATGTGGTGCTACAGAAGAATGCTGAAGATTAGATGGGTAGATCACATAACTAATGAGGAAGTATTGAATAGGATTGGGGAGAAGAGAAGTTTGTGGCACAACTTGACCAGAAGAAGGGATCGGTTGATAGGACATGTTCTGAGGCATCAAGGGATCACCAATTTAGTATTGGAGGGCAGCGTGGAGGGTAAAAATCGTAGGGGGAGACCAAGAGATGAATACACTAAGCAGATTCAGAAGGATGTAGGTTGCAGTAGGTACTGGGAGACGAAAAAGCTTGCACAGGACAGAGTAGCATGGAGAGCTGCATCAAACCAGTCTCAGGACTGAAGACCACAACAACAACAACAACAACAACATGCTTTTCTCGCTTTGTTTCTGTATTTTTATCCAATCCCTGTGTATCCATACTCTGTCAACGTTGTGACGTGCATGGCATATGGTTATTTCCATTATTAAGGGTCCTTTCCGTTCCATTTGCGTATGTAGAGTGGGCAGAATAACGGTTGAAAAGGCTCTGTGCACCTCGCTGTTGTTAATTTCATTCCATCTGCGCGGTCCTTAAGGGAGTTACAATATGAAGGGCTTATTTCAATATTGGCACAAGTCCATTTTTGCTCATTCTGAGATACAGAGTCCTAAAGTTAAATGAGCACTGAAAAATCTGCAGTATATATACTTGAATATTTCTGGTATCTCAACTGCAGATTTTTCAGCGCTCATTTATTTTTAGGACTCTGTATCTCAGAATGAGCAAAAATGGACTTGTGCCAGTATTGAAATAAGCTCTTCACATTGAAGCCCTTCATATGTTCCTACGTAATTCACTTTTACTGGTTCTTGATACACTGTAAGCGTCTGCCAATGCGGGTTTTTTAAATACACTGTAGGTCAATTCGGTTTTTTAGTACTTCTTTTAACGCTCTCTCGTGACTCAAAAAAAAAAAAAAAAAAAAACTGACCATTCGCCCTGTCCTTTGTATACCTTCAGTGTACCCTGTCTGGTATGAAATGTTCTAGGACAATACTCGGAAGTATTTTTGTAAGCTGTCTGATTCGCTGTCTAAATGCTCTTATCTATTATCTTACCAACGAGGCGGAGTAAGCCACCAACTTTACCTATGACTGGTTCTATGTAATAATTTCATTTCATATCCACATACTTATATCCATATTTTTCATGAGCTGACTGATTACAGTTGTGTCTTATTGCTAACCGACTCTATATCCTAAAGTTTCTCGGAAAAGACGTCTTATTACTTACAGTTCCTCTTCAGTTATCAGCTCCAAGAATCGGTACCTCTTGTTTCACATGGCATGTCCAACGCACTGTGTTTTTCTCCTATTAATCACACTGGGTAGTTCTCCATCTCCATACTAAAGATTGTATTTTATTAATGTTGTTTTCTCTTAATGTCCAATTTTCTACTTCATAGAGAAGTATCCACAAAACGTGATGTTATAAGACGCTTAGACTTCAGGTAAAATCCGAACATGTCAGTAATTTTCTTTTTTATATTTTAAGAACACCTGTGGAAGTTTATACTACGACTTCAGTTCTGTAATATGCAATGGTTACGGCAATTAGAGTACTGTTAGTTAATAGCATCACTTTTGAATGTTTGCTCTGTATTATAAGAATTGTAAGTTAATGTTTATGCCCTGTAAATGTCAATTCCTGTACTTTTAATATGTACAAATGTTTTGTTTTTTTAGCATATAAACTGACTGAAAAAGGAAATGTCAGTACAAGAATCTGTAACATTCGATATTTCCTCTTCAGCACTGAATACCATAGTCTTTGTCTTAAAAGGTGTGTCTTCATACGTCTTCTATGCTGTAAAACATGGTTTCCATAGCATGCTAATGATGCACTCTATCTAACCGGCAAGATGATGGCAGGTCCTGATTGAGTACGTCGCCCCTTTCACGTAGGTGCTTTCTGGGAAGTATGCTTTCATCTGTTCACTGCGTTTCTTCTTTCTGCCTTCAGATAATTTTGAACCAGTCTTTTTAGCTACCCTGCCTTGAAATCATTCCATTTTCAATACTCTTTCCTGAAAGGCTTCTCTGTTGTTTACATCTTCTGTTTTTATACTGTTTCCTTCTAAATTCCTTTTTACTTCGTTGACCCAGCTTTTTGTGGGCTTCTTACCCCATAAATATTTGAAAATAATATTAGTTACCTAATGTCTTGCATTCGAAATAAATGTCCAAAAAACAACAGTCTTGTTTCTCTGGCTACGTTTCAAATATTTTGTATATTTTGGTGTATTTCAGCATTAATTCGTAATTTCCAACCTTCTGCTGTGTTTTGTGTTCTTAATATTTCCCTTATAATTCGCTTTTCTCATATTTCTGGCTTCACTACAGTATAGTAATCACTTATTTTTACATTTTTGGCTAGGCCCTTTTTATTGTAGGGGCCTTTGGTGATTCCATATGTTCTCCCCATTTTATGCATCCTTTCCTCTACTGAAGATTTTTCCAAATCATTTTCTAGGATTATTTTTTAACTCTTTCCATTTCGCTAATATCTGTTTTCAGAAATTTTGGAGCAGCCTTAACGTTTGTTATAAATTTTGTTTGTCTGCAGAAAACCTTAATCCAGTTCTGCTGACTATTTTTTCCAAGAGATTTATTTGTGTTATAGCAGATACCAAATTTTCTGAAAGTATAGCAATATCAGCCGGCCGCTGAGGGCGAGCGGTTCTAGGCGCTTCAGTCCGGAAACGCGCTGCTACTACGGTCGCAGGTTCGAATCCTGCCTCGCGCATGGATGTGTGTGATGTCCTTAGATTAGTTAGGTTTAAGTGTTTCTGAGTCTAGGAGACTGATGACCTCAGATGTCAAGTCCCATAGTGCTTAGAGCCATTTGAACCATTTTTTTATAGCAATATCAGCAAATGCAAGACAGTTGATTTCGATCTTTTTGCTTCCCCTTCCGAACCTTATGGGCGAGGTATTAAGTTCAATAAGCTTTTAGATCCAAATTTACGCTGATTTCTCTGACACATTATTAAAAAGAAATGGGAACAGGCCGTCATCTTGAGGTACACTTGCTCTTATTTTGAAGGCTGTGAACTTTCTCCTATGGTGCCTATACAAATTATTATTGTTCACTTTGGTTTTTCGCCAGTAACTGTTAATATACAAAACCAGTACCGTTTTCATTACAGTGACTGCTAAACATTAGCATCACTTCTCTATTGGTTCCATTATTTCACATGAGATCCTCGCGTCTGTCTTAGCGTCTTTCTTCCGGGTGCGTCTTCTTGTGTCTCACGCCTGATCTCGTGAAAATACGCAGAGGGTGACAGGAGGAAAACAAGCGCCTTCCATACGATCGTCAGAGAAGCGCAGTACTCTTTTGGACAGTTTATTTTTTATCGTACTTGTATAATCAAACACCTACATAGAAGGGGCGCTGAGTTGGTGGGTGAATTTATATATTTATTGACACACGTCTGCATTAAAAGCAATTGTGAAATGGCATCTAAGATATGCGAGAATATGGTGATCTTAAAAGTTGTACAATGAGGCATGTTACATCGTTGTCAGAGAAGTGCATTCTGGCGTCCTATCAAATACTCGTATCATCTCCGTACGACAAACACAAATTTTCTAAGAAAATACCCTCATCTATACTGTCATTTTTAACACACTGAAATATCTGAATGGTCGCTGCAAGGATGTATTTAATAGTAGCAATACAAATGACAAATAATAATAATAAAAACTGATTCCGTCCTTGAACATCATCACAAATGCGGTTCTACAGCCATCCTCAACATAGACCCCTCCCCCGGCCCCTGCAATGAAGTCAGGCCGGTGATCCGTTTAAGTCGCGGCTCTTCTTCGTTGCTCACACAGTATCGAGCGCTGTTTTGCACCAACAAGGAAGTCCGCACGGAATGCGATAAGCTGTTGAGCCCGCGCCGCCGCTGGCGCAGATGCCTGTCCGTCCGCCTGTCTTGTCTTCTGGTGTACACGAAACGCGCCGACAGAGGGAGGCCTTCTCTCTGTAGTCAAGAAACGCGCCGGTCACAAGAAGACGCATAAATCGCGGAACATTTCAGGACAGACATAGAGACGTTCACGAGCACACCACCGTACGGTTCTGCCCGCCGCATCGCCAGGAGACTGGGAAATATATTGCAGCAAGAGAGGTTTTTGCGCTTCTCGGTAGCTGGCGTTGCTGCGTGTCCGGTATTTACGTCTCGATCGTGAGCGCCGTGTTGACGACTGCTTCGTTCAACAGCCGGCTTCTTGTTCTCGCACTCGCGTGGCCTACTTACAGCAGTTTGCACTTTGTGCTCTTCCGGAGTTGTGTGTTGCATTACAGGGAGGCATCCTGCAGAGCAGGTGAGATCACACGGTAATGGGACCACCACCAACACCACGGCCAACCGCTGTGGCCGAGCAGTTCTCGGCCCTTCAGTCCAGAACCACGCTGATGCTACGGTCGCAGGTTCCAGTCCTGCCTCGGGCATGGATGTGTGTGATGACCTTAGGTTAGTTATGTTTAAGTAGTTCTCAGTTGAAGGGACTGGTGACCTCATATGTTAAGTCCCATTGTGTTTAGAGCCAAAATGGCTCAAATGCCTCTGAGCACTATGGGACCTAACATCTGAGGTCATCAGTCCCCTAGAACTTAGAACTACTTAAACCTAAGGACATCACACACATCCACGCCCGAGGCAGGATTCGAATCTGCGACCGTAGCGGTCGTCGGTTCCAGACTGTAGCGCCTAGAACCGCTCGGCCACTTCGGCCGGCACTTAGAGCCATTTGAACCACCACCATCACCACCACCACCACCAGCACTACTACTACTACTACTACCACTACCACTACCATCACCACCATCACCACCACTGCCACAACACCGTGAGGTGACAAAAGTCATGCGCTACCTCAAGTCGTGTCGGACCTCCTCTTGCACGGCCTAGTGCAGTAACTCCATGCGGCATGGTGTTAACAAGTCATTGTGTGTGCCCTACAAAAATATTGATTCATGCTACCTCTATAGCCGCCCGTAATTGCGAAAGTGTTAACAGTGCAGGATTTCGTGCAAGAATTTACCTCTCGATTATTTCCCACAAATGTTCGATTGGATTTACGTCAGGTGATTTGGGTGACCAAATCATTTACTAGAGTTGTCCAGAAAGTCCTTCGAACCATTTGCAACCAATTGTGGTGCAATGGTGCATTGTCACCCATAAAAAGTCCATTGTTGTTTTGCAACATCATGAATGGCTGCAAATGGTCTCCAAGTAGCCGAACATAACCACTTCCGGTGAATGATCGTTTCAGTTGGACCAGAGTAAACACAGCCCACATCATTATAGAGCCGCCGCCAGCATACACATTGCACTGTTGACACTTTGGGTCCATGACCGTGGGGTCTGAGCCACACGCGAAGCCTACCATCGGCTCTTACCAATTGAAATCAGGACTAGTATGACTAGGTCACGGTTTTTCATCCATCTAGGGTTCAACTAATATCATCACGAGCCCAGGACAGGCGCTGCAGGCGATATCGTGCTGTTAGAAAATGCACTCGTGTCGGTCCTCTGCTGCCATAGACCATTAACGCCCGAATTTGCCGCACTGTCCTAACGGATACGTTCGTCGTACCTCCCGCATTGGTTTCAGCGGTTATTTCACGCAGTGTTGCTTGTCTGTTAGCACTGCTCTCGGTCGTTAAGTGAAGGTAGTCGGCGACTGCGTTTTCCGTGGTGAGAGGCAATGCCTGAAAGTTGATATCTTGACACTGTGGATCTCGAAATATTGAATTCCATAACGATTTCCTAAATAGGATGTCCCACGCATCTAGCTCCAACTACCATTCCACGTTCAAAGTCTGTTAATTCCCGTCTTGTGGCCACAATGACGTTGGAAACTTTTCCACATGAACCACCTGAGTTCAAATGACGTCTCCGACAATGCGCTGTCCCTTTATAGTTTGTGTACGTGATACTAAAGCCGTCTGTATTTGTGCCTATCGCTGTCCCATGAATTTTGTCACCTCAATGTAGATTACAGACTTTTCAGGAGAGATTCACCCTAACGTTACCGAGGCCAAGTCGACCATTACTTCAAGCTCATACAAAGAAAAAGCGTGTTATGAATCAGCACACCTTCTTATTTTTCAGCCAATCCCGAATTAGGTGTTACGGTCTGTTCCGTCGTTACGATCTCCTTGTCGACCTTCGCACATTTCTTCTTTCAATAGCATTGTATCCTTTCGCCTGTCGGGGAAGTCTCTGACGTAACATATGTAGAACTTGCTTTTTCCGATCCATCTTTCGTTGAATTAATATTCCCGTTAAGTATTTTTAGAAAATACAGCGTAAGGACCAAGAAAATCATCAGTAACATAATAATAGAACAGGCGTCCCATCTCCAGTATCCAGGATGTGACAGCTTCTGAGGAAGAGAAAGACATAAATAAGAAAATTAATAAATACCAACATATACGTGGTACGATGAGAACATTCAAGGGTACAAAGAGAAGAGAAACTGAGAAGACATTGCGTAGAGTAATGGTACTACCAACAGTACTACATGGAGCAGAAAATTCGAATTAAGGTCAAAAGAACGACAGGCGTGTTGTTCGTTAGATCAGTGCAAGGTTGCACAAGTGAAGACAGAACAAGAAAAAAACAAAAAAAACCGGACACGTCGGAATAAGACTGGCCCTCTGAGAGTTCCATACAAACTTAATTATGCACGCATTCACCTACATGTTTTCACGAATGAGATTGCGATTATTACAATATCTGACATTAGTGCGTGTATCTTTTGACTGTATTGACTTATAATCTTAAATTTTTACACTGCCAAGAGACTGTAGACCTTACTATTTGACATAAATTTCTTTATATCTCTACCTGTTTGTCAGAAAAAGGGTTCTTAGCAGACGGACATACAGATGGACGGACGGACGGATAACAAACTGATCCTATAGGGCATCCGTTTTTACGGACTGAGGAAAGAAACCCTGAAAACAGTGAAGCAATAAGGAAAAAATTGCGGTACAGCTAAATTCCAATCATAGATCCTTTCATCTCATGAAACTGCGAGTTTAACTACAGCAATCATGCGTCGATTACATGTACATTAAGGAATTACGTAAACTTAATAGGCATGTCACTCTCAATAAACTAATTATGCCCACAATTCTGAAACTACAAATGTGTTACGGACGGATAGAAGTATCAGGCAGTGATACCAGGATAAGTACGTTATTACCATAAATGACCATTACTAAAAATCGCAATATGATGTTGGCCATTAGAACAAGCTATTTCAGGTCAGATTCGTGCGTAGCCCATACGATCAGTGAGAGAGACATTTATGTATGTGTCTCCGCGTTGGTGCCACCAGCAGAAGGATGACCAAAACCTAAAAACGTCTTTTCCCCGCCATGAGGATGTAAAATGTGTAATCATACAATGAAGGCTTTCACGAACGGATGGTACTGAACGAGGCAGGATTCGAACTTGTGACCGGAGCGGTCGCGCGGTTCCAGACTGTAGCGCCTACAACCGCTCGGTCACCCTGGCCGGCGCCCGCCCACACAGGGCGAGAACTTCTACTACTTGCCTTCATGCTTACTAAACTCTTCCTTGGCCAGCAAGGTTGCCAGATCTCTCTCCAATTAAGAATGTTTGGAGTATCACGTGCACCGTCCTCCAACCAGCTCAACATTTTGACTATCTAACGCGCCATTTCGACAGAATACGACATGATATCTCTCAGGAGGACACCCAATAACTCTGTCAATCAATGACACAGCAAATAACTGCTTGTGTTAGTGCCAGAGATGAACCAACGCGTTATTGACTTGTAGACTTGCTTAATTTGTGAAGCTCTGTCTCATGAATAATTTCCGTCCCATTCATGTAATTCCTTTGTTGTGTGTGTCTTTAATTTATTTATTTTGTGTTAGACTGTAATATGTTTCAACTGTTCTACACGCTCTCCGATTGTAGAGTGATTCTGAGACTCCTTCTGGGTGCTACAATTCTCACGAACAGTCGTGTAGATTACAGCAGGCTCCAAATTCTAATACTTTGGAGTCAGAACTGCAGAATCGAGAGTTGCTCCTGATTCTGGCGTTTCACCAGAATATGGTATCGACGGATGCCATAGTTGAGGTTACACATGATGCTACTCGGTGCCGAGCAGTTAGTTACGTGCGGTCACTAAGCTGGTAAGCGCCCCTTGCAACAAATCTCTAGAGCTCTCACAGTTAGTTAACAACTACCACACTCTGCTATCTTTGCGTAGTTTCCCCCCGAGTGCATTTGCAATTCGAACAATTATCTTTGTTTCCCATACTAGACTGGAAGTTACTTTGCCTGCTGCATCTTGTCGTTTCGTTCTAACACTCTACTGTCTCAAGTAAGCGAACTTCTATGTCTCTCTAATATTGCTACAATTCTAATATTTCCCCTTGTGTATCAGGACTACTTCCAGCGATTTTCTGGAATTCTTGATTGGTGGCCCTCATAATGGAAGAGCTGCTTCAAATGTTATCTGTACTGAAGGATGGCGTATTGAGAGCCTAAAAAGCTTGTAGAAATGTTATGGTGTAGGTTATGCTGATAAATAACTGTTCAGAAAAAAATTCGATACATTGCACCGTTTCCAAGCTAATTAGCATTGAAATTATCCAATAAGGTCGTTCAGGTCAGTTCAAGCGGCCCACCAGATCCATGGAGACAAGAAATTCTCTCTATAAGTAAGAAATTGATTATTTCAGAGTAAGGAAGGAAGGGAGAACTGGGGAATGTTCTGAAAGGTGGGAAGATATTTTTGCTTAGCGAGAGAAACAGGACACAAATTGCAGAGTATCTGAGAAGTCCGCATCAAATATTCAGTGATGAGGACGTAGAGCTCAAAAAAATAAAAAATAAAAAAAAAATCAAACGCATCGTTAAACATACCTTAGACAAGTAAGGGAAAAACTCATCCTGATTTAATGGCCGTATTAGAAAGCTGATCACTAATTAGAGAGAGCTTCATCTCAGATTCAAGAGAAGTCAAAATCTAACAAACAAAAGCAGAAAGAAGCGAAAGTGAGCGTAAGTAGAGCAATGAGAGAAGAGTTCAATGACTTTGAAAATATCATCTTGTCAAACAATCTGAGTAAAAAGCCTAAGAGGTTTTGGTCTTATTCATTTTATCAGGTACCATTCTGGCACCGAAACAGAAGATAACAGGGAGAAAGCCGAAATAATGAATTCAGTCTTCTGAAATTGTTTCACCGCGGGAGATCGTAACACAGTCCCTCCTTTCAGTCATCGACGGACGTCGAAATAATAGATATTGAGATCACCGATCACGGAATAGAAAAGCATCGTTTAGCAGTGGAAAGACATCAGGAACAGATGACATACGTATAAGATTTTATAAACATTGTGCGAAAGAATATGCTCCTTTTCCAGCAGCAGTTTATCTTATATCGCTGGAGTAACGACTGGAAAAAAATCCGGGATCATTCCCATTTCCAAGAAGGGCCGCAGGACGACACAAACAATTATTGATCTATATTTTTGACGTAAATCTCTTGTGCAATCATGGAACATGTTTCATGCTCAAGAACTATAACGTTTTTGGAGAACGGCAGAACTTTACGAAATTCAGTTAGCTCTCTTTCTCCATGAAATCCGTAACGTTGTAAACAACGGCGCCCAGGTTGATGCCGTGTTAAAAAGGAACGATCTTACCGAGTATCTGGCCAGATTAATGGTTGGATTCAAGACCGCTTCCAGTAGAAACCATCAGAAGTCCTTGATGCCTGTTCGCAGATGATGCAGTTGTCTATAAGTAAGTAGCAACGCCAGAGGACGATATCGATTTGCAGAATGACCGACAGAGGATTGATGAGTACCGGTAGCTCACGCTCTGGAAGTTGATCCTGAATGTAAATAAATGTAACACCTTGCACACACAAAGGAAAAGAAAGCCACAGTTTTACTGAGAAACTGCTGGAAACAGTACCTCCCGTAAAATATCTAGGAGTAACCATCCAGAACGACCTTAGGTGGAATGACAACATAAAACATATACACTATGTGATCAAAAGTATCTGAACACCACCAAAAACATGCGTTTTCCATATTAGGTGCGTCGTGTTGCCAGCTACGGCCAGGTACTCCATATCAGCGACCTCAGTAGTCATTAGACATTATGAGAGAGCAGAATGGGCTGCTCCGCGGAACTCACGGACTTCGAACGTGATCAGGTGATTGGGTGTCACTTGTGTTGTACGTCTGTACGCGGGATTTCCAAACCCCCAACCATCCCTAGGTCCACTGCTTCCGATGTGATAGTGAAATGGAAACGTGAAGGGAAACGTACAGCACAAAAGCGTACAGGCCGACCTCGTCTGTTGACTGACAGAGATCGCTGACAGTTGAAGGTCGTAATAAGTAATAGGCAGACATCTATCCAGATCATCACACAGGTATTCCAAACTGCATCAGGATCCACTGCAAGTACTATGAAAGTTAGGCGGGAGGTGAGAAAAATTGGAATTCATGGTCGAACGGCTGCTCATAAGCCACGCATCACGCCGGTAAATGCCAAACCACGCCTCGCTTTGTGTAAGGAGCGTAAACACCGGACGATTGAACAGTGGAAAAGCGTTGTGTGGACTGACGTATCACGGTAAACAGTGTGGCGATCCGATGGCAGGGTGTGGGTATAGCTAATGCCCAGTGAACGTTATCTGCAAGTGTGTGTAGTGCCAAAATTCGGAGGCGGTGGCGTTATGGTGTGGTCGTGTTTTAGGGGCTTGCACCCCTTGTTGTTTTGCGTGGCACTATCACAGCACAGGCCTACATTGATGTTTCAACCACCTTCTTACTTCCCATGTTGAAGAGCAATTCGGGGATGGCGATTGCATCTTTCAAACACTATCGAGCACCTGTTCATAATGCACTGCCAATGGCTGAGTGGTTACATGACAATAACGTCCCTGTTGTTGGGCTGCACAGAGTCCTGACTGGAATCCTGTAGCAAATCTTTGGGATGTTTTGGAACATCGACATCGATCCAGGTCTCACCGACCGACATCGATACCTCTCCTCAGTGCAGTACTCGTTGAAGAATGGGCTGCAATTCCCCAAGAAACCTTCCAGCACCTGATTGAAAGTATGCCTGCGAGAGTGGAAGCTGTCATCAAGGCTAAGGTAGGCCAGCACCATATTGAATTCCAGCATTACCTATGGAAGGCGCCACGAACTTGTAAGTCATATGCAGCCAGCTGTCCGGATAGTTTTGATCACATAATGTAGCAGGAAAAACGGGTGGCAGACTGAGATTCATAAGAAGACCCTTAAGAAAATGCATCTCATCCACGAAGGAAGTGGCTTATAAGGCGCTTGTTTGACCGATCCTTGAGTAGTGTTCATCAATATGGGATGCCTCCCACGTAGGACTGACACAACAGCCAACGAACAGTGACGCATTTAGTCCCGGGATAGTTTAGTTGGCGCGAGGGCGTTACTGAGATGCTAAGAAAACTCCAATGGCAGACGTTACTGGAGAGGCGTTGTGAATAAGGAAGTGGTTAACTACTGAAATTTCGAGAGAGCATTTTTAGAAAGAGCCGAATAACATATTACTTCCTCCCACATACATCTCGCGTAGCGACGACGACGAGAAATTCGAGAAATTAGAGCCAGTATTGCGGCTTACCGACAATCATTCTTCCCCCGACAATTCACGAGTAGATCAGGTTGCGGTAATCAGTTAGTGGTACTAGAAGTACCCTCCACCACACATCGTTAGGTGGCTTGCGGAGTAGGGTTTAGATGTGGATATAGCTGCATATGTAGATGAAAGGACTAACCCTAAGAGTTACAGTACTGCTTCTCCGGCTAACTTTAATCGAAATACCAAGAAATTTTAATTAATTTTTCCTCGGTTAACAAGTCGCGGATTAGAAATCTAAAGATTTGGGTTAAACAGGTTGTCGGTCCTAGAGATTTTTCTGGCAGCTTTTGCTTCTTTCACTTCTGGCGATTGCAACAAGTGACTGCTTTCATTTTTTTCTTTCTATTAAGCTTACCGCAAAGCAGTAAATCGTCTAGGAGCGACGTATAGTTCCCTATAATACAATTTTGATGCGAAGTTAACTTGGATTGCCTACATCTTTTTAAGAGTATGTCTAGATGGAGCCTTAAGATCATGACGTTGCCACTTTGTTCCAAAATCACTGTCAAGTTAATTTCGGTTCTATCTCTAACGACTCCGGTCGGCCAGAGTGGCCGAGCGGTTCTAGGCGCTACAGTCTGGAGCAGCGCGACCGCTACGGTCGCAGGTTCGAATCCTGCATCGGGCATGGATGTGTGTGATGTCCTTAGGTTAGTTAGGTTTAAGTAGTTCTAAGTTCTAGAGGACTGATGGTCTCAGAAGTTAAGTCCCATAGTGCTCAGAGCCATTTGAACCATTCTAACGACTCCCAATTAGAGAAGACAAACTCTAATGGTACTACAAACAAATGCTTCCACTTACACTTTTAAAAACTGAAAATAAAGTTGGTGAATAATTCAGACAAAGCTAAAAAGAGATAAAAATTTGATGAAGTGATAATCTAGAAGAGAGTCCAACAGAATCAGTTATTGATGTACCCATCTATGCAAATATCCTTTGACCTAAAACTTATCAAGTACCGCTGGCACTTAACGCAGATAACACGAACGTTAAAAATAGTTAAATTCCTGCCATATGAATTTAATTATTTGAGAAACAGCAACAGAATAAATGCTTAAAAGAGCTTTTCGAATGGGATGAGAAGTTCTCTGTAAACAGACTTGCTTTATTCGTAAAAAGCGAATAAATACCACGTTATAGGTTCTTTATCAGAAAAGGAATTACATCGAGGATTAATGGAGCTCATTAACAGTAACCAGTGAGTTGGGCGAAATGCTGCGACTTTTTTATGTAAATACTGATGAAAATATGAAGTGGAAGGATATTATTGAGTTTTCCAAAGACTTACTTTGAACAACGTTTGCCTTCACATAATTTCTCCATTTGCAACCAAGGGAATCAGCATTGGTACATATTTGGATATTTTCAGTTATTAATGTCTTACGGCATAAGTTTCAGGACTACTCATGTTGGATTTTTGAGCTCTGTTCCTGTGCATGCAGAAAATAATGGCAAACATTTTCTTCTTCTTGGAAGAAAAATATTAAACGTTGTTCTTGCAGTAAGGAGAACCCTGTCTAGCGTTATTCTATGGAACAGCTCATTACTTAAGAGAAAAACTATTGATTCTACAAAAGCGACCAGTGAGAATTATATGTGGCCATCACTCGCAATCACCTTGTAAACAACCTCTCCACAGGGCTAGACGTTCTGACTACATGTTCACAACTCGTTCATTCGCAAATGAAGCTTGTCACAAATAATCTGTCACAGTTTGGAAAGATAATAATGCCTAATGCCTACAGCAAAAAAAAAAAAAAAAAAAAAAAAAAAAAAAAAAAAAAAAAAAAAAAAAATCAATTTTCATCGCTAAAGCTTGCAATGATTCAGAGAGGAATTCAATATTGTAACGTAGAGGAAGGTGTAAGATGAATGACAAACACTAACTTCACTTACCGAAGGTTTATTCAGCGCTTCCACATACAAGAGCGCGGAGCGAACTGCCTCCGGCTACAACAAATACAGGATATATACAGCTACAGAAAATTACAGTAAAGTGATTCTTGACATTTGTGGATACATCTAGAATGTACTCGAACCGAATATAGAAATTAAAAATTTACGTTTCAAGTGAGTATGAACTCACAACCCTCCATGCAACAGTCAAGTATCATAACCACAACACTACAGTAACTGTGCTACTTAGCTTTTCCCACGACATTGCTCCCTCGTTAAGAGAACAGCGTCTCGGTGTTACGTCTTCCTAGTCCGGGAACGAGTCATCGGTCCTGCATACTCCGACTCCCGATGACTGATGTTTGCCCTGGCGGTGATCTTCTTAGACCTTACCTTGCCGCTACGTTTTTCGTTACCTTTCCGCTTGGTGCCTGTCGCTGGAGCTTCGAATTTACCCTGGGTTGCAGGATCCTTATAGGGCTTCATTCGAAGGACATGGACTGTATCTCTGATGTTACTTATGCAGTTGAAGATTTCGACCCCCACACAAGACGACGAAAGATCAGAGATACGGTCCATTATTTATTAAAAATATACAGTCAAGGTAAGTTTTGAACTCACGACCCTCCATGTAACAGTTTAGTATCATAACCAGTACACTACGGCGGCTGCGCTATTCGGCTTCTTCTGCGACAATATAGAGTGTGATTCATCTGCCCCTGTCCATATCGTTTTATGCAAACCCGTATGACAAACAATGTTATTGGTCAGTTCGCACAGGAGACGTGAAGCACATTGTCAGATTGTCGTAAATAACTGGAAAAGAATATGAACTCATCTTAGACTTATTGCACAACTTTTGCTTGTGGAACTACTTTAGCAAATTAGCGCGGCTAGTCATATATTAATCTTTTCATTGGGTTATATACGGGAAAATTGTTTTGTCCATACTTCCCCTATTGATATCTCTTGTTAATTTCGTTGTTTCCTATGGTGAAACATGGTGTACACGGCAATGATTCTGAACCAATTATGACATATCAAGTGCTATAAATGGAATAAACTTATTGAGACATCCAAAACCTGTATGACTTCACGGCTAATTACACAAAGAATGATTTGGAGACCCTTGGGAAAGTATGGCAGAAGTAAGGTCTGTCTTGGTCCAAAAACTCACAGCCAAGCCACATTTGTATTTCTTACAATATGATTCAATTTGCTAACAGTCGCTCGAAACTCAGAGTGAACGTAATGTATTACGTGGCTGTCGCCAGACTGAATTCCTTTCCTGATACAGACGTAGTGCGGGTTGCATAAATGTTCATTGGTAGCGGCGGCTGAGTCAACCTGTACAGTTGTAACACGCGCTTGTGCGTCTGCTCTAGCCCTCAGATAAGGAAACAAAAGAAAAATAATCAAAACTCTTGGTGCTTTATTTCAGATTTAGAACCGTTTGATAATGAACAACCCACTGCTATACTCATTTTTCTATCCAGCTTATTTGGAGTTCACGAATGAAATACGATGACCAATATTAGTACCAAATACACTATTATGTAGTGACAGTAGGTTTCCGGTTACATAAGTAGATATAGAAGCGGATTTTGCTTTTCCTTCGAGAATGAAGAACCTGCTGAAAGATAGCAGATTTGCTATGGTTCAAATGGCTCGTAGCACTATGGGACTTAACATCTGAGGTCATCAGTCCGCTAGACTTAGAACTACTTCAACCTAAGTAACCTAAGGACATCACACAAAATCAAGCCCGAGGCAGGATTCGAACCTCCGACCGAAGCAACAGCCCCGATTTCCTATGGATAAAGACGTACTGCAAATGTGGGATGGCGAAATTGGAAGTCAAAAAATTGGTGGTCAGGAGTTTCGACGGATGAACAAGAAGACTGAATGTTGCGATTTTCAAAAAGGGAAAGAAAAGTACGTGTATCGCAAAATTTCCTTGGTACTGTTTGCATGAGTATATGGGATGCAGAATAGGTCGCAGTAAAACAGAGGGTTTACAGACTGTAAAGCAGTGTTACGAGGTGCGAAATGGTCCTGGTGCAAAATAACCGGACATTATAGGCCATGAACCACACGATCACGCGACTCCCTAATGAAGCTATGGAAGTAAAAAGACAGTTACGCTCTCGTTCGGCTGTTTACGGCTTTAAAGGTGGGCTGTTAGATGAAAGCAAATGTACTGCCGTCTAGGAAGATATAAAACACCACTAAGGACTGCGTAAGAACGTTTTCTAATATCCCTGCTGTATTAAGCAATCTCTGACAAATTTACATTAGCTTAAAACCTTGACATAGCCCAGGGCAGTGTTCATCTGTTACCTTTAATAACATATTAACGAGTCGCCACGTACTGATCGAGCCGTAAGAACCTGTTACACGCTGTCGATCAAGCTGATGCCTTAAATGATGGAATTACCCTAATGAAATCAGATTCCGAAAGTGATGCATTTATGGAAAATCAGTGTTATACAAATCTCTATGAGCAGTGCGGTGCAGCTACACAAAAAGAATGATTTAACGATGATAAGAATATTAGTACAGCAGTTTTTATCCAGTAATGACAGTATAGTGATTCCACAGCTGCTGTAAATTGATCCTTACAAATATAAAATTATGGACAATAGAATCCCAGGGAGCACCTGCGTGCGGGTCGACCGCGGGAATCGTAAATCGCGTGGTAGCATCGCATTTTATGATTGCTAAACTGTAGGTACCCAGTGCGTCCAAATGTCCATCTCCGAGTTAGTGCGGACACTGATGGCGCCTCCAAGCAGAACAGCAACGCCAATCAAAAGCTTAACCACAAAGAATACTCAGCTACCCACTGAAAGCAGAACAGCGAAAAGCTATATGATCCTCGCAGGGATTACTGTCGAAAGCAGACGAAAAAGAGCGCAGTAAATCTATCTCTAACGTTTTGCATCAATCGAAAGACAGACTTGCCATCGAGAATCACTCCCTCGGCAACAGTTACAGAAGCCTCCACTTCCTAGGCATATATCTAGCTGCTGCATTTCACAGGGCACGGGAATCAGAGTAGGCTCAAGAATACAGCCATTGGACGATCAGACCATGTACAACGATTACCTGAACTGGTTAATCACGATACAAGTCAGTAAAAGTCTATAGCAGACGGGAGTACTGAGATAAAGGCGTTCTTTGTACACTTTTGAAATCAAATTGATACGCTAGTTAATTACATTGATCCATGGACGGTGCGGCTGGTCCCGGCGGAGGTTCGAATCCCGCCTCGGGCATGGATGTGTGTGCTGTCCTTACGTTAGTTAGGTTTAAATAGTTCTTAGTTCTAGGGAAGTGATGACCTCAGAAGTTAAGTCCCATAGTGCTCAGAGCCCTTTGAACCATTATTGAATTCGCATCCACGAAGTGCAAAAGGCTTCTTCAAAAGCTGGCCAGTGAAAACGATTCTACTTCCACTTCTGTGTTCGTAGTACGTAAGTGGAAATTTTTGTAAAAGACCTACTGTAATGGCTGTATGACGATTAATGTGCCAATATATTCTGAACCGAAGGAGAATAAAGAGATTTAGTTAGATGATTACAAGATAATAACAGAAGTTTTGAGAATAGTAATGGTACGGTAGCTATGAATAGGAAAATAGGCATAATCGTGTGTTATTCTTAGCAACATAGTGACTAAATTATTCTTCTGATGACGGAATCATAGCTAAAGCCAACCACCGTTTTATAGGTATACATTTCTACGTCATAAGCTAATTATAATGAAGTAAGGATAACAAATATGAGGTAATTGATGAAAGAGTAATAAATTTGAAGAAATATGAAAGAGGAGGAAGAATTTTAACTATTGGTGCTTAGTAGAATGTAGTAGGGAAGAAATAAAAGGGAAAAATGGTCAAGAATCTGAACTGGAAGGAAGAGACAGGAGAGGAGAAACTATGCTATGGGTCTTCGATAAGTTTGACGTACTTACAGATAATTCTATTTTTCGGAATCAAAAGAGGATAAACAACCTTAACAAAATGGTCTGGCATAGTAGGAAAAGATTTAGATACAAAATACTGAACTCTGTACCCTGACAGAGGTGTGGAATCAGACAGTAGGTTAAAATAAAATGAAATGTCTAAGGGTGAACTGGTTACCAGAACCCCACCAAAGACAGTTGTAGCAAGACCTAACAAGAACATCAGAAATTGTCACTGTTATCGATGAAAGAAGGGATAGAAAAAATCCCAATGATTACGTCGGAAATCAGAAATGGAGGTCGCATAATAAAAAACCAACATGAAATGCAGTTACGTAAAATCAAAGTATCAATTGTAAAAATGAAATACTTTTATGCTTGACTAATATTTTACGACTGCACAAAACGACTTCCTTAATACTACTTGCGATACGTGACGCCGTTGGCGCCTGTCGCTTCCCTGTATTGATTTAAAAACTCTGCGATCGACTTTATATTGCGAGTCCGCGTTTTCCCCTTTGGTCACTTTTCAGCTATTAAGGCGCACGACGCTGTGGGAGGAGGGCCGGTTTTGGTAGGTTAGTTGTCGCTACGGTGTGCAGAAATTCTCACTCATATCGACAGAAGAAGAGACAGCAAAAATCCTAAGGATTAGATCGAAAGTCTGAATTGGAGGTCTAAAAATTAAAAATCAACATTAAGTGCAGTTACGTAAAATCAGAATATCAACTGAAAAACTGAAATGCTTGTAAGCTTGACTAATACTTGTTTACAGTTCTGTGGGAAATACGTGGCCTTGACTATAAGCGGAAATCGAGAAAACAATAGTTACAACACGCGTATTCAAAAACTTACCGTGGCTTGGGAGTATTCATTACGTACTGAAACAACGGTATGTATTCCTTCCGTGAGTTACAGGGTAGTTTTATAAACCGAATTCGCATTACATCTTTGACATTACTGCAGGTGAAACGCCGAGAAAGGGAAGACGAAAGGAAATGATAAATCGCGATGTGAGAGGATAGATGACATTACTTCTGTAATTATAAAATCGAGTGAAATTTACAATGATCTTGTCAGTATGAGCCCGCGTATCATTGTGGGGTTGCACCTCCTCTAGGCTGGATTCATACACTGATTCGTGGACAGGTTGTCATACAACAGTTGTATCCTCTCCTGAGGCAAGCTGCCAATTGTTCAAAATGTTCAAATATGTGTGAAATATTACGGGACATAACTGCTAAGGTCATCAGTCCCTAAGCTTACACACTACTTAACCTAAACTATCCTAAGGACAAACACAAACACCCATGCCCGAGGGAGGACTCGATCCTCCGCCGGGACCAGCGGCACAGTCCATGACTGCAGCGCCTTAGACCACACGGTGCCAATTGTTAAACTGGTCTTGTTGCCGTGTGACGGAGATGATATCCGAGCTGATGTCACACATGTTCTGTTGCGGACAGAATGGGGATCTCTCTGGCCACGAGGGTATCTAGACATCAGCTCTAAGCTGGTCGTAGGTCGTGTTCCAAAAATGAACAGCATAGAGACAGAAGTGATGACACTTTCTGCAGAATCTGATCATCATTTCGCAGGACAATGCTCAAGCACGTACAGTGCAAGCTGTTACTGGTTTGTTTGACTGATGGTGCTGTCAAGTGCTATACCACTACTGCATTCCCCTGACTTAAGCCCTCGGAAGTTCAACTCGATTTCTAAGATGATAGAAACACTTCATGGCATTCGCTTCAGTACTGCTACAAATTCGTCGGGCAATAGACCGTGCCGCTCGAACTGTCAACAGAATGGCACTGCTAAGAGTATCCCACGACTTCCACATCACTGGTTATACACAGTGCTGGTGACTACTTTGAAGGTCAGTATAACTTTGAAACACGTATCTATTTTGTACGAGCTGTAAATAATTAGTTGCCACTACTAAAGTTCCAACGGCACTGTCGTCGGCAACACCTATACAAGACAAGTGTCTGCCGCAGTTGTTAGATCGGTTACTGCTGCTACAATGGCAGGTTATCAAGATTTAAGTGAGTCTAAACGTGGTGTTATAGTCGGCGCACGAGCGATGGGACACATCATCTCCGACGTAGCGATGAAGTGGGGATTTTCCCCTGCGACCATTTCACAAGTGTACCGTGAATATCAGGAATCCGGTAAAACATCAAATCTCCGACATCGCTGAGGCCGGGAAAAGAGCCTGCAAGACGGGACCAACGACGACTGAAGAGAAACGTTCACCCCGACAGAAGTGCAACTCTTCAGCAAATTGCTGCAGATTTCAACGTGGGCCATCAACAAGTACCAGCATCTGAAACATTCAACGAAACATCATCGATATGGGCTTTCGGAGCCGTGGGCCCAATCGTGTACCCTTGATGACTGCACGACACAAAACTTTACGCCTTGCCTGGGCCCGTCAACACCGACATTGGACTGTTGACGACTGCAAACATGTTATCTGGTCGGACGAGTCTCGTTTCAAAGTGTAGCGAGCGGATGGACGTGTACCGGTATGGAGACAACATCATGAATCCATGTACCCTGCCTGTCAGCAGGGGACTGTTCAGGGTGATGGAGGCACTCTAATGGTTTGGGGCGTGTGCAGTCAGAGTGATATGGGACCCCTCATACATCTAGATACGACTCTGACAGGTGACACGTACGTATGCATTCTGTCTGATGAATGGTTCCATTCATTTCCATTGTACGTTCTGACGGGCTTGGGCAATTTCATCAGGACAATGGGACACCCCACACATGCGGAATTGCTACAGAGTGGCTCCAGGAACACTCTACTGAGTTTAAATGCTTCCACTGGCCACCAAACTACCCAGACATGAATATTATTGAGCATATCTGGTTCAAAATGGTTCAAATGGCTCTGAGCACTATGCGACTTAACTTCTGAGGTCATCAGTCGCCTAGGACTTAGAACTAATTAAACCTAACTAACCTATGGACATCACACACATCCATGCCCGCGGCAGGATGTGAACTTGCGACCGTAGCGGTCGCTCGGTTCCAGACTGTAGCGCCTAGAAGCGCAGAGCATATCTGAGATAAATTGCAACGTGCTATTCAGAAGAGATCTCCAACCCCTCGTACTCACGGATTTATGGACAGACCTGCAGGATTATTGGTGTCAGTTCCCTCCAGCATCACGTCAGACAGTCCATCCAGGCCACGTCGTGTTGGGGCATTTCTGCGTGGTCGCGGGGGCCCAACACGATATGACGCAGGTGTACCAGTTTCTTTGGCTCTTCAGTGTAGTCGACACTTCTGGACTTCGGTTGCCTTTCTGCCTGTTACGGAGAAGTGCATCTCGAATCGTTTACACAGCTCCCATTACTGTATACGTGTAGGTAGTTACATTGACATCAGAACATGTCTCTTGCGTGATTGACTTTTTGTCAGACCATGAATTTTTTCCATTGCTTACATATTTACATTCTACCGAAAAAAGATAAGAGAAAACCTGCCACTTTTCAACCAATATGTTTTCAATCGTAGTCCACGATGTTTTAAAAACATTTCTCCGTTTTTACAGGACTATGTCTTCTACAAGAAATGAAACGGAAACTCGGAGCGAATTTTCATTTACGCAATTGGAAGTCGTCAGTTGATGTGGCTGGCGTCCATGGTGCAGCCAGTTCGTTCCCTCGTTCATTATCCAGTATACATCGAGCAGAAATGACGAGACCACAGCAGCAAAGTGCGTTTTGCGTTCTATGTTTCAACAGTACAGAGCACCATCGCACTGGCACCCGCACTTGAGCCATTTCTTAAGAGTGGTTTGCCTTAACGACAGATCGGCCGTAAAGGCCGTGCGAATCTCGCATTGCGCCGTTGGCCTCCAAGGTCGCTTGATCTCACGCTATCACTGCTACACGACTACACACAATTCACAGTTAAGTGCTTGCCAGAGGGTTCTTAGAATCGCCTTCATACTATTTCTCCACCGTTACATTCTCGAACAGCCCGCGGAGAAAATGAGCACTTAAATTTTTACATGCGAGCTCTAATTCCTCTGCTCTTATTTCGTTACGATGATGTCCGCCTCCATACCTGAATGCTCAGAGCGGCAGACTGCCATGCGAGGGGTCCGGATTCGATTGCTGGCCGGATCGGAGATTTTCTCCGCTCGGAGACTGAGTGCTGTGTTGTCTTCATCATCATATCATCCTAAACGAAATGCAAGTCGCCGAAGTGGCGTCAATTAAAAAGACTTGCACAAGGCGAGTGGTGTACCCGACGGGAGGCCCTAGCCACGCTACATCACTTCGATAATCATTTGTCCCTATGTAGAGTGGTGTCAGCAAAATAATTTCACGTTAGGAGGAGAAAGTCGGTCATTGAAGTATCACAGAAAGATCTCTACGCAACGAAAAACGCACGCTTTTATTTTCACGATTGCAACTTCTACTTGCGTGTCCTATCTGCGACATTCTATCACCTATTTCGCGAAAATACAAAACGAGCTGCCGTTCTATGAGCCTTTTCGATGTGTACCTTCAATACCACCTGGTACTGATGTCACGCCGGGAAGCAATACCCCATAAGCGAACGGTCAAGCCTAGTGTAGGTAGTCTGTTTAGTTGACCTGTTACATCTGTCTAAGTATTCTGCCAGCAAAATGAAGTCTTTGGTACGCCTTTCGCACAGTATTATCTGTGTTATCGTTTCAGTTCATGTTTTTCGTAGTTGTAATCCATGGGTATTTAGGTGAAATGACAGCTTTTAGATTTGTGTAATTTATCGTGTAATCATAATTAACACACTCATTTCAGTACTCATGTGGATAACCTGACATTTTCGACATTTACAGTCCGTTTTCAGATATCTTGTCTAAATTATTTTGCAATTGTCTTTGTTCTTCTAGTGACTTTACTAGACAGTAACTGACAGCATCATCTGAAAACAGTGATAGAGGCCTGCTTAGAGTTCAAATAGTTACTAAAGATTATAAACAACGGAGGGTCTATAATATTTATTTTGGTAACGCCAGTTACCACACCTGTTTTACTCGATGATTTTCCGCCGAAAAGTACGGAACGGGTTTGGCTACCGTCCGGATGTTTGCCTTGTGCCGCGGAGGGCACATTGACGTTTGTGGACGGCACACGAAAAATTGACCCTAAATGTATTAAGAAAAGTATGTCAGAGTCGTATGTCCATATATGTAAAATAGACAATGTCGTTAAATGGGATTATTCTTTTGAAAATAAAAGCGTTGTAGAACTACGCGTGAATGACACTTCACATCGCATAGATAAACATAAAGTGTATAATGAAGTGTATAATATATGTGCGATCCTCAACACGCGCTTTTAACAAAGTTATGACGTTTTTCACAATAATTTATTTACAATATGTGTGCTGTGGTGGAAATCAAGAACATATTCATCGAAGTAGGAAACCAAATGGAACACAACAAAGCAAATCGCCTGTACTGGAACGTATTGTCGAGCAGGCGACATGCTTTTGTTCAAAACATCTACGTAATGAAAAATATTAGCCATCTGAAGATGGGCATGATATCCCGAAATCGTTAGTTTTTGTGGCTGATTTCGTCATTCAGCAACCATGTTCTCAGAGACTATATTCCTTCATGTCAAATATACACTACTTGATCAAAAGTATCCGGATACCCACCAAAATATATATTTATCATATTAGGTGCATTGTGCTGCCACCTACTGCCAAGTACTCCATATCAGCGTCCTCAGTAGTCATTAGACATCGTGAGAGAGCAGAATGGGGCGCTCCGCAGAACTCATGGACTTGGACGTGGTCAGATGGTTGGGTGCCACTTGTGACATACGTCTCTATAGGAGATTTTCACACTCCTAAACATCCGTAAGTCCGCTGTTTCCGATGTGATAGTGAAGTGGAAACGTGAAAAGACATGTACAGAACAAAAGCTTAGAGGCCGACCTCGTCAGTTGACTGACAGAGACCACCGACAGTTCAAGAAGGTCCTATGTGTAATAGGCAGACATCTCTCCAGACCATCACACGGGAATTCGAGACTGGATCAGGATCCACTGCAAGTACTATGACAGTCACGCGGGAGGTGAGAAAACTTGGATTTCATGGTCAAGCGGCTGCTCATAAGCTACACATCACGCCGGTAAATGCCAAACCACGCCTCGCTTTGTGTAAGGAGTGTAAACATTGGACAACTGAACAATGGAAAAACGTTGTGTGGAGTGACGAATCACGGTACATAATGTGGCGATCTGATGGCAGGGTGTGGGTGTGGGGAATGCCAGATGAACATCATCTGCCAGCGCGTGTAGCGCCAACAGTAAAATTCGGAGACAGTGGTATTGTGGTGTGCTCGTATTTTTCATGGAGGGGGCTTACACCCCTTGCTGTTTTGCTTGGCATGTCACAGCACAGGCCTACATTGATGTTTGAAACACCTTCTTGCTTCCCACTGTTGAAGAGCAATTCGGGATGGCGAATGCATCTTTCAACACGATCGAGCATCATTTCATAATGCACGGCCTGTGGCGGAATGGATGCACGATAATAACATCCCTGTAATGGACTGGCCTGCACAGACTCCTGACCTGAATCCTACAGAACACCTTTGGGATGTTTCGGAACGCCGACTTCGTGCCAGGCCTCACCGACCGACATCGATACATCACGTCAGAGCAGCACTTCCTGAAGAATGTGCTCTCATTCCCCAAAAACCTTCCAGCAACTGATTTAACGTATGCCTGCGAGAGTGGAAGCTGTCATTATGGCTAAGGGTGGGCCAACACCATATTGTATTTCAGCATTACCGATGGAGGGTGCCATGAACTTGTAAGTCATTTTCAGCCAGGCGTCCGGATACTTTTGATCACATAGGGTATAGCGCAGTGAAATTGGATAATTTTTTTTTTTTTGCACGACTTGTAGTTTTCAGTCCTGCAGTATTTTAGAAAGGACAACTATTTCCGCCTGAACTGTTATTAGATGTGTTTGTTCACCACGATCGCGTTCGTGGCCTGCTAAATGATACTCAAGTGGCGGCTCTTAATGAAGTGCGTCAAAGCATCATAGCTGTCTTTAGGACGCTGTCCTCATGCCACCCATGTTTACATAGTCCACATGTATGATAAGACAGGAGCCTTCGTCATTTACATAAACGCAGCACTTTATACATTGATTTCTATCGGATCTGTTGTACCTGCGTACGTACGAGTATGCTCCACAGTGAATGCACCAAAAATGAAATGGTATAATAGAACAAAATACGAGACTTAAAAGAATTAGACCTCTTGACGAAAAAAATGAAGGAGACAGAAGACGCGCTCGGATATCAATGTAATTTCGTACAAGTGAACGCCTTTGGTGCGTTTGCAAGTGATTAGAGTTGCCATTCCTTATGACAGGTAGACCGGCTACTACGATGCATTTGTGTCGTTCGTGTTTAGTGAACAGCTATACAAGGGACATGAAAAGTGTCAGATGTTGATCGACTACTGTGAATGACGTGGTGAAGCCGTGCACTCGTGTGAAACAGCATTATCAGCACGTGACACATTCTGAAACGGGCCTCATTGTGGGTCGCCATTTAGCCGGCTGCCCGGGTAATCGGATCCGACAGTGGCCTAATGCTGGATTACATGGAAACGTGAGGTCAGACGTACTCGTCAGTCCAACTTCCTGTCCAACACACCTGACCACCACAACAGAGGAATGCTATGTGGTGCCGGCCACTGTGACCAAGTGGTTCTAAGCGCTTCAGTCCAGAAACGCGCTGCTGCTACATTTGCAAGTACTAATGCTGCCTCGGGCATGGATGTGTGTGATGTCCTTAGGTTAGTTAGGTTTAAGTAGTTCTAAGTTCTAGGGGACTGATGACCTCAGATGTTAAGTCCCATAGTGCTTAGAGCCATTTGAACCATTTTGCTATATGGTGCAACAAGGACGCATACGCACCTGCCATACGAGAGGAAGTGATGGGCTCTATGCAAAGTTCTGCTTTATCCCGCACTTTGATCAGAGACTAGCGGCAGTTGGACTAGAGAATTACCGTCTCATGCTAGGCTTGTGTTAAAAGAAAAAAAAAGGCTGCGTTTACAGTGGTTCCCCAGACTGGGAGCATGAATTGGTGATGAATGACATGGCATTGCGTACAACGGTGCATGAGCATCCTAAGCGTGTACAGCGGCCACCTGGGGACAGGTCACATTCTTCGGAAGTTTTGGAGAGGCACAACGGGGTTACTCCTGTTGTCATGGTGTTGGGAGCAATCGTGTGCAACTTTAGGTCACGGCTGGGAGGAACTCCCAGGGCACAAGGGTACGTCACGGACATTCTGCGTCCTCACTTATTACCTCTCACGCGACGCTGTCGTGGTGCCATTTTTCAACAGCACGATGACCGTCCACACAGGGTACGTGTCTCTATAAACTGACAGTGTAAAGCTGACTTACCTTCATAGCCACCAAGATCCCCGGATCTGTCCGTGATAGAACGTGTCTGGGACCAGCTCGGACATAAAACTACCTCCCAGTGCCGGCATCGAGTTCATCAAGGAGCAGTTAATAGCAGTTGTGGATTAGATTGCCTCAGGAGAGAATTGCTTTACGACACCCTTTCCAACTGAATTAGTGCATACATCAAGACTGCAGTAAGTGAAATATCATGCTAGTAAGAGATCTCATACTGTCAAGTATTTTGAAAATTTCGCACGATTTTGTAATCACTGAGGCGGCTTGTGTGACCGAGCGGTTCTAGGCTCTTCGGTTTGGAACCGCGCGACCGCTACCGTCGCAGGCTCGAATCCTGCCTCGGGCATGGATTTGTGTGTTGTTCTTAGGTACGTTAGGTTTAGGTAGTTCTAAGTTCTAGGGGACTGATGACCTCAGATGTTAAGTCCCATAGTGCTCAGAACCATTTGTAATCACTGAAACGAGATGACATACCCTACCAATCCGAGAAGTTTAATTTAATTTTCTCCTGCGATTGTGGGAGATACACTGTCGGTTACTGCTCATTTAATAACAGCCCAGGTGGAAAATTTTTCATGTGTGTAAGCAGCTCGCCGCGCGGGATTAGCCGAGCGGTCTCAGGCGCTGCAGTCATGGAATGTGCGGTTGGTCCCGGTGGAGGTTCGAATCCTCCCTCGGACATGGGTGGGTGTGTTTGACCTTAGGATAGTTTAGGTTAAGTAGTATGTAAGCTTAGGGACTGATGACCTTAGCCGTTAAGTCCCATACGATTTCACACACATTTGAACATTTTTTTGTAAGCAGCTCTTTTGAAATTTCCGTATACAGCAGAGTCAAGACTGTTGTAGATCGCTAACTTTGATTAGAAGACGTAGCATTGCGAGTAATGGTGTCCCTATACTAAGAGGGAAGCAATCGTAAGTTTCGATAACGAGATGAATAAAAGGAGGTCGCGCGCGCACGGAGCAAATGAATCCAGCTTCGACTCTTGGAAGGAGTCCAGGAGAACGTGCGTGATTACGGTCGGCTGACGGCCCTGCAATTAATGTGTGCAGCAGAGCGGGCCGGCTCTGCGGGAAAGGGGCGGCTCATCCAGATGAACGAGGCAAAAAATAAACAAGTGAGAAATAAGAGAAGAGAAATGATGGCAGATCGCCCTCATGCATCTAGGGATGACGTTTAAGACGGCCGTCATAAGAGGCAAAACAATCACCTTCAAGTAGAAGTGCATTTAAGAAGAAAAGAAAGTGGTAAACGGGGAGAAACAACATAGCAGATAAAAGAAAATAAAGATATATCAAGTAACATGATCGAAATGCGAGAAGAAATCTGATGTATAACAGAACTTAAAAAAGAAGTAGAAAACGAGTTTGAACGACCTGTCAGCCAAACGAGTAAAATGAGTCACCATGTAACTTGTAGCGTACATCGTAGTAAGCAGTAGTTTGTATCTCTCAACTGGAGCAGTCAACACACACTACAGCTAAACATAATGCATGAACACAGCCCAAATAAAAACGTTGTAAATCGTTAGATATATTGCTTGAGCGCCACTAACAGAAAGATGAAATAAAACTTGAATCAAGTCAGAAGAAAAATGAGACGAGATGGATTGCTGTTGAAGAGGAAAAGTAAGTAGAAAATAAATTTATACAAGTAAGAAAGATAATTTGTTCAACAATGGAATCCTAGAACCTTAGTGAGAAGACAGTGCAAGGGGATGGAGAAGTAGCATGCTAAATAAACGTAACGGAAAAATCGTGTAAAGCAGTTGCAACAAAGATGCAGAACTGAAGAACAGGTTGACACAGAACGAATGTGAAGTGTTTCTTTTTATTCTGCTCTTGTTTTCGGTTCTGGTGTTTGTTGTGATATTGTGAGGATGTAGAAACTTTTTTCTGGGAATTGCGTTTTGAGTTGCAGTGGTTTGAGATATTGTAACTTCATTTTTATGGCTTCCCTACTAGTGACTCCCTCTCTTTTCCTTCTTTCCTGCTATTACATTTCCATTGCAAGCATAGATAAACACGCATTTCCTTAATGGGTTAAATACACTCCTGGAAATTGAAATAAGAACACCGTGAATTCATTGTCCCAGGAAGGGGAAACTTTATTGACACATTCCTGGGGTCAGATACATCACATGATCACACTGACAGAACCACAGGCACATAGACACAGGCAACAGAGCATGCACAATGTCGGCACTAGTACAGTGTATATCCACCTTTCGCAGCAAAGCAGGCTGCTATTCTCCCATGGAGACGATCGTAGAGATGCTGGATGTAGTCCTGTGGAACGGCTTGCCATTCCATTTCCACCTGGCGCCTCAGTTGGACCAGCGTTCGTGCTGGACGTGCAGACCGCGTGAGACGACGCTTCATCCAGTCCCAAACATGCTCAATGGGGGACAGATCCGGAGATCTTGCTGGCCAGGGTAGTTGACTTACACCTTGTAGAGCACGTTGGGTGGTACGGGATACATGCGGACGTGCATTATCCTGTTGGAACAGCAAGTTACCTTGCCGGTCTAGGAATCGTAGAACGATGGGTTCGATGACGGTTTGGATGTACCGTGCACTATTCAGTGTCCCCTCGACGATCACCAGTGGTGTACGGCCAGTGTAGGAGATCGCTCCCCACACCATGATGCCGGGTGTTAGCCCTGTGTGCCTCGGTCGTATGCAGTCCTTATTGTGGCGCTCACCTGCACGGCGCCAAACACGCATACGACCATCATTGGCACCAAGGCAGAAGCGACTCTCATCGCTGAAGACGACACGTCTCCATTCGTCCCTCCATTCACGCCTGTCGCGACACCACTGGAGGCGGGCTGCACGATGTTGGGGCGTGAGCGGAAGACGGCCTAACGGTGTGCGGGACCGCAGCCCAGCTTCATGGAGACGGTTGCGAATGGTCCTCGCCGATACCCCACGAGCAACAGTGTCCCTAATTTGCTGGGAAGTGGCGGTGCGGTCCCCTACGGCACTGCGTAGGATCCTACGGTCTTGGCGTGCATCCGTGCGTCGCTGCGGTCCGGTCCCAGGTCGACGGGCACGTGCACCTTCCGCCGACCACTGGCGACAACATCGATGTACTGTGGAGACCTCACGCCCCACGTGTTGAGCAATTCGGCGGTACGTCCACCCGGCCTCCCGCATGCCCACTATACGCCCTCGCTCAAAGTCCGTCAACTGCACATACGGTTCACGTCCACGCTGTCGCGGCATGCTACCAGTGTTAAAGACTGCGATGGAGCTCCGTATGCCACGGCAAACTGGCTGACACTGACGGCGGCGGTGCACAAATGCTGCGCAGCTAGCGCCATTCGACGGCCAACACCGCGGTTCCTGGTGTGTCCGCTGTGCCGTGCGCGTGATCATTGGTTGTACAGCCCTCTCGCAGTGTCCGGAGCAAGTATGGTGGGTCTGACACACCGGTGTCAATGTGTTCTTTTTTCCATTTCCAGGAGTGTAAGTGCTTGCATAAGATACCTTCTTTCAGACAGAACACGTAAGTGAAAGTTCTACAACGATGATGATGGTCTCATTATAGAAAATAATCGTATAGATACTGACAGCGAAATTTCACGAGCAGCAGAGCAAAAAAGTAGGTATTTTCGAAACGACATTCAATTCAGGAATAATTTAATCGTGCAACTCTAAGAGTACTCCACATTCTACGATACTTTATTGTGTACTGTTCCCATCTCCATCACACTTGTTCTTGGATGTGAACACTACGTTACTTCTATCTACCCAGGGCCACAATTGTTCGTACAATCAGTTCTTTCCTTCTTCCCAGATTACTTCTTCCATTTTTTCACTCAACTGTTTTCAGTGTTCCTAACTGAAATCTCTGCGCTCTTTGAGAATGTTCTATTCTAGTTATATTTTTGTTCTGCATTCTAATACCTACATCATTTACCTTTCCTAATCCTTCTTGCTTCTGTTCACCCATTTATTCGTTATTGTTGACGAAGATAAAAATTTAAAAGATTGGTTTAGTTAACTTTCGTCCCCTCATGGATTTCTCTCGAATAAAGAATTTACCGAATTTCTGAATGAGTATGTCAGATCAACTGTTTCCATTTATCTGTCACTGCCAACTGTTTCCGACTTCGGAATTGTCTGAAGAATTTTCCTCATTTTTTCTCACTCCTTTGTCTCTATTTTATCTACCGTGAGTGTAGAGTGAATGAGACTTTGTTACTGCATTAATTTATTTGATTTGCCGCTTTACTTAATGCAGATTTATTTATCCTTGCAACATTACGGCCATACGGCCCTCTCTTACATCTAGACGCCATTCGTCATAACGTACCAACATACTCACTAACGGGCATGAGTCACAAGAGACCTTGAAGTGGTAACGACAAAAAGTGTAAAACCACTGACAACTACAGCATAAGCATACTGAAATTTAACTGTATTTGTGAAAAGCAGAAGAACAAAGATAGCATCCAGAGGAGGTTAGGAAAGAGACTGGAGAGGGAATGTGTTTTAGTATAGGAATCTTTGGAAATTTGGCTTAACATCTCGGGATTCCTCTCATCATGTGCAACTTTAATCAATTCACTGGTGTGATAAGTCCCATCTACTTAAATAATTGAAATTCATTCAATTTTCTGATTTGTGCGTGTACGAATCTTCGGTAATATACCACGGTATGTTCTGCACTCCGTTTAATCACGCCATTTTAAAAATAGGAGTAGTTTAAACAATAACTCGTTGCATGTCTTTATCAATCCGATCTGAGTCGATCTTAGCCAAGCCACTTTTCTGAACATGTTGGTTTTTGTTTCCTAGTGCGATTTGTGTAATTTTACTATGTCTATAACCTCTTCGCTCGTATTTGATCACGATTAAGTTAACGACAACAAGCGGGATTCTGCCTTTTTTCCCCCTTAGTAGCAACGTTACTACTTGGTACAAACGAACAGTTACCCTTGTGGATAATCGTTTACAGAAATGTTTTGGCTACTCTCCTTGCTTTCAGACTGTGATAATTATAGGTGTGCGGCCATATATATGTCATTACCCCGCTAAGGTATCAGTATCAATGGGTCACAGAGGAAATGTATCTTTCCTTTATCTGCGTCGTTCACGTCTCTCTTGTGATAGTAAGAAAAATATGTGTCTTTCACATATAAAAACAAACTGTTACGATAGTTCTTTACAGAGAAATCAGAAGGAACTCAAAACGAATAGTTCAGCTGTAAGGACAAATGTTTACCTACAGGCTGTGTCCAAAGAGAGCGACAGTACAGCAAATGAGAAAAAAATGTGTTATTGGAAGAGCGCGGAGGATAAGAAACAAGCATGCAACGGGTAAACTGAACGAAGTAGGTGTTCTGGTAGCTGGTGCTCACAGTCTTCTTTTTAATTGCAATAGAACTGCGTGTGGCTCTGGAATGAATCTGCAGCGTTTTTAGAATTTTGCGCCCAAGCTCCTTCCATCTATATCAAGTCTCACTTCACCAACAAATTAACCAGCGGGACTGCGGAAGACAAATGGAATTCTGCCACTCAGCTATGATGCAAAATCGAGTCATTAAGATTCCTCTTCAAGGAATCCCCTCTACGGGCGAAGCTATCTTCACAAATCGTGGAAAGCTGAATGTAAAAAATGCGCATTATCTGGCCGCTGAGAATCAACTCTGGGCAAGGCTATTTGAATATAGGAAACAGTGGACTGTGGCTGTTCAATGCGGGATTTTCGAAGACTACCTAATCGGTCCTTACTTCTGTGAAGAAAACTTAACGGGTAAAAGATACGCACAGTTTCTTATCGAAGTTCTACCTGTTTTGCTAGAGCAAGTACCACTTGAAATGAGTAGGTGTATGTGGAACCAGCACGATGGGTGCCAGGCTCGCTACTCACTTGTGGCTGGGGAGGAACTTATCAGCACTATCACGGTCGCTGAATGGGACGTGAAGTCGTTATTAGTTGGCTCTCACGTTCGCCTTATTTGACGACTCTGTATTTTTTTCTCTGCAATAAACTCGAAAATAGAGGCTGTGCACAAGTTCCGACGAGCAAGGACGATTTAAAACACCTCACTTCTGCAGCATGTGAAGTGGTATCAAAGGAATCTCTTCACTATCTCTTCTAGCATCTTGACTGCAAAAGTGTGACGCAGTAGACGGTGTGCCTAATTTTGCAATGTAAATGTGTATCTTCACATTAAAGTCATCACAAGAAGTTATTATTTAACTTTATTCATACGTCAATTACCTATTTCACAAATCCATTCAATTTTAGGCAGGTATCATTCCTTGAAGGTTCTAGCAGAAACAAGAGCAAAATCCTTACCGCGCTCATCTTGTGAATCATCCTTAGATGCGACATCCTTTGCCTTCCAGTTGGTGTCCGCACATCCATCTTCTGGTTGACACTGAGACAACAGCTGTTGCCGGCCGGTGTGGCCGAGCGGTTCTAGGCGTTTCAGTCTGGAACCGTGCGACCGCTGGTTCGAATCCTGCCTCGGGCATGGATGTGTGTGATGTCCTTAGATTAGTTAGGTTTAAGTAGTTCTAAGTTCTAGAGAACTGATGACCTCAGGTGTTAAGTCCCATAGTGCTCAGAGCCATTTGAACCATTTGAACCAACAGCTGTTATTGTATATTATGCCCTGTCTCCAGGGAACATAAAAGTGGGTGGCCCAGACCGGGATAATAGGGTGAAGATCTCAGCGGTGGATCATAGGAACAGTGTTGCAGCGGAAGACGATTCCCGTAGTTAGCGATAACATATTTGGCAGCAGGTCTGAAAGCTGCGAGGAGGCAGCCTCCCGTTGGACTCTTCTAGAGGCAGAAGAACGACCGGACGGACCAAAAGGCAAAAGGCTTAAGAGAAAAATTAAGGACAAACGACTTAGGATTCTGGATCTAGCAAAAAAAGGGAAAAAAGCAACTTGAAGTGAAAGAGGCCTAGGGAATAAAGGTGACGAAGTAAACAAAATACTAAAAGAAGACAAAAACTTATATAGTGAATATAATGTAAACTGAAAAAATTAAAGAGTACTGTAGAAACAGATTATATGATGACATATATTGGTGTTTGAACCGTGATTTATGTTCAAAGAATATTTTTAAGAATTTATTTTATTTACTAGCGATTGCGAGGGAGTAACTGATGAAATCGTAACCAAATTCCTTTTAACAAATGGAAATTTTATTCACTTTAATAGTGCCTAAAAGCATTTTTTTAAAGAAACAGATTTAAAATTATAATGAGAAAGCACCCTCTAAATATCAAAGTTACAATTTATTCAGAGGCAGAAAGAAACAAGTTTTGACTGTATGAGCTTTCGGGCAGAGAACGTTGCCGCTCCCTTTTGATACGGCCGTAGTTACGACCGCTCACTACAGCCTCTGAAAGACTACACTGGTGCAAATCTGCAACACACCAGATAACTTTAAACTAAGGGTCTTAACAATTTACACAAGCACACAAACTATGCACCCCTCGTAGGAGGGATGGAAATTATACAAAACACTACCGATTAAAATATTAACCCTGCCACCGAAGGTGCAACTTGATTTTAACTTCTAAGAAGTTAACTTCTAAGAAAGGGTGGCAACTTTATACACTAAAATGATCATTTAAAGAAAGCCCATGAAATGCAATGTTATATAAAATTCTACAAGGTTGGGCAACAATAGTTAAGACGCTCTACAATATACAGATACCGCCGCTCAAGATTATAGGCAATAATATCAAAGTTTGCAAAGATCAAAACATATTTCAGGTATTAGGCCGTTACACTCCAAACAATAAATTCGTTAACACACCAGCTCCGACAAACATGACAGAGGCAGCTACTAACGTACAGTAGATTGATGGGGAGATTACCGAACAACCCGAACCGCAGGTGGCTCTAACCCGCCCCTACTCCACAAGGGAAAAACAGACCACCCAATTTATAAACAACCACCTTACCGCGGGTGGGCAAACGGAGAAGAATGGTGGGATGACCCCAAAGAAAAACGGCTGGTGACCTCACCAAGAAAACAAGTAGAATTTAACAAGAGTAAATCAAACAACATATCACCAATCACTTAACTTCTAATAAACTGCGATTTCTCGAGATGACCTGGCGCAGCACCCCCAAATCGCTCTCCCGAACCGTCCACTGCCAGCCGCTTCAACGGACGCAGGAAGGCGCGCCGATATTCCATCTCACGGCGTCGCAGCTCGCACTGGCCAGACTGATGTCGTGGGTTGACTCCTGTTGCTCTCGTGTCGACCGCGAAGTCACTACCCCTCGCTATACGGCGCGGCCCACTGGACTCACGTGGTGACCTCACATGCGCCGACGCTCAAGACGGACAAGTCATCTTGTGGCTCAGTGTGCGACCGACCAACCGATCGATCCAACCGCCAATGACCATTGCCTGAGCAAACTCGAGCAGACTGGCGGCCTAACGCGCAGACTCAGATGCAGGAACTAAGCGCCGACGAGGCGACCACTCGCCGAGTTCTCTTACTGGCGGAGTGGAAAGACTCTCATTTTGCCAGCTTTAAAGGTTGATCCGAATGACAGACATACTAGCACTCCGAACGACAGACACTAACTGACTAACAAATGCGGACGAGAGACAGACTAGCAAGCTGGGGACGGGAGACTGACCCAGACTGACCGACTGGCGAGCTCATAGCGCCCCTTTAAGGCACGTGAACAAGCAACCTTTCCCCTTTCCCAGCAGAGGAACACACCAAAGCTGCGATTGCCACAGCGGCGCCACCGCCAGAAACGGAGGGCGACTGCTTCACAGTACGCGCTGCGGTGCGCTCTTCAAAACAGCACTTTTTACCACGGCTCAGTGTTTCTGAAAATAGAGGATTAGCAGTTTTAATGAATGATAAATAGAAAATTAGATAACAAGCTACAACCACATAAATGACAGAACTGTCACATGCATACTTGAAATAAACGGGGGATATCTCATTGTGACAGGTGAATATGCCTCAAGAGAAGAAAGAAAGGGGAGACCGAAAGCTTATGATACCCTTCAAAAACAAATAAAAAGATGATATAGTATGTGAATATCTAAATGCAAGAAATGGTAACCAACCGACAGCAGAAGTAGTTGGCACTTTCGGGAAATGAGAAATGAGTGGTAATAGACGAGAGTTAATATAGTCTCCGACGTAAAGTCAATTAAAAATAAGAACTCATTCTTCAGGAAAGAGGATATACAGAAATATGTATCATAATGAAATAGTAAGCAACCAGTTACATAAAAATAATTTAATTTCTTGAACGGTTTCGGGCACTTCAGTAGGTTAGGCATAACCTTTTGAAGAAGGGCACGAAGTGTCCGAAACCGGTTAATAAATTAAATTTCTTTTATGCTACTGGCAGCTTATTATTTCGTTATATACGACTACAGTTGCTGAAGATGGACGAAATACTAAATAAACATATATTATCAGCCCAACTCTTAAATCCGCCATGGATGTTTTATTTATATTGCAAAATCAGAAATGAAGCACAAGTGTAAGAGTTTACAGGGGAAAAGGCATATCTTCAGATCATTTTCTGCTAGTTTTAACTATTAACAGCTAAATGGAAGAAATTCTGAAAAAATAAACTGAGGGGAATTAAATAGGTAATGCAATAGATTATGCTTATCCATTACGGATATTTTAGAATCGTGACTGTATATTGAATATAAATAAGTTATACAAAACTGCAACCAGTCACTTTCTTGAATAATTATGTTTTATTCCATGAACCGGTTTTCGAACCTTTTCAGGTTCATCTTCAGATGGTTTCAGGAAGTTACATCAATATTGCTAGCATAATGCTGGGTGCTGGACTTATGACAAAAAGATGGGAACACACTTTAATGTATCACCATGACTATAGCTTATCTGTCGATGTGGATGTAAATTTAGTTTTTTACTTAGTGCGACAGTATAGGCGGCTTTTTCCGGTTAGTGTCTATCTGTCTGGCTCCATTTTGATATCCAGTTCTTATATCACTACACACACTTCCACACAAACTATATTAATCTACAGTCTGACAGCGAGACTTTTCCAGCATCCAGCATGCGCTTTACAACCGTTGCTTGTAACAAAGATCTCGGCAGTAAGATATGGCATTACAATCACTATAACTTTTATACATATACCTTTAGCTAAAATAAACAGAATCTACTCTTGCTAATACCCCAGATCATGTTACCATAACAAGAGAAATAAGTCAACCGTTCATCTGAAGACTTGTTATTAATTTAAATATAAAGGTCCGAGTTATACAGACAGCTGCATCTCACTGCAGATAGAATAACTATGTATCATTGATTCCTGGGTATTCATGTTAATGCAATAATGGTTAAAAATGCTACAACGTACCTCTATTATATGTAATATACAAATAGAAATAAGATGTCAGATCACGTGAAGTTTGTTCTTTCAGTAATTTATTTATTTATTTTATTTTGTAGTCTCATGTTATCCCCAGTCTGATTAAAATATTTGCTCTTATATTGACTTGTAACATGTAAAGAAGAACAAATTACATCTTTGTGCAAAGTAGGCCTATGCCATATCTTTCCGTCAAGATCTTTGTTACAAGCAACAATTGTAAAGCGCATGCTGGATGCTGGAAAAGTCTCGTTGTCAAAGCGTAAATTAATGTAGTTTGTGTGGCGGTGTGTGTAGTGATATAACAACTGGACATCCAAATGGAGGCAGACAGATGAATACTAACCGGTAAAAGCCGCCTATACTGTCGCACTAAATAAAAAACTAAATTTATATCCATGTCGACAGATAAGGTATAGTCATGGCGATACACTAAAGCGTGTTCCATCTTTTTGTCAAAGGGCCAGCACCCAGCATTATGCTAGCTGTGGTGTCACCGCCAGACACCACACTTGCTAGGTGGTAGCCTTTAAATCGGCCGCGGTCCGTTAGTATACGTCGGACCCGCGTGTCGCCACTATCAGTGATTGCAGACCGAGCGCCGCCACATGGCAGGTCTAGAGAGACTTCCTAGCACTCGCCCCAGTTGTACAGCCGACTTTGCTAGCGATGGTTCACTGACAAATTACGCTCTCATTTGCCGAGACGATAGTTAGCATAGCCTTTAGCTACGTCATTTGCTACGACCTAGCAAGGCGCCATTACCAGTTACTATTGACGCTGTAAAACATGTACCGTCAAGAGCGATGTTCACCTATTATGGATTAAAGTTAAGTATTCTACCAGTTACCAGTCTAAAATCCGTGTCCTGTTCCAGGCCTCACGCCAGCCTGCGTGAGCTTAAACGCGTGCCTTTCGGCTTCCTGTCATAGTGGATTGGCTGTCTTGCCAACCCACAACACTAGCAATAATGATGTAACTTCCTGAAACCATCTGAAAAGGTTAGAAAACCGGTTCCTGGAATAAAACATCATTATTCGAAAAAGTGACTGGTTGCAGTTTTGTATAACTTATTTACAGGTAATGCAATATTTTTGCTCGGCCAATTTCGGTTGAAAAAGATGATGAATTTGTTGTTGGACCTTGTGGAATACTCCCAATTCAGTCCTTGTAGTTTCATGAAATTCCGATACGTGGGGGGCGCTATGTGTAGCCTTCAAAACGGCGTCTACAATGGAGGAACGTTCGAAGCAGAGATCTGTCATTGAATTTGTTTGGTAGAAAACAGGCCATCGCAGATACTCATAGATGCTTGCAAATGGCTACGGAGAGTTGGCAGTGAGCAAAATCACGGTTAGTCGTTGCGCGAGGTGACTTTTCATGGCAACGTCGCGCAAACCCGGCCCAACCCCCGCGTGCCGACCGGCCGCACACTGCTGGGACTCTCGCGGTATCGGAACGCGCGGAGACTCTTATTCGAGGTGATGGACGGATCATAGTCAGACACCTCGCTGCTCAACTGGACGTCTCTGTTGTCAGTGCTGACAGCCTCATCCACCAGCCACCAGCTGGGTACTCAAATGCGTGTGCCCGCTGGGTTTCGCACCGCCTAACAGAAGAAGATAAAGAGCAATACAGGACCGTTTGTACGCATCTGCTTGAGCGTTACGAGGCTAATCGAGCATCGTCACAGGCGATGAAGCATGGGTTGATTACTTCGAACCGGAAACAAAACGGCAATCTATGGAGTGGCACCACACCATCTCTTCTGCGAAGAAAAAGTTCAAAGCCGCACCCTCAGCTGGTAAAGTCATGACGATGATCTTCAGGGACTCTGAAGGGGGTTATTCTGTTTGATGTCCTCCCTCATAGTGCAACCACCGCATCGAAGTGTATTGTACTACCCTCAGGATACTGAAGAAACGATTTGAGCTTGCTCGTAGTCACGTTTGTGGCAAATGAACGTCTACTTCTTCATGATAATACAAGGTATCACACACGTCTGCGCACGTAAGAGGAACCAACAAAACTTTATTGGACTGTTCTTCCTCGTCCACTCTACATCCCGGATCTCGCACCTTCCGACTTCCACCGGTTTGACCTAATGCAGGAGGCACTCCACGGGAAGCATTAATTGGATGACGGGGATGTTAGTGATGCAGTAAGATGCAGTAGAGTGGTGCCATGCTGGCACGCACGCCGTCCGTGTAAGGTGGTGTAAGGCCATCGCACTGAACAGAGATAATGCTGAAAAATAGATTTTTGTAGCCAAGAGAGTGGGGAATAAAATGGTGTATTGGAATCATGAGCACAAGCATCCTGCTTTCAGAAAATAAAGTGAGTTGCGTTACATACTGAACGTCCCTCGTATATTTACTGCAGGAGGAAGTATCAGAAACCGGCCGGACTGTTCGAGCGGTTATAGGCGCTACGGTCTGGAACCGCGCCTCGGGCATGGGTGTGTGTGATGTCCTTAGGTTAGTTAGGTTTAAGTAGTTCTAAGTTCTACGGGACTGATGACCTCAGAAGTTAAGTCCCATAGTGCTCAGAGCCATTTGACCATTTTTTTGGACCACGCGAAGATTGTTCGGATAAACAGGTTACAAACATTGAACACGATATGCACGGAACGTAGACTTTGGCCAATAAAAAGCTTAAAAACTTAAAATCATGCGGAAAGAGAAAACCCTACAATTAATGTAATCAGTTTATAATCTCTAATTTTTATTCTGTGTTCTTCAACACAGAATAAAAAATTATACCTTAAAAATAAAAAAGCCCGAATAAGTGCGAGGAGGGCTCGCGCACCGAGCGCTCCGTACAAACTTAATTAGATATCTGGATAGTTTATCCACACTGGGAACGAGGAAGTCGAAAATGTTTCATTGTTATCGACATTGATACTGGTGAGATATCAAAATATATGACATAAATGGCCGCTTCTCTTGATTGCGTTGCGTTAGAAATTTAAATTCTTTGTACCATAAAAAGACAATAAACCTTAGTATGTGACCTTGATGGTCTACCCGTTACTGAGATGGCGGGGTTTCAACGGCTGGACAGACAGGCTGACGGGTAACTGAGTAATCCAACAAATTATGTATGTTTGCAGGTGTGGACATTCAGCGGCCAAATAATTGTTGAAATTTATAGTGAAACCTTCTACTGTTATTTAATTTTCATAATTCCCTGCTAGGCTTTGACCTAAAATGGTTGCGAATTGTGCAAAATAAGTGACAGCTGAAGATTTCACCATGAATTTTAACGATCGTGCAAATGTTGCGGTTTCGGAGTTTGAGGTAAAGGACCCTAAGAAATGTGATATAATAGGACGGCTGCGACAAATAGGGAATAAGTGACTCACCAATGCAATAAGACAATTGACTCAACAATATTAGACGAACTTCACAAATTTTAAAGATCGTAAAAAGCTGCAAAACGTGCGACCCAAACGGAATGAATTTCGAATTTATTAAATATGGAACGATGCTGTGTGAGTTAAGGCTTTTACGCTTCTTCATTGAATGCTGGCGAAATTCTAAAGTCCCATCTCATTGGAAGACCGCAGAGGAAATTTCGATTTAAAAAAAAATGCATGTAACAATTACAGAGGTGTATGTCTTTCAAGTGCAGTTTATAAAACCTATTCAAATTATTGTATCATACCTTGAGAGCAATAGCAGATGTATCCCTGGAAGAAACACAATGTGGATTTAGTAAGGGGACAACCGAAAGACAATGATTTACGTATTAAAAGGATTTTAGAAAAAAAAATTCCGAAGTCAATCTAGGAACACATGTTGCTTCTATCGACTTTAAAGAAGCTTTTGACTCGGACATTAGAAAGAGATTATGGACAATAATGGAAGAAAGAGCAAATTCCATGAATCTTATACAAAAATGTAGGTTGAAAACAACCGTAAAGAAAGCCAGTTCAAAAACAGGAAAGATAATTATAACTCAAGGCGTCAGGGAAGACTGTAGCTTCTGACGGACACTTTTTATGGTCTATATCAAGGATCTCATAAGAAAATGGAGGAATGCAACTCCAAAGAATAAACCATCTGAACGCTGTGATACATGCAGATGATGTAGTTCTATTTCAGGATAAGAAAGCAAACATACAACATTCAGCGTATAGATTATTTGAACTAAGAAAATAATGTTACGATCTGGAAATATCCATCAGAAAACCATAGTTAAGGCTCACTATAGAACACACCCAGACAGATTAAAAAGTGTTATTGAAGACAAAGCACTAGAACACATCTCCTTTTTTAGATATTTTAGGTGCGATATCATCTTAAATAACGATAATGATGTGCAGAAAAAGTCGCTAAAATTCAGTGCATTAGTGGAACTATGAATGAAAACTTAAAATGCTCAAATGTGTGTGAATTCCTAAGGGACCAAACTGCTGAGGTCATCAGTCTCTAGACCTACACACTACTCAAACTAACTTAAGAACAACACACACGCCCATGCCCGAGGGAGGACTGGAACCTCCGTCTGGAAGGGCCGCGCAATCCGTGACATGGCTCCTCACACCGCAAGGCTACTCCACGCGGCAAATCAAAACTTAAAGAAGAAGACAAAGAAAGATGCAAAATTAAAGCTTTACAAAATAATTGCTCTGTCTCTCTCGCTGTCTGTCGGCTGTCAATCATGTACTGAAAGAAAAAAAGAGACAAAAGCAGCATACACTCGGCCGAAATGAGATTTTAAAGATTTGTCAAAGGCTGCGCAAGGGCGGATCCAGTAAAATATTACAGCATATGAGAAGAATTAGTAATATTTAAATTAAACGAAAAAGTGGTGAAAAGTAGGGAGAAATGAAAGCAACATCTTAAACGTAAAGGAGAAAACAGAATTTCAGTCATTGTAAATAAGTACAAGGCCCTACGACAAAGTGACTTCAGAAGACCGCGGAAAAGACAGTCATAAAAATGTTATGTCGGAACAAGCATATTACCTGAACATTCAAGTGAAGAACAAGGACAAGAATGTACTACTAGTGAGGATAACACCATCACCTGTATTTACTGGTCTTATTCATACGCAACGTATTTAGGTGTTTCAGCACACCATCTCCATAGAGGTGCCTGAAGATAGTGTGCTGAAATACCGAAACCGGTTGCATTTGAATAGAACCAGTAGATACAGGTGATTGTGTTTCCTTGCTACGTGTAAATTAAAAGTAATGTGTCAGTCCGACTACTTACAGCGAAGTGTGTAAGTACTATCGGTTTTAAATGAAACGTTGCTCCAATATTCCGCCTTTGTAAGTAGATGGTCTTAGCTGGGACGTCTTACAGGTCTGACGTGACATTTTTTTTTTATAACAACACGAACTTCAGCGTAAGACAGCGACCGCTTTGATGTTACAAACAGATAAATCCTAGTTTCTAAATATTCTAATTTTTCCGAAAGTAGTAATCAGATTTTGAAGAGTGAAACGACGTTGAATTAGTGTCTTTCAGAAAAATGTTCTAACAGCAGAAATTACTGCAATTTTATTTGAAAAAGGAAGTTGATATCCCTATCCATATAATAACATAGAAATAAAAAAGATTAAGTCTTGTAGTGCGGTCCTTTTCACTGTTCATACACATGAAAATGGTTTATCAGCTTTACTGTCAGGGATACTTTCACAGATTCTGTAATAATGGAGTCTCAAAAAAGTGTTGTTGTGGCCAGCATCATGGTTTTATTACACCCCGTTTAATGTCTAGTGGAAATACAGTCTTCGATAATAGCAGGGTTGCTTGGCTGTTAAAGGCGAGTGCAACGTAGAAGTTCAGTGCAGCGTTCTTTCACAGTGTGTGTGGTCTGTCCTTAGCAAGCCATACCACACTGACAAGGTATTTTGTAAATTCCAACCTTCCACAACAAGTCGTCCTTCATTGATCCCAAAAGGTCTGAATTCTTAGATGGTTTACGGGTAATCACTTTCACCTGAAATTTACAGAGGATTCTTGCTATTTTAAACGGAATATCGCGCATAAAAGGAAGAAAGGCTAAAGATTTTTCCGGCGTGTTCTCCTCTTTATCCAATTCCAGATTCTTGATTTTAATAGACAGTGGCCTATTGATCTGCCGGGTGAAATATTCATTTTTTCTGAACATTGTCTTTAAGTGGCGGATCTCTTTATGCAGAATATCTAGTTGTGAGACATGGTGACCTCTGTGTACGAGTGTTTCAAGCACGCTCATAGTTAGCGATGGGTGATGACAGCTTGGCGCTTGCAAATACAAATGAGTATTAGTGGGCTTACGATAAACTGAATGCTCCAGAGAGTCATCATTCTATCGTCTAACCAAGACATCCTAGAAAGGCAGAAGACCATCTTTCTCTATTTCCATAACGAACCGAATGTTGATATGAACGGAGTTGAGATGTTGAAGAAACTCTGTCAATTTATATTCTCCACGTTGCCACACTATGAAGGTATCGTCCATATGCCTCAAAAATACAATTGGTTTAAGGGCAGCTGATTCAAGAGCTCTCTCCTCGAAGTCCTGCATAAAAAAATTGTCCATCAAGGCAGACAGAGGGCTATCCATCGAGGCGCTGTCAGTCTGTTCAAGATATTCTTGGCTGGACATAATAGGCTGAGGACAGAGCATGTCAAAACAAAGAAGATATGTCCACCTGAAATGTTTTGCCAATTAGTGCTAAATAATTTGCGAGAGGGACCTTCGTAAAATGCGATACCACATCAAAGCTAATTAAACCGTCAGATCAGCTGAGACGGAGAGCCCCCAGTCTACTGAGTAAATCAGCAGAGTTACGGATGTGGTGTGAGCGTTTGCCTACCAACAGTCTCAGCTAAGAAGCGCGATGCTCGTTTGAATCATATGTATGAGCTCCAATATTGCTCACTATTGTACGTAATGGAACACTTCCCTTCTGAATTTTGGTAGGCCAGTCTTGGTAGTACAGAACCACCTTGTCTTAACACCTTGATGATCTCTTGAGGTAAGGCGAAAGAGTTCAGTAGTGTAGAAGTTTTCCGTTGCACAAGTCTTGTAGGGTCGTAATCAATCCTCCAATAGGTAGAATCTCTTAGCAGACCATCTTATCATCATACACTCCACGAGATAACAAAGCGGCTGCATTACCTTTGTCAGCCGCCAGTACCACTACATCTTTGTCCTCTTGTAGATTTCGTAGAGCAGCCCTTTCTGCGGAGGTTAAGTTACTATGTTGAGGAGGGGCTTTCAAAAGAGTGCGGTACGTTTCCCTGTTTATTTCTCCTGCTATGTCCAAAGGAAGGCGCCGTACGGCTTATTCAGCACCACTCACAAAATTTTTTAAAGGCTGTGCACTAGATGCAGGTGCAAAATTGAGTCCCTTGCATAATACAGGTAGCGTCGCCGCGTCCAGATTTTCCTCCGTTAAACTGACAACGGAACGTAGTGCAGTTATTTCTTGTAGCGACACCTGCTGTGGCACCAGACGATCAAATTTTTACATCTACCGAAAAACTGGATCCTAATGCATCCAACGAACTTGACCGAAGACAATGCCGTGATACAGGAGAAAGATGTTTTCCACCTTTAGATGTAACTGATTGAATTCTTCTGAAATGGCCTCCAGTCTGCCGCGCGGGATTAGCCGAGCGGTCTTTGGCGCTGCAGTCATGGGCTGTGCGGCTGGTCCCGGCGGAGGTTCGAGTCCTCCCTCGGGCATGGGTGTGTGTGTTTGTCCTTAGGATAATTTAGGTTAAGTAGTGTGTAAGCTTAGGGACTGATGACCTTAGCAGTTAAGTCCCATACGATTTCACACACATTTGAACTTTTTTTTTTTGGTCTCCAGCCTTCGTCTCTTGACAACTGCGTGACTAGCCTACTCAGTGTGATTTTAAGTGAACACGTGCTTAAGTAAATTCTGCTCTGGGTCGCAATTTCGGCATCAGGAACCCAAATTACGAAGAGCGGAGACATGAGAAAAAAGAACTAGCAGACAAATTTAACACGATTCTCAGAGGGATGGCCTACAAGTTTATTTCCTTCAGTTTTAGTTTCAAGTGACGGTGTGACGGCAGGGGTTGTATGCGACCACAGAAACAAAGTATGGACCAGAATTCCATCAAAGAATGGCAGCTTGTTTTGTATTATCACGAAATGTGGGAGAGAGTGATATGGATGTGATACATGACCTTGGATGGCAATCATTGAAACAAAGGCACTTTTCAATGCAATGCGGCGAGATCTTTTCACGAAATTTCAGTCACCGACTTCCCCCTCTGAATTAGAAAATATGTTCTTGACGTCCACATAGAGAGAAATGACTATCGTAATAAAACAAGAGAAATCAGAACTTGCACCAAAAGATTTCGGTGTTCATTTTCCCCAAGGGCCATTAGTGAGTTGAATAGTCGAGAAATAATCTGAATAAACAGCTGAGTGTGGAGATTAGTCATGTGAATGTAGATGTGTAACGGCAGGAGTATTCGTGTTAGCGTGTGTGTGTGTGTGTGTGTGTGTGTGTGTGTGTGTGTGTGTGTAGGGGGGGGGGGAGAGGAATGGAGAAAGAGAGAGAGATAATGTGTGTACGTCACTGACATCGTACAGAATATGTAAAGAGGCCTACAACAGGAATTGTAGTAAAATGTATAGCGCCGTTTTTGCTCTTGGCGACATTGCTCGTCTCGTAGCACCAAGAGTTTGCGAGCAACAGAATATTCAGATGACAGGACAATAACAGAGTACAGCAACTCAGCTTGACGTTCTTCTAATGGTTCTGCTTCTCCGCGTAGGGACAAATTACCCCCTCCTTTGTTTGTACAAGGAACAGGCACTGCCGTAATTGCCGACTGCTGCCGTACTCTTTTTGTACTCTCTGCCTGGGCGTTCGCTACCGGCAACCGTATTAGCTGAGCGAGAGGTTTCGTGGCCAGTGTGCACTTGTGTGTGTGTGTGTGTCCTGCGGACGCAGTAGCTGGAACCAATTATATTGGAACAGACTCGACGGAGCGTGCTACCGCCAACTCGCTATGGGCAGAATATAATTTTCTGTCATAATCGGCTCTGATCGCTTATGCATGACAGAGCGGCAAGGGCTCGGAAGGCTGGCCGCTCAGGTGAAATGGAGGCTCGGTCGAGTTATTCGCAGCATGTATAATCTGGAGTAACAGCACGAAGAGACATGGAGCGGCGATCATAGCGATGAAAATTTTGCTAGTTACAACGCCGATTGCCAATTTTCTGACCATGCAACAGAAAACTGGCAGCAGAAAAAGTGCAAATGTTGATGTTGTTGAGACAGCAACCAGCCACAAATTTAAGTTCGTTTATTCAAAAGGTACCGTTACCGATTTGGAATCATTACGATTCATCGTCAGACAGCTTTCATGCTTTCATTACAACATGTGCTGCGGTTTTTACTGATTAGTAATCCTAAAATGTAAATACACTCCTGGAAATTGAAATAAGAAAACCGTGAATTCATTGTCCCAGGAAGGGGAAACTTTATTGACACATTCCTGGGGTCAGATACATCACATGATCACACTGACAGAACCACAGGCACATAGACACAGGCAACAGAGCACGCACAATGTCGGCACTAGTACAGTGTATATCCACCTTTCGCAGCAATGCAGGCTGCTATTCTCCCATGGAGACGATCGTAGAGATGCTGGATGCAGTCCTGTGGAACGGCTTGCCATGCCATTTCCACCTGGCGCCTCAGTTGGACCAGCGTTCGTGCTGGACGTGCAGGCCGCGTGAGACGACGCTTCATCCAGTCCCAAACATGCTCAATGGGGGACAGATCCGGAGATCTTGCTGGCCAGGGTAGTTGACTTACACCTTCTAGAGCACGTTGGGTGGCACGGGGTACATGCGGACGTGCATTGTCCTGTTGGAACAGCAAGTTCCCTTGCCGGTCTAGGAATGGTAGAACGATGGGTTCGATGACGGTTTGGATGTACCGTGCACTATTCAGTGTCCCCTCGACGATCACCAGTGGTGTACGGCCAGTGTAGGAGGTCGCTCCCCACACCATGATGCCGGGTGTTGGCCCTGTGTGCCTCGGTCGTATGCAGTCCTGATTGTGGCGCTCACCTGCACGGCGCCAAACACGCATACGACCATCATTGGCACCAAGGCAGGAGCGACTCTCATCGCTGAAGACGACACGTCTCCATTCGTCCCTCCATTCACGCCTGTCGCGACACCACTGGAGGCGGGCTGCACGATGTTGGGGCGTGAGCGGAAGACGGCCTAATGGTGTGCGGGACCGTAGCCCAGCTTCATGGAGACGGTTGCGAATGGTCCTCGCCGATACCCCAGGAGCAACAGTGTCCCTAATTTGCTGGGAAGTGGCGGTGCGGTCCCCTACGGCACTGCGTAGGATCCTACGGTCTTGGCGTGCATCCGTGCGTCGCTGCGGTCCGGTCCCAGGTCGACGGGCACGTGCACCTTCCGCCGACCACTGGCGACAACATCGATGTACTGTGGAGACCTCACGCCCCACGTGTTGAGCAATTCGGCGGTACGTCCACCCGGCCTCCCGCATGCCCACTATACGCCCTCGCTCAAAGTCCGTCAACTGCACATACGGTTCACGTCCACGCTGTCGCGGCATGCTACCAGTGTTAAAGACTGCGATGGAGCTCCGTATGCCACGGCAAACTGGCTGACACTGACGGCGGCGGTGCACAAATGCTGCGCAGCTAGCGCCATTCGACGGCCAACACCGCGCTTCCTGGTGTGTCCGCTGTGCCGTGCGTGTGATCATTGCTTGTACAGCCCTTTCGCAGTGTCCGGTGCAAGTATGGTGGGTCTGACACACCGGTGTCAATGTGTTCTTTTTTCCATTTCCAGGAGTGTAATACGTAATTACAAGCACGTCACGAAGATGGTTGAGTTACAGATTTGCATTGGGATATGACTCACGTGAAATGTCGGTTTGTAGTAATTTTTTTCATAGTTTTCGTCCAGCAGACTACGTTTGTAGTTTTTGCCGCATTCACATCATTTCACACATAAACTTGCATAGTTGAGCGCTTCAGGTTTATCCCTGATCGCATTTCCACCATGTTTATATCGTTAAGCACGTAAATTTGTATCACTGAGCACTTCAGCTTAGTCACAGAACAGACTTCTAACATGCACCGCATGTTTTGATAGACACATAGTGTTTACAAACATATGAATGTCAAAGATGATTTGATATATCGAAATATTACAAAGATGCTACATGTTTGGAAAAAGATCAAATATTCACTTATGCAACCGAAACACCTTTTACACCAGTACACACACATATTGATTTTGTTGATATTAGAGCGAATACTGCTACAGTAATTATAAAGATGTTCCATATCAAAGCTTTTTCTTTTTTTTAATATGTGTAAGACTGTACATTACTTATTTACATTTAGCATCATGGGAATTGTAGTAACAGATAAATTTACTACTTGATCCGCAGATAGGTGTAGGAATACTATTTACTTTGGAGGGTGGAAATAAATTTTTTGGAAATTTTTCAGGAAAGGGGTGTCAACCAGCTCAGTTTGTTCATTAAGGATATAGTCTGGGGTGCCGTTTTGTGTGTGTATTTCTATTTCTTGTAATATATTCATACTGGCTCCCTTTTCTGATAAATGTCAAATTTTTAAGTTGTTCTCAGTGTTTCTCACTGAATGGTTTTCTTCAGCAATATGGGGTGCAAATGCAGATTTGTTCAAGTTGGCAAGCCTTAAAGCATCAATGCGTTTTTTTTGTATCTAATTTAAAAACTTCTACCTGTCTGTCCAATGTAGAATTTTCGGCGTGCATCACATTTGAGCTTGTATATTCCTGATTTACTGTAGGGGCTCTTGAAGGTGTTTACATCTTGGATTACTTTTTGTTGTAATTTATTATTTGTGGAAAAACTGATTGTGATATTTTGCTTTTTAAATAAGTTTGCCATTTGGTATGATAGTGGGCCTACGTATGGGAGAGCAGCATATTTAGGTTTGGCTTCTGTGGCACACTGATTTGGCTTGGAGTGCATGTTGTGTGGATTGCTGTTTAGTGGAACTGTATTTTTTGTTTGCATTTTGTTGTAGAGTTTTTCTACTATTGAGGGTTTATATCCATTATTATGAGCAACTGTTTTAATTATATTGATTTCATTTGTCACTCATTGGTACTTTTTTAATTCGATGTTCCGTGGCTCTGAAATATGCCATTTTTTGTTGGCGAGGGTGGTACAATGAGTTGTCAATACTGACATCTGTGGTGGTAGGTTTTCTGTAAAAACTAAATTGATGTTTATGGTTACTATTGCAAATCTTCAGGTCAAGAAAAAAAGTACAGTTTAGATGAGAGGTACTAGTTTCATAAACAAGAAATCCATCTCCCTATGAGAGCAAATTACTGTTCTGTATGACTAAGACATCACAAGGGAAGCCGGAACCGGTGCATACAATAATAATAAGATTAGAAAATTTTAGAACCAGTAATCGAAATACATTCTAAGGCAAAAAAGACGTACCAAGGAGGAATTATCCCAGTGGAACGAAAATCAGTCGACGTGTTGCACATATACAGGCAAACAAACGATTACAATTTCAGAAATAATATGGATGATTTATTCAAGAGAAAGAGCTTCACAAATTGGAAAAAAACTCAGTAATGCGTAGGTCCACATCTGGCCCTTATGCAGGCAGTTATTCGGCTTGGCATAGATGAACAGAGTTGTTGGATGTTCTCACGAGGGATCTGGTGCTAAATTCTGTGCAATTGGTGCGTTAGATCGTCGAAACCTCGAAATGTTTTGAAAGCCCTGCCCATAATGCTCAAAACTTTCCAGTTGGGGAGAGATCTGGGGAACTTGCTGGCTGAGGTAGGATTTGGCAAACATGAAAATAAGCAGTAGGAACTCTCGCCATGTGCAGGCGCCATTACCTTGCTTAAATGTAAGCCCCAAATGACTTACCATAGAGGGCAATCTACCAAAAATGGTTCAAATGCCTCTGAGCACTATGGGACTTAACATCTATGGTCAACAGTCCCCTAGAACTTAGAACTACTTAAACCTAACTAACCTAAGGACATCACACAACACCCAGGCATCACGACGCAGAGAAAATCCCTGACCCCGCCGGGAATCGAACCCGGGTACCGCGGATGACAACCAAAGGTGGCCAAGCGGTTCTAGACGCTGCAGTCTGGAACCGCGCGACCACTACGGTCGCAGGTTCGAATCCTGCCTCGGGCATGGATGTGTGTGATGTCCTTAGGTTAGTTAGGTTTAAGTAGTTCTAAGTTCTAGGGGACTGATGACCTCAGATGTTAAGTCCCATAGTGCTCAGAGCCATTTGAACCAATTTTTGAAAACCAAAGCGATCCTGTTAAGAAATGAAATGGCACCCCAGCCTTCATTGTTGGTCGTCAGGCTGTGTGGCTGGCACAGTCAGGATGGTATTTCCCAGCTGTCCGGGGCGTCACCACACATGTCTTCACTAGTCATCGAGGCTTGGTTCGCAGCGGGACTCATCACTGAAGTAAAGTGTACTCCAGTCAGTGACACTCCAGGTCGAATGTGCCTGTGTACAGAGGTTGCTGGCAGTCGGCTGCTGGGGATGCCGTCAGCTGAGCCTCCTCTCTGTGAATCGCCTGTTAACGGTCCTTCTGGTCACTGAAGTGCCAGTTGCAAGTCGTATCGGTGATAATGATGAATCTGGGGCTCTGAGTGTCTCGCTGACAATCGCTCGATCCTCTCACTCTGTCGGCAGCTTCCTTGTTGATGGTTCACCCATTGCTGCCAACATCGTCGAATAGTGGCAGTGCTCCTATTCAAATCTCGAGTGATTGCCCATTACTCCAACCGGCTTCTTTGAGCCCGGCTACAAGTCCTCTCTCAGATGCTGACATCTGGGAATATTGCTCACGCTTCTTTCTGCGAGGCATAGTTACTGTTCAGCTGACTACACAGAATGAAATCCACAAAGAATTTATGCCCTGGTATCGACATGTCCCGTGTTTAGTATCCCTACCACCTACGCGGTGAAAGTGCACTGCAGCATTACACATTCACCTATCGGCTGCCTAAGTTCAGAATTTTGAATTTTTCGTCGATACCTGTATGAATATCAATTTGTGACCAATTCACATAACCCATTTGTGGTGCGTCGGTTTTTTTTATTGTTTTTTTCTTTTCTTCCCATAAAAATTGAATTTTATAGAGACGGCAGAAATCTGCCATGATCGAATACAAACTCCAGTGTTAGGAAATCTTTTCCTGATGGTATTTGTCTGAAGTGTAGATTCACACAGAAGTGAAACGTGGAAGATAGTTTAGGTAAGAAAGGAACAGAAGTTTTTGAAGGGTTGTGTGATAGAAGGTGGATAGTTGTGATAACTAATACAACCTCTCCGTGTTTTGTATCATAGCGACGGGCAAGCCAGCATACTGCCAGAGACAGCGCAGCTACACGCCGAGCGGAATTAACTGCACACGCCATCTCTGTTAGGAAGTTTTGCTTGCTGTTTCGCATAGTAACTACGTTTGTTCACCGAGGACAGAGGTCCGGTAGGTCATGTTGCGAAGAACGTACCTGTGGCATTCGAGAAATTACTGCTTCCCATAGACCTCACGCTCACTAGTTCGCGTCTTCATAGTCGACACGTTCCTCATTTCTGCTGCTATGGTTTGTGGATGCCTAGCAGCCAGTATTTACTATACAGCCAAGGACCGGCGTAGCACGAAAGTGGTGAACAAATTTCGTTATGTGTAATTAAAGTACCGATACTGGTTGTGATTCCTGAAAATCCAAATTCTTTGAGCAGTGCCTTGTTACAGAAATTAAATTGATGATGAAGTCCTGTACTCCTTAACAGAGCGCAGGGGAACGATGCGGGAGACCCGCACCGTCGTACTAGGCAAGATCCTAGCGGAGGTGGTGTGCCATTGCCTTGCTCCGACCGTAATGAGGATGAATGATGATGATGAAGACGACACAACAGCACCTAGTCATCTCGAGGCAGGTGAAAAATCCCTCACCCCGCCGGGAACGAACCCGGGACCCCGTGCTCGGGAAGCGAGAACGCTACCGCGAGACCACGAGCTGAGGACTAGAAATTAAATTTGGGTTTTTCATTTAATGCTATTTAGCTTTAATTAGTCACTACCGTTTTTGTCTCAGATCTCATTGTGGATCGGTTTACTGAGTTACCAGGACATATCGGAGTAATTCCTAAGTCACTTGTAAATAGCAAGACCTTGCCGAAATGAAACTTTGACTCTTTGGTGCAGTCGTTGCTGGGTGTAGAAGAATTAATTATTTCTAAGACGTATGCTTCCTTTTAAAGTGCCATATGTGAAGACTGTCACGAAAGATGAATCTTTTTGGGTTGTTTCTTCCCTTTTAAACATTCGTATGTTAAACTGCCACTATTATTGTGACAGGAAATATAAAAACTTGTGTTATTCACAATTAAGGCCTGAGTGGCTTTTCGAGATCTTGCAGTTGTTGTCACGTTGTGGCTACGCAGTTTTAATTTTTATTATGTGTATGTTTTGTAGCAGCCAAAGGCCTTGGTAACACTGATTCACGTCAGAGTTAAACGCTGCCGGCCGTGGCTATCACTTGGATGGGTGACCGCCCGGGTCTGACGAGTTATATTGGAAAGCGGGGATGCACTCAGCCCTTCTGAGGCTAATAATTGTGTAGCTACTTGATGGAGAAGTAGCCGCTCCAATCACGAAAGCTGACAACGGGCAGGAGAGCGGAGTGCTGACCACGTGCTTCTCCTTATCCTCATCCAGCGACACTTGTCGGCTGAGAATGACACGGCGCCCGTCGTTACTGTTGAGCCTTTCGTGGTCTGCTCCGACGAGTCTAGTTTTAGTAGAATATCTGTTTTGAGCTGAATGAAAGGACCAAGCAATGTCTGGGCTAAGCTCAAACTGGTCACCTAATATCAGCGCCTGATTATTATCAAGCAAATGTATCCTCACGGAAAAAAATCGCAGGAGTTATGCGATATAAACGAGAGCTGGTAGGCTGTGTTTGTTTTCATGGTTTATTCGCCCGGAGACCTGCAAGGTGGATTTCACTGACCCCTGGTCATAGGAGAGCCCGTAAAGCCTGGTGCCAAGAACACAGTACATGGTCATTGGAACAGTGGTCCCAGGGTAAGTTCAAGGACGAGTCCAGATATAGTCTGAACAGTGATTCTCGCCGAGTTTTCATCTGGCGTGAACCAGGAACCAGATACCAACCCCTTAATGTCCTGGAGAGGGATCTGTATGGAGGTCGTGATTTGATGGTGTGAGGTGGGATCATGATTGGTGCACGTCTTTGACAGAGGAACTGTAACAGGTCATGTGTATCAGGACGTCATTTTGCACCAGTATGTCTGCCTTTTCAGGAATGCAGTGGGTCCCACCTTCCTCCTGATGGATGATAACGCACAGTCCCAACGAGCTGCCATCGTGGAGGAGTACCTTGAAACAGAAAATATCAGGCGAATGGAGTGGCCTGCCTGTTCTCCAGACCTAAACCCCATCGAGCACGTCTGGGATGCTCTCGGTCGACGTATCGCTGCACGTCTTCAAACCCCTAAAACACTTCAGGAGCTCCGACAGGCACTGGTGCAAGAATGGGAGGCTATACCCCAGCAGCTGCTAGACCACCTGGTCCAGAGTAGATCACGTACGTAACTAATGAGGAGGTAGTGAATATAAGTGAGAGTACAACCTCACCAGAAGAAGGTATCGGTTGACAGTATACTTCTGGGGCATCAAGAGACCATCAGTTGATGATGATGATGATGATGATGATGATGATGATAGTATTTGGTTTGTGGGGCTCTCAATTGTGCAGTTATCAGCACCTGTAGAAATTCCCAACCTTGGCACTGTCGCCACTTTCCCAAATTATGATGAAATGATGATGACAACACAAACGGCCAGTCCCCTGACGGAGAAAATCCCGACTTGGCCGGGAATGAAACCGAGACTCCGTGATCGAGGCAAGGGTGATGATACAAACTGTAGATAGAGACCAAGAGTTAAATACAGTAAGCAGATTCAGAAAAATATAGACTGCAGTAGTTATTCTGAGATGAAGAGGCTCGCATAAGATAAAGGAGCGTGGAGAGCTGCATGAAAAAGTCTTCGGAATGAAGGCCACAGCATCAACATCAACCGGAAGGGGAAAAGCATGTACCACTGCGCCATCCATCTGTGCATTATTCGAACTCATGTGTTTCGGTAATTTGGCTGTGGCCAGGACTGTCGGGATTACAAAGGGGTGTGGAACAGATGGTCGACATTATCTGTTACAATGAATTTAAACAGTTGTACTAAATACCAACGGGAATATTAACATGAGAAGATCTCGTGCGCGGAAAAATCGCACTTTTAGGTTCCCAATATATTCATCGTACCAATACAATATAATTTATCGTATACAGTGTAACTATCTGATAAACAACTTTGAGCGGTTCAGCCGAAGTCACTGAGACTTTTTTCACATCAATTTCAGTAGCTTTTCCTCTCAACATAAACGTTGCTTACAGCGAATCTTATCAAGACTACGCTACATATCAATCTATCGCCACAATCTTCAATCTAAAGGAATAAAAAAATGGTGTCTGTGGCGGTGGCAGTTTAAATCAACCATTAATGAAAAAATGTAACCATAAAAACATTTGCATAGATAGTATGATTGCTCAATTTAGGCGTCCAAAATATACCGTCTTGGTTGCAACCTTTCACTGGTAACGTAAAACCAGTCTCCCATAGGCTACCGGAAAAAGACACGTTGCCAACCTATGCACTACAGTCAAAAAAACGCCCTGGCAGCACTGGCCCTACTCTGGATTTACACCTTCACAGAGAGAAATAAGATCACTCGATACAATGTCAGCCATCTCTTTCAAAGAGTGCACTAGTAGTTTTGGAGCGCTGTAGATGGTACAAAAGTGCCAGGTAGTCATGTGACTCTTCACACTAAGTCATGGCAATGAAATAGTATATGTGCTACTCTATTTTATGGAATCAAGGCATTGAGATGGGCCAACATGAAGACATGACAAAATGGCTAAAAGGAGACATGACCATGCTGTGAAAGAAAATGGGCAGTTTGTCGGTGTGTAATTGTGAACAGCCTAATATGTTGCAACAAATGGTGTACTACTCGTAGACACGTAACACGGCGTAACAACAGCGGTTGTAAAAACAACGTAACCGACAGGGACTGGAGATGAGTGTCGGTCTTTGTCAGTGACAGTCGACTTCAAATCCAATGAAAATTGCTGCTGTCAGTGAATGCAGGTCCATTTCAGCCAGTTTATGAGCGGGTACTGCAAAATTAACTGGATGTATAGCACACTTGGAGTCCGGTTACTAACAAAAGACGTTTGCTCACAGAATTATACAAAGCTGCACGAGCTCAAAGGACCAAACAACACAGGAACTGGAGAGTAATCGACTGGAGGCATAGTGTGGTATGACGAATCGATATACGGTCTATTTCTAAATATACAAGCCGTCGAGTACACCTACAGTTTCATGAGGCGTTTACCTCGCAGTGTTTGGAATTTGTAGTTCAGGTAGTTCTGTGATGTTTTGATGGTGTTTCTCGTAACATGACCTGCTCCACTCATTGAGGTTACCGTGAATTTGAACCATGATATCTGCTTCAACATTCGCAGGGACACAGTGTTACGCTTCCTCCTCCATCATGCTCAGTATGCTGTCGTCACTTCCGTCTCCATAGATAACAACAGTCACTTTTACAGACCTGAACGCATACGAATACGTTCCTGGCTTGTCGAACACTCAGGCATTCTATCGCGCTCGACTTCGATCTTAATCCCATATAAAAGAGCCTAGGACTTTTTGAGACAGTGGTTGAAACGTATCTGTCAACTTCCCTACAATTTAGAACTTGACGTGATCTAACCATCAGTGAGCGGCGTCTGCCGGATATGACGTACGTGAAGAAACTTGTTGGCTCCCATCCTCTCTGAATCTAGGCCATTATCGAGGCTAAATTGTGTACTACATGGGATTAGTGTGATGTCTCAAGAGGATTAAAACGTAACCAGCATTTTCTACTACAATGCAGCTTCTTTGTTGGAAATCGACGACCTTGGTTGAGGTATGTAACTCAGCACTGTTGTATTTCCTCCACCTGAAATAATAGCTGGATCCATTTAACGTACGTCAGGCGGTGTTTGTCCAGTTACTCATATGAATGATTAAGCAAAAAACAATCAAAATACTTTTAAAACATGTTTTATTGTATCCGAAACCATCGAAGAGATGTGTTTACTGCCTGAAAACTGACGTCATACTGCTTCTATACAGCTACAGCAGTTGTTTCATGTATAGCTTCCAACAACAATAAAATTGCATTACACATTGTTCCCGTAAGACTTATTTCAGTTTTCAATGAAGATTCCATTGCTTTTACAAAACTGGTTATGGAATTTGGCTTTACAAGTCACTGCATTGTTTTTGAATTAGTTAGCATACTGAAATATTAGAATGTTCATGTGAAAATTACATGAAATATGCATTCATAACACCGTTTTAATTATTTTCGTTGACTGTTTTGTAAACGGAGATTGATTTTTATACCTAACTTACGTCCAGTGACCTTACAGTTAGCTGAATCACAATTAGTATTATTTTCCTACATACAAATTTTGTGACTGATAAATTGGACTTTCATTTACATTGATTTTAAAATATTTTAACTTTGTGATTTCATATCAATATAAATATATTACAATTCATCTTAACAGATTCAGAACACCTCAAGTTGACTTAGTTTCATCAGTATAACAGTCCAGTAATGTTGCAATACAAGATCTTTCTTGTGTGTAACTTTGAGCTCCAACTTAGAATCAAATACTTCATCATCGTTACAGTGGTTGGTTTTGCTAAATATTGTCCTATTCTGTTGCATTCCGAAGTTTATAAAATAAGGCATTAGGAATGCACATTGAGTATATGGAACCAAAGTTTATCAAATAAAGTGCTATCCAAATGTACTACCAAATTAATTTAATTCTGGCGTTTTTTTAACTCAATGAGTAGCATTCACACTACAGTTGAATAGGTAAATAACTTCAAAATGTAGCTAGTATTCATTTATAAAACAACTTTAATGTACATGACACTGCAGCACCTTTCACACACAAGCCACTATCAGGAAAGTCATATATGCAGAATTCTGATAGTCATATTGTCAGGCAGAAGATCTGAATTATAATTACTGTTGATGATATGTAAATAATTTTATTATTATGAAATATTCTACAGAAAGGTAGTCCATTCAAATAAGTATCAGTGTGTATTTTTTAATAACTGTTAGCTTCTTAGATTATTCACAAATCGTTTTGTAGTATAATATTCATTTGAAGGCATTACATAAGATTTATCATTAACAGTTCTTACAGGTTGTCTCTCCTTGATAATTTCCCATCATCACTTCTTGCTCTAATTAGAAACTTATGGTACAAATCATTTCAGGTGTGTTATCAGATGCAGAACATGTAAATTGAAGCTTGAATTGAAAATATGCTCTTACCTTGCATTACTTACAACTATGTCATAAGAACCTGAAGTGTAATCCCACAGCAGTTCAGAATTCCCATAATAAAGCTGTACTTCTTACATTGTAGTAGTATTCCATTGAGTTCATTACTTTTTTGGAAAAGGACACTGTAGCAACAAAAGTGTTTGATATGCTATAAGACAATACAACTCACTGCATCTTTTCTGCACCAATAACAATTTTCTAGTTTCATTACAGTTTGAACAAACCCACTGTTATGCCTTGATGATTTTACTTTAAATAGGCTATATGTGCTACACAATATACTCAGTTGGCACTAAATACTAGTCAGTAATATCACTTTATCCTAGATAGTTTCCAAAATTAATTGCTTCACTCCGTTCCTCACCGGAATACATGAAAGGTATAAGTTCATTAGATGTAGTTAGTACACTTCTTTATATTATTACCAGATTCACTGTAAACACAATACAAACTTTCATATTATTTCCAGATTCAAGCATAGACTACACAAGAAATGGTTATCATATACAAGAGTAAAGAATAAAGTTTCCTAACACATAGCAACATCATCATAGTCATCATCACCAGAATACTATTAATTTATTCTATACTTCTTCATAGCTCATCAAATCATGAAGAAAATCCTTACATGTCATCATCACAGCATATATATAGACATATCTCATCATAACATGATACTATTAATAGTCAACATCTCATATTTCAACATAAATGCAAAAACTTATTGTCTCTATATTATAAAATATTCTGGCCTTAAAGTATCAGTTTCAAACCATAATCATCCAGCACATGTTCAATATTTTCAAAAACGATAAAACCTCTTTTCCACCATAGCTCTCATCTTTTATAGTTCTCAAAGATTACACAAGTGGTCTGAAAAATAATCTCCTCACTCTAATTCTCTTTCAAAGTAAAATGTACTTGAGATAATAGATGAGTGTTATCAAAAATTAAAATTTTTACTTTAGTCTTCTCTTCTCATGATGAATCCTTATCAATACTCTCACTACAAGACTTACATTCCATAAAGATTAGTATTTTGTTCCTAACACAGATCCTGAGACTTTACAGTTAGCTTTTCTTAATTACTATTACATAGTTAGCTGACTGTTCTGGCACTTCTCAACAGATCAACTTTGTAATTATAAACTAAAAGAAAAATATTGTATGTTCTACAGTATTAATTTATTTTGTTGGCCAGTTTTTGGCTTACAGGACTGTCACTGACCTTTTAACTATCACCATGAAAGAAGATACTACATTTCAAAAGGCACTGAAAAAATGTTACACATCAAGATTGATGTAGAAACACAGAGTCAATATCATCTTTGACAGTAGAGACATAATGCAATTAAAAATGCTAAACAGCAATAAATATAAAGAGAACAAACCAGAAAAACATTATTAATGAAAAGACTACACCTGTATTATGACACATTCATTGTGACACAGCCTGTTTCATTCTTAGGGAATCATCAGGCTACCTGTAGTTAAACAAAATTTCACATTTTGTTTGAATGCAGGCAACCTGAAGATGTTCTAAGACTGAAACCAGTCATGACACAATAAATGTGTAATAACATTGCTGTGGTGGTTTTCATCAATCATTAATAATGGTAACAATCATTTGTGGTGTTGAACATGAACTGTATTAAACTTGAGGAGAGAGTGTGTATAAAACAATTTACATTAAATTAAAAATCCCAATAAAATGGAATTAGTGCATGATGTGAGTCCTGGAAAATAGCTTGAATAGGTATGACACAATAAATGTGTAATGACACAGCTGTAGTAATTTCCATTGTTCATTAATTTTAGTAACAATCAGCTTTGGTGCTCAGCATGATCACGATTATTGACATTAAACCCAAAGAAACAGTACCTATACAAAAATTTATATTAAATTACCAATCCCAATAAAATAAAGTTAGTATATGACAGGAGTACTGGAAAACAGCTTGAAGTGGTGTTACATATAGAAGGTGATAGATAAATAGAGTGAAAGATAAGTTGATAACTGTAATAACTGTCTCTATATAGAGAGTCGTGGTAACATAAGCAAATATATGAAATTGGAGGAATTAAATGGAACAGTCAATGTGGGAAATAATGGAAAACCATGAATATTGAGTGCAGTTTAGAAGAGGGAAGTACTGAGCTGTGTTTGGTTATTTAACATTAAACCAGGACTCTAAGCCCGGTTGTTTGTTGTTTTTTAGGGATTCCATCAGATTATATTTTTAGCAATTGTTTCCTAAGTGTAGGACGTAGGATCGTTGCTGGTAGCTGCAACAGTCACTCATTACCAGAGAGTGTTATACCTGGGGAAAGTGTACCTAGGAACACGTGATGTTACCTAGTCGGTGTTTCATTTTAGTGACTGATTTTAGAACCACATCAATGAACGTGCTCTATTAACCACCATAAGGAGTTTCTGGCATATTCTACTGTTTTTGCTATTGTGCGACATGGGGTTGAGTTTTATGCAGTGTCTGTAATTACTGTGGGTTCTGCATACTGAAGTACTGTATAATACAATAAATGTATTTGGAGGATATGGTTAATTCTTCAGTCACTGATTTTTATAGTGAGTAAAATTTGGTATATTTTTAAAACGAGTTACATAATGTGTGGACAGTTAAGACATACTTTGATGGTCATACAAAATCTTATGCCTTGAAACAGAAGGTATTCTGCCAGAGAACACGTTATATTTAGAAATGAACTGAGATTTCGTAATGTATTAACAATTTGAGCTTTCATAACGTATTAACAATTTTTGCTCTTCTGAGAAGGAAAAACTTGTATTTGTTGGAAATTTTTTTAAATTTGAAACTGGTTTTTGATACTATTACTTTTTAACTTGGTTTCACTCACTGATTGCTGCTGTGTAATGGATTGATAATTTAACACACAGATTCTCACCTGTATAACCGTAGGCGACACTTCTAGGACAGGGAGTTGCGCCTACCACAGATCGAATCGGCCTAGTGGATTAACAAGGTCAGGCGTGATGGGCACCCTGAATGTGGTTTTTATGAGGTTTCCCACATCCCTGTAGCTGAATACTGAACTGGTACTGAAGTCCCGCCTCATTTCAGTACCTTGAACCGTTTATGAAACATGACGATTTTCACGGCCACACGATTCATTAAGCACACGGATGGAATTGGGAATACCACACACGACGCGAGAGCAGCATATACAATCCAAAATCCTGAGAACTAAGAAAGATACCGTTGTGTTCTCAACTTAAAATACAATTTCGATATCTTGGCTACATTCCATACGCATATATGTATGACCGAAAGGGAACTATATGCAAAGTCTACAAAATTTGCATGATTCATGTTTACCTCCTCAGACTTTCAAAAATTTTATGTAGGCATTTACTTAGATTCGTTCAGCGCAGTAACTACGATAAATAACGAATTAAAATTAAGTCGTTTATTGAGAGTGAAATCAAAGTGTAAGATGTCAAAGATAAAAATTTTTCGCAGAATATTAGGGTGATAAGTACTCGTATTTTATACCAGCCGCGGGTCCGAAGACTCATAGCTATCGCTCTCACTGTCGCGCGTGCTACAGCCACAAGATTCAAACACTTTTGAATTAAAACGTCGTAAGCTGCAGTGGTGGACAGGTAGCTCCGCGGGCGTCGCTCAACTAAGACATTTCCGCAAATATACCAGCTGTTGTGTTCAGTCTTCTGAAGCTGTCGCGCGCTGTCGGTCGCTTCTGTCGCTCACATAGGACACCTCCGAGACTTGGGTCCAGCGCCCGCGGTAGGAAGGGCATCCGGTCAGGCGTTAAATTTACGTCGCCATATTCGTTAACAATCCTGCAGACCCTGCGCTGATGCGGGACAAATGCACAAGCCAAAGAGAAATATAGTTTTGACAAGATTTTCGAGGTTGCCACACTTTTAAATTTGAATAGAATATTTACTCATACGTACATGACCACGTTGTACCTTGGAATAGTTTTTCACAATTGGAAAAAACTTTACTTTTTCATAACAAACGTTTGTAATTTCAGAAAAAGACTGCAGCTCATATTAAGTGAATGGTATCATTTCGAGAACAGATGTGGCTAAAGGCGAAAATCTGAAAAGTGTTGCAAGGTACAACACTCTCCCCTACATGCTAAACGAATATGGAGTCGTAATTCTGCAGTCAGAAACATATACAGTATTCTGCTTTTCATTTATAGTTTATAAGAATAAAAAAAATATTGATTTGTCCCCTGTGACATTCATCGCAGCTGAGTTTCAGCCATCTTGCATCACCATGAAAGCTACAGGAACTTCGTCCTTGTATCTGAACCGTTAATGGCGACAAGCCCATACCTACACTAAACGGAATGGCTTAAAGATTCTTATAAGTTATGCTTCTCTACCCTCTGTGGAATACAGGCGAATGGTTTTCACAAAAATAGCCTGTTTTGTTGCTCTGCACTGTGCATCAGTGGCGGCACAATTACTTTTTATTGCGAATGGAGCCGTCTATATCTGTAATTGACAGTTGAAGCTACGCTTAGGCATAAGTTTTATTGCAATGACTCTAAACTTTGTTTTTAGGCAGCTTTATTCGTAAACATACATAGCAGTCGCAGACTGATTTGGTGACATTATTCCTTTTATTAACTGCGTGAAGATCGTCACAAGATGCCACGTCGTCTAGCCGGTATCAACTGCACACGTCGGTCACATCGAAGGTATTTCGGTTGTATAGGGTTTTCTTCGCTCCACCATCCCCTCCATAATCATCTTCTGTCTTACGACCTACATTGCACTTTATTTGTCTAGCGAGTCAAGTGCCTTTCTGGGTTATCTACTGTCAACACATTTCGCGGACTGTATTCATTCCATTGGGGAGCAAATTGTTTTTTCATTGCTTCTCGCTGGACTCACTGCCTTCATTCAGGCTACATTTCTAGAGTGTTTTGTAAATTTAATAAACAGTGTTGTCTATTTTCGAATTTTTCGTTACTTGATGTTGCAGTACAGATTTGTTTCACGGAGCTCTTTCTGTAAGGATGCGACGGGCAGAATGTCTGTTCCCCGTTTTCGTGTTTCCTACAGTCTTTCTTTATGTGCCATATGTACCAGGAACAGCCAAGAAGGGCCTGCATGCGTGAAGACGTTAGGTCGGCTATAAGAAATTCTCTCACTCCGTATCAGTAACTAAACTTTACTTTCAGACATCTGTAATGCAAAAACATGAAGTATAAATTTATCGCACTCATTTCAACTAGATGCCAATCCTACTGATCACTCTAAAAGCAGCACGGCCAAGTTAATGAACGTCTGCCGAACCTAAAACTGTGAAGAATTCATCAAAGGCACAGTGGCGAAATAAGGATGACAAGTTTATAGGAAGTGGAGGTTTTTTTTTTTTTAAAACTCATCATTCTTATAACTAGTTTGATGTGGCCCACAACAAATTCCTTTCTTCTGGCAACGTCTTCATCTCACTGTAGCACTTGCACTCTAACTCCTCAATTATTTCTTGGAGGTATCCCAGTCTATGTCTTCTCTTGCAGGTTTTACTCTTTACAGCTCCCTCTAGGACGAAGGATGTTATTCTCTGATGTTCTAACACATATCCATCGTCCTGTTCTTTCTCTTGTCAGTGATCTCCGTATGTTCCTTTCTGCCTCCTCATTCCTTACCAGTCAACCTTATTTTCAACATCCTTTTGCAGCACCAGATTTCAAACGCTTTGATTCTATTCCTTTCTAGTATTCCCACAGTGCGGCTAATACAGCGTTTTGTTTTGCGGTTAGAGTTTCTTTTCCCTTTCGACGCAGCAGATGTGATCTCGCTGAAGATGTAATAAATTAAATTAGTCGACAGTTGTGCTGCTAAAGTCGAGTGATCACGGCATCAGGCTCGCTCGCCCGTTCAGATGTCTCCCGGTCATTTAGATTGACTGTCCCCTGCTTTGGTAGATCGAAGCGTACGTCAGAAAGTTTCTTTTTAGAAGGACGAAATCGGATCCTGTCCAGGTCTTGTCCTATTCGAGTCTTTGCTCCGTCCCTAAGGATCTAGTCATCGACGGAACATTAAACCTTTCAAGTGCCTTTTGCGAAACAGGAAACAAGAGCTGAGCATAAATCAGATCAAATTTGATAGGGTGAGCGTAAATGAAGGTGCAAATTATTATAGCAGCATATTGTTGTAACATTTCTCGGCACATGACTCAACATACGCCACAATATAATGCTACATCACTGACAGTAACACAAATAAAATAGTATTTCTCTCTCTCTCTTCTCTAGACTACTGAAACGCAGGGCTAGAGATCCAGAGGGAAATGACACTGTAGCATCTTCCGTACAAAGAAACACGACTTCTTGCTTTCAAGGACAAATTTCACACCTGAATCACGTATGCAGCTATTTTAATGGTGTCTTGCCGACGAGGATCAAACAACCTGGCTTCTTGGAAGCGCCACAGCTTGTAAAAGCGTTAAGAAGCTGGTGGCTGCGTCATACATCACTGTGACCTCTTACCTCTGGACACTTTTTCTTATGCGCCTTAAGCACCAGCGTCCCCCCAGGAGCTTGTCCGTTCGGTCTTCCGAGGAAGGCCGACGCATTTCTGCTTTCTCAACAGCATCCGAAGGAATATGCGGTTCTGAAATTCTAAATGTTTTCCATCTATGCAGACTTTTCCGCATCTTTAATTAGTGGCTGTTAATTGAATATATCAAGATAGAAAACCACTTTTATATAATTAAAGGGCTTCTCTCTACTTACTTTGGCGCACAGTGGAAATATCCCGACGTTGTTACTAACAGCTATTCACATGAGTTTCACGTAATTAAAATTTTACTGCGACCGACATGCTTTGCATTAAAATGGAGCGAAGGTTAACCCATTTTTTGCCCTCAGCAAAATTAGAAGGTAGTCTCCATATCAGATCAAGTCATCATCTAGAACACAAAATTTTGAACTAACAAGTATGTTCCGTACATCCAGATCCAACACCTTTTGGAAATGGGAAGATTTCACAGCACTCAGTTTCATAACACACGCTTCAAAAATTTTAACCGTGTAGTTTGGACATCCGTAACATTCCACAACGAATCTGAACGTGGAAACAGAATTTCCGCCAAGTAATAGTACGAAATGGGGGAGAACTGATTCTACTTGCACATACCGCAGCTTTTTCTGTGGAAGTCGTATACTTCAAAATATTCGAAGTTCTTGAAAAGAGGAGCTTAGTCTGCGCCACTTGTTAAAACTTCATTCATCGTAGTTAGCGCTATTTTATGCAGTGTCTCTGGTCTTGTAATTGCCGTAGAAAATTTCACTATTAGTTACAGCAGCAATTCCTACAAAAGAAGTTCGTGCTTGTGACTTGTTGTTACTACTGTATGTCATCAATGGTTACTTTTTTTTTTTTTTTAGATGTAATGACATGTCGAATTCGGTCAGAAAACGTAATCTATAAAAATACACAATATGGGATTGGATGATCGGTAAATAAAGCGGTGCCAAATATCACCATCATGCCCTAACGAACGTCTTGTCATCTTCTGCTAGCAGAGTTCTTTTGATACGGCGTAGGAGTACCTGTAATCAAGAACATCGCCTGCGGAGTCGTAGTCAGCTCTTCGAACCGACAAGCTGCTAATTATTCGAGAAGCTTCTCAACTGCTCTCACGAAGCTGAGCACACTCCATTCCAGTCTTCCTTCCAACGAAAATCCCTGCCAAAATACGGCATCGAAGCTAGACCCTCCTCGTAGCAGTCACAGAGACTGACCGCTCAGCTACAGAAGTGGACCAAATCTTCATGCGCGGACGGTGTACTGCTTAGTGCTTACCCCCATGTTGTACGTCACTAGCCATAGCTCTCCACAGCCAGCCATGCGTTGTGCTACACACTCGAACAGGTTCGTAGATGCCAGCAAGATGACACGGTCACAGCCTTACAGCAACGAGCGGTGCGGGAAGAGAAGACGCCGTCCTCTGTCCCTACCTTCCTTCCCACCTTGGGCCGCCGTAACAAGAATTAGTTGCGGCATAGAACGGCGCCCAGCAGCGGCTGACAAATGCTGGCGCACAGTGGCTCTCCCCAGCTTTATGGCGCTCCCGCACCAACAAGCCGCCCTAAGCTTGCCGCCTAAAGCACCTAATTAATAAAGCCTACAGCGCCGCACATCTTACAGCAGATTTCGGAGGAACACCGTCGAGAACCGTGCCTGCTTAGTTTTCCTAGCGAGGTAGTTAAATGGCTAAAATTTTTGATTTCTTACCTGCTTAGTTTTCCTCGCGAGGTAGTTAAATGGCTAAAATTTTTGATTTCTTACTCATGTTTTATTTATTCGGTATCCTTGGGAGAGCCAGTCATGACAAAACTATTCTGCTTGTTGTTCAGAGTATAAGAGACAGTCAAATTAAAACGAGACAGAAACTTTCTGGGAGATTAAAACTGTGTGCCGGACCAAGACTCGAACTCGGGACCTTTGCCTTTCGCGGGCAAGTGCTCTACCAACTGAGCTACCCAAGCACGACTCACGCCCCGTCCTCACAGCTTTACTTCTGCCAGTACCTCGTCTCCCACCTTCCAAACTTTACAGAAGCTCTCCGGCGAACCTTGCGGAACTAGCACTCCCAAAAGAAAGGATATTGCGGAGACATGGCGTAGCCATTCCATTCTGGAAACATCCCCCAGGCTGTGGCTAAGCCATGTCTCCGCAATATCCTTTCTTTCGGGAGTGCTAGTTCTGCAAGGTTCGCAGGAGAGCGTCTGTAAAGTTTGGAAGGTGGGAGACGAGGTACTGGCAGAAGTAAATCTGTGAGTACGGGACGTGAGTCGTGCTTTGGTAGCTCAGTTGGTAGAGCACTTGCCCGCGAAAGGGAAAGTTCCCGAGTTCGAGTCTCGGTCCGGCACACAGTTTTAATCTGCCAGGAAGTTTCATATCAGCGCATACTCCGCTGCAGAGTGAAATTCTCATTCTGGAAAACGAGACAGATGGGAAAAAGTAAGTGAACTGTTTATTATTTAATAACGTGGACAGGTTGTAAAAATTGAAGCGCACTGTCAGGTCCGCAAGCCCAGGAATGTAGGCGGATAGCGTCATTCCGTTGAAGGTTAATGCCTGCCCACTCGTTGCCACGGTTGTTAGTACTATGCCGCAGAAGTTTCGCTGGGAAGCTGTCACACATCCTCTATGCCGTGGTGAGCTCTCCCCGTGCTATTCCCATGTTTCTGGAGCCCTGTCGTTGATTTGCTTCGGACGAAGAGGTGCACGCCTGGGTACAATGATGTTCCATAGGCAATAACACAAATTTTTCCATGAAGGCAATGGCCGTCTTGTACGCGCCAGGGTCGCCGAGTGTGCTAACGCGCTGCTTCCTGGACTCGGGTGGGCGCGCCATCCCCGTATCGAATCCGCCCGGCGGATTAACGACGACGGCCGATGTGCCGCCAGCCTGGATGTGGTTTTTAGGCGGTTTTCCACATCCTGCTGGGTAAATACCGGGCTGGTCTCCACGTTCCGCCTCAGTTACAAGCGTCGCAGACATTTGAAACACGTCCGCACTATTTCACCATTTACACTAGACGCAGAGAGTTGGGGGTACACTGATTCTGTCCTGGGGGGTACGGGATGGCGGCAGGAAGGACATCCGTCCATCCCTAACACTAACACTGCCAAATCCGTTGTAACGACCCTGCGATCGCTCGGGACTATGGCGTAAGCAGAAGAAAGAAAGAATGGCCGTCTTGTCTCTCATTGGGATAAATGTATTAACAGTTGTGGCTACTTTTTAAATAAATAGTTTGCTTACTTTTTTCCGATCTGTTTCGTTTTCATTTGACTGCTCGTTATATAGGACACAGACGAAATACCCTTAGTCTTTGAAATGAATGTAATATTTCAAGTACCAATGAAAGCAGGTACTTAAAGGTGTATTACCATACTAACAGTTTAATAAATGATGGTTACAAAATGTTGACATAAATTATTTACCGAAAATTATAAATACTGGCAGAGGCCGGTCTAGGTGAAGATCAGTTTGGGTTTCGGAGAAATAATGGAAAACGCAAGGCAATATTGATCCTACGGCACATCTTAGAATGTGATTTAAAGTAAGACAAACCTGCGTTTTTGTAGACTTTATTATGTAACAGCCTCCCCCAAGATCATTATGAAATGTCCGTGTATTTAAAGTGCGATTCAGTGCTTGCTAGGGCCTTTTATGTGTATTTTTATAGGTATCGTTCAGTTCAGTTTGCCTAAAAACCTATTCGTCTTTGTAGATACATATTGAATGTTCTGGAATGACGTATATTCTCGTGATTCTAAATAGATTGTTGTCATTAACAAAAATATATACATATGCAAAATTAAATACCAGATCGTGAAATTGAATTAATAAATGTTTAGCAACAAATATTAAGAGGCTGTGGAAATGTTAGCATAAATAACTGACGCCTCTAATTACCATAATTACAATTTGTAAATCTGTTAACACAAATCTCATTACGATTCAAAAGAAAAAAACAATCTTTATCCAGTGATGTAATTGCATTCAGTATTAATTTTTATGTAATTCATTGTAATTAATGATGCTTGTAAATTACGCAGATATTTACTTCTTGTTAGTTACACCACCCAAATTTACGAAATTCCGGTACTTGAGAAAACGTGTATATATTTAATTTATATAATCTGGCGAAGCACGATGTGTGTACTTCGAACAAATGTTAACAATAAAATCCATACAGTCACTAATTACGAAATTAAAGTAAAATCAAAATAACTATTGAAATCAGATTGTGAATTAATTTCACATACAAAAGCAAGATGATGATAAAAATATTATATTATTTGACATTATGTTTTATAACCTGTGCAAATGTAACGGCAGTTAGTTTAGATGAAACTTTTTTAAATTCTATGTTACATTTTGTAATAAATTAACAACGGTAGTGATCGTTAAAATTGTATTTAAAGTCAGTTAAGTTTTGTTTACTTCAAGAGGTAGCGCAGTTCAGTTCGGATGTCAATAAATAATTTGTCAAGCTTGAAATTTTCGTGATGTTATTGTTTGCAGCGTCAACAACATTGATGAACCACAGGCCAACGCAAGCTAAGTAGTAACGTTTAAAAGATCGTTACAACTTACAGAAAGCTTTTGAAAGTTTCGACTGGAATATACTCTTTGAAATTCTCCACTTAGCGGTGGTAGAACACAGCTGTGAAATCTTGTTAAAAACTGTAGAGAAATTAGACTCCAGTTATAAGAATCGAAGAACATGAATAGAATGCAGTTGTTGAGAGCAGCACAGAAAATCGAATACAATTTTCTACAAGGAGCTGTAGATTATGGAGAAGGAACAAATGCCGATGTCATTGTAATTTTGTTGGTGACAGCAAAGGACTTGAATTAACAGTTGGAGGAAAGTACCTTGAAAAGAAATTTCAAGATGAAAATCAACAACAGTAAAACACTGTTAATGGAATGTAATCGAATTAAATCAGGAGATTGTAAAGTAATCAGATTAGAAAATGAGAGTAAAAGTAGTTGATGAGTTTTGTTGTTTTGGGAGAAAAATAACCGATGATGGACGAGAATGTAAATGCAGATTGACTTCAGAAACAAAATCATATCTGGAAAACAGGGTTTCATTACCATCGAATATAAATTTCAGTGTTAGGAAGCATTTCTGAAGGTATTTGGAGTGTAGCTTTGTATGGTAGCGAAACATGAACGACAAGCAGTTCGCGGATAAGAACAGAATAGAAGCTTTTCTAATCTGATATTATAGAAGAATGCTTGAGATTTGATGGATATATGTGAAATAACATATAAGGAGGTACTGAATCAATGTGAAGAAAACAGAAATTTGTGGCACAACTCCATTAAAGTCAGAGTACCTTCTCCTAGATAGAATGTCGACCAGGGCTTAAGAGACCAACCCCCCCCCCCCCTTTTTCGTCTCTGTTAATTAAACCTCAGCAGAGAGGGTTGCTGCTTCTCAAATTCTAGATAATCAAATGCTTAGAAGTAATAATGGAATATTATGATCAGTTTCCAGTTACTACGAAAACTGAAATATGAGCAAGTTAAAGGAAACAAACAAACGTAAAAAAAGCCCATAGCAAAAGCTTGAAATATGAAGTTCATTTTCTACAGGAAGAAAGCATAAGGAGCTTATACCAGCAAAGACTCGCAGAGGAATTGCAAATGGTTGAGACTAAGGACAATATCGAAGAAAAATGGGAAAAATTAAAAACTGCTATGTTGAAAATAGCTATTGAAGTACTCGGGAAAAGTAAAGTATGAAACCGGAAAAAAAGTCTCAACGTTTGGAATACAGAAATAGCTAGCAATACTAAAGAAAAATAAAATGCTTATAAAGACTATTTACAAATTCGAACAAATGGAGCCTGCGAAATATATAAACAGAAAAGAAATAAAACAAAGAATTTAGTAAAAAGATACCATAGTGAAACCTGTGAAAAATTCATTGCTAATGTTAAAGATGACATTCACGGAATATAGAATATAGCATTCAAACTGACGAAGCATATGAATAAAACCGAAATCGATGCTGCAAACATTAATAAAAATAATAAAAAAACAATGGATACACCATTACAGAAATTTATGATAGTGAAGAAAGTAATTCTATGAAAACCGATAATAGCTCTGTAGATCCAATAGACATTAAAGAACTAAAAGCAGACTTATAAGTAACAAAAAATAGAAAAACTTCTGGCCTAGATGACTTTAATGCTGAATTAATCCAATATGGATGAACCATTTTAGAATTTTGCTTCCTCCATTTTTTAAATATGTGTTGGAAATACTGTTTTGCACCTGAATAGTTAAACGCAGCTGAAGTAATTTCTATATTTAAAAAGCTAATAGCAGAGACACAGGAATTTGTAGAGGAATAAGTTTACTAAATGCTGGATACAAAATCTACGGGTAAACTCTTAATCGCCGGCCGGAGTGGCCGAGGGGTTCTAGGCGCTTCAGTTTGGAACCGCGCGACCGCTACGGTCGCAGGTTCGAATCCAGCATCGGGCATGGATGTGTGTGATGGCCTTAGGTTAGTTAGGTTTAAGTAGTTCTAAGTTCTAGGCGACTGATGGCCTCAGCTGTTAAGTCCCGCCGGCTGGAATGGCCGAGGGGTTCTAGGCGCTACAGTCTGGAACCGCGAGACCGCTACGGTCACAGGTTCGAATCCTGCCTCGGGCATGGATGTGTGTCATGTCTTTAGGTTAGTTAGGTTTAAGTAATTCTAAGTTCTAGGGGACTGATGACCTCAGCTGTTAAGTCCCATAGTGCTCAGAGCCATTTGAACCATTTTGAACATCGGGAATTTGGCTTAGAAACGCACTTAGCATTTATTAATTTTGAGAAAGCCTTTGATAAGTACGAAGGCCCCTCTTGTGGAAAATAATGAAAGTAAAAGGTTTTCCTAAACATCTTGTTAGTATCTATATGTAAATACGAAACTAGTTATAAGTTCAGGTTTGAAAATGTCAGATGAAATTTTAATAAATAAAGCTATTCGATAAGGGTGCTGTCTATTACCTAATTCATTAAATTGGTATACTGAAGACCTAGTTATGAAGTAGAAAGATGAAATACAATTATGAATTAAAGTAGGATCTAGAGTACCATTAAAAATACTCTGTTATATGCTGGTGCCCAATAATTATACAAGAAACAGAAAATAATTTGCAAAGAACAGTACAGAGATGGAGCCAAAATAAAATATATTACAACTGAACTATATCTGTAAATAGGACCCAGATTATTGGCTTTTAAAGGTGAGAGTTCAGTCAGATCAGAAATAATAAATTTAAAAAAAATTAGAAAAAGTATCCCACTTGAATTATCGATAATGTGATATTAGTTTTAACTGTGAGAATGACACTGAGAAGAAGGTTAATAAATATCAAGGTATCTGCGGAACAATTGGAAGAAATTTAGGAAGAAAAACAAGAAAAGAAACTCAGATGAAATTCTATAAGGCTATGGCTATGCCTACTCTTGTATATGACTCCGGATCATGATTAATAACCAGAAGAAATAAAAACATAAAAAGTGAAAAAATGAAAGTCACTTACACAAGCAGCAGAGATGAAGTTCATGAGATATGTAAGACGCTATATAAAACGGATAAAATAAGGAATGAAACAACAAGATCAGATTTGAAAATATTTTCAGTTGATGACAAGATAGAAGAGAATAGAATGAAAAGGAAGGATCATGTTGATGGAATGACAGGAAACAGATTGCCAAAAAAAGATAATGAATTATCGGCCGTATGGGAAGCGAGAACTAGACGTCGTAAGAGATGGATGGATGGAAGATGGAGACCAGAACAGGTAATTGCAATACCGAATCCTCGGAAGGAGATGACGATGAACTTCACTAAACGAAAGGATCCCATCAACAAAGTGTGGGGGCTTAAAACTGGTGTGGGAGCTTAAAACAGTAAGCAGAGAGCAAGGATTGAGTACAGTAAATTACTTCAAATGGGTATGGTTGTTTTAGTTGTGGAGAGATTAAGAGGCTTGCACAGTTAAATTAGAGTGGAGAGAGGCATCAGACCGGTCTTCGGATTGAAGACCGCAACAAAAACAATTTGTTCATTTCAGCCTTGAGCGAAAAGGAAAGCTGCCAGGAAATTTACTTTCGTCAGTCCTTGTACAAGATAGAGTCAAAATTGTCACTACTCCTACGACAATGTCAAATGACCTGTTGTTCAGAGAAATTCCGATCACCAGACTAGAAAGCCTACACATCTAGGAACACGGTTGGAAGTCAGTTTGTCAAAGGCGGACAAGACACCAAACTTCAAATCTCCTATCGAATATTTGTACGCTCACTGAAGTGCAACACTTGCCTATAAAATAGGGAGAAAGCGGTAACAGAATTCCATGTTCATACATTGGACTGCCTTTTTATTCCCTTTTTGTGATTGTAAAGTAATACTGTTAGTCACGAAGTATCATTAACTCCTGAGTTCAGAAAATTAAACACTTCCAAACGCTACTACAGCCTCACAGGGTGGAAGATCCGCCCCTTATACCCAACAAGCGCTACTGGCAGGCTTCTTTCGATTTCGTGAGCTCCAAACTGCTCTATGAAATCGTTTTTAGCATTTGGTCCTTCCATTTAATTGACCTCAGGAATGGAATCCAGGCATTTCCACTGGCCACATCATGCTCCCGCTAAAGCTTCCTACCAGGCCTTCTCAAAGCTTATCTCCAGAGGTCCAAAGGGTGCTGGAGAACACAGGCCATACGCCATACTGCGAAAATTAATGGCCGTTGATCTCAACATAGAAGGCGCAGACAAGCCATTTTGAAGGAATTCAAAGAGTCAGATCCGTCATCTCCTGGGTGGCCAAAAACCTTCTCTCCCGCTGATGCCGGAAACTGGATCTGGAGTACTTAGTAACCAAGGATGCACCAGGAAACAAAATATTACAATATTTGTAGCAAAAGTCCATACGAATGTATGTCCTATCTTCGATGTCTCCTTGATGTTTTCAACAAAATAAAGCAAGATCGTATGTTGTCAGTGCTGTCACCATTTCTAATACTGGTAACTCGTCCTATGTGATACTACACTCCTGGAAATTGAAATAAGAACACCGTGAATTCATTGTCCCAGGAAGGGGAAACTTTATTGACACATTCCTGGGGTCAGATACATCACATGATCACACTGACAGAACCACAGGCACATAGACACAGGCAACAGAGCATGCACAATGTCGGCACTAGTACAGTGTATATCCACCTTTCGCAGCAATGCAGGCTGCTATTCTCCCATGGAGACGATCGTAGAGATGCTGGATGTAGTCCTGTGGAACGGCTTGCCATGCCATTTCCACCTGGCGCCTCAGTTGGACCAGCGTTCGTGCTGGACGTGCAGACCGCGTGAGACGACGCTTCATCCAGTCCCAAACATGCTCAATGGGGGACAGATCCGGAGATCTTGCTGGCCAAGGTAGTTGACTTACACCTTCTAGAGCACGTTGGGTGGCACGGGATACATGCGGACGTGCATTGTCCTGTTGGAACAGCAAGTTCCCTTGCCGGTCTAGGAATGGTAGAACGATGGGTTCGATGACGGTTTGGATGTACCGTGCACTATTCAGTGTCCCCTCGACGATCACCAGTGGTGTACGGTCAGTGTAGGAGATCGCTCCCCACACCATGATGCCGGGTGTTGGCCCTGTGTGCCTCGGTCGTATGCAGTCCTGATTGTGGCGCTCACCTGCACGGCGCCAAACACGCATACGACCATCATTGGCACCAAGGCAGAAGCGACTCTCATCGCTGAAGACGACACGTCTCCATTCGTCCCTCCATTCACGCCTGTCGCGACACCACTGGAGGCGGGCTGCACGATGTTGGGGCGTGAGCGGAAGACGGCCTAACGGTGTGCGGGACCGTAGCCCAGCTTCATGGAGACGGTTGCGAATGGTCCTCGCCGATACCCCAGGAGCAACAGTGTCCCTAATTTGCTGGGAAGTGGCGGTGCGGTCCCCTACGGCACTGCGTAGGATCCTACGGTCTTGGCGTGCATCCGTGCGGCGCTGCGGTCCGGTCCCAGGTCGACGGGCACGTGCACCTTCCGCCGACCACTGGCGACAACATCGATGTACTGTGGAGACCTCACGCCCCACGTGTTGAGCAATTCGGCGGTACGTCCACCCGGCCTCCCGCATGCCCACTATACGCCCTCGCTCAAAGTCCGTCAACTGCACATACGGTTCACGTCCACGCTGTCGCGGCATGCTACCAGTGTTAAAGACTGCGATGGAGCTCCGTATGCCACGGCAAACTGGCTGACACTGACGGCGGCGGTGCACAAATGCTGCGCAGCTAGCGCCATTCGACGGCCAACACCGCGGTTCCTGGTGTGTCCGCTGTGCCGTGCGTGTGATCATTGCTTGTACAGCCCTCTCGCAGTGTCCGGAGCAAGTATGGTGGGTCTGACACACCGGCGTCAATGTGTTCTTTTTTCCATTTCCAGGAGTGTATTTCCTGAGTAAGTAATACAATGAAAACCTAACAATTTATCTCTGACAGAAAAGGCGAAATAAGACGCAAGGCTTATAGAAAGTCTTTTTGTAATGGTTGCTAATTCCTTAGAAAGAGGGAGCATAACTGAACGAGGTTCTTTCTTTATGCATCTCATCTTCGTCTTCATTGAAACTAGTACCACATAATAAAACTGTAACATAAATTTCCATTATAAATACGTCAAGGATAAAGAAATGCACGGTCCTGACACCACCACCTATGTTCGACGTCAACGTGCAATAACGACTCACAGAGGGCAGGTGGTAGCACTAGCAGTGGAGGTTATATAAGCGTGGATGGAGGCGGGGTGGGAAGCGGAAAAACAGTGCAGTCGTTAATGTGCATAATGTGGACATGGAGCGTTTCGTCCCACGTCCAAAAACTTCATCATCAGTGGCTTTCAGCCAACAGTGGATTTCCGAAATGGCTTAAAACGCTTCAGGCAAATGCCGATGGTTCTTTCGAAATGGTTCGGCCGACTTCCTTCCTCATCCTTCTCTGCTCCGATGGGACCGATGACCTCGCTGTTTGTTCCCCTCCCCCGAATCAACCAACCAACTGAAACGGAAAAGGCTGTAACCAGTTCGCATTCCAACATGCCAAAATGGCACTATCCAAAACTGGCCCCAAGGTAACTGCAGTATACCAGGGGTAATAGATAACAGGAGTGAAGGGCGGCAGCTGGCCGCCCATTTGAATAAAGGGCTAGCCTCTGTGACTCCTGAACGATCAGCAAACATTGCTGCGTTTGGGCCACCGCAGTAGTTGCACAGTTCACGCACCCACCATGACTGCTGCTCATCGGCAACGAGGGCTGGAGTTGGCACACCACCATCGCAACTAGACATCCACTGAGCGGCGACAGGTGGCCTTTTCAGGTGAAACATGAGCTATGCTCCTTCGGCGTAGAAAGTCTGAAAGCAAACACCCAGCAATAACCGACGGAAGGGTCCATGTTGGGAGAGGGAGAGTTATGATTTGGTGAATGGTTTCAAGGCAGTCCCTGAGTAATCTCATGATTGTGGAAGGCACATTGGATGAACACATGTATGCATCTATCCTTGGGAATCTTGTCTCCCAAAACATGCTGTTTTGTTTCCTCGGCAGGGTGGCATCTACTAGCAGGACAGCGCAACGTGTCACACAGCTCGCAGAGTAAGTGCATGGTTCAGAGACACAAAGATGAGAATTTCCCATCTTGCAACCGGTTTAAAAGAGTTTCAGAAAAAAAACAGTCTCACTTGCGAAATTATTTAATGTCGATGACACGTTTCACCATTTTGGGACATCATCAGATAGTTTACAAAAACAAGAAAATCCATCAGTTACATACAAGTCAAGAAAAAAGGGCATGATCCTATATTGACAGGTACGCAGAGAGATAGGTAGAAGATTGTAGCGATTGGGAAAAGTCATATGGAGGCCAAACTGGCAGTAATTTCAGGACCAGGTTTAGGGAGAGCTTGTTAACAAAGAAAGGCCAGATCAAAACAAAATTAGGCTTTTGCTGAGCATCTAAAGTCCAGCGGGCACCAGTCCCTCGACACTATAAAAATTCAGGATATTGCCCCTTCCTCAAAAAAAAATGTGTGTGAAATCTTATGGGACTTAACTGCTAAGGTCATCAGTCCCTAAGCTTACACACTACGTAATCTAAATTATCCTAAGCACAAACTCACACACCCATGCCCGAGGAAGGACGCGAACCTCTGCCGGGATCAGCCGCTATGAATGCAGCGCCCCTGACCGCTCGGCTAATCCCGCGCGGCGTACCTTGCTCAGAATGGGAAGAAGTTTAATCTACTAGAGAAGCTGGAAATTGTTAAACATCTCTCCGGTTGCTGAACGATCAACTGATTAGCAGTAATCAAACACATTATGAGATAACGTTACCAGTGTTCCGAATGTTGTTGCAATGATTATTTTATGTCGGCAGCATCACTCTGTTGGTTTTTGTGTGGGAAGTTTAGGGGAATCGTATTTCAAAAGGGGCTTTTTAATGACTTTTGTCATTGAACAACTTATGTTTCTTTATTTTGACGACTATGTATATTTTTGTCTCGTGTTTGCGATGCTTAACACTGTCTTCGATCCTGCTATCTTGAAGTTTTATCGATTCAGAATGCATACGCTTAGCTGTTTTACTCAGCGTGATGGCCTTTTAATGACGTATTTTGAAATGTTGTTTTTCATGTAATCATTTTACCTACTTTTTATATGGGGATACTTTTATTACATTTTCAGGTTTTATGTGTCTGCATTGGCTTGGTTATATCCATCTTTATTACTAGTATTAGGCATTTTCGTTTTTCGAAAATGCGCCTTAAGCCGGTCATGCGCACCACCCGGCTACTTCTTGACGCACTGTACGCTGCAACTGTACCTCAGCGTGCCGTAGTAATGTTTTTGTGCTCGCCAATGCAGACATTGTGCCGTGCACGGCTCTTACCGCTGCTTTGTAAGCGTAGCCCTATGTTGTATTGTCACGGCGGAACCGGCTGGTGTGCTGAACGTTACATACAATAACCGTGGAAAATTTTCCCACCGCATATTTGTACTCTCTCGGTGTTATTCTAGTTGTCTCTCTCCTTTCACTAAGCCGACTATATGCTTTAGATGTTTCGTGACGGTCGGATTTTGCTATCTGGTTACTTGGTTTCTTCTAAATTATATGTGGTTTTATGACTGATGGGTGACGCATCCAGCTACTTTTACGTAAGTTTTTATTATTCTTGGTTCACGTTCTATGCGTAGCCGTACGGGGTAGGACCATGCCCTTTTTCTCTGTTTGTATGTAATTGAGTGGTTTTCTTGGTTTTGTAGACAATCTGATGATGGCCATACGGGGTGAAACGCGTCACAGGCATTAAATAATTTCGAAATCGAGGCTGTTTTTGTTCTGAAACACCTGGATGATTTTACTGAACTTCCTTGACCCGAACTACCCGGATTTAAACACAGTCTATAATCTGTGGGACAAGTTCCATCGGCCCTTCGGGCCATGGAACGTGTACGAGAAACCTTGTGCAGCTGATGACTGCACTGGAGTCGACATGGCTCCACATCTCTGTCACTACCTTCCAGGACCTCACTGAAACGTTTGCGGCACGACTCTCAGCGGCCTGCGCTGGAATAGGGCCTTATTCAAAATTCTGATAAGTGGTCGTATTGATGTGACTGGACAGTGTAGTAAGATCAGCGGTTTTGCGGTGCCCTCCAGAATATGATAGCGACTTCATTGCTCATAAAAAATATTTGCGTCTTGTCAGTACAACGGTTCAAAAGAGTAAATTATTATTTTTCGCCGTCCTCTACGAGATGGAAGTCAGTGAGAAAAAGTATATGGGATGGCGAAAGTTTATAGAACTCGTGCTGTGTCTCTGGTACAACAAGCTTACACAGCTACACGGAAGACGCAATTTATTTTTTTCGTGAAGCATCGTATTTCAAATATTGTTTGAATGAGACTTTATATAACCTACCTCAAAACAGAATGTTTTAGGTTTTTGCCTTGTCCACCACATTCTCTAGAAATTACATTCCCAGAAAACATCTGGTCATGGAATGTCGAGAAACTGGCATCCACTCGTGAGCGTGTGTGACTAATGAACTCCGGCACCTAATTATAGCAACATGGAATGTTGTCACACAAGCTCTGCTCGGCTCGATGCGCAGTGAGGTTAGAGCCGTTGTTGCATGTGTGTACTAACCTTTCGAAACCTGCTTTTATTTCCAAGCCGTCTACAAATTTGATCATTTATTTGGTGGAATTGCATTTTCATGCAGACATATCTTCGATATGGATAGAAGCTGAGGCAATGAATTAGTTTCAGCTAAGGCAGGGACTCGAACCCAGCTCTCCTGCCTGTTAGGCAGATGTGCTAACCCCTGCATCACCGCGGCACTGTGGCTCACACAGCCACATGGAATACCTTAGCTGGGGTGCTATTCCAATATCCGTGAGTCTCAGCAGTACTTACGATCTAAGAAGGGAAAAGGGGGCTGAAGGTGTGAACTGAGGTTTGTGCTAGGGAAGGCATTGGACTATGGTAGTCTATGCAGCTGTCTGAGGCACAGTGCCATTGTGCTGTAGTGGTCAGCACATCTGTCTCGTAATCTCGAGACCTGGGCTAAATTCTACTCTCAAATCGCATGATTAATCATGCTAAACAGAAACTGATTGATTTAAACTGCCCCTCAATATGTGTTTCCTGATATTCCCTCTATTTAGGTATCACTATGCATCGTAGTCTCTCTATCAGTTCTAAATAACGTTAAAATTGTAAACCATATTATGACCATAAAATGTTTTTATTTGTATTACTCCGATAATAAGTGTCACTGTCACCTTTTCCACATAAAATAAGGACCTGCAAATTATGAAGTCCTTGAAAGATCAAAAGATTCTAAACTCCACTGCAAACTACGAGCAACAGTGCAGACGGTCAACCTACTCTCATACATTTGTATCCAATAAAATTTGTAGGCTAATAACGTAAAAGAATTTATTTGCTGACATTAATCGTCAATCAAAGCCTCACACACAATGAGGAAAGAAGTCAACCGACCTACCTGGAACACTTCACAGCAAGACTGAAGGCATTCCAGAAACACACACAAGGAAAAATATAGTAAGACCAAAACCAAAACGGACTGATAACCTTGCAGTTTGGTCTCTTTAATCTCCAAACAAACCAACCAACCAAAAACAACACCGAAAAGATATTCAGCGAAAATGTATTGAAAGGGGAAAGTTTTAAAAGAATAAACTGGATCGAAATATAATGTGACATTTCTAATAATATGTGCTATTTGTAAGTGTATGTTGTTGTTGTGGTCTTCAGTCCAGAGACTGGTTTGATGCAGCTCTCGATACTGCTCTATCCTGTGCAAGCTTCTTCATCTCCCAGTACCTACTGCAGCCTACATCCTTCTGAATCTGCTTAGTGTATTGATCTCTTTGTCACTCTCTGCTCTTTTTACCTTCCACGCTTCCCTCCAATACTATATTGGTGATCCCTTGATGCCTCAGAAGGTGTCCTACCAACCGATCGTCCTACCAACCGATCCCTTCTTCTAGTCAAGTTGTGCTATAAATTCCTCTTCTCCCCAATTCTATTCAGCACCTCCTCATTAGTTACGTGATCTACCCATCTAATCTTAAGCATTCTTCTGTAGCACCACATTTCGAGAGCTTCTATTCTCTTCTTGTCTAAACTATTCATCGTCCATGTTTCACTTACATGCAAATACTTCCAAGAAAGACTTCCTGACACTTAAATCTATACTTGATGTTAACAAACTTCTTCAGAAACGCTTTCCGTTCCATTGCTTGTCTACATTTTATATCCTCTCTATTTCGACCATCATGCCAGTTTTGCTCCCTAAATAGCAAAACTCATCTACTACTTTAATTGTCTGATTTCCTAACCTAATTCCCTCGGCATCACCTGATTTAATTCGACTAAATTCCATTATTCTCGTTTTGTTTTTCTTGATGTTCATTTCAAATCCTCCTTACATACTAAATTGAATAAAGTTTTATAATTATTAAAAAAGGAAAAAAGGTTCAATTCCCGGCCTTGGCACATATTTCAATTCATTACTTCAGGTTCTATTCTTATCGATGATCATTCATCGTTCCTAGTATGCTAAATAAGCATAGCATGTAAACTTTCATTCCCGTTATCGTTCCTTGTATTGTAATTTTAATGGCCAACCTTGTATATTGACTTCTGAACTTAGGGTTTCGCTTCAACTCACGTGTTTTGTGAATCTGATTTCGCACAGTTGGTTTCGCGCAGCAGGTTCGTGACGACTACGCACCTAACGCAGCTAGCGCGCGCTTGTCGCCTTGCAGCGGACGCCAGGAGGGGCGAGCGGTCCCTGTCGCGAGATAGGGCTGGCCGGATGGCTGGCCTTGGCGGAGCCTCCCCCGGCTCGGCTATCTCACCCCCGGCCCCGGCCCCGGCACCCCGCGGAGATAGGGCGCGCCTTATTTATGGCGCCGCGGGCGGCACATATGCCGGCGCATCTTTCACGCGCTAACGAGCAGCCGGCGCTCGAGTGCCACCGTCACCGCCACGCACTGAGTTCACGCCGCTGCAGCGAGGCGCAAACAAAACGCCAGCTCACTGCTTCTCTTCGGGGGAGGAATATTGAAACTTAAGCAGGAGGCGGTTGAGGAAACACCTATACGGTGCTAGGCTTTTGTCTTTGCAGTCTACTTTGTCTTATGAACGTAGGTGAAACGGAAGTTACGAGGACCGGCATAAAACTACAAAATGGATTATTTAAGTTAATGGAATTTCATTATGGAGTAGCTGAGGTAGAGATCTAGTGATGTATCATATTTTGTGTTATCGTCTTTCACACTTACTCTCCCGGCGGAGGTTCGAGTTCTCCCTCGGGCATGGGTGATGACCTTAGCAGTTAAAAAAATGGTTCAAATGGCTCTGAGCACTATGGGACTCAACTGCTGAGGTCACTAGTCCCCTAGAACTTAGAACTAGTTAAACCTAACTAACCTAAGGACATCACAAACACCATGCCCGAGGCAGGATTCGAACCTGCGACCGTAGCGGTCTTGCGGTTCCAGACTGCAGCGCCTTTAACCGCACGGCCACTTCGGCCGGCCTTAGCAGTTAAGTCCCATAAGATTTCACTCGCATTTGAACTTACTCTCCTGTGCGTGTGTACTCTTCACCTCATTGCACTCAGCTTCCCGAATTACTTGTTGGATACATTCCAGTCTACGTCTTCCCTTGCAGTTTTTACTCCGTCAGTTCACTCATATACTACACAGGGTGAAAAGTATTTAAACCGACAAATACTGGGAGGTTGTAGGGGACATCAAAACAAATATTTTTCCCTAATGCCATTTTTTCCTACGAGGAGTATTTAAGCCGGTAGAGGAACATTTCTCTGGCGGCAAATTAATTAAACCAACAAACACTTTTCTAATTTTTTTGTGACCAAGACACATCACATTTACACAACCCAATTTCAATTACAGTAGATTTTCAAAAATGCCTCCATTGACACGTAAACAAAGGTTACACCGTCGGACCATGTTCTGTCTGACACGGGCAAAAACCCCAAAAGTATCCTGAATTGATCCTGGTGCTGCTACTATCCGGGCAACCAGATACTTTTCTGATGCAACAGGAGTTGCGTAAACAAGGTTGCGCATCTCTCCCCACACAAAGAAGCCCAGAGGGTACACATCTGGGGATCGAGAAGCCCATTGTACAGGACCACTTGTGTCAATCCACGTTTCTGGGAACCGTCGGTCGAGGAATCAACGCACACGACGACAGAAATGTGCCGGCGCCCCGTCATGTTGGAACCATATGCGTTGTCTTGTAGGGAGCGGGACGTCTTCCAGCAATTATGGCAATGCTCTGCCGAGAAAATTGTAATAGTGCCTGCCATTCAATGGCATAGGTATCAGATACGGCCCAGTTAAACAGCCCCCAACATTATCGACCCACACATTAACGAAGAACCGCACTTGATGAGCCCTAGTAACTGTGGCATGTGGGTTATCCTCACTCCAAACATACTAATTGTGCATGTTGAAGACTCCATCAGGCCCGAACGTTGCTTCATCGGTAAACAACACAGACGATGGAAATGTAGGATGCATTTCACACTGTTCCAGGTACCACTGCGAAAACTGTGCTCTGGGTGGATAATCAACTGGTTCCAGGTCGTGGACACTCTGTAAGTTAAATGGACCTAACAATTGCTCTCGAAGGACTGTTCTTACATTCGTCTGATTCGTCCCTATGTTACGTGTAACTGCATGAGTGCTGATTGAAGGATCCCGCTCCACATGCTGCAAGATAGTTTCCTCAAATTGCAGCGTTCTTACCGTGCGACGGCATCCCTGTCCTGGTAATCTGCAAAATGACCCGGTATTACGCAGACGTTGGTACACAGCACCAGAGGTCGTATGATACGGGATACGGCGATTAGGATATTGTTGTTCAAATAAAAATGGTTCAAATGGCTCTGAGCACTATGGGACTTAACATCTATGGTCATCAGTCCCCTAGAACTTAGAACTACTTAAACCTAACTAACCTAAGGACATCACACAACACCCAGCCATCACGAGGCAGAGAAAATCCCTGACCCCGCCGGGAATCGAACCCGGGAACCCGGGCGTGGGAAGCGAGAACGCTACCGCACGACCACGAGATGCGGGCTATTGTTGTTCATAAACCCGCTGTGCAGCTCGTCCGTTGTGGTGCGCTACGTAGTACACACCAACCATATCATTGTACTCACTCCAGGTGTATCGCTCCATTAGTAAACAAAGACAATGCACTACTACACTGGTGGACAGCAGTTGCCTACAACTGAAGAGCGTAATACGCCCTCTAACAACTGAAAATCGTAATACGACCTCTAACAACTGAAGAGCGTAATAAGGCCTCCCCCGATTTAAATAATCCTCATACGAAAAAATGACATTAGGCAAAAATATTTGTTTTGATGTCCGCTACAACCTCCCAGAGTTTGTCGTTTTAAATACTTTTCACTCTGTAGAAGTCTTTCTTTCACGCTCTAACGTAAGTCCTATCATCTTTTCCCTTCTTCTTGTCTATTACTTCCGCAAGTTACTCTCCTCTGCGATTCTGCAGAGAATGTCATCATTTCCTGAAAGTCAACCTAATTTTCACCATCCTTTTATAGCACTACATCTCGTGCACTTAGGTATCACGTATCTACACTAGTATTCATAATTTTGATTTGCAGCTCCTTGTGTTGGCGGTGTTTGCAGTTAAAATTGTTGGATGTGAGTTCCGCCAGTTATGCAAAACATCTTTTTTTCTCAGTACCCAAACATGTTTCGGCACCACTGTGCCATCATCAGTGGGGTTTCGTTTTTATTTATTCTTTACATTTGGTGTGCATGAAGTGATCCAGAAAAGTCATGCACACCAAATGTAAAGAATAAATAAAAACGAAACCCCACTGATGATGGCACAGTGGTGCCGAAACATGTTTGGGTACTGAGAGAATAAACGGTGTTTTTCATAACTGGCGGAACTCACATCCAGCAATATCTACACTAGAATGTAAAGCTTTCATCATCGCGAAGGTTGGCTTGAACACCACAGTGCCTTCTTCTGTCTTTTGAACTAGCCTGCTGAGGCACTTTTATGGGGACCTACAGTTCAATGTGGACCACCAAGCACTTTACAACTCGGATGTTTCCACGTTAATAAATACACGGACTTGATAGAAGTCATGGGACAGCGATAGGCACATAAGAAGATGGCGACAGTATCGCCTACACAAGAAATATGAAAGGGCAGAACAATAGCGGAACTGTCATCTGTACTCGGGTCATTCATGTGAAAATGTTTCCGACGTGATTGTGGCCGCACGATGACAATCAAAAGACTTTGGACACTGAATGGTAGTTGGAGGTAAACGCGTGGGACATTCCATTTCAGAAATCGTTGCGCAATTCAGTATTCCGAGATCCACACTGTCAAGAGCGTGCTGAGAATACCAAATTTCAGGCATTACCTGCCACTACGGACAACGCAGTGGCCGATGGCCTTCACTTAACGATAGAGACCAGCGGCGTCTGCGTAGAGTTGTCAGTGCTAACAGACTAGCAACACTGCGTGAAATAAGCGCAGAAATCATTATGAGATGTATGACCAACGTTTCGTTAGGACACTGCGGCGAAATTTGGCGTTAATGGACCATAGCAGACGAATGACGCGAATGCCTTTGCTAACAGCACATCACCTGTAGCGCCTCTCCAAGGTTCGTGAAAGTATCGGTTGAACCCTGTAAGACGAACAACTGTGGCCAAGTCAGAAGAGTCCCAGTTTCAGTTGGTAATAGCTGATGGCAGGGTTCAAATGTGGTGTAGACATCATGAAGCCATGGAGCCAGGTTGTCAACAAGGAACTGTGTAAACTGGTGGCGGTTTCTTAATGGTGTGCTCTGTGTTTACATGGAGTGGACTGGGTTCTCAGGTACAAATGAACCGATCATTACCTGGAAATGGTTACGTTCGGCTACTTGGAGACCATTCGCAGCCCTTCATGAATTTCATGTTCACAAAAAAACGATGTAATTTTTACGCATCATAATGCTCCTGTCACCGGCCACAGTTGTTTGCGATTGCTTTGAAGAATATTCTGAACAACTCGAGCAAATGATTTGGGCACTAGATCGCCCGACATGAATTCAATCGAACGTCTATGGGACGTAATCAGAAGGTCAGTTCGTGCACAAAATCCTGCACGGGCAACACTTTCGCAATTATGGACGGCTATAGAGGCAGCATGGCTCAGTACTTCTGCTGGGGACTTCGAACGTTGTTGAGCCCTTGCCACGTCGAATGCTGCTCTACGCCAGGTCTACACTGTATTAGGAGTCATCCAATGACTTTTTTCACCTCGGTATATTATCAGAGATAGAAGAAGCTACATATGACTCACGAAAATCCTAGAACGGTCGTGGAATCGAGCATGAGACCTTTGGATCGTAATTATTAATGTTCGTAAAAAACACCACAACTGTTTTAAGGTATTTTTATTATGTCACAACCGGTATCATTTAGTGAATGTCATCAGGTGACGCTACCAGTGGTCTTCCTAAGGAATTCTCACAGAACTGAGACCATATCAAAATGGCTCTGAGCACTATGGGACATAACATCTGAGGTCATCAGTCCCCAAGAACTTAGACCTACTTAAACCTAAATAACCTAAGGACATCACTCACATCCATGCCCGAGGGAGGATTCGAGCTTCGACCGTAGCGGTCACGCGGTTCCAGACTGAAGCGCCTAGAACCGCTCGGCCACAGCTGCCAGCTGAGACCATATCATGACCCAAGAAGACCAATCTCTCAAGTGACTTGATGAGCACACAACCCACCATGCGGTCGTCGGAGTGTGTGCTCGTCATAAATTTTCTGGTTTATGTTAACAGTGAGCACAAATCATGGCAAAAAAACAACCCAAATTGTCGTTGAATCACTATCTATCTATAATAAACCCTCCCCAAACTGCCGGTTAAACATCCGTTCACATTAGACGGCTCGAATCAGCTGCTGCGCGTTGTTTCGCCTACTCGAGACGTGCAGCTTTCTCTGCTGCTATAAGCAATTGCCTTTAGCGAAGTACATGACTCCACATACATCCTGCATGTAGTTTCCTTTGCGGTGTCCACTCTCATTCTCTTTGAGATGGACTCCTGTTCAATGGCAGATGAAATTCTTGACGGTTTTGAAATCGATTGCAATTGAGAAGGTGTGACTCTCGTCACCACCGGTTAGTATCTTTGAACGCCGTGTTATGTAGTTGCGCATGGTTTATCACATCTTACACACTCGTTGAACAATCCGCATTGATGCACCAGTTCGGGACATTTTGTTCGTGTGATCTTCCAAACCCTATAGCTCGCTTATCTCCTTCTGTCACTCCTCATTGTCGATTCTTCTTACAACAGTAACTCTACACATCCGGCCGACGCATATGACATACTTCACTAGCATGAAATGTCAGCATGAAATGCTCGCACCACGTGAGTCCAAAAAGTTTCGAGATAGGGCTGATAAAAGATAGAGGAAAGTTAAAATAGTGGTTTTGATGCTTCAAATGTCCTACACTGTCCCCCCTCCCCCTTCCTCGACTTGAGTACAAGGCACAGAACCTTCATAAAAAACACGTGAAGCTGTCAGCGAAGTCTTTCTTCTTCAACTCGGTCTCCACAACGGCATGAAAGTCGGTTATGTAGCGAAAGCGTTGACCTCCTCGTGAATTTCTACTCATTATCTTGTGCTAGGTTCATACTGATAACAGTAAGTCTCGTCACCCGTCGTGGTTTTTACCACAAAGGAATTGTGGACGTTTTACTTTTCAGTCATGTCACGGTAAGCGTCCAAGCTTCATTGTTGTTCTTTTTGAGGATTCAAAGTGAGCAAGACAATCTTAGCACACACTTTTCCCTGCTTTAAAACATCTTGGAGACTGTCTTGAACACTTGATTTAGAGACGATGTTGCAGTCCGATTTGTGACAACAACGTTGACACACTACGATTGCCCGTCCAGTGCTTAACACTGCCTGCTCACAATTTAGTGGTCGAATACACATCTGTTGTTTCCAAGTGTTAGGTCAAGCTGCCACCGTAGTTGCTGTGCTGACGTCGCTTACAGGCCAAGAACAAAATCTGTCTCGGGGCATTTTGGACGAGTGTTGTATAACTGATTGGCGTCTAGAGCTTCACCCTCTACAAATCTCTGAAGTTCCCTTTCAGGGATGGTTCAAATGGTTCAAATGGCTCTGAGCACTATGGGACTTCACTTCTGAGGTCATCAGTCCCCTAGAACTTAGAACTACTTAAACCTAACTAACCTAAGGACATCACACACATCCATGCCCGAGGCAGGATTCGAACCTGCGACCGAAGTGGTCGCGCGGTTCCAGACTGTAGCGCCTAGAACCGCTCGGCCACACTGGCCGGCCCTTTCAGGGAGACCTTATTTCTGATGTACTCTAGGTACGATCTGGTTGGCAACGTTTTACGTTCCACGATACTGTTCAAAGATGACGTAATCGTGTACGCGTAAGTCACAGTAACTGAAAACTTCAGGAAGGCCAGCGAAGGACCTATGACTTGTGTAGCTACTGGCACTTGACCCTCAACATACTGGGAACCGCATAATGCACAGATGAGCATATATAAGCTGAAACATCTATTATTGCCCACACAAGTGGCGAGCCACCGCTAGAAGTAGCGGAACTTTTAAATATAGGGTGTTTATAAATGAATATCGGGGATTAAACGCTTTATAATATTCATTGTATTAAACTTACAGTTTTAAATGATACGTCAAATGAAAGAGCAACTCAAACAGTTGTACAAAGAACCATATAAATGTTCAATGTGAGCACAATTTGTCACATGGTACACATCTATAGCCGAGTTTTTCCCAAACGTTAATAAGTGTGTCTTCAGTGATTGTAGCAACAGCTGCTTCAATCCGATTTCTTAATTCAGGGAGGTTTGCTGGTAGCGGAGGCACGTACACACTATCCTTGATGAAGCCCCGAAGGAAAAAATCTCATGGCGTTAGGTCGGGTGAACGTGGAGGCCATGCAAAGCAAGCCCTGTCATTGGGCCCCTTGCGGCCTATCCAGCGCTTGGGTACAGTAAGTTCAACCAGTCGCGTACTTCGCTATGCCAGTGAGGTGGCGCACCATCTTGCTGGGAAAAGAAGTTCTCTGACTCATCTTCCAACTGAGGGAAGAGCCATTGCTGTAGTGTATCAAGGTAAGAAGTGCCAGTTACAGTAGCTTCACCAAAAAAGAAAGGACCATAAACTTTCCGCCGGTATACGGCGCAAATGGTGCTCACATTGAACATTTATAAGGTTCTTGGTAAAACTCTTTGAGTTGCTCTTTCATTTGACGTATCATTTATAACTGAAAGTTTAATGTAATAAATATTACAAAGCGTTAAAATCCCAATATTCATAAACACCCTGCATACATTATATGTCTGGAGCGAGATAATGTGGAGCTATTATACTGCACTACGCGTAGTAGAAATGGGTTGGGAATTGAGATTCACTGGAATAATTCTAAGGAAATCTTATTTACGAACGAATATAGCTAACGACATCCTAATCGCACGGATGCCTCAGGTACTTCTTCTATTTACAAGACAGTTAACAATTGAGATAGGTAGAGGAGACAGAGAAAATGCAAAGAAGAACGGCATTTTTCGTCACGCTCTTTTTTTACTGGTCTGGAGAGGATACCAAAGACAAACGCTAGTAGACCATCTTGCGTTGCGGCGAGGTGTACCGTTCAAGAAGAGACAGGCAACATATTAGCACCTCCTACATACATCTCGCGTAATGCTCACGATGGAAAATCAAATTGTAACTCACGCTGAGATTTACCTGTGAGTCGATCTTTCCGTGCTCCATTTGTGTCTGGAAAAAAGAAGGGTGATGATGTTAGAGGTATATAAAGTACCCCTCAGCACACGTAGCTCGGTGTCTTGCGATCTGTAGACTTTTTTTACATACTTCAGTTCCCTAACTACCTGTCACTTCGAGGCATAAGGGTCTGTAAGAGTGAAATATGTCCCCTCGTGGAATATGGAGTACAAATTATTTATTTAGAATAGAATTCTCACGAATTCCTAGCAATGATTGTGAGCAACGCTCCTGAACTGCAGATTTCACATTGACGAGAGCGACGAAGGGTAATATTGTGATTGAAGTAATGAGGATACATAGGTTGTCACGCTGTTCACTGGAAACTAACGTCAGTTTCTTCACGCGGCGGCGGTTTCGGCGCAGTTCTGCGGTCACCGTGGACGCTAACCCTTCAGAACAATGTCGAAGTAGATTCCTCAATCTTTTGTCTGTTGCTTCCTCGTGCAATCCATGCCAAACAACAGAAGACGATTGGTCTAGCATCCTGGCGAACCGACTTCAATGCCAATTCCGAACGCGACGTGAAAATGACAACATTATGCAGTACGTGCTTGCCACGCGTCCACAGTTCCAGTGAGACCGACTCCTTCCTTTGTTCCACAACGAGATCACAATGTGGACGGAGAAGACTCGTGATGGTCCACGGATTCTATATTCCGTTTCACACGGTAGTGCTGTTGTGGTGGACCCTGAACAACACAGCGGGTGTAGACATGTCCATCTACACGTCTTAACCTATGGCAGTGGCGCATGCAGAAAAACCTCAAGGAGGGGGCGCTAAGGGTATCTTGAGCTACCTTTACTTTTACCGTAATAAAAAATAATCAAGTCACATGCAAAGGTTAAGAAAGTCTTTTTTAAAGTGATTATACACCTATACAAGACAATGCCATCTTATGATATATAAAAGTTACAATTGTGGTTCTCTTCCTTAAATGATGAATTCTATGCGCCTATTCTACCTGAGAAATTGGTTAATTACATCGTCAATAAGACAGTCAATGTCAGGGTGAGTGTTCAACAGAGCCAAGCCATTAAGTCGATCCTCATTCATTGTCGACCTCAGGCATGTCTTTGTACGCCGCAGTGTTGAAAAACTGCTTTGTACTGTAACAATAAATGCAGGTAGTCAAGCAAATATTTTGTACAGCGTGCGCAAAATAGGATAGTCAGACCTAAGACAAACAGACAACGCTTGCGTTGCAGAATCACTACCATTAAGGCGTTTATGCTCGTTTGCTTGTATTGAAGAATCTCTCCCATTAATCTCTTTGTAATCACAGAGAGTGATTGTTCTTCAAAGAACGGTAGTTCAGTTAAACACTGATTCAATTTATGTGCCAAATCGTTATCGTCATGCTCTCGAACAAATGCCAGATTGAATAACGTATCGAGATCTACATCTACATCCATACTCCGCAAGCCACCTAACGGTGTGTGGCGGAGGGCACCCTGAGTACCTCTGTCGGTTCTCCCTTCTATTGCAGTCTCGTTCGTGGAAAGAAGGATTGTCGGCATGCTTCTGTGTGGGCTCTAATCTCTCTGATTTTATCCTCATGGTCTCTTCGCGAGATATACGTAGGAGGGAGCAATATACTGCTTGACTCTTCGGTGAAGGTATGTTCTCGAAACTTTAACAAAAGCCCGTACCGAGCTACTGAGCGTCTCTCCTGCAGAGTCTTCCACTGGAGTTTATCTATCATCTCCGTAACGCTTTCGCTATTATTAAATGATCCTGTGACGACGCGCGCTGCTCTCCGTTGGATCTTCTCTATCTCTTCTATCAACCCTATCTGGTACGGATCCCACACCGCTGAGCAGTATTCAAGCAGTGGGCGAACAAGCCTACTGTAACCTACTTCCTTTGTTTTCGGATTGCATTTCCTTAGGATTCTTCCAATCAATCTCAGTCTGGCATCTGTTTTACCGACGATCAACTTTATATGATCATTCCATTTTAAATCACTCCTAATGCGTACTCCCAGATAATTTATGGAATTAACTGCTTCCAGTTGCTGACCTGCTATTTTGTAGCTAAATGATAAGGGATCTATCTTTCTATGTATTCGCAGCACATTACACATTCACTAGAATGGCCGCGAGTTTTCTCGTAGGTATGTGTTAGCTATCTATGAGCCAGACAGAAACGTATAAAATACGATGACTCGGACGTGCGTGACACATAGAAAAGTACAACTACTCGATAACTCGATTCAGTCGAATCGACTGACGAAAGAAAAGAACGAATAGCGTGCGGGCAGTGTGGTGGGGGTGTCGTGGGCTGCAATGCGGGCGGACCCAATATGGGTGGGGACGCCCCCCCCCCCCATCCCCCACCCACCATATGTATCCGCCACTGACCTATGCTGCCAAATACATCAACAGATAAAAGAAAATACTTCCTTATTCGATAGGGGAAAAGAAAAAAAATGTGAAAGTTCGAGGGCTAAAAGACATTCACACCCCAGTGGCGTCCAACACAACACAGGAAACGTTAGCGACAACCCCGGACATTTGCACAAGCCCCACCCATTTACCCCCTCCACACCTACCCCCCGCCACACCAACCAAGAGCGCATCAATATCATCTTTGGTAGTCCTCGTCGCTGTTGTGGTTTTGGTCGTCGTTTTTTGTTTTACCGCGGTTGTTCATACTAGCAGTGTTGTGCCGTTAGTACTTCTTAGCAGTTTGCGTAATACTGTCAAAATGAAACATTGATATGCACTCTCAATAAAGTTATCATACACAAGGTACCTGATCTTGACAGTTGTGGCCAACTGCTGTCAAAACTGATACCTAACAGACATTAAAGTACGATAAGACGTGTTGGAATGACACTGACGAAATTATGTACATATGTTTAACAGTAGGCAGCTCTAAAGCTCTCAAACACTGAAGAAGAACTCAAAGTAATCTCGTGTCTGCTATAAGCAAGCATTCATAAGAGTTCACAAGTAAAAATTGACCCATTACACAGGCAAATATTAATGAAGAATGTAACTGTATAAATATCTGACTGCTTGCATTACGCATTTCTACATTATTCCACTCTTATATTCTTTAGTCTTAATGAGGTAATCAGAAACAAACCAAGACATCGACTTTGCCTTGTTTATGCACAATATTGACTTTAGACAATCTAAATAATGGACAGCATCCTTGGCGAAACTACCAATTAATATTTCCCAACAGAATTTCTTACACTACGCGATGTGACGTAAATTTGCGGTCACTGCAGTTAACAAATATCAGATTTTTTTGATGTAGTGCAGATGAAAGCGCATGACATAAAAAAGAAAGTGTGGATACCATTTTTATTTTTCTTTCTTATTGATGATTTTTCAACTCACATATTCAATGAACATATTTCTAATTCTTTTCACAATGGTACCGGAAAAACTGTATTTCGTACTAACCACTGATTTTCTCCCTTGTTATGACTGGCATATCTGTGATACGAACAACTTTGATGTTGGAACATGCGGCAGATCATGGACGGAGCTTAGGATATGGATTGGTGTGGACGGGGGTGATTGGGCGGAACTTGTGCACCGTCCGGGGCTGTCGCTAACGATACGTACACAACACCAGGTGCGGTCGGATTCTCTACTTCAGATGGCATTGCTGCAAGACAGTATGACAAACTGGAGAGACGAGGACAAGCCAATTCCAGAGTGGTTTGGGTGGATTTCCCACAATCATCTACTTGTTTATTGGTCCTCGGTTGCACTTTATGTAATCGACCCAAGAAAACTGTGGCCTACAAAACACATTGTACAACTTTAGATTTGCCAGTTCTGTGTGCAGACAAAGTTTCGTCAGCACTCAGTAAGCGATTTTTAAATTTTGTTCGCTTCAAGAAGCTTTAGAGTCTACTTTTATTGATTTCAGCAGGATTTTCTCAGCTGTTCTGGCCTTTTTAAATTTAATGTTTTTTTTTAATTTGCTGGAATTTGAAAGAGTTCAGCAGGCGTTTTCCAAGCTTTGTTCACTGCTTCTCCACTTTCACAAGCATCAGTGTCTACTTTCATTGATATCCAGCAGGATTTCACCAACTGTTCTGACCTTTTTAAATTTAAGTTATTTAATTTTCAGAGCCAATATTATTGGCATATCAACGATTTGTTTCCATTATTTTCCATCTATATTTCATAACTCGTGGGATATCCTGCATTTAATAATATGAGAACATAATTTTAGATCTTTGGAAACAAAAAATGACATCTACCGGGTCGTTCTAATTAAACTTTCCCTTTTTAACACGTTATAACACTGAAACCAATTACCGTACGACTACCAAACATGGTAACATTAATGTGCAGAGTATGTGGTGCATCCTTTCCGGCCGGCCGCGGTGGCCGTGCGGTTCTAGGCGCTGCAGTCCGGAATCGCGGGGCTGCTACGGTCGCAGGTTCGAATCCTGCCTTGGGCATGGATGTGTGTGATGTCTTTAGGTTAGTTAGGTTTAAGAAGTTCTAAGTTCTAGGGGACTGATGACCTAAGATGTTAAGTCCCATAGTGCTCAGAGCCATTTTGCATCCCTTCCACGCGTCACAGTGCCACAATCCAGTTCCAACTATGGCCACCAGGTGCCGTGATCAGTCATGTTGATTCTTAGTTTCGCACACCTGACATGCCGCAGTGCACTTGCTGACGTGTCAACATGAGCTTGGACAAAAGCAGCAGGGCATTGTTGGTGAAGCTCTAATTATCAAAACAAGAGTAATGCTGCTGCAGCTGCACTTCGAGAATATCGCCGGCTGAAACGGTTACGGGAGGGTCCTTTTTCTCCACCTGCTGTGCAGAGCATGATGGCGAAGTTCGAATCAATTAGAGAACTGGGCGCCGCTCCGGCAAGAGGCCGACGACCGGTCACACCACAAGTGGTTGACACGGTTTCATCGCTGTTGCTACGGCAGACGCCGCTGCGCGCAATTACCGATCCTCAGGCATTGCGTGTGCTGTGACACAGCAGTCGAACATAACGTAGTGTACTGCACGGAAGGTGCTTCGAACCATTCTCAAGTGGTATCCGTACAAGATCCATATTGTACAGCAGGCGCACAACGCCGCGTTGACTTCGCTCTCCACTTTCTCGACAGGATTGAAGTTGACGGGAGCTGGCGCTGGACCATCCTATGGACAGACGAAGCCCGGCTTTCTCTGACGGGTGAGATGAACGCACAGAACTGCCGTGTGTGGGGATCTGCACCTCCAGTCACTGTGCATGGAGTGGCTTCACTGCTACGCCCATCACGCGCCCTTCCATTTTTTGAACAGGCTGGCGTTCAAGGATCAAAGACGTGCAGTGTGATTAGGCAGCAGGAGTGCGATATGCACTATTGGCCATTAAAATTGCTACACCACGAAGATCACTCGCTGCAGACGCGAAATTTAACCGACAGGAAGAAGATACAGCGATATGCAAATGATTAGCTTTTCAGAGCATTCACACAAGGTTGGCGCCGGTTTCGACACGTACAACGTGCTGACATGAGGAAAGTTTCCAACCGATTTCTCACACACAAACAGCAGTCGACCGGCGTTGCCTGATGAAACGTTGTTGTGATGCCTCGTGTAAGGAGGAGAAATACGTACCATCACGTTTCCGACTTTGATAATGGTCGGATTGTAGCCTATCGCGGTTGCGGTTTATCGTATCGCGACATTGCTGCTCGCGTTGGTCGAGATCCAATGACTGTTAGCAGAATATGGAATCGGTGGGTTCAGGAGGGTAATACGGAACGCCGTGCTGGATCCCAACGGCTTCGTATCACTAGCAGTGGAGATGACAGGCATCTTATCCGCATGGCTGTAACGGATCGTGCAGCCACGTCTCGATCCCTGAGTCAACAGATGGGGACGTTTGCAAGACAACAACCATCTGCACGAACAGTTCGACGAAGTTTGCGGCAGCATGGACTATCAGCTCGGAGACCATGGCTGCGATTACCGTTGACGGTGCATCACAGACAGGAGCGCCTGCGTTGGTGTACTCAACGACGAACCTGGGTGCACGAATGGCAAAACGTCATTTTTTCGGATGAATCCAAGTTCTGTTTATAGCATCATGATGGTCGCATCCGTGTTTGGCAACATCGCGGTGAACGCACATTGGAAGCGTGTATTCGTCATCGCCTTACTGGCGTGTCACCCGGCGTGATGGTACGGGGTGCCATTGGTTACACGTCTCGGTCACCTCTTGTTCGCATTGACGGCACTTTGAACAGTGGACGTTACATTTCAGATGCGTTACGACCCGTGGCTCTGCCCTTCATTCGATCCCTGCAAACCCTACATTTCAGCAGGAAAATGCACGACCGCATGCCTTTCTGCATACAGAAAATGTTAGATTGCTGCCCTGGCCAGCACATACTCCAGATCTCTCACCAATTGAAAACGTCTGTTCAATGGTGGCCGAGCAACTGGCTCGTCACAATACGCCAGTCACTACTCTTGATGAACTGTGGTATCGTGTTGAATCTGCATAGGCATCTGTACCTGTACACTCCATCCAAGCTCTGTTTGACTCAATGCCCAGGCGTATCAAGGCCGTTATTACGGCCTGAAGTAGTTGTTCTGGGTACTGATTTCTCAGGATTTATGCACCCAAATTGCGTGAAAATGCAACCATATGTCAGTTATAGTATAATATGTTTGTCCAACGAATACCGGTTTATCATCTGCATTTCTTCTTGGTGTAGCAATTTTAATGGCCAGTAGTGGACATCGCCTGTATGTCATAACCGCCCTGCAGGAGGGAGACGCACCGAACTCAGCAGTTTTCACGCATTAATGGGGTCCCACAGCACATCGCTCGTCCGGCACGATCACCTGATCTTACAACCTGTGATTTCCTGCTGTGGTGCTACCTCATGAACGGGGTTTGCCAGAGGAACATTCACAAATGTGGTGATCTGAAGCTCAGTATATCAAGAGAGATACCCAGCACACATACAGACATGCTTCGTTCTGCTGAGCAGAATGCAATCCTGCGCTTTCAGCCTCTTATGGACACTAATGGGCGACATATTGAGCCCCTTTCGTAGCACTAGTGGTGCCAGTATGTAATGGTATGACGCACCGCAGCAGCACATTAAAAGTGTATCAATTGAACTGATTTTGCATTATTTCTCTTCCCCGTGTCTTTGACATTAAAGCTGGCAAGTTTGGTCCTCGTACGGTAGCTAGTTTCCATGTCATAACGTGTTAAATATGGAAAGTTTAATTATAACCATCCGGTATAATAATACTAATAATATAAAAACGATGTACTTTGCGTATGATATCGATATATTCTTTCTGTTTCGGTATACGTAATCTGTGTAGTGGCAACTATTTATTTACAGCTCGTGCAAAATAGTTACGTGTTTCAAAGTTTTACTGACCTTCAGAGTAGTCTTAGCAGTCCAGGTGTGTTGACAGTTCGAGCGGCGCGGTCTATCGCCCGACGAATTGCAGCAGTTCTGACGCGAATGCCGTGAAGTGTTTCCTTCAGTTTAATAATCGAGTTGAACTCACGAGGGCTTAAATCAGGGAAGGGCAATACATGGTATAGCACTTAGTAGCCCCATCAGTCAAGCAAATCAGGAACAGCTTGCACTCTCTGTTCCAAAAACGAACAGCATAGAGACAGAAGTGATGACACTTTCTGCATGACCTGACCATCATTTTGCAGGACAATGCTCATGCACGTACAGTGCAAGCTGTTACTGATTTGTTTGACTGATGGGGCTGCTAAGTGGTATACCACCTACTGCACTCCCCTGACTTAAACCCTCGTGAGTTCAACTCGATTTCTAAACTGAAGGAAACACTTCACGGCATTCGCTTCAGAACTACTACAAATTCGCCGGGTAATAGATCGCGCCGCTCGAACTGTCAACACAACTGGCACTGCTAAGAGTATCCTACGACTTCCACATCGCTGGTAACGGGTTATACACAATGCAGGTGACTACTTCGAAGGTCAGTACAACTTTGAAACACGCGTCTATTTTGTACGAGCTGTAAATAAATAGTTGCCACTATTAAAGTTCCAACCTTCGTACATATTACATTCACGTCCAATCGTATCCACTCTTCCGGGCCTATTTTATTTGCATCAGCCTGTGTATATTCCCCAAGACATTTTAATTTTTCCATTCTGTGAACCTCTCCTTATTTTGTGTACATGGCTTGGTTGTTGTTCTTTCTTTCCAGGTATTGCGTTTTCTCATATGACATCTGTAGACCTATGTTGGCAGAAACATCATGTAAGTAATCCAGTGCTTCTTGTTTATTGCTGCTGAGTACTGCCACGTCATATGCAAATGCTAGGCATTTTGTGATCGTCTTGTTTGTGCACGTCCTTCCTTACTGAATTCCTTTTACTTTTTTTCCTACTGTTCGCTAATTTTGTCCAAGACCATGTTGAATAAAAGCGGTGAGAGATCATGTCCTTGTCTGACCCCGTATATACCTCGAATGCGTCTGAGACTTCTCGTATAAATTTTATTTTGTATGTGGTGTCTGTAAGTGTCTGTTGTATGATTGTCCTAGTTTTTCGGTCCATACCATATTCGTCCAGTGTGTCAAAGAGTAGCTGCCTCTCTATGGAATCGTAGGCCTTTTAAAGGGCAGTGTTGTTTGTCTGTCTCACCTTCAGGAGCGTTTGCAGGTTCCAAATCTGCTCAATAAAGGACCTTCCTTTTGTGAAGCCTGCTCAGTAGTCACCTGTCTTTGCGTCTGTTTGTGGTTCTAGTCTGATGAGTAATCCCTTGGAGAGAATTTTATAATTGACCGGCAATAGTAAGATACCTCTGCACTTATTAGGGTCTGTCTTACAGCCCCTTTTGTGGAGCGGGTGAATCAATGCACATTTCCATTCCTGTGGAATTTTCTCTAGATTCCATATTTCCATGAGAATTTTATGGATTTTCTTTGTGACGGTTTGATCTTTGAGTTTCCGGATTTGGGTTTGGTATTGTTTTCATGAAGTGTATTTTTTTAGGCTTCTCACGGTTTACAAGTTCATCAAAATAGTTTTTAAGAATTTTGCAGTTTCCTTAGTGTTTGTTTCCAGAGATCCGTCTGTCCTTTCTAAGGAAATGTTGGAGGCTGATAATCCTTCATATTTTCCCTGAATGTTATATATAAGTTTCTCGTTTTTTTTCTCTTGATGTCTTCCTCGATTTCATTCAGTCTGTTTTCGTCATATATCCTTTTCACTCACCTTATATCATTCGAGGATCGTTTCTGGACTTTGTGGAAATCCTGCCTTGTCTCTTTTGTTCTATTACTATTAAACTTCTCCGAAGTCTGGATCCTACGTTTAATGGAGATCACAAGTTGCGTTTCACTGCCTATGTTTTCATTTTCTAGAAGGTTGCATTCTAAATTGTCTTCGTTCGTTCTGTCCAATTTTCTGTCGAACCGTAATTAATTTCTTTAATGATTTTCTTTATGTTTACCTTCACGTGTTCTGATCTGGTGTAATAAATTTTTTTCTGTATATTGTCTTTCTCTTTCTTGGACTTGGCCTAATTTTACTTGTAGCAAGCGATGGTCGGACTGGAAGAAGCCTTTTCGTGTTGTCACAAGCAGAATTTCGATGTGTTTTTTCTTGTTATGGGTACATGATCTACTCGAAATTCTCCCCATATGGTTTTTGGCTTTTCTTCATGTTGTGAATTATCGTTTTGGCTTTTGAAACTGCGTTGACATAATTTTTAAGTTAAAATTTTGACAGTAAAATATGAGATGTTCTTCATTGTTGTTGGCGCGTATGGGACTGTGATATGCTTGTATTTCTTCTCTTTGCGTAGTTACGTACTGAAGTCTCCTAATACAATTTTAACATGTCCTTCTGGTATTTTATTTGTTATTGCTTCCATGTCTTCCCAAAAGTCACAGACTTCTTTTGGTTTCTTTCTGTTGTGAGCGTTTGTCGGTGCTTGTGCATTGATGATTGTGTATCCTTTGTTTCCCGATTTGGAGGGTATTGCAGAGATTCCTTCGAATACTGAATTGAAAATGCAGGATGTTGTCTGTCACTGATTTGTGAACCGCAAATCCTTTGCCAAACATTGTCCGTGTTCCCCTTCCGACAGCAGACTTTCCTTTGTACAGCCTGTAGTTTTATGTGTTGAAGTGGTTTTCGCCTGTGAAACGCATATCTTGTATTGAGAGAATTTTGATGTGAAATTTTTCCAGAAACTCCGTAAGCTGTTTGAGTTTGCTTGTCTTGAACATCGTATTTGTGTTGAGCGTGCTAATATAGTGTTTCCGAAGAGGTTTCGAGGAGCTCCGACTCATCTGCTTCTCTTGATGTGTCCCCCCCACCCCCCAGAACCCGACGACCGGGAAAGTCCAGTATATTTACTGGAGCCTGGGTAGTGGATATTTTTCCTGTTGTTCCATCATTTTTTTCAAGTTGAAGGTCTTTGTGGTTCTCTCTGTTAGAGATCACAAACTTTAAAGATTTGATTGTTAAGATCAAGACATATTTGTAGCAGCCGCACCAACTTCGTGATCACACGTTGACCATTTTCCTCTGGGTGCCACTAATGGGTTTAGGCCTAAGTTAGTATTCGGTTTACCCAGGGTTTTTCATTTCCCCAGTACCGCCCATACCTGGGAGCCTTACACTCAACCACCACCTGGAGAGACGGCCGATGGGGGCTCTAACAACTTCACAAGGGACTTGATTGTTATTGTTATTAAAATGTTACTCAACAGAGGTACGTTAGAAATGCGAGTGACAGAAAATTATTTTTGGTGTGCGAGAATGTTAGAAAATGTAACGACACTCCGCTACTCAGTCTTAGATCCAAACCTTTCGTGCATGTTCGTTATTACGAACGCTGCATACATGATGTGGAGTATAGAATGAACCCAAACAGTAAACAACCCAGTTTGATAATTAAATACAATATGTGATAAATATATCTAAACCTGGCAACGGTATTTCAACAAAGGTGTGATGTTATCTTTGCGGATCTGTTGCAGATACTCTGTAATATGTATTACATAACACCGTGTCTATCACAAACTGACTCACACAGAGCGATATTGCAGGCCAAAACTTGCCCTCATCCTGTACAATGCGGTAGTGCATTATGCTCCCTGTTACGTAGAGCGCGTGTGTTCTCAGATCCCTACGGCCTGCCAGGTAAGCTGCAACATCTAATAACGACGTACCAACAGAACGGTAATTCTGATAAACAGATGCACAATGTAATACGAGAAAAGCGAGTTAAGTAAAGGGATGAAAACGAAAATGCTGAGCCAGCCATTTCACTGGCCTTGTTGCTGTATTTTGCTGGCATGACTCCGCGAATAGAAAGAATCCTCAAGGGACGCGACAATGCTTACACTTTTCGTCCAACGGCAAAAGTAAGGAATTTGTAGCGTTCCGTCAAACCCTATCTTGACCTTAGGAAACGCGGCTCTGTAAAATCCCACGCTGGTGTGGGGAGTATTATTTTAGACAGAGATGCTGCTACATGCAAGAACGTTGTGTTCAACACCACCGATTTTCATACCTAGGCCAACCTGAAAAATCAGTGCTAGAGGAACACTGCCTAAACACGGGGCATCGCATGACATACAAGAAGACTGAAGTTTTATCCTCAGCGTCATCATTCTGGGATTGCACTATTAAGGAGGCGATAAACATCCGTATGGCGGAAAAATTATCAACAAGATGCGGGATTTCAACGAAGCACTTCCTGGTACCCAGCAATGGCCGACAGAACAGTCATTGACTTCTGCGTGTGTGCAAACGTTCTCTTTTCGTCTCCCGGCCTCAGAGCACTGTGGACGACACTATCGTCCAACTGTGAGTACTTCTCCCTGGATGCGCAGTTCGTGCTCGTGGGACCGATAAATTTCACCGCCACCGCGCGAGTATCATCTGTTTCACCTCCCAGTAATGACGACAGCAACTGCTACCAACTTGCGTTGTCGAAGATTTGTTTCAATGAAAAAGAAAAAAAGAAAGAAAAGGCCGCTCATTCCTCAGACTCAGAAACGAAAAAATAAAAGAGACAACACTTCCATACCGAATATGCGCCAGAGTAAGTAAATCATGGCAACTGACAGTGAAAACGGGATCCTGCTGAGGCAAACGTCGTCGTTTTGCTTCCTGCTGCCAGCAACAACCCTCATTTCGCACTATAAGAAAACTTCAGTCTCACTGGTACATTCATTATGCAGAATTACAACGTGAAGGCCGTTGATTAGTTGGACCGAAGGGAAAAAATGGCAAGGCATTAAGAAAAGCTTTCAGCATCGAGTCATATAGAAGCTGTACTCCAACAAATGAGCCAAGAGACCGGTTGTGCTAGGTAGTTGTGCATAGACAGCGAAAGGTGTTCCCGTTAATCCCGCTATTACCGTTTCCAGTGGGCATTAAAACAGCTAAAGTGGATGAACTGAGGATAGCACTGAAACGAAATGGACCTTCTTCCTGAGTGTATTATAGAGCTATGATATACTTAACATCTTCCCCTTATCGTTTGCGTTCACATTATGGCTATAGCTGACGTAAACGTAACGCCGCTAAACGACAGGCACAAAAGCCGCCGCATTGAGCGGGATTTCGCCGATCATTTGCAGGTGATTATGTACGCTCACACGGGTACGTGGCCGTGCAGTGGCGAACGGATTTATATTTCAATGGCTGCGCGGATACGCGTACACGTCACACAGCGTTAGCTTGGAGTCTGTTTTGATTAATGAAACTGCTTGAAGTCGCGCCATAAGCCAGCAAGACAAATGGACCGAGCTGCCATATATTAAATATAATTGACAAGCTGTCCTTAGAGGGGATTTGAAAGCCTTGGCTGTGCAGCCAAGCCCTCTTCAAGATATCTGTCTCGTCTTGAACACACGTTATTCATGACAGCACAAATCAAATTCATTCGTACGTCCCGTAAAGAAACGTCTTTAGCAGCCACGTATCTGAAAACACCACCCACCGACAGCGAGAAACATTTGCTAAAGACTATTCCGTGTATATCATTGCCTTTCAATTTATTTTCCCTAAATTTTGGTATTAAAATATGAGGCTAAGTGTCTCTGTATCAAAATAGGATTGAGTTCTAGTATTTTGGATTTCCTTAGCCCCCTCTGGTTAATTTCTTGAGCTTGCCAGAGCTATCGGGTGATCAAAAAGTCAGTATAAATTTGAAAACTGAATAAATCACGGAATAATGTAGATAGAGAGGTACTAATTGACACACATGCTTGAAATGACATGGGGTTTTATTAGAACCAAAAAATACAAAAGTTAAAAAATATCCGACAGATGGCGCTTCATCTGATCAGGATAGCAATAATTAGCATAACAAAGTAAGACAAAGCAAAGATGATGTTCTTTACAGGAAATGCTCAATATGTCCATCATCATTCCCCAGCAATAGCTGTAGTCGAGGAATAATGTTGTGAACAGCACTGTAAAGCATGTCCGGAGTTATGGTGAGGCATTGGCGTCGGATGTTGTCTTTCAGCATCCCTAGAGATGTCGGTCGATCACCATACACTTGCGACTTCAGGTAACCCCAAAGCCAATAATCGCACGGACTGAGGTCTGGGGACCTGGGAGGCCAAGTATGACGAAAGTGGCGGCTGAGCACACGATCATCACCAAACGACGCGCGCAAGAGATCTTTCACGCGTCTAGCAATTTTTTTTTTTTTGGTTCTAACAAGACCCCATTCATTCCAAGCATGTGTGTCAATTTTCACCTCTCTATCTACATTATTACGTGGTTTATTAAGTTTTCAAATTTATACTGACTTTTTGATCACTCGATATATCAGGGTTTGCTGCTACCCTGCGTTTCCTCTACCCATTAAAATCGCCAACTGTGGACCTCGGCTAATATACCTCCTGTGGAATCTTCCCACGGAATACCCTATCTTGTCCGCAACATATATGTCCCGTGAATCCAATAAAAGCGGATTTTCGATATAGGATGTAACAGTCTTCCACAGGTGGAGACAATGATAGGAGAACTGATAAAAAATTTAAAGCTGCTGAAATACGCTGAAAAATCTTTAAAATCCACTTAAAATCGACTATATCATCCTTCTTTTTTTTGTTATCAGTTTTTCCACTCGTTTGATGCGTCCCGCCACAAATTCCTCTCCTGTGCCAACCTCTTCATCTCGAAGTACCACTTACAACCTACGTCCTTCATTACTTGCTGGATGTATTACAATCTGGCCGGCCGCGGTGGGCGTGCTGTTCTAGGCACTTCAGTCCGGATCCGGGTGACTGCTACAGTCGCAGGTTCGAATCCTGCCTCGGGCATGGATGTGTGTGATGTCCTTAGGTTAGTTAGGTTTAAGTAGTTCTAAGTTCTAGGTGATTGATGACCTCAGATGTTGAGTACCATAGTGCTCAGAGCCATTTGAACCATTTTTTTTTTTTTTTGCATTACAATCTAAGTCTTCCTCTACAGTTTTTGTCCTCTACAGCTCCCTCTAGTACCATGGAAGACATTCGATGATGTGTTAATAAATGTCCCATTGTAGCGTTGCTCTCCGGGGGAGGGGGGGGGGGCGGAGGGGATGAGAAAGGAAAAAGAATTGTTATTTTATAAACATATTTTTTTAAATGTTGAATAAGTGAATATTTTGGTGGGTCACTTGGCAACATATGTTGAGCATTAAATATCTGAATAAGACCAGCATATTGATATATTTGAGATCGCTCGGAAGAAACATTATCATTACTATGTATTTTTATAGTCGAGATGTAGTCATACCCGGAACAACACTAAGGGACCAGAAGATTTATAGACTTTAAAAGAAATGCAACACTACACAATTAAAAAAAGTTGGTTCAGAAATAATAGGAAAACGATAATGTTCCTTCTGCCTCATGCTGCGTTCGGCCCATCAGCGTGATCGTGATTTCTGGTGATGAACTAACACAAAATGATTATCATTCAAGTAAATAAGGAGATGGGAATCATCAAGGTTAATTTACTAAAATAAGTACACTTATCTGTAACACACCTTTTTTTTAATGCTACGCACCTTTTCTTATGAAATTACAATAGATGAGCATTGTGGTTAAATACTTTATACATAACAGTCAAAATGTCCTCTTGATGCTGTATGTTCGTAATCAGTTACAAGAAGCCACATTTTTTTCTGATTGGAAAAATAACAATTAGCATATTCACTCAATATTTTCATATGAAATATAAAATATACTCCTGGAAATGGAAAAAAGAACACATTGACACCGGTGTGTCAGACCCACCATACTTGCTCCGGACACTGCGAGAGGGCTGTACAAGCAATGATCACACGCACGGCACAGCGGACACACCAGGAACCGCGGTGTTGGCCGTCGAATGGCGCTAGCTGCGCAGCATTTGTGCACCGCCGCCGTCAGTGTCAGCCAGTTTGCCGTGGCATACGGAGCTCCATCGCAGTCTTTAACACTGGTAGCATGCCGCGACAGCGTGGACGTGAACCGTATGTGCAGTTGACGGACTTTGAGCGAGGGCGTATAGTGGGCATGCGGGAGGCCGGGTGGACGTACCGCCGAATTGCTCAACACGTGGGGCGTGAGGTCTCCACAGTACATCGATGTTGTCGCCAGTGGTCGGCGGAAGGTGCACGTGCCCGTCGACCTGTGACCGGACCGCAGCGACGCACGGATGCACGCCAAGACCGTAGGATCCTACGCAGTGCCGTAGGGGACCGCACCGCCACTTCCCAGCAAATTAGGGACACTGTTGCTCCTGGGGTATCGGCGAGGACCATTCGCAACTGTCTCCATGAAGCTGGGCTACGGTCCCGCACACCGTTAGGCCGTCTTCCGCTCACGCCCCAACATCGTGCAGCCCGCCTCCAGTGGTGTCGCGACAGGCGTGAATGGAGGGACGAATGGAGACGTGTCGTCTTCAGCGATGAGAGTCGCATCTGCCTTGGTGCCAATGATGGTCGTATGCGTGTTTGGCGCCGTGCAGGTGAGCGCCACAATCAGGACTGCATACGACCGAGGCACACAGGGCCAACACCCGGCATCATGGTGTGGGGAGCGATCTCCTACACTGGCCGTACACCACTGCTGATCGTCGAGGGGACACTGAATAGTGCACGGTACATCCAAACCGTCATCGAACCCATCGTTCTACCATTCCTAGACCGGCAAGGGAACTTGCTGTTCCAACAGGACAATGCACGTCCGCATGTATCCCGTGCCACCCAACGTGCTCTAGAAGGTGCAAGTCAACTACCCTGGCCAGCAAGATCTCCGGATCTGTCCCCCATTGAGCATGTTTGGGACTGGATGAAGCGTCGTCTCACGCGGTCTGCACGTCCAGCACGAACGCTGGTCCAACTGAGGCGCCAGGTGGAAATGGCATGGCAAGCCGTTCCACAGGACTACATCCAGCATCTCTACGATCGTCTCCATGGGAGAATAGCAGCCTGCATTGCTGCAAAAGGTGGATATACACTGTACTAGTGCCGACATTGTGCATGCTCTGTTGCCTGTGTCTATGTGCCTGTGGTTCTGTCAGTGTGATCATGTGATGTATCTGACCCCAGGAATGTGTCAATAAAGTTTCCCCTTCCTGGGACAATGAATTCACGGTGTTCTTATTTCAATTTCCAGGAGTGTACCATTGCGGAACCCAGGAAATCCGCTTCCGCCTTTCATGGAATACAAATAGTAAAAAAGGTGAGGCGCCAAATGCCTCATTTGTCTTGAAACAACAGATTCTTTTTTATATCATTAATCGATACATGTACATAGAGATTTACAGGCACCGTGCAAGAACGGCAAAGATAAAGAATAATAGATTCTGTCGCTTCTATGCGATGGTACATTTCTTTTACTTTACAATTGTTCGATAACTTTAGGCCATCAGGCGTGTACTATTGAGCGTATATTAATGTTTGTGAGGCGAAAATTACTAATATTACACCATTATCTTGTCCCTTCTTCTTGTCAGTGTTTTCCAGATATTTCTTTCTTCTCTGGTTCTGCGCACGACCTCATTTCTTATTTTATCAGTCCACCTAATTTTCAAGATTCGTCTGTAGCGCCGCATCTCAAATGCTTAGATTACTTTCTGTTCTGGTTTTCCCACAGCCCATGTCCCATTACCATACAATCCTGTGCTCGAAATATCATCAGTATACCCGTAAAAAATCATCGTTATCATATATCCCTAATATGCTGAGCGTTTTAAGAGTTACACAGAGACTGGATGCCATTCGAAATAAGATGGTACTCATGTGGATGAAGACGCGCGGCAATGTCAGGAAATAGCAGTGCAGCAGTGCAGGCCATCTAGCAAATCGAACGGCGCAATATGGTCAAGATCGTTATAATAATGATAAAAAACAAGTATTTTGGTATAAGGGACGTGTGGTCGTCACTAGATCGTTGTAGAGTAATGATTAATTACGAGTAATTCGAATTGTTGTTCAGTCACCTTTGTTTCCGTGAAAATACCTTCACGAAAGAAAAAAGAAGACCTGCAAAGTACAATCACCAAAACTTACAACACAAAACAGGAATACTTCAGCATAGTTTCGTTGTGGTGCTCTTCCATTGCATTCCATGAATCCACATACGAGGAACATGTTCGACAGCTCTTCATCAGTAAATCAATCGACATTGCTGTGTATCACTGTTAAGACATAACTAACCCCGCCGGAAAAACAAATCCGAGACAGTACAGAACGCAAACTTGATAACATAGAGTCTAAAAAAGGAAAATAAAGTCGTATGGCGTAACAGGCTAGGAGATTGCAAATGGCAGGGTCAGCCGCCAAATCAGAAAAGTTTTTCGTATCTTTTAGCACACTGGTACCTTTCCTTCGCGAAGTGTGAGAGTTGCGTGTTTAACTGTAAGTGTAGGTGACGGTAGTGGCTGTGTGTGTAGTGTGGTGTCGTGTAAGTGTTGGACGATGATGAGCGAAGGTAGAGAGTGAAACACGGTGCCGGCTCACAGCCAATTGCTCTTGAATAACACCAAGGGGGCCTTCGAGCTCAACGTCTCCATAAGACGGACGAAGAACGTCATATGTCTCACTGAGGACACAGTCTGGAATTTAGTCCAGGACTTTGGCGCAAAGTCCGGTGATCATGAGCTTTATGCCTCCATCACTCCTCTCCTTTGCTGGAAAAGCAAACCGAAAACAGTTAACAGCAAGAGGCTGACCCAGTCGGTTTCCCATCCCAGTACCGGTCACACCCGGCGTTGATCTAACGGGAGCCGACGTATTCCACGCGAGTGGTCGTTGGCGGTTATCAGTGGTAAAGTGGATATTACTGTTGTCAACAACAATATCCGTGAGCGAGTGAAACAGTGTTATTTGTAAGACACATAGCGCATACTGTCATTTTCACCGTTGTGTGTGCATTTTGAGTGCAATATAGATACAAAGAAAAATTAGGGTAAGACACCAAATGAAACGTAATTACTGTATTACGAGCTACCACAAAGCATGAACCATGTGCATCAAAACACTCTCAAAATATTCGTGAATACTCTTTCCTCCATGATGTTTGGGTTGAGCCTGCATAATAACTTAAGGAAAATTGTAATATTGTAAGTGTGTGTGTATGTATGTGTCGGTCTATGTATTATATCTTAAGAACTATAAACAGTATGATTATCTCTAGTACTTGTTTTCGAGCATCAAGTACATCTGAAAGCATTTGATTCAATTCTGGCCCAGCCTAACGTCTCAAGAGTGCCATTAAGAACAGTTGCCAAAGAGTAGATGCTACTTAGCGGAAGTACTATGACTACTGTGTGCCGTTCGTGTCAGGCACTGTCTATTATGAAGACATACAGGTGCTTTTCGAGGTGACCACAACGTGGAGTTTACTCACGTGTTTCTCGCCCACATCTGTGATACCAGGGCTATTCAGAAAGTAGGGAACGTTTTGGCATTAATAAAAACGCTAAGTACAAGAAATAAATTTTATTATATACATCTGAAAGAGCGACTGACATACTACTTTTCCACACAGTCAACCAAACACGTTGAGGCACTTATCACAGCGGTTGACAAGGTTTTAAATACCTTCGTCGTAAAATTCTGCCGCCTGAGACTTCAACCAGTGAGTCACCCTCGCCTGGAGTTCCGCGTCTTCGTCAAAGCGCTACGTTGCAGGCCCGTTCTTCATCTTGGGAAACAAGTGGAAGTCGCTTGGTGCAAAATCAGGGCTGTAGGGCGGATGAGGGAAAATTTCCCATTTGAATGAATTAAGGAGTTCTTTAGTGCGGTTTGCCGTGCCAGGTCGGGCATTGTCGTGCAAAAACAAAATTTTGGACGTCAGCTTTCCTCGGCGTTTGTTTTGAACTGCTATTCTAAGGCTGTGCAAAGTTTGACAGTACCGGACAGAATTTATGGTTGCTCCATGTTCGAGAAAATGAATAAGAAGCATACCTTGCCAATCCCAAAACACTGTCGCCTTCAACATCCTTGCTGACAAGCATTGCAAACATTTTCTTGGTTTTTGGAGGGAACTTGTGTGCCTCCACTCCATGGACTGTACTTTTGTCTCGCAATTGACGTGTTTCACCAAGTCTCGTCACCGGTTACTATTCGATCCAGTAATGAATCACCATGTTTGTGGTAGGCCTCTAGAAATGTCAACGTTGCCCCCTATTCGCTGTTCTTTATGGTGTGGCCGTGCGGTTCTGGGCGCTACAGTCTGGAACCGAGCGACCGCTGCGGTCGCAGGTTCGAATCCTGCCTCGGGCATGGATGTGTGTGATGTCCTTAGGTTAGTTAGGTTTAATTAGTTCTAAGTTCTAGGCGACTGATGACCTCAGAAGTTAAGTCGCATAGTGCTCAGAGCCATTTGAACCATTTTTTTGAAAGCATTTTGGTCACCCATCGAGCACAAAATCTGTGGTAGCCTAGCTTTTGAGTGACAATTTCAAACAACAAAGTCCGTGAAACTTGTGGAAAAGAAAGCGAAAGCTCCGTTATTGTGAAGCGACGGTTTTCACGAATCGTTTCATCAACTTTAACGACAAGATCGTCAGTCACAATGCTCGAGCGTTTACTCTTCTCTTCATCATAAACGTTGATTGGGCTATTTTGAAACCGAATGCACCATTTCCGGAAAGAACATTTCACTCATGACGTTGTTGCCATAGACTTCGCACAGTTCTCGATAAATTTCTATGGGTTTCAGGTCTTTTGCCAACAAAAACCGTATCACAGACCGCACCTCACAACTGGCGGGATCTTCGATTGCGGCGCACATTTCAGATTCTAATATTGAAAAAACCAGACGCGCAGAGACGTTCCCGCTGTCACGGATGGATGCCGACTGAGCTGCCGAGCACGCACATACTAAAATATACGCGATCGGCGAGCGCCTACTTTCTGAATAGCCCTCGTACATTTAGGGCGTTCAGCAAGCATTTACATCAACGGAATAAGTATGTGCGGCTCCAGGAAAGCTGGCGGACCAGAACCGTACTGGGCAGAATTTTGGAAGATTGCTCTTTGTGGCAGCCTGAATACGGCAGCAGCATTGAAATTAAATTTGAGAGAAGAGTCACCATTCATAAAAAGAATACCAATGTCAGACTCAGCAACTGATGTCATTTTGAGAACTAGGCATTCAAAAATTGCGGCCAAGGGAACGATGGGTTTTGGGATTTACTGTGAAAGACAGGTAAACAAACCAATGGATCAGGGAACAAAATGGAATACATGTAGTCATAAGGTTTTCATTATCACTTCAGAAAAATTAATTCTAAAAACGTTACCGATTCACGCAGCTAGGGGATAGAGACCAACATGGGACAGCCCACTGATAAGAGTCGCATTCGTCTCATCCCACTCTTACTGCTGAGCGAAGTTAAAACACGTTACGTATCAGTCGACTGCTATCGAATTTCAATCTCTGTCGATACATCGAGAATACGGGACGCCACCTAGTCAGATATTTACCAAAGAAAGAACGCCGTACACCCGTCGGGATTCCTTTCTCCCGCAAATAAGCTATCGAATTTCGTGGTCGCATGCCGCTCCACGATTTGGATGGGTGTAGGCTCTCTAATTATTTGTGGCAAATAAGAATGAAATTGTCATGGCTGCTCGTTTCATTGTATTAATTTAAGCTGCGCTCCTAGGTATCTGCCTAACGACACTCAAGGAATTCGCGACATATTCGGAAAAAAACATCCAAATATTTGTGAGAAGCAAGAATGCAAGTGTCATTGCTGCTCGTTTTTTGATCAGACTGAAGACACAAAATCTAAGAAAGTCAGTGAGACAGAGCACTGTCATACGTAAATTAACATCGAGTTGATAAGAAAGTACCAAACTCAGTTACAAATGCGAAGATGGGAAAAAAAAATTAGACTAGCAATGCGTGACCTTACTACTTCTACGCACTACCCTACAATGAACTCGCACAACTTTCGATATTATATTTCATCTCGCCAAAAAGGCTAACGTCACGGGTTTTCCTGTAACTGACCTTTAATTATAACAAATTGTACCAAGAATGACTTGTTTGTGATAAATCTTCAGTTTTCTGTTGCTTCGGAACGGAATACTGACATAGCACAGGAATTATAACACCAAATGAACGAAATATGGAAATCCAATAAGGCACCTCCAAAGCTGTTCATTTGGCGACTGTTCTAGAGGTTCGTTGCTGCACATCACATGCAGGGATTCAGTTGACACGTCTTTTTAATGTCACCCGCAGCAAGATCCAAATGTTGCTAGCGGCTCCATTTTGGTAAGTGGAGACCGCAAGCAATTAATTATTTCTTGCTTCTGTTGTGCGTCTGCAGTCCGAGCCACATTACTGTAGCACGCCAATAGAGAAGTCAAAGGAAAATGGCGCAGTCCATGTTCAAATTCTTGTTTCGACTCCCCCCACCCCGCCCCGCCCCCTACCCGTGCTACGGTGATGTGTCTATCAGGACTGAAGTCGTGATCCTGCAAAGAAATAAAAAAAATACTTACGTATCCCTACTTTTTCGAGGTTCTAATGAAAACTTTATGATTATTCTTCTCAGGAGCCGTAATTGTAAGCGCAATGAAAACGAAATGGTGGAAGGGATTTATGGCTAGGCGAATGTATGTTAGATGGTTGGTTGGTTTAAAATGAGGGGGGAAGGGACCAAACAGCTAGGTCATCGGTCCCTTGTTCCGAGTAAAATAATGCCACAAGGGTGAGAATAAATCAAGCAAGACTGACAACACAAAATGGAGAGAAAGGAAAAACCACAAGAACGACAGAAGAGCAACAAAATTCAAGAAAGAGGTAGAAGAGATTAAAACGACAAAACAGGTTACCATAGCTGGCTGACCATAAGAATAAAAAGGAGAAGCAAGCCACCCAGCAACAGATTAAAACCTCCACCCTAAAAGCACTCGGGTGGGGGACACAGAGGGACAAAAGATATGCGCTAAAATTTAGATCAGGTGATAAAACCACCCTCACAATTAAAACGTGAAACTAAATCAGCCGATGAGGCGTTGTCAGATAAAATTAGCGGCCGCGAGTCCGGTAACCGAAGATTTCGTCGCAGGGCATTGAAAGTGGGACAGTGCACCAGAATATGGGCCACTGTCAACCAGGAGCAGCATCGACAATGAGGCGGGTTTTCACGACGCAGGAGGTAGCCGTGGGTCGCCCAAGCATGGGCAATGCGAGCCGGCAGAGAACCACAGTCCCCGCGAGAGGCCTGCATGGAGGAGTGCCACACATTCGTAGTCTCCTTAATGGCACGCAGTTTTTTGTGCGTACTGAGACTGTGCCATTCGGTTCCCCAAAGCCGGAAAACCTGGAAACGTCAAAAAGAACCTAGGTCAGTTATTGGAATGCCGATCTCCATAAGCGGTTTCCGTGTAGCCTGTTAGGCCAACCTGTCAGCAAGTTCGTTGCCTGGGATTCCAACGTGTCCTTGGGTCCACACAAACATCACTGAACGACCAGACCGTTCCAGGGCACAGATGGACTCCTGGATGGGCGGTAACAAAGGATGACGAGGATAGCACTGGTCGATAGCTTGCAGGCTGCTCAAGGAGTCAGTACGCAGAAGAAACGACTCCCCAGGGCATGAACGGATGTGCTCAAGAGCACGAGATACAGCCACCAGCTCGGCAGTGAAAATACTGCAGCCATCGGGCCAGGAATGCTGTTCAACATGTCCTCCATGAACATACGCGAAGCCGACGTCACCATCAGTCATCGAGCCGTCGGTGTGAATCACTTCACGGCCACGGTAAATGTCAAGAATCGAGATGAAGTGACAGCGGAGAACCGCGGGGTGAACTGAGTCCTTTAAACCATGTGAAAGGTCCAGGAGAAGGTGCGGCCTAGGTGTACACCATGGGGATGTAAGCGATTGTAAGTATAGGTGGTAAAGGCAAGGACTCCAGTTCAGATAGAAGGGATAGGACGCGAACTGCAAGGCCTGACCTGGGCCAGCATTGCGGGAGATGAACCGCCGTGGGTGGGAAAAGGAGACGGTAATTGGGATGTACAGGAGAACTGCAAACGTGTGCAACGTAACTGGCGAGCAGTTGTGCACGCCTGGCCTGTAGTGGTTCGGTCAAACTTACGAAGACATAGAACAATGAAAAATTAAAAGCAGTATCATCGAACTATGGAAGGAAGTAGTAGCAGATAAATGTGGAAGCTACTGGAAGACCAGTGTGAATTTTTATTCTCTAACTGCAGATGACATTCATATGCATAATGAAAGAGAAGAAAAAAAGAAGAGGTGTTGGGTGAATATAAGTTTAGGAAAGGTAAAAGTATCAATAAAGCAATTTTGACCTTCTGTGACACACAAATAAACACTAACACGAACGAACACACACACACACACACACACACACACACACACACACACACACACACTCACACACACATGTGCACGTACTTACAATTTGAACATATCCATTGCATTTGTGGTCTGAAAAGGGAATTTACGCTGACTTTCGGCCGTTCAAGCACAGAGAGAAGAAGTCACAAAGAAAAGAAGACAGAAGAACTCCTAAATGCGATGGACATAACATTTAAACGAAATTTGCTTGACTATTATGCAAAACAAAGACGAAAGTGATGATGAAGTGTAGACAGGAGATTAACAGTTCGATAAACGTATAAATAAGGAAATTTTCAGTAGAAGAAGGGAAAGAACTCTGCTATATAACAGGAAACAAAATGCGCAAAAGAACCATATTCGCGTTAATGAAAATAGCTCTCTCCAACAAAACTGTTCCACTGATACCAAATATACTTACTGAACGAAGGAAGCCAAGAAAACAGCTTCTTACGGTAGTGAAACGTGAGTCATTGTAGAACCAAAGACGAGAAAATGGAGCGCTTTGAGTGAGGTCTTGTAATAGGGCTACGAGAAGCTGAATGTTGCTTCTTTATTATTGTAGAAAGTCTTGACAGGAATCTAGCACTGTAAAGGAATGCTGGCAGCGGCGGTCACGAGAATGTACGGTCGCAAGAAGATCGTACTCCGGACCACTACGTGGCGTTATCGAGAGGGAGGACCATCGTGTTCAGCGTATGGCTCTGGCGCATCGCACTGCATCTGCAGCAGCAATTAGGTAGCAGCTGGCACCACAGTGACCCAACGAACTGTTACACATCGGTTACTGCAAGAACAGCTCCGATATAGACACCATGTAGCGTGCATTCCGCTGACCACAAACCACCACCATTTACGACTTCAGTGGAGTCAAGCGAGAGCTCGCTGTAGGGCAGCGTAGGCGTCTTTTGTGCCTTCTGATGGAAGCTGGCTCCACCTCGGTGCCATTGAAGGCCGTGTGTTGGGTACAAGGAGCCAGATGAGGGCCTGCAACCAACTTGTCTATGTGCTAGAAACACTGGACCCACATCTGGGGATATAGTCTGGTGTGCGATTTCGCTTGGCAGCAGGAGCAATCTCGTAGTTATCTCACGCACTATCATGCAAATTTCGTATGTCAGTCTCGTGATTCGACCTCTTGTGCTGTCATTCATGAACCGCATTGCCGGGAGTGTTTACTAACATCTACATCTATATCTACATGGTTACTCTGCAATTCACACTGGCCTGGCAGAAGGTTCATCGAACCATTTTCATACTACTTCTCTACCACTGCACTCTCGAATGGCGCGTGGGAAAAAGGAACACCTAAATCTTTCCGTTCGAGCTCTGATTTCTCTTATTTTATTATGATGCAGGTATTCGAATCTGCCTGTCATAAACTTCTATAAGTCTACGAGTCCATATGGAACAACCACTCTCTACCTCCGGGCTCTGCCGCTGCGAGCTGCGGCCCTGTAGTTAACGCTGAGTCCAATGTCGTGGACTTCGCGCCCTCCAAATGGCGGGCCACCTGGTGGTCTACGGGTCGAGCCAGCGGCGGTACAACCACTCAGCCACCATCGCTGCTGCGGGCAATCTGCTTGCTACCCGATCCTGCTCACATGAACAGGCATTATTGTTGCTGTATAAGCCAACACATCTATGCTGGATCCACAGCATGAGTCTGCATGTTTCAGTGTACCCCGTCCTGTGCAGCTAGACTGACTCTAGCCTGCATTGTGGACTGCTACCCGCGCGCCCTCCAAATGGCGGGCCACCTGGTGGTCTACGGGTCGAGCCAGTGGCGGTGCAACCACTCAGCCACCATCGCTGCTGCGGGCAATCTCCTTGCTGCCCGATCCTGCTCACATGAACAGGCATTATTGTTGCTGTATAAGCCAACACATCTATGCTGGGTCCACAGCATGAGTCTGCATGTTTCAGTGTACCCCGTCCTGTGCAGCTAGGCTGACTCTAGCCTGCATTGTGGACTGCTACCCGCTGCTGTGGTTGGCGTCCTTGCTGAATTCCTGCCGTTATCATTTAACTGGCTACGTGACACCGCAAGCCACCTAGGCGCCTGCTGACGGCCGCAACTCTTCGCCGGCCATCTACTGCTCACGCCAGGGGACATAATCTTCTCCCGGCATTGTCTCGACTGCTGTAGTTGGCGGAGCAATAAATGAACGTTAGAACTGCGATGTTTTCAATACGATATGTCTGAATTCTACTAGGTATCCTCTCACCACTCCGCTGCTACGTCGCTCAGGGTGAACTGCTATTGGCCTCCAGACCTCCGTCAGTCTGCCTCCACCATCCAACATAGACGCCCTCCACCCTGGTCTCTGTAACTTTAAACAAAATCGTAAAGAGACATCCAGGAATAGCTAAATGGAAGAGGCAACTGGGAATAATCATTACAGGGAATACATATGTTGGAAATGTAGAACGTATTTTCAGTGACGATGAAAGAGGGATACACAGAAAGATGGAAGGAAGACTGCAAGAAAGAAGGAGAATGGAAACAGAATCACCACTCTAAACTTTTACAGCAAAAAAAGCTCAAATACGACAGACAAAATTGGAGAAAATGCTGTGCACATCAAAAAGATCGTACCAATTAAAAGTTCTGTCTCTTCACCGTGATGACTGTTTTTGTGAACTTCCATTCGGACTGGTAAATGAGAATTCAGTGTCTTAGAGCGACGTTATTTGAGAAAGTTGTGTCCTACGAGGTTTCACAAAGGTTTTTGAATTGTCGTCTGGAGAGTGGGTCTGTTAACCCTTTCGCTCACGAATTATTTTTTCCTGAAAAAAAAAGTGGCTTTGCTATTCAGTTCTTTGAATTAAATTACGATTTTTCAGATGTATAAAATATTCCGAGGTGCCCCCCAAGGGGAGATACAACGTGTCCCCAAATGAGGACATTGTGATCAAGTCAGTGCAGAATAAGTCTAAGAGTCAAAGTATTTTATTTCACCGAAATACATAAATTACACAAATGAAGCATTTGCTTAGCGATTGGAATTCACGATATCCGGTGTTTTATGGCGCTACTCGATAAGTTGGTTTTGATAAAAGCGTATGGGGGCTGAAGATGGTCGAAACTGGTTACTTTCAGAATAATCTTAAGGTATACAACTGTTGGTGAAGTTCATTGACTCTGAAAAATTCATTTTATGTCGATTTTGAGGTGGGCACACGGCGTATTTTTTCAAGTCCTACATGATGGAATATGTTTCAGGTTGCAAAACGGGCTACAAACCTACGAAAATGGCTGTCAAAAAACATGTTCGGTTTCAAATACAGCTAACTGCATGTTGCCTTCGGGTGCAAAGCCCGCTAAATGCCAAATAGGCGTGGCTGTCACCCTGCAATGCCCGGATGCAAAGCACGTGAACAGATATCAGACTTACCAACCTAGACATTCAAAGCTATCTTTCAGTCTGTTACCGTTAGAATAGATATTTTCTTATTGAGCTTTAGGTTGGCTGCGCTGTAACAAATTCGTACGCAACACTAACAGTCTCGCTGCCAATGCATTGTCGTATGGATGGAACTGATGTTTATGATTATCTCATTGTTACTTATCATGCAGTTAGCGGACTTTGCGTCTAGACGACTCAGCTTTCAGTAAACCGTATGATATAAAACGTCTAACATTACCTCCATCATTATCCTCTTGTTCAAAATTATCGCTAGGATCATCAGATAGATCGTCAATATCAGATCAATTAAGGAGCTCTGTAACTTCTTCTTCTGCAAGTGGCCTTAATCTATCTTGGACTGGGGGCAATGTGAAATCACCGTTAGATAATTAAAAAGAAAGTGAAGCAATGTCCTAAATTTCTACGCTATTATAACCTTTCAATCACAATGTCCTCATGTGGAGATGTGTATAAAGCTATAAATACATTTAACGTTCGTTGTGTAAGACACCTTTAGTTTTCACCTTCAAGAATACACCTTTCTACGCACAAACTTTTTTTTTACCTAAACTCAGAAGATGTTAACCGGGTGATGGGAGTTTCTAATGTTATTGTTAAGCGTACATGTGACTGTCCACATTCAGCTTTGTTTTGTGCCACCACAGATTGACAGGAGGTGTTGACACTGTTCTCAAATAAATTCTCTGCTTATGGCAAGTAGAGAGGATATAAAATGTATCTTAGAAGAAAGATTAAGGAAAGGCAAACCTACGTTTCTAGCATTTGTAGACTTAGAGAAAGCTTTTGACAATGTTGACTGGAATACTGTCTTCCAAATTCTGAAGGTAGCAGGGGTAAAATACAGGGAGCGAAAGGCTATTTACAATTTGTACAGAAACCAGATGGCAGTTATAAGAGTCGAGGGACATGAAAAGGAAGCAGTGGTTGGGAAGGGAGTGAGACAGGTTTGTAGCCTCTCCCCGATGCTATTCAATCTGTATATTGAGCAAGCAGTAAAGGAAACAAAAGAAAAGTTCGGAGTAGGTATTAAAATCCATGGAGAACAAATAAAAACTTTGAGGTTCGCTGATGACATTGTAATTCTGTCAGAGACAGCAAAGGACTTGGAAGAGCAGTTGAATGGAATGGACAGTGTCTTGAAAGGAGGGTATAAGATGAACATCAACAAAAGAAAAACAAGGATAATGGAATGTAGTCGAATTAAGTCGGGTGATGCTGAGGGAATTAGATTAGGAAATGAGACACTTAAAGTAGTAAAGGAGTTTTCCTATTTGGGGAGCAAAATAATTAATGATGGTCGAAGTTGGGAGGATATAAAATGTAGACTGGGAATGGCAAGGAAGGTGTATCTGAAGAAGAGAAGTTTGTTAACACCGATTATCGATTTAAGTGTTACGAAGTCGTTTCTGAGAGTATTTGTATGGAGTGTAGCCATGTATGGAAGTGAAACGTGGACGATAAATAGTTTAGAGGAAAAGAGAATAGAAGCTTTCGAAATGTGGTGCTACAGAAGAATGCTGAAGATTAGATGGGTAGATCACATAAGTAATGAGGAGGTATGAAATAGAATTGGGGAGAAGAGGAGTTTGTGGCACAACTTGACTAGAAGAAGGGATCGGTTGGTAGGACATGTTCTGAGGCATCAAGGGATCGCCAATTTAGTACTGGAGGGCAGCGTGGAGGGTAAAAATCGTAGAGGGAGACCAAGAGATGAATACACTAAGCAGATTCAGAAGGATGTAGGTTGCAGTAGGTACTGGGAGATGAAGAAGCTTGCATATGATAGAGTACCATGGAGAGCTGCATCAAACCAGTCTCAAGACTAAAGACCACAACAACGACAACAACAACATGGCAATATGAGGACAAAAATCACAAATGGCAGAATTTAACGAATTTTAATATACTAAGCATTTATTTCGTATGTCCTTAAATGAGGGCACCATGAGCGACAGGGTAAGTGTGATTTTAGACTCCATTGGACGAAGTTACTTCGCAAAGTAATAGCGCTGAACAATGCATATCATTTTTATCCTTGTCGCATATCGACAAACCGTGTAAAATTACGTGGGGCCACGTCAGTATTAGTTTTTCTTCTTTTTCTTTGTAATCACGTGAACCTGCCGCTTCCGCACGGGTGGCGCGGCGAAATTAATGAGCCTCATTAGTCACTTTTTAAAAATAAACGCTGGACATCGGATAGTGTTGATTTATCGCAACGGTCCGTCGGTGAGGTCCCAAGCCGTTTGTTGGCGATGATGAAGTGCGTGAGGTGGACGCGCCGGGCCACTAATCCTACTAAAGGGGATATGCCCCTGTCTGCCTTCTGCCGGGAAATAAGACCACCTAAATAGTTACGGGGGGAACTGCAAGTTTACATTACGAACTGCCTTGATGTTTAGCCATTTTGTAACGGTGATGCATCGCTACAATTTGAAGATCGGAGAATTTAATCAAAATTATCATAAAGGCCGCAGCAAACAATGGTGAAATTCGTATTACACCCTCGCGTATTCAACCGATTAGCATTTCATCGCAACCGCAGATATTGGGTAGGAGTGACGCCAACTGCATTTTGTACACAAGATAGGATTACAAAGTGGATTTAATATTCAGATATCGCATTTGAATCTTGTTTGTTTATGAGACGATCGTTCAATGCCTCTTGTAAGAGGAAGGTATGTCTACCAACATGTGAGTGGGATTTCCCATCCCTCTGGAAGATTCCCAGCACCCGTGCCTCTTACAGATACAAGCACATTTTTCACATCAAATTAATTGACTAAATAATGAAACTCCTCTCCCTCAGGGAAATCCCCCAGTCCTCCCCTCCCGTCCGCATTTCCTCCCTTCCCCATCGCCATCTGGGAATTAGCGGGATAAAGACCTACTCTCTGCTGGAGAGGACGGTTCTCACAACACGAAATTCAAATCTGTGTCAATAATGTATTGATGCATGTTGTTCATTTAATCAGTTTGCGAGAAATAGGGCTTCATCAGTTGCGTAGAGCTCATTTCTGTATCCTCCACGCCCCCCTCCCCCCTACCCCCACTGCCCGTGGTGTAATAACTGTAAGCACCGAGAAAGAAATGAGGTGCGGTATATTAGCCGCTATTTTGGGTCGTTTGCGAGTGTTTGTTTCGTCTGAGAGCTGCCACAGAGGTCGAAAACCGCCCAGTATTCTAATTACAAAAATGGTTCAAATGGCTCTGAGCACTATGGGACTCAACTGCTGAGGTCATAAGTCCCCTAGAACTTAGAACTACTTAAACCTAACTAACCTAAGGACAACACACACATCCATGCCCGAGGCAGGATTCGAACCTGCGACCGTAGCGGTCGCGCGGTTCCAGACTGTAGCGCCAGAACCGCTCGGCCACCAGCGGCCGGCACATTCTAATTACAGATCACTATACTAAATACCATAGAGCACGGACCAGATGTCGGCCTCCTTTGATCTCCCGGCCCCGAACAAAGCATCATATGGCGGCATCCCTTTGAGATTTGATACCGGAGGAATTCCCACCAAACCACCTCCGTAAACTCTCAAGTGGCTACTTCCTGTATGTGTGCGAACCAATGTTTCCAGACAGATAAACGGAGGTTTCCATTCCTCCTCAGAATATTGTGTTCCTGTTGGCTAACGCTACGGACAACGAGAGAGCTGACGTAATTGGGATATGTAAATGGCGGGAAATAGTCCATTTGCACTAATCTATCAAATTAATTGTTTAACAGTTCACAGGAGTCGAATAGATCGCTTAAACTCTGACCACCACCTTACAGTCATCCTTCTTCATAACAGGACACATTTTCAACGTTTGAGAATAACAGGCAAACATTATGCAAATTAAGTACACTACTGTCCTTTAAAATTACTACACCACGAACATGATGCGCTACAGACGCGAAATTTAACCGACAGGAAGAAGTTGCTGTGATATGCAAATGATTAGCTTTTCAGAGCATTCACACAAGGTTGGCACCGGTGGCGACACCTACAACGCGCTGACATGAGGAAAGTTTCCAACCGATTTCTCATACACAAACAGCAGTTGCCTGGTGAAACATTGTTGTGATGTCTCGTGTAAGGAGGAGAAATGCGTACCATCACGTTCCCGACTTTGATAAAGGTCGGATTGTAGCCTATAGCGATTGCTGCTCGCGTTGGTCGAGATCCAATGACTGTCAGCAGGATATGGAATCGGTGGGTTCAGGAGGGTAATACGGAACGCCGTGCTGGATCTCGTATCACTAACAGTGGAGATGACAGGCATCTTATCCGCATGGCTGTAACGGATCGTGCAGCCACGTTTCGATCTCTGAGTCAACAGATGGGGACGTTTGCAAGACAACAACCGTCTGCACGAACAGTTCGACGACGTTTGCAGCAGCATGGACTATCAGCTCGGAGACCATGGTTGCGGTTACCCCTGACGCTGCATCACAGACAGGAGGGCCTGCGATGGTGTACTCAACGACGAACCTGGGTGCACGAATGGCAAAACGTCATTTTTTCAGGTGAATCCAGGTTCTGTTTACAGCATCATGATGCCCGCATCCGTGTTTGGCGACATCACGGTGAACGCCCATTGGAAGAGTGTATTCGTCATCTCCATACTGGCGTATTACCCGGCATGATGGTATGGGGTGCCATTGGTTACACGTCTCGGTCACCTCTTGTTCGCATTGACGGCACTTTGAACAGTGGACGTAAGATTTCAGATGTGTTACGACCGTGGCTCTACCCTTTATTCGATCCCTGCGAAACCCTACATTTCAGTAGGATAATGCAGGTCTTGTACGGGCCTTTCTGGATAGAGAAAATGTTAGACTGCTGCCCTGGCCAGCACATACTCCAGATCTCTCACCAATTGAAAACTTGTGGTCAATGGTGGCCGAGCAACTGGCTGGTCACAATACGCCAGTCACTACTCTTGATGAACTGTGGTATTGTGTTGAAGCTGCATGGGCAGCTGTACCTGTACACGCCATCCAAGCTGTGTTCGACTCAATGCCCAGGCGTATCAAGGGCGTTATTACGGCCAGAGGTGGTTGTTCTGGGTACTGATTTCTCTGGATCCATGCACCCGAACTGCGTGAAAATGTAATCACATGTCAGTTCTAGTATAATATATTTGTCCAATGAATACCGGTTTATCATCTGCATTTCTTGTTGGTGTAGCAATTTTAATGGCCAGTAGTGTAATTAAATTTCCGCCACAGACAGATCGCAGTGATAAATATATCCGAGGTCTTTCATGAACTGATGTTTGAGAACACACGGACCCTCGTCCACCACAACGTTTTCGGTGAGGGAAAAAAAGTTCTGATGTCACACAGTAGCCAAGCGAGCGCCCGCCACTGATCGCCAGAAAGCTGCCGCCTCGCCGGCTGGGACACAGCCTCTGCTCGTGTACGCCAGTCGGGAGAGGCCTGCGCGTGCGTCCGCCACGCCGGCACTTGTGTGCACGTCACCAGCCATGCCAGAAGCTCCGGTGCTGGAGAGACTGACACCGTGACAGCCAGTCAGTCAACTGATCCGTTTACATGGGGGAGGTAACAGCCCAGCACAAACATTCGTCATGTTGAATCTCCTCACACAACACACACGACACCCAGCATGCTGGTTACTTTGTTATTCCTCAGTCCAGAGGGTGCTTCAGATGGGACTTGTCCTTTTTATAAAGCTCCGCTCTCACCTGGATCTTCTTAAAAAAGGTTACGTTGTCTCTAAATTTGCTAGACTGGATGATGCGCATTGAGCAACATAAAAACCGTTTGAAGAGCCTAAAACAGACTGCCTGACAACACATAATGAGCTCTGGTTTCCAACAGTTGTTATGTTCTACACGTAAATTCCACAAGAATGTGAGACAGAAGACCTGGTATCGAACACCCAGGGAGATGTGGAGTGTAATAAAAATATTAGATATGTTTTGGAATTCGAAAACATAACTTCTTTGTACCTGTCAGATTGCTGGGTGGAGAAAAAAATTAGAAGAGTCCAATGTAATTTTAAATTATGAGATAAAAATTGAGATGGATGTAAATAAAAGCACATTATCCATAAATGAAAAGTTGTTTTCTGTGCGTAAATGTATATGTTAAAGTAATAAAGCTTTTGTCTTATTCGCTAACTTTGAAAAAAGCCTAACATTTTTAATTATAGTATGTAACCTTTTTCCCTATTTACGTCGACCTATGTGCAAGTATTCTGGATGCAGGTAGTGAGTTTTTGGATGACCTTTGGAAGTAGTTGAAACTAAGTAGTTGAAGTTAAGGCTGCCCTGGTTTCGTACCTATATGACATGACAAATCATCGAGATAGGTGATTTGGGACTCGAATAATCAGGTAAAATGAGTTGCAATTACGGAAAAAACTGGTAAAATTATGAAAATTTATGGTTTGCGTAAAAATAGGAATATATGATAAAAATGTGGAGGAATGAGTGTACCTGCTCGCACGGGTGTATGGAAATCATTTCATTCCTTCACCAGTGGGATTGACAACTGGTAGTGCATATTGTATCTGCTCGATGGGTTTAAGGCTTAATTCCTGCAGAATAACCCCTTGCTCCATATGTGGTTATGTATTATATGCGATAGAACTGAGAGACATAGTGTTCACAGATACACAGGGTATTTCACGAATCCACGACACAGTAGTGAAATATGCAAAGAATTTTTAAAAAAACTGCAACATGGACGTGAAAATGGTAAGAAATGAGCAACTGTGTGGAAAAAATGCCACCACAGAATAATTATAATACGAGTACTTCATATTTATGAAAGTGTCCATATATTTTCGACAAGTGCTGCCTTGCCACTTACAACTGTTCACTTGTATCTGTTTAGTTACCAGAAAATAATTTTCTTTGTATTCCAACAGTAATTCCAGCAATATAAACGTGTACATGAATGTATAAACACCTGAGGATGGGCACCAGCCCGAAACCGTTCGCGTGACGACTAAATGTTTTATTATGACTCGTAGCGGAAATTTTTCTACGCCCTATAAAGGAACAGTCACGTAGCACGGAACAAATAGCTCCTTCTCAAATAGATTCATCTAAAACCGGATGTGTTGTGTTCCTCTCCTTGAACTGTTTCAAGCTTGGAATCTTCAGCTTATACAATGGGACGTTGGAAGGAACCACACAAGTCCTTTAAGAATGAATGCACAGTTGAAGATGGACCTATCTGCTCAACTAACAGCGTTTGTTTGCTGTCATTTTCAGCACTTCTAATCACACATTTGCTACGTTTGTCGGCATTACAGTATTTTGTACAGTAAAGCACTTTTCTGCGGTAACTGTACGTAGCTTACAAAGTAATGTTCCCCATACAGTGCTGAAGAACTTCTCTTCAAAATCACAAATAAAAACGTCGCAACTTTACGCTCTGGGAGTAACTTTATTCACCAAGTTGAACTAGACTGAGTTTGTATTCAAGCGGAATAGTGTGACGACGCGTGCGGTGTTTATTACGTCGGAAGCCGCCTTAGTTGGCTTTGAGAGCGTTTTGTCGATCCCGCTCAGTACGTCAACGTTTGATTAGTGTGTTAGGCTGCTTGTCTACTATCGTCCAACATAAAGCTTTTTAGTAATCGTTACGTTTATTTGTGCCAATACTAGCTAAAAACCGTCATGTGAACAACATTTTTTAATGTTTTTGTTCTTGTTACCTGAAATATGCGATGAAAACATCTTAAGAAAATAAGAAAGAACGGCCTACCACGAAGGAAACGCTTGAATGTGACGGAAATCAGAGGGTGTGATCAGTTTCAGAAAAACTGGATTATTCATACAAGAGGAAAAGCTTCACAAATGGAGCAACTCAATTAAGCGCTGCTTCTTATGCAAGTAGTTATTGGCCTTAGCACTGGTTGATAGAGTTGCTGAATGTCCTCCATGAAACGCCCGCTAAATCACGCAGGGCTAACAGGTAATTAGGGTTGCGGAAAGGGCCAAGGGAGTTGCGGTCGGATTCATTTCACAATTGTAATTTATTATCATTCAGGTCACAAATACCCTTTTGAAAGAATTAAATTTGCTTCGCTGCTGAAGGTCTCCAAACAGATGCTTTAGAATAAGTTCAATTCTGAAAAGACATAACACGTAGTTAAATTTACTAATAAGATAAATCGTATACATATATGAGATCAGCATGCGGAGCGGCTCAAGGCCGCCGGATTAAATCTTCAAAATTCCAAATATACAATGATGTTTACTGAAGGCAGAAGGCCACAATGTTTTAAGATGGTAAATGGGCTGATGGCCCGCAATTTGCACAGAAAGAGATAAACAAATGCAATAAGATGCCTAAAGGCCGCAAAGTTAAATTATGAAAATTTAAGGAATATATATATTGCAACAATCGGTAAAACAGTACATTAAGTTCACAAATTTTCTTTTGCAACACCAACGGCGGAAGGCCCACAATAACTTGTAAAATCTTTCACAGGTAATTAAAATAATCTTTCAAGAGCAGAAGGAAATAATGTTTGGACTTCAAGGAAACTCTGAGAACATGTTTCCAGGGCTGAAGGCCCTCAGGAAACTTCGGCAGTTGAAAATATAAAATACATTAAAGCCCCAAAAAACCTTTTAAAATGAATTACAACAACATTAACCCTTTTTTTTTTTTTTTTGGTCATCAGTCTAGTCTACTGACTGGTTTGATGCGGCCCGCCACGAATTCCTTTCCTGTGCTAACCTCTTCATCTCAGAGTAGCTCTTGAAATCTATGTCCTCAATTATTTGCTTGACGTATTCCAATCTTTGTCTTCCTCTACCGTTTTTGCCCTCTACAGCTCCCTCTAGTACCATGGAAGTCATTCCCTCATGTCTTAGCAGATATCCTATCATCCTGTCCCTTCTCCTTATCAGTGTTTTCCACACATTCCTTTCCTCTCCGATTCTGCGTAGAACCTCCTCATTCCTTACCTTATCATCCACCTAATTTTCAACATTCGACTATAGCACCACATCTCAAATGCTTCGATTCTCTTCTGTTCCGGTTTTCCCGCAGTCCATGTTTCACTACCATACAATGCTGTACTCCAGACGTACATCCTCAGAAATTTCTTCCTCAAATTAAGGCCGGTATTTGATATTAGTAGACTTCTCTTGGCCAGAAATGCCTTTTTTGCCATAGCGAGTCTGCTTTTGATGTCCTCCTTGCTCCGTCCGTCATTGGTTATTTTACTGCCTAGGTAGCAGAATTCCTTAACTTCATTGACTTCGTGACCATCAATCCTGATGTTAAGTTTCTCGCTGTTCTCATTTCCACTACTTCTCGTTACCTCCGTCTTTCTCCGATTTACTCTCAAACCATACTGTGTACTCATTAGACTGTTCATTCCGTTCAGCAGATCATTAAATTCTTCTTCACTTTCACTCAGGATAGCAATTTCATCAGCGAATCGTATCATTGATATCCTTTCACCTTGTATTTTAATTCCACTTCTGAACATTTCTTTTATTTCCATCATTGCTTCCTCGATGTACAGATTGAAGAGTAAGGGCAAGAGGCTACAGCCTTGTCTTACACCCTTCTTAATACGAGCACTTCGTTCTTGATCGTCCACTCTTATTATTCCCTCTTGGTTGTTGTACATATTGTATATGACCCGTCTCTCCCTATAGCTTACCCCTACTTTTTTCAGAATTTCGAACAGCTTGCACCATTTTATATTGTCGAACGCTTTTTCCAGGTCGACAAATCCTATGAAAGTGTCTTGATTTTTCTTTAGCCTTGCTTCCATTATTAGCCGTAACGTCAGAATTGCCTCTCTCGTCCCTTTACTTTTCCTAAAGCCAAACTGATCATCACCTAGCGCATTCTCAATTTTCTTATCCATTCTTCTGTATATTATTCTCGTAAGCAGCTTCGATGCATGAGCTGTTAAGCTGATTGTGCGATACTTCTCGCACTTGTCAGCTCTTGCCGTCTTCGGAATTGTGTGGATGATGCTTTTCCGAAAGCCAGATGGTATATCGCCAGACTCATATATTCTACACACCAACGTGAATAGTCGTTTTGTTGCCACTTCCCCCAATGATTTTAGAAATTCTGATGGAATGTTATCTATCCCTTCTGCCTTATTTGACCGTAAGTCCTCCAAAGCTCTTTTAAATTCCGATTCTAATACTGGATCCCCTATCTCTTCTAAATCGACTCCTGTTTGTTCTTCTATCACATCTGACAAATCTTCACCCTTATAGAGGCTTTCAATGTATTCTTTCCACCTATCTGCTCTCTCTTCTGCATTTAACAGTGGAATTCCCGTTGCACTCTTAATGTTACCACCGTTGCTTTTAATGTCACCAAAGGTTGTTTTGACTTTCCTGTATGCTGAGCCTGTCCTTCCGACAATCATATCTTTTTCGATGTCTTTACATTTTTCCTGCAGCCATTTCGTCTTAGCTTCCCTGCACTTCCTATTTATTTCATTCCTCAGAGACTTGTATTTCTGTATTCCTGATTTTCCCGGAACATGTTTTTACTTCCTCCTTTCATCAATCAACTGAAGTATTTCTTCTGTTACCCATGGTTTCTTCGCAGCTACCTTCTTTGTACCTATGTTTTCCTTCCCAACTTCTGTGATGGCCCTTTTTAGAGATGTCCATTCCTCTTCAACTGTACTGCCTACTGCGCTATTCCTTATTGCTGTATCTATTGCTTTAGAGAACTTCAAACGTATCTCGTCATTCCTTAGTACTTCCGTATCCCACTTCTTTGCGTATTGATTCTTCCTGACTAATGTCTTGAGCTTCAGCCTACTCTTCATCACCACTATATTGCGATCTGAGTCTATATCTGCTCCTGAGTACGCCTTACAATCCAGTATCTGATTTCGGAATCTCTGTCTGACCATGATGTAATCTAATTGAAATCTTCCCGTATCTCCCGGCCTTTTCCAAGTATACCTCCTCCTCTTGTGATTCTTGAACAGGGTATTCGCTATTACTAGCTGAAACTTGTTACAGAACTCAATTAGTCTTTCTCCTCTTTCATTCCTTGTCCCAAGCCCATATTCTCCTGTAACCTTTTCTTCTACTCATTCCCCTACTACTGCATTCCAGTCGCCCATGACTATTAGATTTTCGTCCCCCTTTACATACTGCATTACCCTTTCAATATCCTCATACACTTTCTCTATCTGTTCATCTTCAGCTTGCGACGTCGGCATGTATACCTGAACTATCGTTGTCGGTGTTCGTCTGCTGTCGATTATGATTAGAACAACCCGGTCACTGAACTGTTCACAGTAGCACACCCTCTGCCCTACCTTCCTATTCATAACGAATGCTACACCTGTTATACCATTTTCTGCTGCTGTTGATATTACCCGATACTCATCTGACCAGAAATCCTCGTCTTCCTTCCACTTCACTTCACTGACCCCTACTATATCTAGATTGAGCCTTTGCATTTCGCTTTTCAGATTTTCTAGTTTCCCTACCACGTTCAAGCTTCTGACATTCCACGCCCCGACTCGTAGAACGTTATCCTTTCGTTGATTATTCAATCTTTTTCTCATGGTAACCTCCCCCTTGGCAGTCCCCTCCCGGAGATCCGAATGGGGGTCTATTCCGGAATCTTTTGCCAATGGAGAGATCATCATGACACTTCTTCAAATACAGGCCACATGCCCTGTGGATACACATTACGTGTCTTTAATGGAGTGGTTTCCATTGCCTTCTGCAACCTCATGTCGTTGATCGTTGCTGATTCTTCCGCCTTTAGGGGCAATTTCCCACCCCTACGACAAGAGAGTGCCCTGAACATCTATCCGCTCCTCCACCCTCTTTGACAAGGCCGTTGGCAGAATGAGGCTGACTTCTTATGCCAGAAGTCTTCAGCCGCCAATGCTGATTATTTATCAAAATTTAGGCAGTGGGGGGGATCGAACCCGGGACCGAAGACGTTTTGTGATTATGAATCAAAGACGCTACCCCCTTTTTTTTTCTTAAATCTCATTTTGTTCGCTTTTGTTCGTTGTGTCTGCTCGGGGCGGACGCCGTAAGACATCCATTTATGTTCGTTGTTGGTCGATTGACTCAGTTTTTTTATTACAGGGGGCACGTAACCCTCTTACCGAACACGCTGAGCTACCGTGCCGGCAAAATTTTCACTCGATTGAAGATTTGAACCAAGGACCTCTCGTTCCGCAGCTGCTCACGTTACCACGAGACCACGGAGCTCCTTCCCCTAGACCAGGGGTACCTCCGTTACATTAACACTACCAAAGAATAATTTAGAGGACAGCACTCAGAAGCCTCCAGGTGGTCGGTCTGCACTCCTTCACATATGCGAGACAGGTGGTGAGCCCAAATACACTAGATTCGTCCGAACCCAACCATGGGACAGTCACGGACCGACCGACAAACCGCTCGCTTGCCACGACGGAGTACACGAGAATTCAAGGCCCCAATGAGGTTGCAGGTATCACTATCCCCAAACAAACGCGTATGTGAACTGAGATGCCAAAACTACACACCATGTTTAGCAGCAACAACCGGTGAGGAAAAGGCACTGCCTAAAAATTACGTCAGCGGCCAGGGCAGGTAACCAGAACAGTAACGGCCACAAGGCAGAAAATTCCGATGGTGCTCTTAACTATGGATAAATTAATATAATCAATTCCACTTGACGGCGGGTATCTCGAACACTTCACTCGTTGTTTGTTGTGTGCATAGTTCCGCGAAGTCAGCGTGTACACAACTTCCCCACTAGAGCGCGCCCGGCTAAGCACAACAGCACGGGCGCAGCGCTCGTCCGTCTCCGCACTACGAGATGGCGCTGTCTTAGAATGGACCAAATTCTGCTTCCGCCGATCCGCGTATTAGTATGTAACGCAGCCAATGAGATTGCTGCTAACGTAGAACCTTTTCTCCTCGCGGATCACACTTGCGCAGTGATACCTCAACGCGCGAGGTATTATAATGAGTGTACAGACCTCCGATTAGTCAGTCTGCATTTGTCTGCACCAGTCTGTACCAGTCTGCATTAGTCTGTACCAGTCTATCGTCAAGTTTCAGTCTGCGCCTAATAAGATTATCATATTCCTGTACATAGCCATGAAGATAAATGTATAGACACTTTGTCAAGCATCAGAGATATGTGAGAATAAGATTAACGTACCAAGACCAAAGGAACTTCAGATTGTCAATTGTAAATAGCATCCAGAATCAAGTTACGTAAGGTTTATGCGTGTTATTATTTTAATAAATGTGTGTGAAAATTAATCAAGTTCTGTTTAAAGTTGGTCACCGTCAATCTGCTACTCTAAGAGTGCAAGTGGCATTTCTATCATCTGACCCAACGGCAGAAGATAAACACGCCACGATAAGACCACGAGATATATTGCTGACACTCGCCTACTTCGTTAGAGCGACAAGTCAAATAATCTGATGGTGTGTGTACCGAAGGTCTTACAGTACGCACACCACACTATTGCTCACAGGAAAACCTCCACAACAGCAACGCCGGGACCAGCAACACAATGCTCAGAACCACTTAACTTTCACGTCCTGAGTCGGCGAGCGACGAGCCCCGTACCGACCGGACAGCTCCAGACAGACTCCCACACTGCGCAGGGACCGCCAGTGCCCCAGCCGACTTCGCCGCAAGGAGATGTCTTCTGACGAACAGACCGAGCAACAATCCACCAAAAGTCAGGCCCGGTTAAAGTGATGCGTGGCGGCAACGGTCGGGCGGGCGATGTCTACGCAGGGATCACTGCTGCTGTAAGCCGGCGACTGGCTGGCCCGTGCTGCGCTCCAGACGCGTTGCAACTGACTGCCAGGACCCAACTCACGACCTGAACTGCCACCGTGAACTCTCCTCCTCGCACGTTCCGACTCACCCCACGACAGATGGCAACCGGGAAGTAATAGCAGCTGAGCAAAGATCCTATCAGAGGGGATATATCGATACGCGCTACTAGCGCCGATGACGATCAGGCAAATCGGCAACCCAGTAACGCCAGTAATTTAAATCAACGTGGTGAGATGGAAATACCTTAAAACAGGGCGTAAAATACCAAATGGTGGGACAGCGAGCCATGCACGGCTCACTGCTATCGCGTCAAATTCTGTGCAATTGTGACGTTAGATCATCAAGGTCTTGAGCCCATAATGTTACACTCTTGATAACCTGACATTGAAGCAGCAGTAACTATCAACTGCGCCAAACACTAGTTATATAGGCGTTGGCGATTGCAGCGCCATATCCTGCCTGTTTACATATAACTGTATTTGAATACGCATTTCTATACCAGTTTCTTAGGCACTTCGGTGTAGAACTGTCTTCATTGGTAAGTCCTGCCTCGAGCAGAGCCCCGATGACACACGAAGACGTGTCTGGAGAGGCCTCGGGCAGCGCAGAGGTGGGATACCAGTCTGATGACTGTCGTCCGCAATTCGGCCCGACAACCACCAGTGATGGTATGGGGTGGGATACCAGTCTGATGACTGTCGTCCGCAATTCGGCCCGACAACCACCATTGATGGTATGGGGTGGGATACCAGTCTGATGACTGTCGTCCGCAATTCGGCCCGACAACCACCAGTGATGGTATGGGGTGGGATACCAGTCTGATGTCTGTCGTCCTCAATTCGGCCCGACAACCACCAGTGATGGTATGGGGTGGGATACCAGTCTGATGACTGTCGTCCGCAATTCGGCCCGACAACCACCAGTGATGGTATGGGGTGGGATACCAGTCTGATGACTGTCGTCCGCAATTCGGCCCGACAACCACCAGTGATGGTATGGGGTGGGATACCAGTCTGATGACTGTCGTCCGCAATTCGGCCCGACAACCACCAGTGATGGTATGGGGTGGGATACCAGTCTGATGACTGTCGTCCGCAATTCGGCCCGACAACCACCAGTGATGGTAAGGGGTGGGATACCAGTCTGATGACTGTCGTCCGCAATTCGGCCCGACAACCACCAGTGATGGTATGGGGTGGGATACCAGTCTGATGACTGTCGTCCGCAATTCGGCCCGACAACCACCAGTGATGGTATGGGGTGGGATACCAGTCTGATGACTGTCGTCCGCAATTCGGCCCGACAACCACCAGTGATGGTATGGGGTGGGATACCAGTCTGATGACTGTCGTCCGCAATTCGGCCCGACAACCACCAGTGATGGTATGGGGTGGGATACCAGTCTGATGACTGTCGTCCGCAATTTGGCCCGACAACCACCAGTGATGGTATGGGGTGGGATACCAGTCTGATGACTGTCGTCCGCAATTCAGCCCGACAACCACCAGTGATGGTATGGGGTGGGATACCAGTCTGATGACTGTCGTCCGCAATTCGGCCCGACAACCACCAGTGATGGTATGGGGTGGGATACCAGTCTGATGATTGTCGTCCGCAATTCAGCCCGACAACCACCAGTGATGGTATGGGGTGGGATACCAGTCTGATGACTGCCGTCCGCAATTCGGCCCGACAACCACCATTGGTGGTATGGGGTGGGATACCAGTCTGATGACTGTCGTCCGCAATTCGGCCCGACAACCACCAGTGATGGTATGGGGTGGGATACCAGTCTGATGACTGTCGTCCGCAATTCGGCCCGACAACCACCAGTGATGGTATGGGGTGGGATACCAGTCTGATGACTGTCGTCCGCAATTCGGCCCGACAACCACCAGTGATGGTATGGGGTGGGATACCAGTCTGATGACTGTCGTCCGCAATTCGGCCTGACAACCACCAGTGATGGTATGGGGTGGGATACCAGTCTGATGACTGTCGTCCGCAATTCGGCCCGACAACCACCAGTGATGGTATGGGGTGGGATACCAGTCTGATGACTGTCGTCCGCAATTCGGCCCGACAACCACCAGTGATGGTAAGGGGTGGGATACCAGTCTGATGACTGTCGTCCACAATTCGGCCCGACAACCACCAGTGATGGTATGGGGTGGGATACCAGTCTGATGACTGTCGTCCGCAATTCGGCCCGACAACCACCAGTGATGGTATGGGGTGGGATACCAGTCTGATGACTGTCGTCCGCAATTCGGCCCGACAACCACCAGTGATGGTATGGGGTGGGATACCAGTCTGATGACTGTCGTCCGCAATTCGGCCCGACAACCACCAGTGATGGTATGGGGTGGGATACCAGTCTGATGACTGTCGTCCGCAATTCGGCCCGACAACCACCAGTGATGGTATGGGGTGGGATACCAGTCTGATGACTGTCGTCCGCAATTCAGCCCGACAACCACCAGTGATGGTATGGGGTGGGATACCAGTCTGATGACTGTCGTCCGCAATTCGGCCCGACAACCACCAGTGATGGTATGGGGTGGGATACCAGTCTGATGATTGTCGTCCGCAATTCAGCCCGACAACCACCAGTGATGGTATGGGGTGGGATACCAGTCTGATGACTGTCGTCCGCAATTCGGCCCGACAACCACCAGTGATGGTATGGGGTGGGATACCAGTCTGATGACTGTCGTCCGCAATTCGGCCCGACAACCACCAGTGATGGTATGGGGTGGAATACCAGTCTGATGACTGTCGTCCGCAATTCGGCCCGACAACCACCAGTGATGGTATGGGGTGCCATTTTTTTCGCAGTACCCCTTTGATTGTCATGCACAGCACCCTTACAGCACGGGCGTAAGTTGACGATATTCGAAGATTTTTTGTTGCCGTTCATGGAAAGCCAGTCTGGGTTTACGTTTCAGCTACATAATGCCCGCCCGTACATGGTGAGAGTTTCTACTTCTTGTCTTCGTGCTCACCTACCTTGGCCGGATCTCTCACCAATTGAGAAGGTTTGGAGCATTATGGGTAAGGCCTGCTAACCAGCTCGGGATTTTGACGATTTAACGCGCAAATTGGACAGTACTTGGCACGATATCCACCAGGAGAATCTCCAACAACTCTATCAGTCATTGCCAATCCGAATAAATGTTTGGATAAGGGCCAGAGATGGATTAACGCGTTATTGACTTTTCCAATTTTTGAAGCTCTTCCTGCTGAATGAGTCGTCCACTGTTTGTGAAATTTTATTTATCTGTTTGCCTATACACCTACATCGCGCCTACCAATTTTTGTCCGATTCGGGTAATTCCTTTGTACTGTACCTTTTTTTGACTTATTGTATATGAATTTTTGGTAAAAGTTGGTGTAAATATGACCTATTATGATAAAAGTTGACGGAAATATCACCTAGTACTAAAAAGGGTGTAAATATGACTTCATATCCACAATAAAAGTATTTTTTTTACACTGCAATACGAACAGTTCAGTCCTCTTGTTGGGTTGCTGTCTTCTCTTATTTTCCATTGTGGTATTAATATCTGTCTAGTAAGTCAACTGGTCGCCATACTTACGAAAGTTACTACAAATCAGTCTTTACATCTACCCAGAATGCATTTTTATTCTACCATACGCATTTCGTTTTACTCATTTAAAACATCGTCAGTAATCTGTGTTGAAACGTATTTACAATTTCGAATTCCTTCTTGCTCAAAAAAAAAAGTTCATTACAAAAGAAGTGTGATTTCTACTTACAAAATTTTTGTTACGATTTACATTCACATCTGGGAGTGTAGTTTTCAAGCTAATTTTCTAGATGTTCCTGTATTTGACGCTGATAGTTTTATCCAAATTTCGTATCTAGAAGATACTTCTAGATGTATGCGCCAATCAGACAAAAAATTGGGTAAGTAGAGAACAGACTTAAACATCTGTTGAAACGAAGTGTTCTTAATTCTAGAAGTAAAGCAAAATAGGAAATATAATTCATTCCAGACCGATGACGATGTTTCAAATGAAAAACAAAAAAAAAAATGAGTTTGGCAGGATAAGCACACATTTTTAGTTGTTCCAAAGACGGGTTTGAAATACCATCAACACACTCTACAGCGAAACAAAATAAAAATAAAATAAAAAAGAACGACTCACCACAAAGGAACCATTCGAATGGCACGGAATGTGGTAGATGTGATGTAAATTTACAAACAAACAAATGCGCACAGTTTCAGAAAAACTGGATGATTTTTTCAAGTAAAAGACCTTCACATCTCTACTCCAGCCAATGAGATTCCAGGCGGTATGCGCCCGACAACAATGCAAACGGATTTGTTAGTGTACACAGGTCACTCACTGGTGGTTGGCGCAAACGACGCCGTGATCTCAGCCCCTTATTAATGGCCCTTGCCGTCAATGAAGCACCAGTTGCAAGTCGGATTGATGGTAACGATGAATCCAGGGCTCTGGTTGCCTGTCTGACGATTGCTCGGTCCTCATGGTCTGTCGCCTTTCCTTCTTGACGCTATGTTCGACCATGGTTCACCCATTCCTGCCAACTCAGTCGAATAGCGGCATCGCGTCTATCCGTATGTCGAGCGATTCGCCATTAGCTCCAGCCGGCTTCTTTGAGCCCAACAGCACGACCTCTTTGAAATCTGCGAATAGAGTGCACGTGATAACCTGCGAGGCATATTTACTGTCCGAGTACAGGGGCTGAATTCGAAAGGACTTCACGCCCTGGTATCGACAAGTACCCTGTTTACTATTCTTGTCAGCTACATGGTGAAATTGCCTGCAGCATCATACATTCATCCATCAGGCATCAAAGCTTCCAAAACTTTTGCATTTTACACTTTTTTTTTGAAGAAGTGTAACTGTACAGCAGTTATGACCACACAAATGAATGGTTCTCCATAATTTGACATGCTGCTCTAATTCACGTAGTGTTCTCTGCTGGCAATTTGTTGTGCTATTATAGTCTAATTTTCCGCCAATTTGCTGACTTCCTCTTCGAAAATTAAGTAAGTTTCAAAGACAGTATTTTGATTTGTTGTTGCAAGATATCTAATAGCGAACACGAGTACAGTTTCGTATTCAGAGCATGGTAATGGGCAACTCTCCTTAAAGGGAAAACAATATGTGGCACCGATCCTTCAGGCAGCCTAATGGTCTCGGTGCTGATAGCATCGGATGAGAGACATCGCTCACGCCGTAGTCCCCCTCGGCATCTCCCCAGCCACGATATCGTCCGGAAGACATACGATACAATCATTAAGCGGGACTGGGGTCTGTGCGAGGGTCCGCCGCCCTCCTTCCGCGGGAAGTTGAGCCAATAGCCATGCGAAGCTCCTGATAGCCACCAGATACCCATCGCACATTTGTCAGCCCACGATAGGCGGCACAAATCTCCGGAGCCCGTATAAAAGCACTATTTCCCTTTTTTTACGATCTCCACAGATGCCTGCTTCGGGCTTATACCTACACGCATATAAAATTCTGGAGGAATTTACAAGCGGGCTGGCCCGGGGTGCCCCTGATGTCTGGAGAGAAGTGCTTTCTGGTGCTTAATGGGTAACCATGTGTGACGACGTTACTACATCACACGAACTCCTCACTGGTCAGGAGAGATGTAGAACTACCGTATGCCACCAAATGGTTCAAATGTCTCTGAGCACTATGGGACTCAACTGCTGAGGTCATTAGTCCCCTAGAACTTAGAGCTAGATAAACCTAACTAACCTAAGGACAACACAAACATCCACGCCCGAGGCAGGATTCGAACCTGCGACCGTAGCGGTCTTGCGGTTCCAGACTGCAGCGCCTTTAACCGCACGGCCACTTCGGCCGGCAGTATGCTACCGTAGACTATCATTAGTAAGCGATGACTACGGTAATTTTCCTAGTAGTTTTGCTCAGTTGAGGTAATGCACACGTTACCTGTCACTGGGTGTGTTGCATACATATCTGGCGTTACCTCTACGTAGCTCTAAATGTGGAAAAATATGAGTTAGTGCGGGTAAGCAGGAAAAACAAACCTGAAATATTCCGATACAGGTTTAGTAGTGTTTTGTTCGTTTAAATATCTGGGCGTAACATTGCAAAGCTGTATGAAATGGAACGAACATGTAAGAACTGTGATAAGGAAGGCTTATGGGGAGAATTTTAGGAAACTTTAGTTCGTCTGTAAAGGAAATCGCATACAGCGCACTGGTGCGACCTATTCCTGAGTACTGCTCGAGTGTTTGGGGGGAACCATACCAGGTCGGTTTACAGGAAAACATAGAAACAATTCAGAGGCTAGGATTGTTACCGGTAGATTCGAACAACACGTAAGTGTTATGGAAATGCTTTGGGAACTCAAATGGAGCTCCCTGGCGGGAAGGCGCCGTTATTTTTGAGGAAAACTATTGGGAAAATTTAGAGAACCGGCAATTGAGAACGACTGCCTAACGACTCTACTGGGGCCAACATACATTGCGTATATGGACCACGAACATAAAATACTAGAAATGAGGCCTCATGTGGAGGAATATAGAGAGACGTTTTTCCCTCACTCTATTTACGAATGGAACAGGAAAGGGAAATGACTGGTAGTGACAATGGGTACCCTCAGCCACGCGCCTTACCGTGGTTTGCGGAGTATCTATGTAGATGTATATGTAGATGTGCCTCATAACGATCGCTTTTTTACTAGATTCCCCTAGAAACTGGAAATTGTGAACTGTCCATAGCCTGAGTGAGGATATATAAAGAGTCTGCTAACCCATGGAACACTTCTGTTTTACAAAGTTACCTTCCAGTCTGTTGCTTAAAAATAAACGGTATATATAGTGAAACTGAAATTGTCAATGTTTAACTCAGGTTTTACTCGAAAATTGTTAGTTCCTGCTGCTACAACTGGTCGAGTTGGACAGGGTCGCCGACGCTTTACAGCGTTACGTGATTATGACTGTCAACCGCGGATTTGCTCAAAACACCCTTCTACTGTACCACAATATGATACTGGTTTTCAAATCATCTTGATTTAATGATTCACAACTAGAATAACAAGTCAATAGAAATATAGGAAACATACGTTCACAGGTGTAGTAAGTGATAGCCATGCCACCACAAAAACATAAAATACATTCCTTAAATATGCAGTGCATAGGGTTAATACCACAACGTTAAGCCCTAAAAACAAGGTTAAAGAAATGAAAACTCTTCGAGAATTAGCTGCAGAAAGTGATTTTGAAGCGGTTTTAATAGACAGAATTGATGCCACGGTAGGACACAGAAATTGAGAAAGTGAGGTAAATTCCTAGAAATATAGAATCGTGCCATATTCGGGAATTCTACAATAAACTGGTGAGGTAATTCAGTGGCAAAGGGATTAAAACTGCATCCCGGACGGACATCAAACGGGAGCAGAGGCCAAAACGACCGAAAGTAACAGGCGAGAACTGAATGACGAAAGCGGGAGTTCATGAAATAAAGCACCAGGATTCTATACATGTGAGCCAGAGTCTAAGAAACTTTAAAATATGCTTTGAAGAGTATAATAATAAAACGAACTACATCTGCGGTAGCAAAGCGCCTTAAGAATGAGCTGCATTCGTTAGGAAGGATCACAGCCAGCATGAACGTATTGCATTTAGAAGAAATTGGTTAATGGTCAAATTTTGAGGAAACAGAGATTTTTCGATTTTAAGAGAGGAGTGCAGCGACGTGTCAAATGAAGAGACAGGACTGTCCAAGGGACATTTCTGGGTTCACTTTAGCGCACTCCTCGCGAGAAGCAGCCACCAAATTAATCTACCAAGCGGTCATTAAGTTTTACTGATTTCCCTGTTGATTACTGTCAATGGGTGCTAAAATGGTAACACGGAAAAATGTGCAATGGTGGTATTTAGAATTTGCTGTGATTTGGGACATAGGTGTTTAAAGACTTTAGTACAGGCAACAGCATCGTTGGGGCTGTGATACCTACGTAACATGATAGTAGAATCTCAGCTTTGTGAGAGTGTTTCGCGCCGACATGAAATGTCCAAGGAAACGTTTTATATATCTGACAACTCATGTTTTCAGCTTGTAATTTTACTTCTGACAGTATCTAATGACGTATTAACTTTTTGATACACAAATGCTACAGGAAAATATGGATGGATTTACAAGTGTCTCCGGAACTTTAGTTATGAGAGGTAACTATGTTTCCTTGTTTTATAGAACTTGATGATTAGATAACATAGCCCCGAAATGTGACGTGTTAAATAGATCACACATTTTCGAGGGCTAATTCTATCGCCCCTTGTATTATCCCTTCCTCTCTGTGATTATTAATTATTATTATTATTAAGTGAAACAAAAGAAAGGGATTATGCTTTCGGCGAAATGTAACGCAGGCTAAGTTCACTGACCTAGAATAAATCGTATCTTCGAAAGAATGCATTTTTTGACGAAATAAAATTACTGAAGCTTTGCACTTTAGTTAATTGAATAACTTGAAATGATTTTTTCTGCTCCGGCTGTGGTGATATGTTACACACAAAAAAAATAATTAAATACACCACGTAATGGCGGCCAATTGTTTCCAGTCAAAGATCACAGCTGCTCGCTTCGCAGAGACTGAAAAAATGCTAAATAACTTCTTGCAATTATTAATTCAGGAAGAATTCTTTGCAAGGGTTATTTAAGTAACACAATGCACTCAATTTTTGTAAATATATTTCCACTAACCACAGAACACACACTTGAATTATTAGCTACGTACGAGAACAAATAGAACAAAAGCTACCGCTTTACGGTAGCAAGCGTACCTTACATACAGCAGAAGAAATGATCTGACTCGAAGTGATTTTAAATATCTTTTTTCTCTTGTATATAATGACAAAGATAATAATGTTAGTTTCGAGAATGTTATGCACTACGATCTCATCTAATACCAATAATGTCTTTTTATTACAATGCAATCGATATAGACTTTCTTTGAAGCTAATTTAATACATTTTCATAATTAATTTGTCGTTTATGTCCATATAATATTATTCTGAGTCATTTTGTTTTTTACTTCAAATATATCGGCTTGAATATTTCAAAAGGGACACTATACCCTTTTGGGGTGTGGGCCGAACAACGACGATGTGCAAAGAAGGGGGGACGTGCGAGACCACAGCGGTGGAAACGCTGCTGGTCGTACTTGGACTGTACCCTTTGAATATACAGTTACGAAATTGTAGGGTCGAATACTGGCTTCATAGTGGTTGGATTAATCGAGTTCACTCCATTACAGGATATATGATCAATAGCAAGTTGGAAATAAAAAGCTGGCTTGATCGCGACTTGTTATATGAATGGGACAATGCTACTAATGGTAGAAGGGTTCACAATCTCCTTCCGACTGTCGGTGAGCGGCATAAACTAAAGCACATTCAATCGTCACGAGGGTTCATACATTTCTTGATGAGATATAAACCAAATATCGCCTACCTAAACAGAATAAACAGGAAAGCGGACGGGAGATGCGTGCATGGTGGAGAAGAGATCCCAGAATATATATTTTACGAGCGTGAGGAATTTAAGTCAATTAACGCTGACCAAAATGACTTCCTCAGAAGTACCAACGTTTACAACGATATTTTACGCATGTGAAGCTGTGTTCGGTGCTGGATATTTTGGTAGATCAGTTCTCCTAAGTGGAAATCGCGATGTACCTATAAAACAGACCTGCAGCTAGACCAAGGGCAACGGAAGCTGCGCCAGGCAGGGGGGAAGTAGACGCACCTGCAATGACGATTAGAGCTCGATTGCTGCAGGGATTCCGGAAACTTGTATCTTCAGATGAACTGGTGATGCATTTGTAGTATTTGGTTGATATATTTATAATAAGTCTTTTGTAACACTTCTTACGTGGCTTTAACAACTTTAAAATGTTGATTTTCACTGCGAGTGTGTGGTAACTATAACTCCAGTTAAATGGAACTAACAGTACAATATGTTACTAAAATACTGTAGCACGTTCGAATGTTTGAGTCTGTACGTTGTCACCTGATGTGAGACTAGAGATACCAGGGTTGACCACTGCACTTTAGGGAGGGGTGCTACATTGCTTGCCTCTAGAATGCCTACCTATGGAGATACAGGCTCTCTAGTTGCCTAGGAACATCTATCATACAATTTATAGAGGACTGACTCTTCTTTGCCGTAGGTTAGTTTTAGTATAGGTTAGATCGATGGTGGCCTTACACTGGGTTTAGATTTTAGTTTCTGTTTTAGTTATCTCGCCTGCTGTTTAGCGCTGTGTGTTTTTAATTGAAAATAGTATTTTCTGTTTGATTGTGGTACACGTGACCTACTATGGGTCCTCAGTCTACATTTTAAAAAAACGAAAATAAAAAAAGCTTCAAGGAAGGACAAAAGAAATATTTTCATAGCATCTTAACCCCAGTGCCATCCGACGTATACGAAAATCACGTTCCTTCTTGACGTTATTTACAGTGATGAATCAAAACATTGTGATCATCTGCTCAATAGTACGGCCTGCTCAAATGGTTCAAATGGCTATGAGCACTATGGAACTTAACATCTGAGGTCATCAGTCCCCTAGAACTTAGAACTATTTAAACCTACCTATCCTAAGGACATCACATACATCCATGCCCGAGGCAGGATTCGAACCTGCGACCATAGCGTAGACTGAAACGCCCAGAACCGCTCGGCCACACCGGCCGGCCTGCCCCTGGAACGTAATTCAGTAGCAATTCGCGTGGCCTCAATTCCACAAATCCTTGGCGGTATCCAGAGGGATATGGCATCAGATGTCCTCGAGTAGGTCTAGTAATTCCTGTGAATTTCAGGCAGGTGGGCGCGGAGCTGGCGCCTGACGCTGTCTCAGACACATTACATTTGGCTCGCATCGAACGAATTTGGTGGCCAAGACGTCAGGACATCAGCGTGAGTTCACTATCATCCTCCTCAAACCACTGCAGCACGATTCTGACCTTGTAATGATGCCATCATCGTCGAGGATGACATCAAGCATGAAGTGTTGCAAGTCCACAGCAGTCATGGCTGATTACTTCGACGGGTCCCATGGCAGCCCAGGTGAATATCAGCCATAGCATAATACTACGCCAAACGACCAACTTCCGCGACGTAGTAGATATTTCGAGCAACTATTCGCCTAGATAACAGTACATCAGGACACGGTCATCGAACTGGCGTAAACAGAAATGTGATTCATTCGTTGTGGAAATACGTTTCCATTGATCCACACTCTAGTCTTGACGATCTCATGCTTACTGCAGTTGTAATTGACGATAGCGCTGGATCTACGTGATAACACAGAAGAGTCGTCGTGTCCTGTGGAAGTGGGTGTTCATCAATGTGCACCGAAACAGTCGTTCCTACCGCAGTAGTGTACTCTATGGTCATATGTGCCCCAAGTCGACCTTTGACTTACTTTGCAGAGCGGGCAAACCTCCGATCTCTACGTTGACTGATGAGGCGTGGACGTTCAACACTGTTAGCTGATCGAGGTTTCACCATCCTTCAATCATTCTTCATTGATGTTCATGACACTAGCACGTGAACAGCGTACCAGCTTCGCCGTTGGCGAGATGCTCGTTTCCAGACTTCGGGCTATAACAACGTCAAAGTCGCATATGTTACTGGATGTCCAGATTTGCGGCCCGTATCTTCCTGAAATGATACCCAGTTCGTCTGTGCTCCGCTGGTACACTTTCCTTACCGCGTCAGGAGCCCGCAACGCTACCACGCGATAGCTGAACCATTCGCAGTGGTCATAATGTCTTACTTCATCATTCACCAGCAGTGTTGCGAACCGTTGTTTCGATGTAGGATTACCGGTAGTAATGCTAGCACTGGTAGGGAAAGAAACATAAATTAATATTTAAGAGAAAGCGGCTCCTGTCACCAAAAGTGACAGCGGCCGGGAGAGCGGTGTGGATCCTGATACAGTTTGTAATTCTTGTGTGATGGTCATGACAGATGTCTGCCTATTATACCGGGTGATCAAAAAGTCAGTATAAATTTGAAAACTGAGTAAATCACGGAATAATGTAGATAGAGAGGTAGTAATTGACACACATGCTTGGAATGACATAGGGTTTTATAAGAACCAAAAAAAAAAAAAAAGTTCAAAAAATGTCCGACAGATGGCGCTTCATCTGATCAGAATAGCAATAATTACCATAACAAAGTAAGACAAAGCAAAGATGATGTTCTTTACAGGAAATGCTCAATATGTACACCATCAGTCCACAACAATAGCTGTAGTCGAGGAATAATGTTGTGAACAGCACTGTAAAGCATGTCCGGAGCTGTGGTGAGGCACTGGCGTCGGATGTTGTCTTTCAGCATCCCTAGAGATGTCGGCCGATCACCATACACTTGCGACTTCAGGTAACCCCAAAGCCAATAATCGCACGAAATAAGGTCTGGGGACCTGGGAGGCCAAGCTTGACGAAAGAGGCGGCTGAGCAAACGATCATCACGAAACGACGCGCGCAAGAGATCTTTCACGCCTCTAGCAATATGGGATGGAGCGTCATCCTGCATAAACATCGTACGTTCCAGCAACTGTTTATCAGCCAGGCTGGGGATGATGCGATTCTGTAACATACCCGTCATGGTAGCAGTTACAAAACCAGAATCACGCATTTCCTCGAAGAAGAAAGGCCCGATAACGGTAGATGTGGTAAATCCAACCCATACCGTGACTTTCTCGTCGTGCAATGGTGTTTCACGACAGTTCTAGGTTTTTCAGCAGCCCAAATTTTGCAGTTGTGGGCGTTGACAGACCCTCGGAGCGTGAAATGAGCTTCGTCGGTCCATAACACGTTACTCAACCAATCGTCATCTTCCGCCATCTTTTGAAACGTCCACATCGCAAGTGCCCTCCGCTTCACTAAATCGCCAGTTAACAGTTCATGATGCCGATGGATTTTGTATGGATAGCATCGGAGGGTAGGCCTAAGTGCCAACCAAACAGTAGTCTATGGAATGCCGGTATGACGTGCGACTGCACGAGCGCTGACTTCCCCGTGCATATACGAACCCGCTACAGTCTCCATTTCTTCCTGAACTGCCTCAGCAGCATTACGCCTTGTGCTCGGTCGGCCACTACGGGGTCTATCGTCTAAACAACCCGTGGCTTCGAACTTCGAAATCATTATCGCCACAGCTGCATTTGTCAACGGACCTTTACCCGTTCGAATCCGCTTCCTATGGCGATAGGATCGTACCGCTGAACTAGCACATTCCCCATTCTGATAATACAGCTTTACTAAAAGCGCCTTTTCAGGTAACGTCAACATGCTACGACTGTTGGCGCATCTGATTCTCTCTGTCATTACAGCTCCTTTTATACACGATTGTCATGCGCAGTCACTGACGTCTTGCTGTCCGGCACCATCTGTAGGACATTTTTGAACTTAGTTTTTTTTGGTTCTAATAAAACCCCATGTCATATCAAGCGTGTGTGTCATTTTTTACCTCTCTATCTACATTATTCCGTGGTTTATTAAGTTTTCAAATTTATGCTGACTTTTTGATCACCCGGTACATTATGACCCTTTTCTCTGTCAGTCAACAGACGAGGTCGGCCTGTACGCTTTTGTGCTGTACATGTCCCTTCACGCTTCCACTTCACTATGACATCGGGAACAGTTGAGCTAGGGATGTTTAGGAGGGGGGAAATGTCGCGTACAGACGTATGACACAAGTGACATCCAATCATCTGACCACGTTCGAAGTCCATGAGTTCGTCCATGAGTTCGTCCATGAGTTCGTCTGAGCGCCCTATTTTGCTCTCTCACGATTTCAAATGACTGCTGAGGTCGCTGATGTGGAGTACCTCTCAGTAGGTGGCAGCACAATGCACCTAATATGAAAAACGTATGATTTTTTGGGTGTCCGGATACTTTTGATCACATAGTGTATCAGTGTTCGACTCACAGCTCAAGAGATACGACATCTGAGCTGCATGAAAAACTGCCGCATCGAGCGCGACATTTTAAATTATTACTTCTTTACTGCTAATTCTCTTTGAACCACATTTCGCTGACTATATTCACATAGACCATTGAATGCACCTGAAAAATTATATCATTGTACGACGCATAGCTCAGGAGATATGACGTCATTTATATTGACCTGCCTGAAAAAATATATTTTCTTAAAAAGTTTAGATTAGCCAGACTACACTAGTCCAATTTTTGATAACGAGAGCACTTAGCGACTTGCAGCAAAATGTTATCTTGATTTCAAACCATTTCCTAAATTGGCGTATTTGGGGGACTGAGAATCCGCATTTCACCATCGAGAATTCTCTTCACCCTCAGCAGGTGACTGTATGGTGTGAAATGTCCACGGTGCGATAATCCTTGATGGTACTATGACTACAGAGCGTGTACACGTTGTCCTTAATATAGCCCCACAAAAAGGAGTCACATGTGTTCAGATCCGGAGAATATAGTCCATGCCAGTGGCCTCTGGGTACCCCAGAACCATAATACTGTCTCCAAAGTGCTCCTCCAGGACATCAAACCCCCTCCTGCTTCAGTGGGGTCGAGCTCCGTTTTGCAACAAACACATCTTGTCGAAATCAGGGTCATTTTGGACAATGGGGATGAAATTAAAAAAATGGTGCAAATGGCTCTGATCACTATGGGGCTTAACATCTATGGTCATCAGTCCCCTAGAACTCAGAACCACTTAAACCTAATTAACCTAAGGACATCACACAACACCCAGGCATCACGAGGCAGAGAAAATCCCTGACCCCGCCGGGAATCGAACCCGGGAACCCTGGCGTGGGAAGCGAGAACGCTACCGCACGACCACGAGCTGCGGACGATGAAATTATCTTCCAAAACCTTCAAGTACCATTCGGCAGTCACAGTGACATCAAGCAATATCGTACAGATTATTCTATGACTGTACATTTCACACCAGTCAGCTGTTGAGAGACTTTTCAGTCCTCCAAACGAGGCCAATTTTTCTTATTGACAAACCCATCCAAATGAAAGTAGGCTTCATCGATAAACCAAACCATACAGCTCATACTAATTCCCCACGGCCAACCGTGCAGTTTGAATGTCGTAACGCAAACCGCTCAGAAGCTATGACGATTTTATTTCATATAGTTCAATAATTGTCACCTGTATGTATATAGGCAGGTCATCAATACCGGAATCGAGAATCTAAACACCTCTTGCCCGTTGTTGATACTGATATCGGAAAAGTACTGGTCCCGGGAATACCAAAACTTTCGCGAATGTTTTAATTTTAAGTTTGAAGTCGGATAACATATTACAAAAATATGTATTATTTTCATGAGCGAATCTTTCGTCCTTTACTTGTGTTACCAAACCCTGGTTCTAGCCAGATTTCGCCATTCTAAATCAGTAAGAAGTACCCTTTTGGTTGTAATGAGTGAGTTTTGGAGTATCATACAGACCTTACCATGCGTTGGTGAGAAAAAAAGGGGTCTTAAGAGACGAACAGACCGGCAAACAGTTAAATAGGGAATGACAATAATTTCGTGTGATATGATTACGAATTAACAATTCTCAGAATTTTTCCGTTGGTTGTGCAGTGAAACCTTGAAGCTTGCCAAATTTTATGATTCTAGGCCACAGGACCTATGCTATAGGATTTGAGGAATGAGTTTATGAATATCAAAATCTATATATAAAGGGCTATTCAAAAAGAAGCAACAGGTTTCAAACATTTATTGCTTCCAAACTACAAAAATAGAAACACAATTTCAACGTTCTTGGAAAGAGAAAAGTTCAGATTTTTATGCATTCAATGTGAGCACCAGTGGCTCATTTCCTGCTATACACGAAACAACTGGTCTCTCGTTATCGAACTCACAGCTTCAACAATGAGATGTCGCAGAATTTCAAAAGTGTCATAAAAACGTGGTCTTTCACATAGTCCTAGAGATAAAAGTCACAAGGTATGAAGTCTAAGACGTTGGATTGGAAGAGGAAGAGCAGAAGGTTAACTTCATGGCCGGTGGCCACCCACGTCTCCAGCCCTCCCCGCTTGTGACTTTTATTGTGGGGTTACGTAAAAGACAGCGTTTTTATCCCATCACTATGCCTGCGACATCGCATTGTTGAAGCTGTAAATTCAATAATGAGAAACCAACTGAATTCAAAAACGAGAAACCAGCAGAAAATGAGCACCGTTTTGATATTTGTCGTGTAGCCCACGGCGTTCACAATGAATGCATAAAAATTTGAAGTTTTCTCTTTCCAGGAACGTTGGAATTGTTTTTCTGTCTTTTATAGTTTGGAAGCAATAAACGTTTGAAATCTGTTCCTTCTTTTTTAATAGCCCAGTATAAAAGGCAATGTCCTGAGTGACTGACTCATCACCCAAACCAAACCGCTAAGGGTAGAAACTTGAAATTTGGAGGATTGTTGATATTATATTCCAGATGTTTCGGAAGTGATTTTCGAAATTCCACACCTAACGCAATTTTGAAGCTATAAGTATGAAATTGGTATTTGGTTTCTCAGTCAGAAATAATAAACTACGTGTTTCAGTATATTTGGAAATTTAATCTGTATGGGGGTGAGATAGTGGGTGAAAATTTCTTTCGGGAAATAAATCATTATAAAAGAACTAGTACAGTATTTTTAAGGCTACGTCTACGAAAACAAGTATTGACTTCTCGATTGCAAATAAAAAAATACGTGTTTCAGCATTTTTGGTAATTCATCCACTAAAAATCGTTATCGAAGAACTAGTCAAGTATTTTTAAAGTTACATCTATCGAAATTGCTATTTGACTTCTCGGTCAGAAATAAAAAATTCGTGTTTGTTTGTTTTTGCAAATCAAATCCCCTAAGGGAGTGAAATAGGGGACGAAAAGTTTTTGGAAGTTATTTCATTATGGAAGCATTTTCAAAGCTAAATGTATGAAAATTTGTATTTGGTTTATCGGTTGGATACAAAAAAATCCTTGTTTCACTGTTTTTGGAAATTCAACCCATAGAGGGAGGGAGGGGGGGGGTGAAATAGGGGGCAGAAATTTTTAAGAAAATATTTCGTTGTATTAAAAAAATTAAAGCTTAATGTGTGAAAATTGGTATTTTACTTCTCGGTTAGATATAAAGAAATGGGATGAAAATTTCTGTGGAAATATCAACAGCGGAACGCAAAAGGCACGCTTAACATAAACCTTGGAGTTGAGCTACCAGAATCACTTTTTGGTCAGAAGTAAGTTCGCAAAAGACCATATGTCTGTGGCCTCAATTAATGTGAAAAGTTTAGAAGGTGCTGGAATTTGGGAAAAAAATAAGTATTCGATTAAAGAAAAAAGAAAGAAAAATATTTATGCAGAAGGTGTGGTCTACGCGTGCTAAGCAGCGGGAACTAAGGTAGTATGAGGTAAATGGCCGTTATCTTCCGAGACTGCGTTGACTTAGGAGCTTCAGTTTTTTATACGGCCAAGGGACTGTAGACCTTAGTATACGCCATAAATTTCAACTTGACGTCAACCCGTTGTTGAGGAAAACGGTTTTTAAGAGTCGAACAGACAAACAGGCTCACAAACGGACAACGAAGTGATCTTGTAAGCGTTCCGTTTTTACCGACTGAGGTACGGGACCCTAGAAAAGGGATGAAGTGTAATTTTTAGCCATGTTTTCTGTTTTATCGTCACAGACATGGTTTGTAAATGAAGTTACAGTGTTAAATATATAATTAAAAGAATTACAAGTAAAAACTTAACATGTTTTCAAAAATGCTTCAAATGGCTCTGAGCACTATGCGACTTAACTTCTGAGGTCATCAGTCGCCTAGAACTTAGAACTAATTAAACCTAACTAACCTAAGGACATCACACACATCCATGCCCGAGGCAGGATTCGAACCTGCGACCGTAGCTGTCCCGCGGTTCCGGACTGAGCGCCTAGAACCGCTAGACCACCGCGGCCGGCAACATGTTTTCCAAAAGATACTCTATCACCTCAGGTATCATTAGCGAAGTTTTGTTACGGACTCTGTTCGAGGAATAGTGCCGATACTAACTTGTTGGAGTGACTTACAAAGTCGACTAATGGGAAAATCACTTGAGCTCCGGAGAAATACAGAAACTCGGAAGCAATACTGGCCCCATGAATTATCTCAGAAGTTATGTTGAAGGAAGGGAAACACGCAGAGGTAGCATTTGTAGATTCAGAAAATTATTTTAACAGTATTGAATACAATATTATGGATGAAATACTGGGAGTGAAAGGCTACCTACAACTGTTGCAGAAACCTGGATGCAATTCTGAGAGTCGAAGGACATGAAAAAGTGATAGTGACTGACGGTGCAGTTCGTGCTCGTTCTGACGGAGAACAAAGTGTAGCTTTGTTTTGTTCTGTGGAAGGAACGGTAGCATACGTGTGTTGACTGAAATGGACCCAACACTGCATACCACGACCACAAATAATACATATTTGCTGAGTACACTGATTTGCAGAATCACTTTAATTTCTTTTGTGTAAGGCTTCACACGTAACTATTTTCTGGCGCAAGACAGCTGTAGCTATCATCTCGTCCACAGCGACATAGTTGCTCGAAAAACTTGATACGTATCACAGAGAAAGAGAGAGCTCAAAGTTTGAAAAGTTATTTGTCACTTCAAATATTTTTTTAGTAATGCGAGCGCTCCCGTTTACTGCTTCTGTCTTTGCTTTTTTTGTATTTGTCGCTAGTGTAGATCAGAATAAGGTCTTCACGATATCAAGCTGTTTGTTTCCGTTGCTACTGGTAAGGCCTTTTGCTAAGCTTACAAATACTATTAAGGTATCATACTATCGCTTAATTTTCCCATTACGAAGCTTAAGTCCTGTCCTCTCGAATATCTTTTTTTTAACGTTATAGTGTTTGTCGTGTAATATACTTTAACCTATTTTTTTGTGTTCTTCTTTACGCTATCACATTCAACATAATCGCACTCACCACTGCAGAAAGTTTAGATACCAGTTCCAAATCTGCTGTAAAACCTACCTCGCTTTAATGGAAATTTAATTCCAATGAAACAATTCGTGCACGAAAAGTTATCAAAGCGTAAGAAGATTACATCTGAACTGTGAAGGAAAGCAAACCCGCTTTCAGATCGGTTCTGGAGCAATTAAAATTTCGTCTGGTTAACAAGAGAATAAAACGCCCACCAGAGCAGCTCTTTGCTGCGGTGTCGAGAATGGGAACAGAGGTCTATGTGGTGCTGTGAATGGCGCGGTTGGAGGCGCTAAGCCTGGTGCAGGCCGTGCGTCTGTTTCTTGTCCCGGGGATAACGAGCCAAAGAGTTGCCAGCCTCGGTGCACGGCCACAGGCGCCCTGCGAGATAAGGCTTGCCACAAAGGCGAGGACGGAACGGGAGGCGAGGACGAAGCGAAGACGAAGGCGTCGTTTTCCTGAACCTTATAGCGCGCATAATTGCAGTTGTTAAAATAATAGGTATGCACCTAGGTGGCTAAGTGAATAAATGTCGCATTTCGTAACTGATGATTCATTTTAAATCCTCAGTAAGTGCTAAGATTTTTTCGTCACTAATTGCTTCATTAACATTGGAAAAATCTATTAATCTCAAAAATGCAGTATTATTCATCTACATCGCCATACATACCTCGCAAGCTACTGCTCCGTATATGGCGGATGGCAGATCGAACCAATATCATCGTTTTTCTGTCCTTTTCCATTCCCGAATAGAGCGACGAAAACGTGATTCACTAGTTGTCTTCGTACTTGCCCTAATCTCTCTTCTTGTATTCTAATGACCCGTACACCAGACAGACTATGGTGAAAGCATAACTGTTGCACAGTGTCTGTATAATAATTGCGATCAAGAGGACCAGCATGTGTTACTGCAGGACAACTCATCGCTGATAGTTTGGATCTAAATGAAAGCTGGAAGCAAGAATGGTCAACAAAAACATTGGGAACAAGAGCCCGTCACCTTGATCCCACAAAGAAGCCAAAAGGTTTTGACCTACCGAGGAAACTTTGGTGCCGCCTAAACAGGTTAAGGACTGGACATGGTTGTTGTAGTTACTTCAGGTACAAATGGGGCTGGATCAGTTCACCAATGTGTGAATGCAATCAAGAAGAGCAGACAATTGAACATTTAGTCCAACACTGGCCACTGCATTTATACCCTGGAATTCCCGATGACTTGTTCACTCTCACATCCAGCTTAATTAACTGGTTGAAAAACGCGGACTTTAAGGTTTAATCTTGTCTTACATCGTATGTATATTGTATAAAATCATTTGCCTTATATCAACTGTATATGGTATAAAATCACCATACGATTAAATAAATAAACCTGAGACTATGCGAAAGTCCCATGTTTGGAGTTCCAATACGCTTTATGCAGCCGCTTTGAAGCCTACGCACTGACCTCGTGATTGCTGAATCACTACATAAACTTTATTCGTAAACTGTATATTTTAACTTCTAATTTAGAACATTTACACAATCTTTTAATTGCACAACATGGGTATGTATGTTAACGAAACCAATTTTTACATACGTCGGTGTCCAAGACCCTTGCATCCTGACTGAACTAACCACTGAACATATAGTGTCATATCCGCTACTATGAGTGTAAGGTAACAATGTTTTTATCGCAATACTGTGAAAACGATAGTATGTTTGGCGTAATAACTGTAATTGATAGACGTACAAGATAAACTTATACTGTAGCTGAAGGTAATTTAAATCTATACTAAACGAGTAAAGACTCACTCAGAGATGTCTGAACCTTGCCCTAAGTATTATATGGTTTACCTGCGGAACAACAATATGAACTGGAATAAACCACGCTTCTTTTTATATAATATAAATAAACCTCGTTAGGTCCAATGTCCGTGAGCCAAGCGCTATTAAACCATTCACTAAAAATCGAACGACGCGAGCTGCAGTTCCTGTCCAGAAAATCGCACTTCAAAACTTTTCAATAGGTATGAGGGACGTGAAGGGTCAGTAAGTATTAACATGAAAACTATTGTCATTTAGTTGTGTATTAACCACGAACGACTAATACGAACAAAATTAGAAAATATGAACACGTCTACATTGAAGATCATACTTACTAACAGTTAGTGTAATTTGGAGCTAAGACAGGAAACTCAAAGGCTCAAACCAACGATGTTCTAATAGTCAAAACACAGCTTACAGTAATAAAAAAACGTTAAAATGAAAATGCGCCCTAAGCACGACATTCAGTTTCGTACAATACTAAAGCACGCGAATGCTTTGCCATATGTTATCTGATTTGATATGTTCCAAGCTGTAGCAACTGCATTCTGAAATTAAGCGCCGGCCGAAGTGGCCGAGCGGTTCTAGGCGCTTCAGTCTGGGACTGTGCGACCGCTACGGTCGCAGGTTCGAATCCTGCTTCGGGTATGGATGTGTGTGATGTCCTTAGGTTAGTTAGGTTTAAGTAGTTCTAAGTTCTAGGGGACCTAAGATGTTAAGTCCCATAGTGCTCAGAGCCATTTGAACCATTTTTGAAATTAAGCCTCCACGTGAGCACATTCAAGACAAAGCGTCCGATTCTACCACCCTCAATGAAAAAGTGATAACCAGCTCTGACTGACTACGCCAGAACATAAGCTATGGTATCCAAAGAGTCTCCCCTACACATCTACTAAGGAAATATGCTCTCTGTGGCAAATAGGCTCTAACACAAATAAAATAAAATTAAAATTAAAAAGTAAAAAGACCGAGGCACCGCAGAGGAATCAGCTAAATGAGACGAAAATCAGTAGATGTGCTGTACATGTGCAGAAAAATAAATGATTACAATTTCATAAAAGTGAATGATTTATTCAATCGAAAGAGCTTCACAAATTGAGCAAGTCAACAACGGTTTGGTCCACGTCTGGCACTTATGCAAGCAGTTGTTCTACTTGACATTGATTGATACAAGTGTTGGATGTCCTCCTAAGGGATATTGTGGCAAATTCTGTCCAACTAGAGCGTCAGATTGTCAAAATACGGACCTGGTTGGATGGCACTACCCATCATCCTCCATATGTTCTGATCTGCGTAGAAATACCGAACTGTCTGTCGCCCACCAAAGGGCTCGACAGCTACGAGTGGTGATCTGTAGTGTAACATCGTTTCATAGCAGGACCCCTCTGGTTGTTATCCGTGGCGCCCTTACAATACAGTGGTACGTCGAGAACATTCTGTGCACCGTTTTGTTGCCCTTCGTAGCAAGGCATCCTGGGTTTGCATTTCAGCAAGACAACGCCCGACCGCACCCAGTGAGAGTTTCTACTGCTTGTCTTCGGGCTTTCCAAACCCTATGTTGGCTATAAAACGCCCCGATTGGACAGAATTTGGAGCGATATCCTTCACGAGGACACCCAACAACCCTCTCAATCAATGCCAAGCCGAGCAACAGGTTGACCAATGCATTACTAATTTGCTCAGTTTGTGAATCTCTTTCTCTTGATTAAATCATTCACTTTTTCTGAAATTTGAATCATTTGTATGTCTGTACGCCTTATGACACTACCGGTTTCCATCCCATTTTGCCGCGCGGGATTAGCCGAGCGGTGTAAGGCGCTGCAGTCATGGACTGTGCGGCTGGTCCCGGCGGAGGTTCGTGTCCTCCCTCGGGCATGGGTGTGTGTGTTTGTCCTTAGGATAATTTAGGTTAATTATTGTGTAAGCTTAGGGACTGATGACCTTAGCAGTTAAGTCCCATAAGATTTCACGCACATTTGAACATTTTTTAAGATAATTCCTTATTGGTGAGTCCTTGTTTGTCTTATACTGTATTACAAACAAAATTCCCACTTCTCATAATACAGAAAACTTATACGGTTCTCTACGAATACAGTGTCCATAAATTTAAAACAGATTTTGATTGTATTATTTATTCAAAGCGACCTCAGATATGACTATAATGGTTACAAGAGCAACCTCTCCAGCTATCAACAAAATAAAACAGGTCATTTCTCGTCACTTCATAGGCTTTCCCGACGTAATAAGTGTTGAAAGTCTCATCAGGTTTACTGCCGGATCCTAAAATCAACGTAATTCATAATTTCGGCGACCCAACGGTTCACCATCTTCAGGAAAATTCTGCTGAAGCTGAGTTACGCTGAAAATTGGTGCCAAGGCTTCTAATCGTGTTCCTGTACTGACCTCCTTACCGTACACGGGGGAAGCGCTGCCCATCACAGTTTTTGCCCTCCAAATTTGGTCGGGTTGTGCTGCCCTTAGCAGAACACCGGCGGCAACGGTATATCGCACTCAATGACTTTTCAAAAACATGAGCTAGCCGCAAAACACTGTTCCAGAAACCAGAAGTTTTGGCACCTACCACAGTCTCGTCAAATTTGATTCTTGTCCCTGGCTTAAGCAATGTTCTACTACCGCCGATTTTTCTGGGTGTTGTAGCTTCATATAACGGCCATGTGAACTGTGCGTATCGAACGGCCGATGAAAGCCCCAATCGTGGAAGGTAAACCGAACACAGTCTAAATGTTAAAATTTCGTAAAATTTTACAATCTTAAACGATATTCCTCCAGGATAAGGAAAAACAGCCACAAATCATTTCTCAATGATGCAAGGTATAAACACAATGGGAATTTTAAATTCGATAGCTGTTCGATGGCAGCAGCTTAAGTTTCCGTTCTGGAACTCGTCATGCTGCAGGACTTTCGAAATTGTGAGTGAACTTACTTCTTGTTATGGAGACCACTGAAATGTATAACTTTTGTTTGAACATTTTTCCACAGGTGTTCATAGGAGTTTTTGTAATTTATATTCTTTTGGGGTTTTGCTTACTAAATTCAGACTTGACCTTTTCAATAACTTTGGTATTAGAACGAGTTATTTGGAGTTAAAGATCATTAAATTTTCGTTTCGACTTCAATTTTTATACACCTTCGCGGTCAAAATTCGATGGTTAATTCTTTTCAGAGCCAGTTTCGTACCACACGCCACACATTCCAGCCATGGCGTGCCAACAGTGCAGTACTGTTGTTGCGTGTGGCTCTCCCTAGAATACATGACGTACTAATGAAACTCTTGTTGCAACCTGTTAACATTATACATACCGTGCTCGCTGTATGCTCTCTGTAATTTGCACCACAACGGCTAATTACCCTCACCGTACATAACCAAACACATAGATCAACGTAAAACATTCTCTGTCCACCACAAAGTGCTCGCTGCATACAGATATGGCAGAATGACGCTTTTAGCTAGTGCCAGTTGCTACTGCAAAACACCCCACCATCAGTAAGCGAGAGGCGATGCACCCGAATATAAGAAGGCGTTCCAAGCGGCGACCGCCAGTCGGGTCGGATTATGAACATAAACTTTACTTCAACTAAAATCTTCTGAATACTTATCCACAGACGCCCGAAAATGGTCAGCTTTCATCAAGTGAAATTTGTCTTTTCAGTCTTCCTTTAGTCCTTTTCGTTTACACTGCAGCAAAATCTTTGAAATCTCTTATTGCACTTTTGTTCTATAGCTGTCCGTGCGTCCTCGGCAAGCCCCCACACGGGGCGTGATGGAGGGTACCTTGCTCCACTGCTAGTCATTCCCTCTCCCATTCTATTCGTAAATGGAACGAGTGAAAAAAGACTGTCTATATCCTCCCGCATGAGCCCTAATTTGTGTTGTCTTTGTCGTCCTTAGAGATTTATAAGTCGGATGGAGTAGAACTGTTCTGCAGTTTGTCTCAAATAGTAGTTTTCTAAACTATCTCAACAGCGTTTTGCGAGAAGAATGTCGTCTTTCTTCCAGAAATTTCTATTTCACTTCCCGGAGCATGTCCATAACATTCACGCGTTGATCAAACCTACCAGTAACGATTCTAGCAGCGCGGCTCGCGGCTCTGAACTACTTCCATGTCTTCTTATAATACGATCTGATGGAGATCCCAGGCACTCGGGCACAGCTCAAGAAGGGGCGCACAAATGTTTTGTATGTGGTCTGCCTTCTAAATTACTTCAGTTTTGTAGAACTGTCCCAATAAACAGAGCTGCTTATATGGCGTCGCTTTCATTACTTCTAGATATTTAATCGACGTGATTGTGTAAAGCATCGTGTCACTGAGACTGCATTCGAATATTGCAGGATACTTTTTCTTACTCAGCTGCATTAATTTACACTTTTCCACATTTAGAGCAAGCTGCCATTCATCGTGCCAAACAAATTTCTTTGCAAGTCATTCTTGTGCAGTCCTAAAGCATCGACTACTCACCAACCAGTGATATCAAGAAGGCACTGACGCGTGCGCCAATGGAAAGAGCGGGCAGCGCCACACCTTCAGGAAGAACTATTCAGCGCCCCCTGTCAACCAACCGCCCATCGCCTGTCCCAATTAGGTCACAGAGTCCGAGAGCATCGGTACTGAGTAACAGGAAGACAATACTTAGCCTGCATTCTTCGAGTAGTAATAGCGAGTAAACGTAATCACATGCAGAAGGCACAAGAAGCACAGGAAACCATCTCATACCAAGAAGTTATGCTTCTTTTTATAAAGAAAATGTCCTATTAATTTCAGTCATTTGGGATTCCTGCCACCGGCCATCGCACTCGGTCATTGCACTTCTCTCCTTCCTTGTCTGTGTCGGTGCTGACACCCACACAAGCCAACACAACAATTCTGCATCATCTTACAGCTACTCAATGACGATACCTTTCTGTACACTACAGTGTCATCAACAAACAGTCGCTGACTACTGCTCACCCTGTCAGATCGTTTCTGTGTGTAGGAAACGGGAGCGCTTCTACCACACTTACCTGGAGAACTCCTGACTATACTTTTGCCTCTGATGAACACTCGCCGTCGAGTCAGCCTACTGAATTCCACTACTTGAACAATCTTCAAGCCCCTCACATCTCGGAACTTATCCCTTATATTCCTTTCATTTTAATTTTGGTCCTTTACTCCACAGTTCATAAATGGTATACTGTGGTTTTTCTGACGTTTCACCAACAGGAATGGCTGATTCTGTCCACGATTGGCCCTCGCTTACTTGTGGCGGACCGGAATCTTCAGCCTCATACTACATTTGCGAAAGGTGCGTATAATTTTGTGAACTCACAGCGACATTGTCGTTGCTATCTGCTTATTTACTTCTCCAGGTCGTCACAGTAGGACATACTTTTCGTAAAACCGTTTTGCGTCTGCGTGAGTGGGAATGCGATGGTTCGCAGATACTGGATCAGTCTATGCAGAAACAGGCATCGTAGACTAATCTACCCACGCGTTCACGTGGGGTCATGCAGTATAAGATCATCGCCCGTTAACAGACTTACCAATATAAGGGAAATATGGGAGATATCACAGGTGTAACGCAATTCTAAACGGTTATAAAAGCTCAATAGTACTATTGACTGAAAATTATTTTTCTTTTCCTTGATTAACGAATCAGAGACGAAACAGTTTCTAGCAGTAGTCATAGTAGTTGTATCAGTGATAGTAGTCACCAGTCCTTGAAAAATGTTCAAACTAAATGTCATAAGCACTCGTTAAACAGTAATCGAAAAATGGCAAGTAATAGCTGTGCGTGATTTAGATAATACTTCCAAAAACTGTCACAGCAATCAGTTATAAGGTTACAGTCGAAGAATTGCTGCAGAGCAACAATATACGCCCCTTCATTACTAATCTCATTAGCGGCTGCAAAATTCCTTTGAACATTTCAGAGCTGATTACGTTTCTGGCTTTTTACATCTGCAGCCAAGGCTCATAATCAACTATATTGTCTTACTGTGCCCCATAACTGTTGGGCGTTCCTACTGTAAGTGTTTATATACGTATCTCCTAATTTTTTCTGTCTCATAGGAACAGATTGTCCTTCTTTCCTTCCTTTACTTGGCCGTTTCAATAGTTTTACGGTATGACTCATGCCTTCTAGTATCTTTTCCCTCCTTCGTTCTTCAGCCCAGTCACAGTTTTTTTTCTAAAACACACTTATTACGCAATCTATTCTGCCGAAAAAAGCCAACCAATTTCTTTTCCTATTATTGAATGTTCTGGCTTCCCTCAACCACCCTCCATAATAGATTTCATCACCAAAGCACATCTGCTACGCTCCTTGAGACCTAAATGTCGAAGACTTCCTAACGTTTCTCTTAGCTGCTTCACAGTGCCCATGTTTACACTCCACAGTGAAACACCTCACTTTTGAAAGAAGATCTTCTTTTCTACAAAAATCTTTCTTTACTCGTTTCAATTTTATTCACATCTCTTAAAGCTGGTCTTTGGACACTCAAAGTACAGTTACTGATCGTCTTATCACCTTCAGATAATGATACCACACTATCAGCAAATTGTATACATTTGATCTTCAGTTCGTTTTTGTTCCTAATATCCGTAGTGCACCTCTGCACTCAATCTGAGTCCATGTTAATGGCGAACCAATAATAATTTTTACATCTTGCCCTTCCTCCTTTCCCGGTTAGACATATTCAGTATATTTGTCACAAATATTCCCCTCTTCAGCCTCGTCTGTTGTTATAATATTGTTAGTAGTGCAGCTAAGCAAGCTCTGGTGTGGGCTACATTGTTGCCAGATTGCCTCCTTCCTCTCCCCTGTGACATCGTCACACAAAGTGCGTCGAATCTTTACCAAAGTGGTGTGACTTTTTACTTACTTGCTGTTAAGTCATCTCTGAAATCATCAAGCAATGAGTCCGCAACTCGTTACTGCCTCTGGGTCAAGAGATCCCGGGTTCGATTCCCAGACGGGTTGGGGATTTTCTCTGCCCAAGGACTGGATGTTTGTGTTGTCCTCATCCTTTCATCATCATCATTCGTGACATCATTGGGACGTTGTACGGATGCTGATGACCGCACAGTTGAGCGCCCCATAAACCAAACATCGTCGTCATCAAGTAATGAATGCAAAAATTTCCGGACTTATGACGTTGAGAAAATCTGTGAGCCTTGGCTGCTGATGGAAAAAAGTGCTCTGGGAGCTGTCTTGTTGCTTGGCGTCTATTAATTTATCAGAGACGTGAAGAAACAGTGTGGGCTCATTATCCACCACCATCTCGAAGACGCTTTCGATGAAAGTTTGACAACGCAAACCATGACAAGGCAAGACATTCGTTTTGTTCAGTAAATGGAGTAGCAGTCACGGTAGGACAAAGTGAATTAACAATTAATTCGAACATTATGTTTTATTAGTAACAATGATCAGACTTTTATCTGATCATTCCATCACTATTCTATCCTAAATCCTTAGTAATTTATTTAAAAAATAATAACTTCTAAAAAATTACGATCTTCAGAATGGAAATAGTATTTTCAGAATTTGGTAATTGAGAATAAAATACTATCAACCACGATCATTCAAGCTGGGTAAATTTAAGCCCTATGCATTGGTCACCTTTACCTTTTTAACGCCTGACGAAAATTTTGCTAACTGAAACTTCAAAATACAGTCAGTAAATTTCAATAAAACGTTATTTAAAGCAATTTTGCAGATGGCTGCCAGAACATGGCATTAGAATCAGTATGGCTTGCTTCAGCTTCAGAGTTTGGAGTATAAAGCAAAATTAATAAATTTTCTTTCAAATTCATAGTAAAATTCAAAATAATTCAGATAATTCAGAGTTGACGAACGTAAAAAGCTAAATATAATAATTCATTCAGAGGGTTTTGTAAGGTAAGGACACAATCAAGTCTTTTTCTGCGCATACAATATAAGCTCTTCAATGAATGGATGTATTCACAGTATTAAAACGATACCAAAGGTAGGCAGTGCTATAATTAAGGCAATGTTTTTGTGACAGTGGGTGAATTTTACGGTAGAGCCTCTGCATCTGTTAATTACTTAGGAATTCATGGTTGATCACCTTATCCGTTCAACTAAAATCTATTTATTATGCACACGGTTCAGTTCATAAAGAAAGGTTATACTAATACAGTTATTTACCCAAATAAATGCAATGCAAATACTCCAGTGAGTGACAGGGCGAAACTTTTGTGCACACCAATAACGTCTGATAAAAATTACGATCTGCGCTACAGCCAAGACCACGCTCCACTGCTACGCGAGCGGCAGCTGCAGCCTACAATTTCGCGCACACCGGCCGACTACACGGTACAATAGCTTTTGTAATTCAGTTCAACAGTTTTCAATATACTTGATGCATTTGAATGAAATCAACACATGCAAAAACATAAGACCAACTGGAGATACAACTATCAGTTTTACAATAATTGTTAAACAATAAACTTGAGTGGCCGTGCGGTTAAAGGCGCTGCAGTCTGGAACCGCAAGACCGCTACGGTCGCAGGTTCGAATCCTGCCTCGGGCATGGATGTTTGTGATGTCCTTAGGTTAGTTAGGTTTAACTAGTTCTAAGTTCTAGGGGACTAATGACCTCAGCAGTTGAGTCCCATAGTGCTCAGAGCCATCTGAACCATCAATAAACTTGAAGCGATTGTAGGCAATTTATCGCTACTTAAAAGCACAAATTTAATTTACGTAAAATCGTGAGGGTTCGGTCACAGCTATTGGGATACTGTCATTAAGGAAGCAGTTGAGATTACGTTAGCAAGTTACTTTATGAACAGATGTAGATTACTCTGCGTAAATTATGCTTGGAATCCTGCTCTTTCCTCGCTCAAACATCAGAGAAACGGTGTTAATGCTACCTCACCCGTCGGTATTTAATATTCAGTATTAATAAATTCTGGTGTATGTCATCTTTGATTGTGGTGCACTAGTGTTCATGGTTTGTGTGCTACCTAGCATACTGAGGTTTAAAATTTCCTTTAAAAGCGCCCTCTTGGCATTTGTGCCTTGAAAGTGACAGGGTGCGCATCCTGTGGAAATATCGGCGATTGTCGAAGACATCACCCGGTTGCCTTCCCGTAAGCTGTTTCAAGATATCCGCAGATATCTGCAGTAATATTGACTCTGCGAATAGCAACCTGCACCGAAGCGGATATTAGTGGGTATGTCTGCACATTGCGCCATTCTAATTACTTTCTGGTTAAAATTAAAAATACATTGTGTAGATTAGTTTAGTTTTGCATCACACGCGGTCGATGATAACGATTATTGTTGTTCAAGTCATTATTATTACCATTCGGGACTGATTGCGGCTACATTGGCTTTAGTGCAAAATATCCTGGAGAGGATAGCTGCGTTGTTGATAGCTACAAATGTTAAAAAAGATGTCGTCGCGACTTCCTAACGTTCTGCATAATTACACGTAAGTACTGCTTCCGTCGAATAAGCAGCTGCGTTACGTCTGGGTCGTTACTGTTTCGTTTACATTAACAGAAGTCCGCAGTTATCGAAGGCTGGCACAAGGCGATATGACAGCTGTTCTAGGACACTCCATGCACTGTAATTTTCGTTTTATGATCTGACCCTTCTTCATGTATCGCGTGCGACGTAACGTTAGGTATAAAATCAGTGAAGCTATCAACGTTTCTCTTAAAACGTTTATTAGTGTAGTTTGCAACACATTACATCAACAACTGTAGCACCTTGTCATGATTTAACTTCATCGCCAGTTAAAGAACGTTTGTATACGAACTATGTGGCTGACATTCAACACTGTGAGAGATGTGACGATAACTTATAACACATTTACATTTGATTTCCCAATACTTAGGAAATGGGTTGCAGAAAAGTCACAAAATTCCTTTCAGTAATGACGACAGCAAGTAGCAGTTCAAGGAATATGTCAAGAATCTGATCGGCTATGTTGTTGTAAAATGTAGTCATGATCAGCTTTTACATTCTTAATTTATGGAATGTAAATTAAGAGGTTCGACTTTAGCAGATGGAAAATTCAAGGCACGCTCCAGCGTACGAAACAGAGTAACGTAATTTAGAAAATTTTAATATCCACGGAAGCCAGTAAAAGACTTACTGGTGAGGGGGAATGCGGGTAGTATCTTTCTTAGTCGCACAGACCTTCATCACAACTGTTTCTTATAACAGTTTAATATTCATTGAGTGAAATTAATTTTGTTTGGATAAGTACTAAGGACAGTTTTCCTTGAATTTTTATGTAGCTATTAACATGTTCATAGTTGGTTGTAGTCTTACTGGTGCACAGACATCTTGACATAAGTTTTTAGCTGTTTGCGACCAGATGGACAGCTGAAATATTCTGTCAAGATGGACATACGTTCCGGTAACAGGCTTGACGAAAATGTAATTACTTAAGACGCCGGGAAAGTTCACGTAGCCACAACAGGTTCTCATAGTGATTTATATTCAACAGGAATCAAAAATCCAGAGATCAGTGGTTCAGTACTTACTTCATTCTAGGTTTTTACTGTTATTTATCTCTTTTCATCGCTGGTAATGATTTGTGTACTTGAAAACTGTGGATCGGACTCTGGTTTAGAGCTCAGAGGAGGGAAGCTCATACCTCCTTCAGTAGGTGCATACCTAGTAAAACAGTCTCTCTTTCTAAGTTTTTATCACATTTTACGGAGCCCACTGTTCTCACAATTTGTCAAATTTATTTTTATTTGAACTTTGTAGTCGGATTCACTTTCTTTTCACACAGTCGTCAGTTAACATAAGGGAGGGGAGGCACCTCCTAGCATTTCTCTCAAGGAGAGGAAAAGCGCGTGGAATGCACGGTTAGGCTAGCCGATGTACCGGACCAACGGTAGCTAACCTGCCACGCGGATTAGACCTGGGTCTGGCTTACCTGCCTGTTTCGGTTACTGGTGCACTGCACAGACCCATGCGTAGAAAACACTGCGGTGTTCATACCAACCCGTAATTCAACAACTACAGCTATACGATGAGCGTTCAATAATAATGCAACACATTTTTTGGTGAAAGAGGGTTGGAGTGAACACATAGTGCTTAGTGGGGGGAACACACTGTTGTAGAAATAATTCAAAAGCCAAGATTGCTTAAATACTGTTTACTGGATAATCGGTTTCAACACACTAAAGGTGGCATCATCGGATTTGAATGTAGATTGACATTTATAAACCATTTGGATACAACGATACATGAGGCAGACCAGCTGATATAAAATCATTGTCACAAAAAATAAAAACAACTGCTCTCATGATCATTCTTTTCCATGAAATATGTAGAACCGTTGTTAGTTAAGCAGCGATCATGTAGCAGATAGTTTTATATTGTGGCTACGGTTCTACATATCTGATGGAAAAGAATGACCATGAGAGCAGTCTTTTTTTTGTGACAATGATTGATTTTATATCAGCTGGTCTGCCTCATGTATCATTATGTGCAAATGGTTTATAAATGCTAATCTACATTCATATCCGATGTTGGCACCTTTACTATGTTGAAATCGGTTATCCAGTAAACAGTATTTAAGAGATCTTGGCTTTTGAATTATTTCTAAAAGAGGGTTGGTTTTATTCAAGACTCCAATACACCATATTATTCCTCACACCTTTGGCTACAAAACTCTATTTTTCAGCTTAATCTCCTTTCAATGCGATAGCCTTACGTCACCTTACTGAGAGGTAATGTATGCCCGCATGGCACCACTCAACCTGCTTCCTGCGGAGCACATTATTCATTGCGCCAAACGTATGGCAGTCGGAAGACGCGAAATCCGGGCTGTGGGGTGGATGAGGATGAACAGTCCCATGAAGCTTTGTGAGCTCCTCTCGGGTGCGCGACTTGTATAAGGTCTCGTGTTGTCGTGCAGAAGGTGAAGTTCGTTTGTATTCTTTGTGGCGACGAACACGTTGACATCGTTTCCTCAGTTTCCTGAGAGTTTGACAGTAGACTTTGTAAGCAGGCTGTTTAGGTTTTTATGTTGGTAACGCCACGTAGCGCTCTCTATGAATTTCAGTGACTGTGCTGTGTGCAGTCTGTGTCTGGTTGGCATTGTTGGAATATTCGCTATTGTAGTGTTGGGCAGTTGGATGGGAACGGCGCGTAGCGTTGCGCAGTTGGAGGAGTGCCGTCAGCAGTGGTGGACGTAGGGAGAGAGATGGCAGAGTTTTGAGAGGTTACTATAAGCGGACGACCTGGACGTGTGTCCGCCAGGAAAAGGAAATTTGTAAAGATGTATGTCAGACTTTTGAACATTATTAAGGTAAATACATTGTTTGTTCTCTATCAAAATCTTTCATTTGCTAACTATGAAGTGCGGTACGCTAACAATATTATGTGTCAGTTTAGTGATGATCAGACTAAGTAAAGAGAGAAATGTCAGTACGTTCAGTTTTGCTCAGATGTTTGAAAATCAAATAACGTAAGAGGTTTTCCAGCACTGCCATTTTTAAATTTTTCTAAGGGGACGTTTCAACTTCAGAGTTGATCGTTGTACAATGAGGACGATATCGGATAGAATAAGTACTTCGCAATCGGAGAAAGACCGTCGCCATGACTGAGGGAGTTGCTTTGAACTTTTTCTTCGGAGGAGAGGTGGTGTGGTGCTACCCTTTGCATTGCTGTTTTGTTTCCAATTCGAAGTGATGAACCCATGTTTCGTCGTCTGTGACGACGTTCGACAGAAAATTGTCACGATCACACGCAAGATGGTCTTTCGTTGCTCTTTATGGTCTCCTTTTATGTGGCAAGAAACCCAGCTGACACACACCTCTGATTACCCCTGTTGTTGGACGATGGTGTCAGCAGACACGTCCAGTTGAGGAGCGAGGTGTTTTATTGTGATTCGTCGATCACCTCGAATGAAAGTGTCCGCACGTTCCAGGATTGTACGAGTCTCAGCTGTGTGTAGCCGGCCGACATGCGGAAGATCGGACAGGTCTGCGCGACCTTCTTGTGATGGTGACAGACGCCTCACCCAACGACTAATCGTGCTCTTGTTCAGTGCCAAGTCTCCGTAGACAGTCTGGAAGCACCTCTGCATCTACATCTACATCTACATATATACTCCGTTAGCCACCAGGCGGTGTGTGGCGGAGGGCACAAAGTCACATTTCCCCCGCCTCTGTTCCACTCGCGAATCGCGCGAGGGAAAACCGACTGTCTGAACGCCTCAGCACGAGCTCTAATTTCTCTTATCATTGAATGATGATCATTGCGCGTTTTGAAACTTGCTGGTAATAATATGTACTCTACATTCCAGATACACTAAACACTATGTCAGCCATCCTTGCCTCTGTCCGGTAACTGAAAGGGGGAATGGTGCTGCAGTCCTCTACCGTATGATGGGTCTAGAACTTTGGCCTTCTGTTTATCATCATCCGTTACATTACGCATATTGTCAGCAAGAGAAGGTATTGAATTATTTGTAACGTCCATAGATTTTACGTACGACCAAAATTTTTTGGGGTTATTTTTAGAATCTGCAGATAAAATATTGAATATCTGCAGTGCTCTGGTTTTCCACCAAACTAACCTCAACGACAGTTCTCTGCTTGGAACGCATCTCTGTTAAAGACGTTGAAAGCTACGTATAGCGACGCCACCTGTCGAACTTCATGAAACTATAGGGGCCCAGTGGAAATATTCCACGATGTCCCACGACAAATTCCGCATTTCTTCAAACGTAACTGGCCGAGGAAAAAATGTGTTGCGTTAGTTATTGAACGCCCCAAGTATTTATTTAAACTCAATTAATATTTGTTAAAAATTTCTTGTAGTAGGTGTTGTTGTAAGAAATACCTACGCAGACATTCGACTTGTGATGGTGACCTCTTATATTTGCTGCTTAACATACAGCAAGGAATTAGTGACCATAGTGATGTTACAGTCACATTCACTGCTTTTGTAAGTAGGACTTTGATGAGGCGTAAGAAGATGAATGGAATGGACAGTGTCTTGAAAGGAGGATATAAGACGAACATCAACAAAAGCAAAACAAGGATAATGGAATGTAGTCTAATTAAGTCGGGTGATGCTGAGGGAATTAGACTAGGAAATGAGGCACTTAAAGTAGTAAAGGAGTTTTGCTATTTGGGGAGCAAAATAACTGATGATGGTCGAAGTAGAGAGGATATAAAATGTAGGCTGGCAATGGCAAGGAAAGCGTTTCTGAAGAAGAGAAATTTGTTAACATCCAGTATTGACATAAGTGTCAGGAAGTCATTTCTGAAAGTATTCGTATGGAGTGTAGCCATGTATGGAAGTGAAACATGGACGATAAATAGTTTGGACAAGAAGAGAATAGAAGCTTTCGAAATGTGGTGCTACAGAAGAATGCTGAAGATTAGATGGGTAGATCACATAACTAATGAGGAAGTATTGAATATGATTGGGGAGAAGAGAAGTTTGTGGCACAACTTGACCAGAAGAAGGGATCGGTTGGTAGGACATGTTCTGAGGCATCAAGGGATCACCAATTTAGTATTGGAGGGCAGCGTGGAGGGTAAAAATCGTAGAGGGAGACCAAGAGATGAATACACTAAACAGATTCAGAAGGATGTAGGTTGCAGTAGGTACTGGGAGATGAAAAAGCTTGCACAGGATAGAGTAGCATGGAGAGCTGCATCAAACCAGTCTCAGGACTGAAGACCACAACAACAACAACAAGAAGATGTTTTTGCCTTGTATGTAGAACAAGTAACAGATTTCAGATTACCTGAGCACTTAAGATGAAATAGTCGCTTTGGAAGCCGGCCGTTGTTGCCGAGCGACTCTAGGCGCTTCAGTCTAGAACCGCGCGACCGCTACGGTCGCAGGTTCGAATCCTGCCTCGGGCATGGATGTGTGTAATGTCCTTAGGTTAGTTAGGTTTAAGTGTTTCTAAATTCTAGGTGACTGATGACCTCAGATGTTAAATCCCATTGTGCTCAGAGCCATTTGAATTTTTCGCTTTAAAAACGCTGAATAGAAATAGACAAAGATCAAGAGCATATTACAGTACGCGTCGGACAAGTATGTGGCAAGAAAGCTTGGGAGCGTTGGGAAGGACTAATCGTGGTTAGACAGCAGTGTCAGAATGCTACTCCGAAAGCAAAGACAATTCCACTGCAGATATCGACGAAGTCATGGCCCCATAAACGAAAATTGAACGCAGTCAAAATTGGCGTAAGGAGTGCTATGCGTGAAGCGTTCAACGAATTCGAAAGCAAAATTGAGTCGACAGATGTCTTTTGTTACATGGCTAATCAAATCAATCTGGGCAGATTCTGTAACTATAACGGCGCTGAAGCAGAGGTAGGAATAAGAAATTCCTTTTTCGGAATCAATTTCACTGAGGGAGACCGTGCTGCGGTCCTTCCTTTCAGCCATCGCACCAACGTCAAAATGATATAAATCGACGTAAGTGAGTGCGGTTTAGAAAATCACCTAAAATCACTCAACAGAGGACAGAACACTGCAACTTATGGAATAACTACATAATTACACGTAGGATATTCCGAGAAACTAGCTCCTCTACTACTATCAGTATATCACAGACCATACTCGCAGGTCATTTCTGTTTTCAAGAAGAATCGTCGAACAGACGCACAATAAAATGGTCTGCAGGGTATAGATGTAAACGTAGCGTTAACGACTGTGGAAACACTCCGGGTTTTAGTCTGAGTGAATTGTGTCAGTGTTGTCAGAAGAAAACAAGCTTTTGCTGCTGCTGCATAAACACGTTTGAGTGCTCGTAACCTGAGGTAAGCAGACTTGTTTTTTCACTTATTGAAAACAGACTTATATTTATGATCGGGGTAACCGTAATTTGTGCGGTTAGTTGTGGAGTAGTTCTCAGTCTGTCGCTCACTGATATTACCTTTCGTATTTAATGTTCTGTCTGAAGGTCGAAGGTTCTGTACACTGTAGAATTAACGCAAATTCACGTCTCCATAATATTTACAAAGGTGATCAGTATCTTGGAATAGCAGTTTTTCTATCAATTAACCAAGACGTTTCTTGCACACTCTTTTTCTCCTTCTTTTCAATAGCTTACCACCATGTTCAGCATACTACTGAACTGAACATTGAATCTCTTGATGTAGTTTTTTCAGTGAACCATCCCTTCGGTTTTCGTCGTCGTCACTGGAATCATTTGTGTTCAAATTACCATATTTTGTGCCTTAATCTGTTTCTCCGTTTCTCTACAATCTACATCCGCTTCTTTAGATCTCCATGCCGGCAGTTTCCTACACAATTTGTGCTACTTGTTACAATGTTTGTCGTTCCCTGGAGTTTCTCGTTCTATCTACGAAACTGTCCATTGACTAAGTGAATAATGATGAGCGTTTTACCAACGTATGCCTTTTTTTGTTTTTCGAAGGCTTCTGCCTTAGCGTAATTAATGTCTTGACTCTGTACTTCCTAATTCCATTTAGTTTTAAAAGTTCTTCTTAAGCAGCCCATTATCTTCTTCGTTTAAGGACATCTCATTTCCGCGTTTCATTTTCTTTCTGTGTGTGCTGTAAATGAACGTTTCTGGTAACAACTTCCTCAGCTCTTCGATAGTGTCTGACACATGTTTCTGTTTCTAGTGTTAGTGTATCACATTTTCTTGTACCCTAAAGTTGAGTTTTAGCTGGTTGTTATAGCCATTTGTATTCTGTCATTTACTTTCGATTTTTGTTTTTTTAATACTTCATCTTTATGCTGCGGTCTGCAGCATATCCATCCGATTTATTAGTTCGTGTAGTGTGACTCGTTTGCTCATAACATATAATGATAATAATAATAATAATAATGCAAGTGCCAGATTACAAATATAAAGTTCGAGGTTCGATCCCCAGTCTTCTCAAACATGTTTTTGTCATGCATTACTTCTGTCACTTCTCCTAACGATAGATTAATGTGAAAAATTCCAAATTACTTCGTTTCAGTTTTCTTTCATTCTGATAATAGAACAAACTTCTCTATGTATAGATATCAGTTTCCTTTGTAATTTTACACTCTTCCAACATATAAAACTAACACCTATCACAATAAACTCAAACAATAGTCCAATCTTCTAAGATATAAAACTAACACCTATGACAATAAACACAAATAATAGTCCAATCTCCGTTCTGTAAACTAGTATAATTATTTCTTTGATACAGAGACAAAACAAAGTTCCTTAATGATTAAGGCACTTACATCATACTTAGTACAGAGGTTCAAAGCCATGTTCGGTTTGGATTTAGTTGATTTCTTCAAATCACTTCAAGTTTAACTCGTCGATGACTAAATAGGCGACGGAAGATTCTCTTTGTTATACTTTTGCAGCGAAGCTAGTGTCTGGGCTCCGATAACCTCTGCTTTATCATCACGAGAACAAACTTTTTTCGTAACTCTCGTCCAGATCTAGAGCCTGACTTGTGTTAAGTCGTCACAGGCCAAACAGACGTAAGTAATTAAATAATGAATGGAAGCACTTACGAAAATTAGTCTTTACGGGGATAGATAGTCACGTGACTAGCAGAAGAGTATTCTTCAGCGCGGTTAATGACGGCCGGATGTCTGGAAAAGGAACGAGGAAAGCTGAAGAGGGATGACGCTAATCGGCCTTACCAAAAAGGAAACTGCAAGGATGGCTGGAGTCTGCTCGCAGCCGTGGACGGCAGCGTCTCGACGGTGGCGCCGTATTACCGCAGTGACGGGCGAGGAGGGCAGACGTCGTGGCGGCTAAGAGGAGACGCGGATAACTGTAATTAAGTCGCAGTCGCAATACTGTTATGCAGCAGCGCGGGTAATTGCGAAGTAATTACCTCTCAGAGCGTCGTTATCTCGGACGTCTGCGGGTACCGTATTTACTCGCTCAATTACCGCCTGCCTGCTATGCTGGAGTTAGCGCGATGCTATCGGCATCCACCAGGCGTTCTTCCCCGCTTGAGAGAACCTCGTATCTGCTTCTCACAAACCGATGAGTTTCCTTTCCTTCAATTTTTATTAATACCCCACTTCTCCATCAACAAAGATATCTTGGCAATACGTTTTATTTTGTCGTAGAGTACTCGGGGAGTATGTTACAAGAAATCGAACGGAGGTCTGTACTTTCTGCGAACCAGATCCTAACGTCATTTTCTGTTATAGCTACAGGATGGTCGTGATGTTTTCAGGTTCACAGATCGACAAGTCAGGATCTTTTTGAACTACACGAGAGGCGACGCAGTGAAGAAAGGATGCCACGAGCGCTTCATCTACGCTTCGGAAAAAGATGGCGCATTTCACATCTTGATTGATCCATTTCATCATGCAGTGCGCATTTCGCTGTCCTAACTTAAGGCCCCGGTACATGATCAAATAATTTCTCAAACTTTGCTAAGTTTGCCAAATATTTGACATTCTTCGGAAATTTTTAACGTGTTTGTCAAACATAGGGCGTTTGTCTTTCGCCGTATACGTTGAGTTTTATTACAATTTATCTCAGTATAAGCGGTCTAAGGCGCTGCAGTCATGGACTGTGCGGCTAATGCCGGCGGAGGTTCGAGTCCTCCCTCGGGCATCTGTGTGTGTGTTTGTCCTTTGGATAATTTAGGTTAAGTAGTGTGTAAGCTTAGGGACTGATGTCCTTAGCTGTTAAGTCCCATAAGATTTCACACACATTTGAACATTTTAAAGATATCTCAATATATTCAGAGTTTCCGGAGCTATGGTAAATGCTATCAAGGGTAAAAAATAAATAGCATTGGCATTTACCAGAATGGTAGAGATATCTTGTCTTTCCCAGCCTTATATTACACAAGAAGATGTTAAGGAGAGGAGAAGGAGGAGCTTAGTGTTTAACGTCCCGTCGACAACGAGGTCATTAGAGACGGAGCGCAAGCTCGGGTGAGGGAAAGATGGGGAAGGAAATCGGCCGTGCCCTTTCAAAGGAACCATCCCGGCATTTGCCTGAAGCGATTTAGGGAAATCACGGAAAACCTAAGTCAGGATGGCCGGAGACGGGATTGGACCGTCGTCCTCCCGAATGCGAGTCCAGTGTGCTAACCACTGCGCCACCACGCTCGGTTGTTAAGGAGAAAAGGAAAAGTATACGGATAGCATAGAAGCGGGAGTGCAATAAAATAAAATTATATCTCAGCAGTACAGTTCTTCCACGGTCGATGTAGGTTATACAAGGTGGTCGGAAATTCCCGTTACGGACTTCTTGACTTGTAGAGGGGAGTGAGTACGTAATATTTTGAATAGGAACACATGTCCGGAAACGTACCGTTTTCGTGCTACAGCCGTTTGAAAACATATTTGATAGGTGGGTTCAAATGTGTGTGAAATCTTGTGGGACTTAACTGCTAAGGTCATCAGTCCCTAAACTTACACACTACTTAACCTAAATTATCCTAAGGACAAACACACACACCCATGCCGGAGGGAGGACTCGAACCTCCGCCGGGACCAGCTGCACAGTCCATGAATGCAGCGCCTCAGACCGCTCGTCTAATCCCGCGCGGCTGCTAGGTAGGTTTGCAACAAGATAGTCATAGTGACGGATTCTTACGTCAGATGGGATGATGTCATTTGACATCCTATCCTACTTCAGTGGCCTGGTTGAAGCTCATTCACGCGTCTGTCAGTGTTGGAGCAACATGTTTGAGTACAAGTTTGCAGAAAACACCGAGATGATCTTCCCGAATGGCGAACCTCACGGCATTGGAAGAGCTGCTCGTTGCCTTTATCAAGATAGTTCTCCACAACTTCAGGCTACATCGCGTACCCTCTACGCCACAATCACGCAGCGGTTTCGAGAGAGGGTATCTTCACCAGCAGCAGGCGTGACTGTGACGCTCCAGGGAGGCCCCACACGCCCTAACTGGAAGAGGCGTTAGTGCATCGCGTTGATGAGAACCCGTCAACAAGTACACGAGCAATCTCATTGTCTATTAATGAGTGCAACTGTAAAACAAGTGATTTACTGGGTCACGCCCAGTCAACTACTTGTAAAAATGGTCGCATCAGCAACAAGTATTCAAATGGTTATAGCACGGAAACAGTACGTTTCTGAACATGGGCTCCTATTCAGAATATTATGTACTCACTCCCCACTACAAGTCCTAGAAGTTTGTAACGGTAATTTCTGACCACCCTGTATGTTCGCATAATGTGCTATTTAATGAACTGTCATTAGAGGACTAAGGAATAAATTTTCACGCCGTTGTGTTTTGTTTTTAAGTGACAGGTTGAAGGAAATCTAAACAAGTTATTAAAAGTTTCATTGTCCATTCGGATGATATAACCATATGGTTCAAATGGCTCTGAGAACTATGGGACTCAACATCTGAGGTCATCAGTCCCCTAGAACTTAAAACTACTTAAACCTAACTAATCTAAGGAAATCACACACACCCATGCCCGAGGCAGGATTCGAACCTGCGATCGTAGCGGTCGCGCGGTTCCAGACTGAAGTGCCATGAATCGCTCGGCCACTCCGGCCGGCTCCATATGGTTCCGAGTGTAACATTTCCTTTAACATGTATAGGTGCATGAAAAGGACATTTTGTATACCTGAAGTACTCAAAATAGGTGTCTATGATGCAGTTTTATGTTACAATAACGGGAATAATGCCAGAATTGAAGCGCTGTAGAGAGCTGGTATAGATCCTGAGGTGTTTACAACAAAAGCATTTTTGTTCAAAAATGGTTCGAATGGCTCTGAGCACTATGGGACTTAACATCTGAGGTCATCAGTCCCCTAGAACTTAGAACTACTTAAACCTAACCAACCTAAGGACAACACACACATCGATGCCAGAGGCAGGATTCGAACCTGCGACCGTAGCGGTGGCGCGGTTCCAGACTGCCGGCCAAAAGCATTTTACACCATCGACGATAGCAGGGTCAAGAAAGCTAACAGATCAGTGTCTTACCTGCAAATACAGGCCAGGCAGATTCAGAGAGAAACCTGAAGAATGAGGAGGATCAGTATGGGGGGTCTTAAAATTGAGGTAAGCTTACTACATGTAGAAGTATGAGAAGAAAATCTTTGAACGTCATTTTGTCTACTTTAATTTTTTACATTATTAGAAGCATTTTCTAAAAAAGTATATGCGATAATGCTTTGAAATTTTCAGGAACTGTTCGCAACGTGTTGATGTCTCCCTGTAACTAAAAAATACGAGATCCTGCCATTACATTATGATTTTTAGATGATTGGATTAGAAAAAAAATTAATTTTGGATGTGGAAATTTAAAAACTCTGTTAATGGCACAATTTGTAACATAAATTAACAACTGTAGCTTAGTGGTCTTAAAGCCTTCTCTGGACACTACAATAAAATTTTCAGATTCATTGCATGATTGGAATTTGAGCTATGAATTTTTGTAAAAAGACAATAGAAAAATTAAAATTGAAATTTCTGGCATATTAATCCTGCATATTTTGTTATATTTTTCTGTTAAAACACAGCTCTTTTGCTTTACCTATGCAAAATTTTAGATTTGTACATTAATAAATATGGCTGTAATAATTTTTTAGAAAATGTTTACGTTTCCCGTTACATCCCCCCCTTAAAGGCAAATTGGGTGATGTCGCCTAGCGTCCACAGGACTTCTCTATTGTGATGGACAAATTCAGCAAGTGGCAGCCTTCATTTCTCCTCCCACAGTCGGATTATGGATGGACAGCTGATTTGCATATAATGATGCCAGAGATCATAGAACCGGATACCGCGGTAATTCTTTCTGAGAAGACCTTGACTTAGTGCCTGCTCACATTTTCATCAAGAGTCCTTCTTGGTATCAAGCCAAAGCTAAGTCTCCGAATCAGAATTTCAGCCAGAAGCAGTAATAATTGGCTCCTGCACTAGAAGTTTAAGTTAATCGTCGAAAATAAAATAAGTTAAAAAGTCTAAAAGTGTAAAACCTCTCTAACTACTGCTGTAGTTCAAAATATGAGAAAAGCGTGTCACGGTGTGCTTATCGCAGCTTTTTTTAAGTCATTAATTTTTCTACTGAGTTGATGGTGGCCCCTACTACGATGAACACTCCGTGACGTGGGTTTCAGAGTCATTTGGATAGATTCTGTCTGACACGTTTTAAAGTTTGCCTCTTTCACTGAGTCATCAGTGGTACATCAATTTAGTTTTGATGATCTAACGCTTTTTCTGTCTTGTCCTAATCTCTTCATCTCTACGAAACTACTTCACATATTCCCTATAATCTGCTTTGCATATCTAGTCTTTGTTTGTCACTATTATTTTTCCCCTGTTACCCTTTTTAACCACAGGTTACCCAGTCGTATGTGCCATAGCTGATGTCCCACTAACCTGCCCGTTTTCTGGCAAGGGTAATTAATGGACTACTGTTACTAAGTACACTTTCATTAATACTTTACGTGTTTACTTAATTTTGATCATTCCTCGAGAGCACAGCACTTCAGATGTTCAGCCGGCCGCGGTGGCCGTGCGGTTCTAGGCGCTACAGTCCGGAACCGCGGGACTGCTACGGTCGCAGGTTCGAATCTTGCCTCGGGCATGGATGCGTGTGATGTCCTTAGGTTAGGTAGGTTTACGTAGTTCTAAGTTCTAGGGGACTGATGACCTAAGATGTTAAGTCCTTCTTCTTCTCCGAAATTCCGATGCTACAAAGTTTCCCTGTCATACAGCATTGTGCTGGAAAAGAACGCTTTCAAAAACTTCATCCTCATGTCACTCTTTAAGTGAATTAAGCTTCTTCTCTTATGTCAGTTTATTTTTGGTGTCACAACACGATTTCAAAACATTATGATCACCTACTTACAAGGGAAGATTCCCATCGCACCCCCAATCAGATTTAGTCGTAAAATGGCCCTGTGGATAGCTTGTCAAAAATTGAAAACAGATCGAGCATGAAAACAAAAAGAAGGTGTACAAGACTGTGAAAAAAGGAACAAGATCAAGACGCGCAACATCGAGAGACTTCTGAGAACCAGGACGTCGTGATTGCGTAGTCACGGTGTTGGACTGCAAAAGCCAGAGATCCGTGTTCTAACCTTCCTCTTCCTCTCCTTTTTTTTCGTAGATTTATGAACTGTCCGTCCTTTCACAGATGTGTCTGTTCTCCTTCTATAGTTTTGACGATTGTCGTACTGTACATTGTTTATAGAATATTAGTCAATTTATTATCGTCGCAAGTAGATGTTATGAATGGTGAGAGCAGGCGAGATGCCTCACAGACTTCTCAAAGTAATGAAAACCACAAATAAACTGGTGTGAACTATGTTACAACGAAGGAATTCAAGAGTCAAAACTTCCAAAACGGAACGCAGGAGGCGTAACATGTGTTACTTGTGTAAAACAAATAGGAGGTACGTACGTTCGGAGGTCCATTCGTTACCTGTCACTGTTGCAAACGGACGTTGCACCACGTTACAGACGCAGATTTGGATAAAGCGAACAGAAATGTCAATAACCGGGCGGACAGTTCATAACTTTGTGCAAAAAGAGAAGGGCACGAGGGAGATTTGAACTAGGATTTGCCCCTCCGCATTTCAACGCTGTGACCACATGACCTCGACGTCACAGTCATTCACAGACGCTCGATGTTGCACATATTGAATTGGACCGTTCACTGTTTCTATTTTGCTTCTTTTTCCACAGTTCAGTGCACCTTCTTCCTGTTTTCATGCTTCATTTGTGTTCAATTTTTGAAGGGCTATCCAATGGGCTTTCTTATCACCAAATGCGAGGGGGTTCCTATGGGGAGTTTCCCTTGTCAGTAATAAACTGGCTCGTATTTGGAACGCAATGCAGCAGCGATTCTGCGTGACATGGATGCGACAAAGTGTTGGTAGGTATCCGTTGGTACGTGGCACCAGAAGTCTACGCATGGTTGACGCAATACCAGTAAATTACGGACCGGTGCTTTGTGGGCGCTCAGCTGGAGTAAGATAGTGTCTCAGATGCATACCTTAAGCAGGGAATGTTGCACAGGTCAGAACAATGTTCGCGAGGGGAAATGGAATTAACCCTCTGAATGATAGACCCATATCACTGATGTCGATTTTCAGCAGTATTTTGGGATACGTACTGTGATCGAACGCCGTGCAGTACCTCGAAGAAAACGATCTAGTGTCTCGCAACCAGCACAGATTCAGAAAACATACATCCTTGTGAAAAACAATCGGCTATTCATTCACACGATGTAATGAGTGCCATCGATAAGGGATCTCAAGTTAATTTCATATTTCTAGATTTACGTTCTACACAAGCGGCTTCTGATCTACTTGCGTGCCTATGAAGAATCGTCTCTGTTGTGCTACTAGATTGTTATTTCCTTTGAAAAAGGTCACAGTTCGTAGTAACTGAAGGGAAGTCACCTAGTGATACGGATGGGATAAGTGGTGTTCCCTAAAGAAATGTCATATGTCTTCTTAATCCATACAAACGATTTACCAGGCAACCTGAGCCGCCTTCTTGGCTTGTTTGCCATTTCATGAAATTTCAGTCACCAACTGTCATCTTCTAATGCAAAAATAATTTTGTTCATTCACACCTACAGAGGAAGAAATGACCATAATGCTAAAATAAGAGAAATCAGAGTTCAAACAGGAAAAATTAAGTTGATCATTTTTCTCATGTACCAGTCGAGTTTGGAATGGTTGAGAAATAGTCTGAAGTGGTTTAGCGAACTTTTTGCCCAGCATTTAAGTGTGATTTGCACAGCAGTCATGTAGATGTTGGTGCGTTTCTTCGAATTCAGATCAGGCGAATCTGGAAGCCAACACTTCAACGCGAGTTTTGTATCGGGATACTCAAATCATTCTTACACAATTATTGTCGCGTGGCACGGGCAGTTATCCCCCTGGAAAATGCCACCGTCATCGGGGAAGAGACATCAAGCATGAGTGGATGCAGGAGGGCTGCAATAATGTACACGAAGTTCACAGCTTCGATTACTGGTCCATGGAAGCCAAGGAGAGTCTTTCCCATAGCATAATACTGTCCTCTTCAGCCTTTGATGTGGAGGAGGTGCATGTTTCGAGCAGCTATTTGCCTGGGTGGCAGTGTACCACGACACGACCATCGATCTCGTGTAGCAAGACACGCAAGTAATCCGACCTGGCGACGATTTTCCATTGATCCACAGTCATATATCGATGATCTCGTGTCCACTACAATCACAACTGACGATGTCGTTGCGTCAACACGGGGACAGGTAGGTACCCTCTGCTGCAGAGCCACATGTTCAACAACGTGAGCTGTACGGCGTGCTTCGAAATACTTGTGCCTGCATCAGCGTCGTACTCTGTGGTCAGATGTGCTTGCAATGCTTCACAGATCGGGCAAGCGTCCGACCGCGAAATTGTGTGTGGTGGCATAGACATACAACACTTTGTCGCCTACACGTTGCTTTATAGTCCACCAACCACTTTTCTTTAATGCCCTCGGCATTAGCACGCGAACGGTCGACCAGCTGCGCCTTTTCCCAGATTCTCGTTCCTAAGCGCCGGGCCATAACAATCGGCCCTTCGTCAAACTGCCTTTATGGCCGTGGATTTCATCACTTGTGTGGCCAGTATCGTTGCTACACTGTGTTCATCATAAACCTGATGTAAGTAAACACAAACGCAATTGCCGTAGCACACGTACTGCATGTTGGTGTTGTTACGCTCTTGGAAGTAGGTCTTGCTTATGTGTTAGACACCTTATTACTATGTGACGGTAAATGAAACTTTAAAATGTTTTTATGTAGTAACACCCACCGTCGTTTTTCTTAATCACGTTTCAGCTACGTAGTTTGTATTTCAAAAATAGTGTACAGTCGCAGTCTCTTTACTGTGGTGCTCCGACTGTCACGCTGTTAATACACCGTGTGAAAATGGCTGGCGTTGCTTCCTGTTCCGAAGTGAAACACGTGCATGGAACACCGTAAAAAAGTGGCGAAGAACAGATGTTTTTCACAATTCGTCAGAAATAATCGGCTTTGAAGTTTTCCGAGGAGCTGCATTTAATACAGATAAGGCGTCTATCGAAAAAGGGATGCTTAACTGAGACGGTAGCACTATACAATGATAATCTGGTACAGTCCATGTAACACTGGATCGTATCTCACTGTGATCACTGTGACCTTTTTCCGTTCAGTTTGGAGTACTTACAGCATTTAAACGTTAAATTCATCAAATTTTTGCTAATTAACACAAATGTAATCATAATTTATTAAGAAGAATACACGTCTTAAGTACATATTCCACACAAAATTCCTTTTTTCATCGCAAACATAAATTCTAAATTACCAATATTTTATAAAATCTTGTCAATAAAAGTTGTTTATGAAAATTAAAAAAAAGCAGATACTCTTTATTTGGTTTATGTCCATTGTTTTATAGCAAAGATGTGTTCCTGCATGAGACTGAGTGATATGCGTCGTAGAAATATAAAAAACAATAATTTTCACGGTATCGAACACACCATACAAATGCTGCAATTTTACAGCTGACACCGTACCATTGAATATGAACCCAGCAGGACTGATTTGGAGTCAATAGAATATCAAGATATTCTAGCTGCTACATGCACTGGAAATAATCCACGAACCTTTGTCACAGGTCACTGGCGGGATACAGAACATAGCCTGTGTCAAAATAAGAGGAGAAAACGTGGCACTTGGCTGACATCGAGGGGTTCTGTTGTTGATCGACTCGTTGTCAACGTCGCAGACGAATGTGTTTCTCGGATTCGCATGTGGCAAGAGTTTAGAGATTACCAAACGACTGGCTCTTATTCATTCAGTGGCTTCATGTTCAACTGCACCGTAAAATCCTTTCAATACGCTTAAGTGTCACATAAAGCTCATTCAGACAAACTACTGTGTGTTTAGGTTCAGAATGTCCATCACTTTTCTTTTTAATTACAATACTATGTTAGATAGGAACGATACCATTTTGTGCTTTCCGCCTGCTCCCATAAAAGGCGTGCGGATTATTGGAGTTTCGCCGAATATTTGTTCTCTTTAAAAATTAAACGACATTCGAGGCTGTCTCTCCAGTCGTCTCTTGTTACGTCTTAAATGCAACTACTCACACCACTGCAAATCAATTGGACCAGCTGACTGCACAATAATGTCGAAGTTAACCCCTTCAGACCTGAATTTTTTCTGGGATTTTTTAATGATTTCAGGTGCAAGATTTATACAAAAATATGTACCCATTTTCGAAACATACTTGGCTTTATTTTAGGAACTAAAATAACTAATTACAAAATATTCTCTATTGTAAAATAGAGTAAAATGATCATTCAGTAATTACCATGCAAAAAAACAATAATAGTATTCATTATACAGTGGAATATAGTACACTGGTGGCCTAGCGGTTCTAGGCGCTTCAGTCTGGAACCGCGCCACGGCTACGGTCGCAGCTTTGAATCCTGCCTCGGGCATGGATGTGTATGATGTCCTTAGGTTAGTTAGGTTTAAGTAGTTCTAAGTTCTAGGGGACTGATGACCTGAGATGTTAAGTCCCATAGTGCTCAGAGCCATTTGAACCATTTTTTGTTTGTTTTGAATATAGCAAACCAACCACGTCTGTGTAATCTGCTGGTCATGAGCTGCTGCGCATTGCTAATATTTTCGTAGTGATGACCAACAGTTAATAGAACTTGCCCATGATGAAAAGGTCGAACATTCACCAACGTGTACCTCAGGTTTCCATTCGAAAAAATACTTCTGTAGCAACTAAGACACAGTAAAAATTGATGTACACGATTGTATCCAGGGGTCTGAAAGGGTTAAATGCGCCAGTAAAGTTGCTGCCCCGTATCATCGCTCAGTCGACATGGGCGTACCACCCAACATACAGCCCACCCTTATTGTCGTACTTTACTGTACTCGAGACAGGTGGAAGAGTACATGATGTAATGTTTACATCAGGTTCATTCTTATGATGTACACAGTGCGTAGTCTCTGCTGCGCTTTTACACTTTCCCACCTACTCAAGTGCCTGCAAACGCCACGAAGCGGCATTAATTCTAGCAGTGGGCAGTGGTCCCATTGTTTTGTCTCATCAGTGCAGCTTTCCCCTTGCTGGTGGATTTCTTTGATAGCTTAATGCACAAGTAATCAAGATGATTCTTGAGCTGCTGTTCTTTGTTCCGTATTGCTCGGCTTTAGGTAATCGATCGCTGTGTATCTACTTGAAGGAGTGGGCTCGCTTTCGTTTAACTGCGGGTGGGTGCCGCGTCGGTACTTAAAGACCGTAGAAAACAGGCAGCAGCGACAGAGGCGCAGCCTTCACCCCGGGCACAGTTCGTTCACTCACTCGGCCTGGACACAAACAAACCACTAGGAAAATATAAGGTCGGGAGCTGGATAAATTGGTGTTGACTCTGGGGAGAGAAACAGTATTTTGACAGGCCAAACAAACGCGGCCCCGCCCGCTGATACAGACCAGACGGCGCGCTGCTGCGGTCTGCCCCGGCCTCCACAGCCCCCGTTCCCTGGCCCACGCATCCACACTCCCCCACTGTTATCTCTGCCTTCATGAATTTTGAGCGTATTTTTTTTTTTTTTTTTTTTGTCGAGAGGCGTTGAAAGCCATTTCCCTGGGGTGAACCAAAAAATCTAGAAGCTGAAATTTGCAGTCGAACAATGCATCAACTCTTGTTCTAACACGCTCAGAGATACTCTGCACTCACCTATCTCACTACAGACTGTTGTCAGATGCCTGAGTGCAGAGAAGCTCGTAAATCTGACAAGGGCAGGCCACGATGTTGCGATCACAGATTTTATTCTACCTTGTACACTTTTAGTAGGCCATTAAACCAACAAAATGTGAAAGTAGTAAGGTGCAATGCTCTGCCAATTCCGAGAAAATCACAAGAGAAGTGTTAAGTGTCTACTACGTGCCGTATGTAACTGTGAGTGGGTGCCAGACAGCAGAGTTCAAGAGTTCATGGTGATGAAGTTGTTAGCGTTCGAGCTTCGTAAGATGAACGCGTATGAGGTGTCGGTTCGAATTCCGCTCAAACTTATTAATTTATTTTTTCGCCACTCGCCAGATTGTTTAAATTGTATGACATTTGAAAGCAAATGGAAAAAAACGTGTATTTGCATGAAATTTCAATTTATGTTTTCCACGTATGTATGAGAGATACCATCCTGAAAAGTACGACGCCGAGAGCACATTCGATGCGTAATTTTACATCAGACTTGTTGTCTGACACATTGTGACTTAATATATTACTGACTGTGAATAATGTCATACGCATCTTTATTTATCGAGTTTTGACTTGGTCTTTCCAAACCTGTCCCTCGTCCTTCAGAGTTTAATTACAAAAAGCAAATAGTCAAATAACGTATGAAATTCATTGCAATTTCTTTTCATCATATTACCTCTCAAATGTCTTTTTTTTGCGCCATCAGTCTTCAGACTGGTTTGATGCGGCCCACCACGAATTTCTCTCCTGTGCCAACCAGTTCATCTCAGAGTAGCACCTGAAACCTACGTCCTCAATTATTTGCTGGATGTATTCCAATCTCTGTCTTCCTCTACAGTTTTTTGCCCTCAACAGATCCCTCTAGTACCATGGAAGTCAGTCCCTGATGTCTTAACGTCCTATCATCCTGTCCCTTCTCCTGGTCAGTGTTTTCCACATATTCCTTTCCTCTCCGATTCTGCGCAGGACCTCCCCATTCCTTACCTTATCAGTCCACCTAATTTTCAACATTCGTCTGTAGCACTAAATCTCAAATGTTTCTAGTCTCTTCTGTTCCTGTTTTCCCACACTCCATGTTTCACTACCATACAGTGCTGTGCTCCAGACGAATATTCTCAGAAACTTCTTCCTCAAATCAAGGCATATGTTTGATGCTAGTCGACTTCTCTTGGCCAGGAAGGTCCTTTTTGCCGTTGCTAGTCTGTCTCTGCTGTCCTCCTTGCTTCGTCCGTCATGGGGTATTTTGCTGCCTAGGTAGCAGAATTCTTTAACCTCAACTACTTTGTGACCATCAATCATAATGTTAAGTTTCTCACTGTTCTCACTTCTGCTACTTCTCATTAGTCCACCTTCTATGCAACTGAGCTCTCCTAACCACCCCATTCTACTGCTACTGCCTACGTATTGACAACACAATTCTCCCAGCCTCCTTTTTTACTGGTGGATTCGCCGCTATTTAATGTCATATAAATTAAATAATGTGACCAGAGATGAAGGAAATAGAGATTAAAAGTCAGTGCTAACGGAATTCGAATTGCCGCCTCTTCCACTACTTTCTAGCAAGGCTTTTCTTTTTCCTCATTTATTTCGTTATTGTTCGTTGCGTTTGTTCGGGTCGGACGTCCCATGACACCCGTTGAAGTTCATTGTTGATCCATTCACTCAACATTTTTTGTTACAAAGGGCAGCTAACCCTCTAACCAACCACGCTGAACTACCGTGCCGGCTACCGCTCGACTCCAAGGACTTCTTCCGTCTGGTGTCTTCGCACAGATACGCCAGTTACGTAATAGACGCGTACAACTTCTCTTGCGATTTTTCTCCGAATTGTCAGAGTAATACACCTTACTACTTGCACATTACGTTGTTTCAACGGCTTACTAAAGGTGTACAGGGTTTGAAGTAAATCCGTGATCCCAACATCGTGGACTCCCCTTGTAAGTACATTATGTGATAAAAAGCATCCGAATACCCCTACGTAATGCGGAATTGAGCTTTAAATAGAGGCTGGGAGAATTGCGTTGTCAGTACGGAGGCAGTAGCAGTAGAATGGGGTGGGCAGGAGAGTTCAGTTACTTCGGAGGTGGAGTAGTAATTGGATGTCACCTGAGTAACAAATCCATCAGGGACGTTTCAACAAATCAACTGTTGGTGATGTGTCTGGGAAATGAAAATGCAAAGGAACAAGGGCAGTTATACCAAAACCAAGCAGACCTCATTTACTGACGGACGCGAACCGTTGAGAATTCCGGAGGGTGGTTGTATAGAATGAGCGGAAGGAATCACTCGTGAGTCCCAAAGCGCTACCAGCACTCCAGCCAGCACAGTGACCGTGGGCAGGGAATTAAAAATTTGGGTACAGTTGTGCAGCTCCTCTGAAACCATACATTTCGGTGTAAATGTTGAGTGATACTTGAGACGGTGTAAAGCGAGATGCTACTGGACAATGGATGGCTGGAAACAAGTGATAGATGAAACACGCTGTACGTTAAGGCAATCGGATGGGAGGACTTCGGTTTGGTGACTGCATGGAGAACGTTACCTGCCACCATGTGTAGTGCCAGCAGTGAAGTATGGAGGAGGTAGTGTTACAGCATGGAGATGTTCTTCATGATGAGGGTGTTGTCGCCTGCCGGCCGGTGTGGCCGAGCGGTTCTAGACGCTACAGTCTGAAACTGCGCGACCGCTACCGTCACAGGTTCGATTCCTGCCTTGGGCATGGATGTGTGTGATGTCCTTAGGTTAGTTAGGTTTAAGTAGTTCTAAGTTCTAGGGGACTGATGACCTCAGAAGTTAAGTCCCATAGTGCTCAGAGCCATCTGAAGCATTTTTGTTGTCGTCTTATTGCGCCTAAGGAAACTCTAAATGTGGAAGAATATGAACACATTTTAGATTATTGTGTACTGTGTACAATAGAGACGCAGTATGGAGATGATGATGCTGTTTGGTTTGTGGGGCGCTCAACTGCGCGGTCATCAGCGCCCGAGAGTGGAGACGATGATTTATCAGCATGACAATGCGCCCATTCATAAAGCAGCATGTCTGAGGCAATGTTCAATGGACAATAACATTCCTGAAATAGACCGGTTTATCCACAGTCCCAGTTTGAACACTATGAACGCCTTTGGGGTTACTTAAAACGTCCGACTTTGCTCCAGACCCATGCGCTCAACATCACTGTCTTCTCGGGTTTTTTCTGCTCTTGAAGAAAAATTGGCTGCATTGCTCCACAGACTTTACGACATCTCGTCCAAAGTAGTGTTCAGCATATTTCAAGCCAAGGGGACGGATGAGAGCACAAATAGTTGTTTAGGTACTTTTTATCAGTAGTTTATATCAAATGTTTGAACGTGTACTGTTCCATAAAATTATTTCTGTTAAATTATCTCGTACTTAGCGTTCGTTTGTTGCATATTAAGGCTTCTTCGATGTTGTGAAGGTACTGTCACAAAAAATAAGGCTTACATTCTTACTCTGTAATGAGCTGCCGAAGACAGTTGACCCTTACACCAAAATACTCACAAGGTATCCCTACACAAAAACTGAAACAAAAACTTACTTTGATCATGCGGCAATGTAGTCGACGTATGTTCATCAGACATGGAACCTTGTGGAACTACTTCCTCCAGTCTTAACCAATGAATTTTTTTCACAAACTCTGCCCTGTAATTTCAAGTACAACAGTGTAGCGTTTTACTAATCACAAAATTACCCCAGAGGATAACAAATCCGCCGCCCTCAATGGCACAACTAGTCTGTCGAACTCTGGGGAGGTTGGAATGAGACTTTATATTCCAAACCAGAGGAAATCGGAGTCCTCGCCTACTAAAGCCCAAAATGAAAACTTTCTTTGGCAAACTCAGTATTAATTCACTCCTAAGGCCAGGAAAACTGTGCAAATTGTAAGAAACATTTAACGAATAAAAGATTAAAATTTTAACCATGCAAGAAACTAGGTTGCCAGAGGAGAAGACAGGATTTTGAAAATTACATGCGGTTCAGAAGTAAATTAGCCAAAAGACTTCTTAAAAATACGTTTTACCTGGGACTGCATTCACAGTTTCATGTCACGTTCATAGTTCCGCAACCGGAGTAAATTCTGCGATTAACAGATGAATGAAAATTTTCTTGAAATGTGCAAACAAAATCTACACAACAAATTATGCACATACAGCGTTCAATCAAGAAAATAAAACAAATCCAATAAATGTAAATAAGTCATGGGACAGGGCAGAAAACACAATGCCTAAAATTCGACAAAATCTAGCGATAATTCGAATGGGTGATTTTAATGCATTGTTAGGGAAAGAGAAAAAATTCAGAAAGCGTTTAGTGACTTCCCTGCGCGCAAACTGACCACTCAAGCCGGCCGCGGTGGCCATGCGGTTCTAGGCGCTCAGTCCGGAACCGCGCGACTGCTACGGTCGCAGGTTCGAATCCTGCCTCGGGCATGGATGTGTGTGGTGTCCTTAGGTTAGATAGGTTTAAGTAGTTCTAAGTTCTAGGGGACTGATGACCACAGATGTTAAGTCCCATAGTGCTCAGAGCCATTTGAACCATTTTGACCACTCAAAACGAAAATAAATTTGTAGAACCGTGTACGGATTTCAACTTCAGAATTATGTCAATGCATAAAGAAAAAATTGTAATCACATAAAAAGAATATAAGTGACTTCCAAATTGATCATATCTCAGTCTTGTAGCCACAACCTACTATAAATGTTATATTATGCAAAGGAGCAAATATTCACACAATCTACTTCCTACCTGAGTGAGGCTAAATTTAAAGCCCCAATAATTCAGCAAAATGATGTCAGTAATTACAAAATTTGACACTACTAAAACCCAGCCGCTGCTATTAGCAAACGAACTCAACAAAACGTAATCACAAAATTGGGAACAACTGTAACACAAGTTTCCGAAATGTACGCGAAACCAAACTCCTTTACGAAGACGCAAATGAAAAGTGTGTAGGCAATAAAATCATTACACAAGGCATTCAAAGGTGGAATAATAACAAATCAGAAAATGCGGCATATCGTGTGCCTGACATCTAGAAAATAAGCTTCAGAATTAATCAGACAGACGAAGAGACACTATGAGATAGCCATCTCCGTAAAACTGAACAAGGCTTTTAAAAAAATCATCGGGACATTTTACAAAACATTCCAAAGGAAGCTAAATGGATATCACCCCCAAAATCCCTGCTTCACGAAAGAAAACAGGAAGTTGTACTTAACAACTAAGAAAGCTGCAGAAAACTTTGCAAATTAATTTAAAAAATTGTAAAGCGCCCAGAACACAAAAATAAATATCTGCCAGAAATTCCTCTAAAAACTTATCCACATTCAGAAGAACCAAATGAAAATGAAATTGCTAGACAACTTAAAAGGCTAGAAAAATAATCAAGCTGAGGTCAGAACTGTTGCTGAACATCTGAAATCAGACGGCCCATAAACTGTAAAGGAAATTACATTGATCATGCAAAACTTTTGACAAACTGAGAAAATTCCGGAAGATTGTTAACTGCGTTGATACATCTATTACACAAAAAGGGAGACAAAACGGATGTAACAAATGTAGAGGGATTTCCATTCTACCTGTCTGATACAAAATTTTATTTCTCCTCTCTTGAAGTAAACACCACTGGAATGCTACAATGATGAATATCCAGCGGGTTTCATACCAAATAGATCTTGTCCAGAACAAATTTTATTTCTGTACGTTCTCAGGTATCAAAAAATTTATAATAAGAAAGTAGTTTGTACTTTCGTAGATTTAAAAAAAAAAGCTTATGACGCAGTGGACTGAAAACCTTTCTTCAAAATTCCGAAAAAACAAGGTCTGAATCTAAAAAATACTGGAAATATTAATGAAATAGTAAAGTAAAATTCAGGAGAGAAACTTCAGAAAATTTTGATGTTAGGAGTGATAAGAGATGATGGACTTTCTCCATTACTTTTCAACTCTGCCTTAGAGAAGGTAATCCAAGAGTGGCGAAAACTGAAATGGGAGTTTAAAACTGAGGAACCAGTCAAAAAAAGTATGAACAACCGTTATTACCATAGATTCCTTAGCGTTTGCATACGACCTGGCGATTCTAGGTCAGAGCACTGAAACGGCGCTAAAGCAAATAGAAATTCTTAAAGAAACAGCAGGAAGGGTGTAAATACCATCTTAAAATACATCTCTAGTAACTACCTGGCACCCAAAATTTTAAAAAAATCTGATACGGGAGAATCGAAAGATTATTTCTCAATTCAAATATTTTTACAAAACATATATAAAAACAAAAATTACGCATCAGGATGCTCGAAACTGAGACACAGTAACAGTCATCAAACCAGAGTGTTTTTATGGGGCTGAAACATTCAATTTGAACAGAAAGAGGGACTTGGAATAAATTTTAGGTTCAAATTATACTCCAGACGGAACATGTAGATGAAGGGCAACTCAAGAAATTTAAAAGTATACCAACATTCATTCGGGTCTGGAAAAACGCAGGATAAAATTTTGGGCTCATGTTAAAAATACGGAACCCACAGCTACACCTGTACTCTGCGCGCCATCTGACGATTTGTGGCGGAGGGAGATTCTACCTTGAGGGCTATTAGCACTTGTTTAAGTTCGCATCTGTGTAACGCATCTCTTCTACTGAACAAATTCCCATATCTCTTAAGGTATGCAATTTTGAGACCATATTTATTATACTTTTTTATTTTGGTTCATGGTACCACTTCTGAAAATTACCTACTCTACAGTCCTAGCAACAACAGTACCCACTGTATTCCACTGTCACACTTATCACTCCATTCTTTTCGTTTGTAACTTTCGAGTTGATCTTTTCTCAACTTGGATCCCTAACATGAAATTGATACATTTACGTTTCTCGATCACCCCTGAAAATTTGTAACATCACCATGGAGTCATCCTATATAGCGGTTTTCTGTTGAGGCAAACCAAGAACCCGTCGGTTATCTGACCAGTTTCACACCTTGCTCTCGTTCGTAGCAATTTGTACTGATGTTAGCTGCCCTTTTGCTCGTTGCTCTGGTGTTAGTTGGTATGTGGAGACATTTACCTATTATCTGGATCGATGCACCCCTCCCAGTTGCCTGCAAACAGACAGCGTACAGTTCCGTTGCATTATCCTCAGGGTACCTAAAGCCAGCGGTGAGCAGCTGCTGTCATTGACCAGAGGCAACCACAGACTGGCAGAACTGACTAGCTGAATCTCGCATGACTTCCCTGTGGTGTAGGCCTATTCGAAGGTCTTCTGACTGGTTTGACGCGGCCCTCCACGAATTCCTCTCCTGTGCCAACCTCTTCATCTCAGAGTAGTACTTGCAACCTACGTCCTTAATTATTTGCTGGTTGTTTTCCAATCCCTGTCTTCCTCTACAGTTTTTGCCCTCTCCGGCTCCCTGTAATATCATGGAAGGTATTCTCTGATCTCATAAAAGATGTCCTATAACCTTTCCGCTTCTCCTTGTCAGTGTTTTCCTCATATTACTTTCCTCTCGGATTCTCCTCATTCCTTACCTTATCAGTCTACCTAGTTGTCAACATTCGCGTGTAACACCACACCTCAACCATTTCGGTTCTTTCCTGTTCCGGGCCGGCCGACGTGGCCGTGCGGTTAAAGGCGCTGCAGTCTCGAACCGCAAGACCGCAACGGTCGCAGGTTCGAATCCTGCCTCGGGCATGGATGTTTGTGATGTTCTTAGGTTAGTTAGGTTTAACTAGTTCTAAGTTCTAGGGGACTAATGACCTCAGCAGTTGAGTCCCATAGTGCTCAGAGCTTGTTCCGGTTTTCCCACAGTCCACGTTTCACTACCACACAATGCTGTGCTCCAAACATTCTCAGAAATTTCTTCCTCAACTTAACGTCTATATTTGATACTAGTGGATTTCTCTTGTACAGGAATGCCCTTTTTGCCATTGCCGGTCTGCTTTTGATGTCCTCCTTGCTACGTCCGTCACTGGTTATTTTGCTGCGTAGGTAGTAGAATTCCTTAACTTCATCTACTTCGTGACCATCAATTCTGACGTTAAGTTTCTCGCTGTTGTCATTCCTGCAACTTCTCATTACTTTCGTCTTTCTAAGATTTACTCACAGTTCATATTCTGTACTCATTAGACTGCTCATTCCATTCAGGAAGTCATGTAATTTTTCTTAACTTTCACTCAGGATATAAATGCCATCAGCGAATCTTAATATTGATAGCCCCTCACTCTGAATTTTAATTCCACTTCTGAACCTTTTTTTTTATTTCCATCATTGCCTCTGCGGTCAACTTTTTGTATCGAAAAACTTTATTGCTGTAAAGCAGCACTGTGAGTACGATTTAAGCTTTAAATGACCCTTCTGGGCCTGTATTCAGGCTGAATGAACACTCTACACACGCCGCACTGTTACATTCAGTATTGGAGACACATCGCTCTTCGCTGAGCCACACTGAGCGCGCATTACAAAGGTGGCTGTACTTACAGATCTTCTCTGTTCAAAATAGCACTTGTCACCGACCAAAAAAATCCAATCTAAGCAGGTCATATTGGTGACGAAACTTCTTTTTTACCAGCTTATGTCGACCAGGAATGTTAAACTGCCTCAGTATTCCAGAAAATAGTAATATGGTGAAACAGGTTTAGGGTCTCAAATGTTTCAACGAGAGAAAATTGTGAGACAGTCTTATTCGATACAATACACTAAACAAAAAGGCTCCATAGTGTTAAAACACGAAAGTGTAGCTTCTAGAAGAATCTTTTGTAACATACGAGTAGATTATTGATGGGCTAGTAAATTACATACAAGCGATGTCTACTTTCATGGAATACTGTGGTTGACAATGAATATTTTCGCTAACATTACACTGCCTTGACATTAGGTTTTTAAGTATGTATTGCTACTATTTTCAGTGCCGTCATATATTAGGTAAAGTTACAGATTAGTTACGCTGACTTGTCTGTTAATTTTTCTGGGTGATAATTGTAGAATTTCCCTTTCCGTTATCTAATTACCTGCTTATGAAAGATATTTGCTGAGAACTACGAAATAAGTGATACAATTTAACAGAATTTGTACATGTATTTCCCCTGCCTTCTTTCCTTACCGTAAAACTGGGTAACTTTGTGACACTCTTAGCACTTTTCGGGACATAACCGCGTACAAATATGTACTGCAAAATTTAATTTCTGGGCATATGGAAGTTTATAGCCTTTATCTTTAAATATTGATACCAACAAAAGTTTTATGTGCGGTGAGGTATTCAAAATATGGAATATTGTCACAAACTTTCGGGTTCTGCTGAATAGGTCAGGAGTTCACTACACTCAGCTGGCGGCTACACGTGTAGCGGAGGCTGTGTGGTGTGGACTGGGCTGTTTTTTAGGTTAGAAGGCCTCGGGTAAGTACGGGGTGGGCTGCAATCTCAAAGGGTGCATGGCAAATACAGGATGTGCTTGGATCAAGGAACAGTCGGAATTGTAGTTGTAAATTGTTGTAGTTGTGCTGAGAAAGTCCCTGAGCTTCAAGCGCTAATAGAAAGCACAGTAGCTGAAATCGTTATAGGTACAGAAAGCTGGCTAAAGCCTGAAATAAGTTCTGCAGAAATTTTTACGAAGTCTCAGACGGTGTTCAGGAAAGATAGATCAGGCAGAATTGGTGGTGGAGTGTTTGTATCTGTCAGTAGTGGTTTATCTTGTAGTGTAATCGAAGTAGATACTCCTTGCGAATTGGTATGGGTGGAGGTTATACTTAACAGCCGAACTAAGTTAATAATTGGCTCCTTCTACCGACCTCCAGACTCCGATGATATAGTTGCTGAACAGTTCAGAGAAAATTTGAGTCTCGTAACAAATAAATACCCCACTCATACGGTTATAGTTGGTGGGGACTTCAACCTTCCCTCGATATGTTGGCAAAAATACTTGTTCAAAACCGGTGGTAGGCAGAAAATATCTTCCGAGATTGTCCTAAATGCTTTCTCCGAAAATTATTTCGAGCAATTAGTCCACGAACCCACGCGAATTGTAAATGGTTGCGAAAACACACTTGACCTCTTAGCCACAAACAATCCAGAGCTGATAGAGAGCATCATGACTGATACAGGGATTAGTGATCACAAGGTCGTTGTAGCTAGGCTCAATACCGCTTCTTCTAAATCCACCAGAAACAAACGCAAAATAATTTTATTTAAAAAAGCAGATAAAGTGTCACTAGAAGCCTTCCTCCATTCTTTCCGATCTGACTATACAAATGTAGACGAGATGTGGCTCAAATTCAAAGATAGAGTAGCAACAGCAATTGAGAGATTCATACCTCATAAATTGGTAAGCGATGGAACTGATCCCCCATGGTACACAAAACAGGTCCGAACACTGTTGCAGAGGCAACGACAAAAGCGTGCGAAGTTCAGAAGAACGCGAAATCCCGAAGATTGGCTAAAATTTACAGACGCGCGAAATTTGGTACGGACTTCAATGCGAGATGCCTTTAATAGGTTCCACAACGAAACATTGTCTCGAAATTTGGTAGAAAATCCGAAGACATTCTGGTCGTATGTAAAGTACACAAGCGGCAAGACGCAGTCAATACCTTCGCTGCGCAGTGCCGATGGTGCTGTTACCGACGACTGTGCCGCTAAAGCGGAGTTATTGAACGCAGTTTTCCGAAATTCCTTCACCAGGGAAGACGTATGGAATATTCCAGAATTTGAAACACGAACAGCTGCTAGCATGGGTTTCTTAGAAATAGATACCTTAGGGGTTGCGAAGCAACTCAAATCGCTTGATACGGGCAAATCTTCAGGTCCAGATTGTATACCGATTAGGTTCCTTTCAGATTACGCTGATACAATAGCTCCCTACTTAGCAATCATATACAACCGCTCGCTCACCGATAGATCTGTACCTACAGATTGGAAAATTGCGCAGGTCGCACCAGTGTTTAAGAAGGGTATTAGGAGTAATCCATCGAACTACAGACCTATATCATTGACGTAGGTTTGCAGTAGGGTTTTGGGGCATATACTGTATTCAAACATTATGAATCACCTCGAAGGGAACGATCTATTGATACATAATCAGCATGGTTTCAGAAAACATCGTTCTTGTGCAACGCAGCTAGCTCTTTATTCACACGAAGTAATGGCCGCAATCGACAGGGGATCTCAAGTTGATTCCGTATTTCTAGATTTCGGGAAGGCTTTTGACATCGTTCCTCACAAGCGACTTCTAATCAAGCTGCGGGCCTGTGGGGTATCGTCTCAGTTGTGCGACTGGATTCGTGATTTCCTGTCAAGAAGGTCACAGTTCGTAGTAATAGACGGCAAATCATCGAGTAAAACTGAAGTGGTATCAGGTGTTCCCCAGGGAAGCGTCCTTGGACCTCTGCTGTTCCTGATGTATATAAATGACCTGGGTGACAATCTGAGCAGTTCTCTTAGGTTGTTTGCAGATGATGCTGTAATTTACCGTCTAGTAAGGTCATCCGAAGACCAGTATCAGTTGCAAAGCGATTTAGAAAAGATTGCTGTATGGTGTGGCAGGTGGCAATTGACGCTAAATACTGAAAAGTGTGAAGTGATCCACATGAGTTCCAAAAGAAATCCGTTAGAATTCGATTACTCGATAAATAGTACAATTCTCAAGGCTGTCAATTCAACTAAGTACCTGGATGTTAAAATTACGAACAACTTCAGTTGGAAAGACGACATAGATAATATTGTGGGGAAGGCGAGCCAAAGGTTGCGTTTCATTGGCAGGACACTTAGAAGATGGAACAAGTCCACTAAAGAGACAGCTTGCACTACACTCGTTCGTCCTCTGTTAGAATATTGCTGCGCGGTGTGGGATCCATACCAGGTGGGACTGACGAAGGATATCGAAAGGGTGCAAAAAAGGGCAGCTCGTTTTGTGTTATCACGTAATAGGGGAGAGAGTGTGGCAGATATGATATGCGAGTTGGGATGAAAGTCATTAAAGCAAAGACGTTTTTCGTCGCGGCGAGATCTATTTACGAAATTTCAATCGCCAACTTTCTCTTCCGAATGCGAAAATATTTTGTTGAGCCCAACCTACACAGATAGGAATGATCATCAAAATAAAATAAGAGAAATCAGAGCTCAAACAGAAAGGTTTAGGTGTTCGTTTTTCCCGCGCGCTGTTCGGGAGAGGAGTGGTAGAGAGATAGTATGATTGTGGTTCGATGAACCCTCTGCCCAGCACTTAAACGTGAATTGCAGAGTAGTCATGTAGATGTAGATGTAGTTGTAGAAAGTTACCCCTCAGCTCAGGACAACATTGTGATATGAAGCCTAAGGGTGAAATCCACTGAACACGAAGAGCGGCTGACCTAGAGTTTCTTTATGACACATAGTTGTAACATTGTTATAAATTTGCCTAGTTTTATGAGTATTGTTTTATGCATACAGAGAAAAACATTTGTCACCAAATCTGCTAACTTAGTGGGATTTATTTTTCTGATTTTCTTAAAATCCAGATAATTGTAGACCTATCGTTTTTAAAACAAAATAAGAAATAAAAATTTTAACTGCACTAAGTAAGGTGATTAAACAAAAGTTTTACACACTAATTTACGCATCTGTTCAATGGAAACGTAAAAAAACACAGATCACAGCTCTTACCTTTAACACAGTGTCCTCTAAGCAGGTAATTAGTTCAAACTGTTTGTTAACTTGTAAGTTCAGTAGTATCAGAAAAAACAAAGTTATGATACTTAACGCAATATTCTTACCAAATGTATGTTATATTTACAAACAAATTTATACTGCCAAATAAAACTTCGCCTTTTTTGATAAATCATTCACAAATGTCCCTAATTTCGTTAAAGAGAGTTGTTTTCTACAATTTTAATTGACAACTTGTTCCTGCAGGTAAGTCTGCTATCATCCGTATAATCTATGGAAAGAGCGTTTTTCGCTTTGTAGTGGCTGAAGAAACTGCTTGTTAAGTTTAACTGTTATACAGAATCGTCTGCACGTTTAGCTTCTTTCTATTAACTTCCTCTCACTTAGTCAGCTCTTCAAAGTTATCGGAGCAGCAGCAGAAGAGATCTACTAACACGTTTTCTATGTGGCAACAAAACGGCTTTGTGACTAGCTTAAGTATAATGCTCGTACTTGTAGCTTCCCTTACACACTGCACACGAGCTATATGTTGAGTGCTGACAGAAGCTACAGTATTTAACAATATAAGTCTCGTGCACAAAGAAACACCTCCATCACTAAGTTTCCTAATTTTTCGGTATTGGTGAAATACTCTCATTGTCCAAAACTCTCTGACCAGTGCCCAACGAGATTCTGAATGATATCTGTGGTGTAGCGGGCATATGATGGTGTAAGGAAAGTATACAAGCGCAGCAGAAACGAATATTGAATCATTCTGCTGCATGTGCAATGAACTCATCTTATAACAATCTTCCACAATAGCTGAGTGGTCAGCGCGCCGGCTTGTCATGCCGGTGAACCCAGATTCGATTCCCGGCTAGGTTGGAGATTTTCTCCTCTCAGCGACTGGGTGTTTGTGTCGTCTTCATCATTTCATCCTTATCGACGCGCAAGTCGCCGAAGGCGATCAGATCTACCGCCGGCAGGCCCTCGCCCCACGACATTTCATTTCATGTTATAACGGATAACTCCAGCGCTCCGTAGAGCAGTGCCCTCCCACCGACGATAAAGCAATCGCAACACCAAAAAATTATGTAGAGTAATGAAATTTCGGGAATGAATTTGTCTAGATAATATATTTAAGTGATTAATATTGAAAGGTCATGAGTTGACGTATGTGCAGGATAAGCCGCTGCAAATATGAAGTGCTGGAACATTAATAACCGGTATAACCGCCAGAATGTTGAATGCAAACAAGTAAATGCTCATGCATTGTGATGTATAGGTTCCGAATGTCAGTCCTTGGAATGCAGTTCCATACCTGTTGCACTTGGTCGGTCAATACAGCGGCAGTTAATGCTGGTTGTGGATGACGCTGCATGATGTACTATATGTGCTTGATTGGAGACAGATCTGGTGATCGAGCGGACTATGACATCATGTCGACACTCCGTAGAGCATTTTGAGTTACACCAGCGGTATGTGGTCGAGCTTTATCCTGTTGGGAAACACCACCTGGATTGGCAGCTCATCTACATCTACATCTACATCCATACTCCACAAGCCACCTGACGGTGTGTGGCGGAGGGTACCTTGAGTACCTCTATCGGTTCTCCCTTCTATTCCAGTCTCGTATTGTTCGAGGAAAGAAGGATTGTCGGTATGCCTCTGTGTGGGCTCTAATCTCTCTGATTTTATTCTCATGGTCTCTTCGCGAGATATACGTAGGAGGGAGCAATATACTGCTTGACTCCTCGGTGAAGGTATGTTCTCGAAGCTTCAACAAAAGCCCGTACCGAGCTACTGAGCGTCTCTCCTGCAGAGTCTTCCACTGGAGTTTATCTATCACCTCCGTAACGCTTTCGCGATTACTAAATGACCCTGTAACGAAGCGCGCTGCTCTCCGTTGGATCTTCTCTATCTCTTCTATCAACCCTATCTGGTACGGATCCCACACCGCTGAGCAGTATTCAAGCAGTGGGCGAACAAGCGTACTGTAACTTAATTCCTTTGTTTTCGGATTGCATTTCCTTAGGATTTTTCTGATGAATAAATGGTTCAAAAGGCTCTGAGCACTATGCGAATTAACTTCTAAGGACATCACACACATCCATGCCCGAGGCAGGATTCGAACCTGCGACCGCAGCGGTCGCTCGGCTCCAGACTGTAGCGCCTAGAACCGCACGGCCACTCCGGCCGGCAATGATGAATAAATGGTCGAAGCACCAGTCTGACGTCCAGATTTGTAGTCACGCTGCGTGGGATAACCACGAGTGTGCTGCTGCTGTCATACGAAATCGCACCCCGGAACGTAACTGCAGTTGTAGGTACAGTGTACCTAGTACGCAGAAAGGTTGGTTCCAGGACCACAATTGACATCCTCCTAACCAACACACGGACGTCACCGACACCGAAGCAGAGTCGGCTTTCATCAGAAAACACAACAAACCTCCACCATGCCCTCCTATGAGCTCTCGCTTGAGAACACAGAAGTAGCAGGTGACGGTGGTTTGGAGTCAGTGGAATGGACGCTACAGGACGTCTGGCTCAGAGCGTAACAGTTCGTTGTGTCACTGTGGTGACAACTGCCGCTCAGATTTGTGCTGAAGATGCATACGCTAAACACGATGGTCTTCCTTCTCAGTAGCTCCGGAGGTCTTCTTGCGACCGAACATTTCGTGACCACTGCTGCCAGCAAACATGTACAGTGGCTACATTCCTTTTCTTTTCTTCAAGTCTTTCTCCAGTATATCAAAAAGAACATCCAGCTTCTCGTAGCCCTATTACACGACCTCGTCCAAATTCAGTGGGGTGCTGATAATGGCATCTTCATCGCCTTAAAGGCAGCCTTGACTAACATCAACTCCAACGCTCACGACCGTTAAAGCAAATATAACACCCCCCTCCCCTCTCACAGTGACACTACGAACACCAGTCTTTCCCGACTGGCGCGAAATGTGAATAGGATTCATCTTTCAGATGTAGGGACATGCCTAGCAACTTCCGTTTATGCCACACAATTCCTTGCCCTTTCGTGTTCCGGCAAACTTTCCCATGAAATACCTCCACCTGGCTGCAGATGAACACAGCCGACTTAAAAAAGAAGCGCAGGTGACTCCTATATACACTACTGGTCATTAAAATTGCTACACCACGAAGATGGCGTGCTACAGACGCGAAATTTAACCGACAGGAATAAGATGCTGTGATATGCAAATGATTAGCTTTTCACAGCATTCACACAAGGCTGGGGCCGGTTGCGTCACCTACAACGTGCTGACAAGAGGAAAGTTTCCAACCGATTTCTCATACAAAAATGGTTCAAATGGCTCTGAGCACTATGGGACTTAACATCTGTGGTCATCAGTCCCCTAGAACTTAGAACTACTTAAACCTAACTAACCTAAGGACATCACACACATCCATGCCCGAGGCAGGATTCGAACCTGCGACCGTAGCAGTCACGCGGCTCCGGACTGAGCGCCTAGAACGAGTCAACAGATGGGGACGTTTACAAGACAACAACCATCTGCACGAACAGTTCGACGACGTTTGCAGCAGCATGGACTATCAGCTCGGAGACCATGTCTGCGGTTACCCTTGACGCTGCATCACAGACAGGAGCACCTGCGATGGTGTATTCAACGACGAACGTGGGTGCACGAAACGACATTTTTTCAGATGAATCCAGGTTCTGATTACAGCATCATGATGGTCGCATTCGTGTTTGGTAACATGGCGGTGAACGCACACTGGAAGCGTGTATTCGTCATCGCCATACTGGCGTATCACCCTGCATGATGGTATGGGGTGCCATTGGTTACACGTCTCCGTCACCTCTTGTTCGCATTGACGGCACTTTGAACAGTGGACGTTACATTTCAGATATGTTACGACCCGTGGCTCTACCCTTCATTCGATCCCTGCGAAACCCTACATTTCAGCAGGATAATGCACGACCGCATGTTTCTGGATACAGAAAATGTTCAACTGCTGCCCTGGCAGCACATTCTCCAGATCTCTCACCAATTGAAAACGTCTGGTCAATGGTGGCCGAGCAACTGGCTCGTCACAATACGCCAGTCACTACTGTTGATGAACTGTGGTATCGTGTTGAATCTGCATAGGCATCTGTACCTGTACACTCCATCCAAGCTCTGTTTGACTCAATGCCCAGGCGTATCAAGGCCGTTTTTACGGCTACATATGGTTGTTCTGGGTACTGATTTCTCAGTATCTATGCACCCAAATTGCGTGAAAATGTAATCACATGTCAGTACTAGTATAATATATTTGTCCAATGAATACCCGTTTATCATCTGCATTTCTTCTTGTTGCAGCAATTTTAATGACCAGTAGTGTACAAGAAGAGTAAGAGAATAGACCTCTAAAACCACAGATCAATATCGTTAACATCGGTTTGCAGCAGAATTCAACATATTTTTAGTTCTAATGTAACATAGTTCCTTGATACGGATAAGCTTTTGCCCACAAATGAGCACGAATAGTCCGAAATTTAGCTTGCTTCTTTTGTCGCACGGTATTACGCGAACCACGGATGAAGAACAACAGGCGGATTCCATATTCTTTTACTTCCGGAAAGCGTTTGACACTATGCCGCACTGAAGACTGTTAACGATGGTACCAGCATATGGAACAGTTTTTCAGATGTTACAGTGGCTCGAAGAGTTCTTAAATAATAGAACCCAGTACATTCTCCTCGACCGGAATGTGTTCACCAGAGACAGGGGTATCGTCAGGAATGCCCCAGGCAAGTGTGATAGCACCGCTATTATCCTCAGTGTACATAAATGCGTGAGAAGCAATCTGAAGCACTTTACTGAGAATGCTGTGGGATACAGAACGTGTCGTCGTTGAAGGAGAGTACGTGGATACTAGATGACTTACACAAAATTTCTAGTTTTTGTGTTGAATGACAGCTCGCTCGAAATGCAGAAAAATGTAAGTTGATGCTGATGAGTAGAAATACTATCCCCTAACTTTCAAGCACCGCGGTAGTAGTATGCCCCTTGACACAGTCACGTCAAATAAGTATCTAGGCATAATTTTTAAAAGGGATATGAAATAGAACGATCAGGTAAGGACGGTAGTAGTGAAGATGGATGGTCGATTTTGTTTTATTGGAAGAACTTCAGGACCGTGTATAGTTTATCTGCAAGGATACCACCTACAGAACACTAGTGCGACTCACTGTTGAGTCGGATTAAAGGAGGACATCGAAACAGTTCAGAGGCGTGGTGCAAGATTTGTTACCAACACTAGAGTGTTACGGAGATGTTTCGTGAATTCTAACGGGAGTTCGTGAAAAGAAGACGTTCTTTTCGCGAAATGCTGTTGAGAAGAACCGGTATTTGAAGTTTTTTGCAGAATGATTTTACTGCTGCCAGTGTACATTCCGTTTAAGGTCCACGAATAAACGAAAAATTAGGACTCATACCGTTTTATTTGCGAGTGGGACAGGAACATAAATGGCTAGTAGTGGTATAAGATATCCTCTGCTTCGTGTCATACGGTGGCTTGCGGAGTATGTATGCAAATGTAAAGAGGTTCCAACGACGTTTTCATACAACCGAGCGCACAATATAGCGAAATGACGAATTGTCGGAAAATCCCCTCATCGGAATGAGTTCCACATGACGATACACAGCGCTACAAGCTGCCCATAGCCCTGCGTAACAAACAGTCAAGTAACTGCTATGCCAAGGTAAGTTGAATGAAAACTTCAGTAAAGTAGGCAGAACCAAAACGTGAAGCCCCTAATCCTACCTAACCGAAAGATCAGGGTAGTAAATGAGTCATGGTACATACTACACATACCTTATAGAAACGGGAAGAAGGCCACGGCTGGGGAATCATTCTAGCGATGACAGGGGCCACAGAAGGGGAAATCAAATTACATAAGCGATTCTGACAAAGGGCAAATTATTACAGACTTGCGGTTTGTTCACGTGCTATTATCGCGAGCATCCCTGGAAAGCGGTTGAAGGACGGTGAAGCAACTAGTCGGCCTTTGTCACGAGGCCAGAATCGTCCTAGAGTGGTTTTGGGAGTATGATGTGAGCTCATTTGATTACTTGGTCACAAAATTCTCCTGATCTCAAAATAGATGGGACGCATCTGGGATACTATCTGTCTTCAGCTCCGCGCCCAGGAGCCGCGGGGCAATACATAATGGAAATCATGTGATCTGTGCCTATAAATCTGGTGTCACGTACCTCCAGGAAGCTACCAAAGGTTTGTCCAACCACGCCACGCAGAATCCCTGCTGTACTGCGATCCAAAGGTGGAACAACACGCTATTAAGCATGTCGTCATAATCTTTCCGTCCATCAATGTATGTTCATCAGAGAGTATGTGATTTAACCTGTATCTGCGCAAAAGCAAGCTTCAGTCTTCGAAGAAACAGAAAAAGTTTAAACACTGAAAAGCGAAAATACTGACTCTTGCATGAAGATATAAAGTTTACCGAATGTGTGTGTGTGTGTGTGTGTGTGTGTGTGTGTGTGTGTGTGTGTGCGTGTGCGTATCTCTGCCTGTATGCGTGTGTAAGAAAGACAGGTTACTTTCACCACTCATTTTATTCTGCTGCTTACTTTATTAGTCTGAACCAAAAGTTTGTCGTAGTAAACAGCTACGAAACTTTTAGGAAGCAAAGTCTTTAAAAAAACCTGAAATAAAAGTTCTTGGTACATGTTTATGGCCCTTTCTACACAAAAGCACAGACCATATTATTCTCACTCTTAAAACAAACTCGAGTTGCTTCTTCACAGACCACCATCACATCTCAAATCAGGTCCCACTTGGCTCAATTCGTTTGTTTGTGTAAGTAGCGGGCTGCGTTGTGTGTGGTCTTGAGTCTGTTGGTAACGTGGAAGTGCTTAATTCCCGGTGATTAAGACTGACAAGCTAGCTTCGTAAGCTTTCCACGTGCCTCCGTGCGCCCCATCTAGGGACGTCAGAGCTGTTTTACTCGCTGTGTAACTCTGCTAACAGTATTCTTAACAAACAAGTTAATTTCAAGATTTTTCACCATGACGCGCAGATATGACTGGTAATATCAAAAATATTCTGTTCCACGCGTTAACTTCTTCTGTAGATTTGTACTGATTGCTATTATTCTATCAGCATTCATGTGTTCTCTTTCAGAAAATAAAGATAAAAATGTTGGAAAAGTATATTTGCTACTATCACATAGCACAATTACAAAACAAGAAAATGACAAGCCCACAGAAGTTTAATAGCAAGTGTAACATGCTCTCAGCTGCAGGTAATTCTAACGTAAGCCAATGGCTGAACTGACATGCAAATTGTATACTGATAAAAAGTAAAAAAACGAGAAAAAAGTTCACATCAATCGCCGTCTTCAAGGAATAATAACGGGAACGATCATCCGAAGCAGAAAAGTGTAGTAAAAATGCGCTGTAAAACAATGTTTTAAGAGCTATGGGCATTTCTTCGTCTTCATTACTGTGAAACAAATATCTTCTACTGAGAGCTACGTGCTTTCAATATTTTTTTTGGTAGTATGGACCACAACAAGAAAAATGAACAGTAAATTTTAAAATGCATACCTCAAGAACTATAAGCACTTGCTCATCTTCTCTGCTGTGAAACCCATTGCTTCTAAAGAACAGGTGTCATAGCTCCTAGGGCACGCAGTTTAAAGGCCATGTTTACTGGAGACATTTTCTTGTTTTGGTCTGTACTATCATCTCCCAATATATTGAAAACAAAGAGCTTTCAGCACAAGGTATTTGTTTCATAGTATCGAAGACGAGGTGTTCGTAGCCCCTAAGGTAACGTTTTAGAGCCCTTAATTACTAGATCTTTTTGCCTTCGAATGAACATTCCTATGATGTCCCTGAATATAGAGCGTTTCTCCTGTGACACTTTGCACATCAAGGCAGACAAATAGGGATATGTGTTGACACACAAACACGAAACGTCACGTGTAATTTCCATGCTCTTCTGACTGGAAAAAGTATGAAGGAACCTTGATTCATAAGAACCTTGAATGTCTGTGACTGTACAAAAGTTGCACAACATTTCAGAGTGTATGAGCCATCTATCAGTTTTACAGTTCGTGTGTCCAGATAAGTTTGGATATCTTCCGCTTTCATATGAGCAGCTGGAACTTCCATGTAGAAGATGTTTTCATGAAGAAACTGCATATTCCAACAAAGGGAAAATACCATATAGTCGAAAAAGAAGACACATATCCTCTAAATATATTTGGAAAATAATACCCTTACGATTATGCCCCAAGAAAGAAACTTATCAAAGCGTAAAAGACTTTACACAGGAAATTAGATACATGTAATAATCACTGACATTAGAGATTTGTCTATCACTGCGGGCCCTGACACGACAAAAAGGCGTGGAGCCCTTATGTTCTGGGCGAGAGCCTGCTTATGTCGTGATATGGAATCAAAGAGAGCCTATATGTATTCCTGCTGAATGTCCTTGTACGCGGTTTGCACGCGCTAGCGGTGGTTCTTGCCTGAATGTAACATACAAGCTACAGACAACTCCTAGTCCGCAGCTCGTGGTCGTGCGGTAGCGTTCTCGCTTCCCACGCCCGGGTTCCCGGGTTCGATTCCCGGCGGGATCAGGGATTTTCTCTGCCTCGTGATGACTGGGTGTTGTGTGATGTCCTTAGGTTAGTTAGGTTTACGTAGTTCTAAGTCCTAGGGGACTGATGACCATGATGTTAAGTCCCATAGTGCTCAGAGCCATTTGAACCATTTGAACTGACAACTCCTGTGTTTGATACATCAGTCGGGCGCCATGTCGGTCCAGCGTACAGGCCAATGAAGCAGAAGCGCACATTATCACTCTACGAAGAACGCCTCTGCATTTCCTGCGATGTTCTACGGCAGTATGACATTTGTAGTTGATGAAACGAGAACAGTACGTGGATATTAAGCCCTTTCTTATGCAACACTAGCCGTTCTGATTGGCCTCCAAACGTTTGAATGGAGATAAATGTTGTGTCCGAAGGCATCCCAAAGCGTATTACTTGGCATATATCCATTTAGCTGTGGAATAATTTAGGCTGTTACGTTTGAGACGTAGGGGGTCGAGACTGTAGAGTAGAGCCCAACATTACATTTTACTTCTCAGCACATCGGGATCGGCGTTCACGTATCCTTTACACGCGGACCTAAACCCCACCCGAACAGGCTGAAGGCCTAACGGTACCATCCGGCCGCCGTATCATCCTCAGCCCACAGGCGTCACTGGATGCGGATATGGAGGGGTATGGGGTCAGCACACTGCTCTTCCGGCCGTGTGTCAGTTAACGAGACCGGAGCCGCTGTTTCTCAAGCAAGTAGGTGCTCAGTTTGCCTCACTTGCTAACAGCGCTCAGCAGGCCGGATGATCACCCATCCAAGTGCTAGCCCAGCCCGGCAACGCCTCGATGATCTGACGCGAACCGGTGTCAGCACTGCGGCAAGGCCGTCGGCCATTACAGGTGAGGATGTTATAAATTCTTAAGAAACGCACGCCTTCTACCAGCGCAGGCCGCAGCTGATGGCGTTGGCTTCGAATAGTTCACACAGACAACTCTGAATTCAATTCTTCATTTGTGTGGCCATTGTGTCCGTAGTTTCTTTACAGTTCTTGAGGGCAATTTTGTCCTGTTGTTTCAACGACAAAATGCGTGATTTTTTCACCAGACGCGTTTCGCTATATTGAGGTAAGGCATCATCAGTGGTTTGTAATTAAGTTATTTACATTTTGATTTGCTTTTAGATCGAAAAACAGTTCGTTAAGAATAGATTGAGTTTTACTTACGGTGATTTTTTGGCTGGTTTTTCGCTTACATCGCGAGATGCCGTCTGCTAGCAGATCGTTTTTTTTCTGTGTTAGACACTGATAATTTTGGTCTAATTTTTAGATGTTCTGCAGCACTATGCATTTTTTATGTCTTTTCACAACACTTTTTTATGCACACCACTGTATTCTGTTTGTTTTTCTACCTCAGGTATGTGTTGTTGTTTGTGTTTTGTAATGTTGTCAGCATAACCTTTCCACTACTTTGTCTTTGACCTGCAATTTTTTCAGTAAGGTTATTGTATGTGTGTAATTCTATTTAATTATGTTTCTGCGTAATTATATACTGTGTAATAGGAGAGAAGGAATAGTGATGGAGGGATTTTTTTTTCTTTTTTTTTTTTTTTTTTTTTTGTTAGGGAGGGGAAATCCATGGTGAGTGGACATAAGTGTATAGCAGTGTGATGGAGTATGACTTAGAGGAGGAGGTGAGGAGTGAGAAGTGAAATGAAACTGTGAGTGGGAAGGGAGGGGTTGTGGGAGAGTGGGAGGGGGTGAAGGATGGAAAGGCTCTTTCCTTTTTCATGTAATTTCATTAATTATTCTATATAGAGTCTGGTTTCCAGTGTTTTTATGGTCACTGAGCAACTATTTATTTTGAATTAGTTCTTTTTGTTTGTGGAAATTATCTTAAAAAGGGAGGAGGTGTCTGTCTTTACCGATTTTTATGATATTCAGATCGTTTTCAGTATTGGTTGGTCTATGGTGTTGTTCATTTAGATGATCCGCAGATATTGAATGATTTGTACTGTATGTAAATGCACTGATGTATTCTTTATATCTTGTGTCGAGCGACCTGCCAGTCATTCCAAAGTATACCTTCTCACTATCTCTAAAACTGAGCAGATCGATACCACATTATTGTACTATGACTGCTTGGAGGGGGGTGAGGAAACTTGGATTTCATGGTCGAGCGGCTGCTCATAAGCCACACATCACGCCGGTAAATGCCAAACGACGCCACGCTTTGCGTAAGGAGTGTATGCACTGGACGACTGAACAGTGGAAAAGCGTTGTGTGGACTGACGAATCACGGTACAAAATGTGGCGATCCGATAGCAAGGTGTGGGTATGGCGAATGCCCGGTGAATGTCATCTGCCAGCGTGTGTAGTGCCAACAGTAAAATTCAGAGGCGGTAGTGTTATGGTGTGATCGTGTTTTAGATGGACGGGGCTTGCACCCCAAGTTGTTTTGCTTGGCACTGTCACAGCACAGACCTACATTAATGTTTTAAGCACCTTCTTGCTTCCCACTGTTAAATTTAGGAATGGCGACTGCATCTTTCAACACGATCGAGCACCTGTTCATAATGCACGGCCTGTGGCAGAGTGATTACACGATAATAACATCCCTGCAATGGATGGGCCTGCACAGAGTCCTGACCTGAATACTATAGAACACCTTTGGGATGTTTTGGAACGTCGACTTCGTGCCACGCCTAATCGACCGACATTGGAACCTCTCCTCAGTGAGCACGGCGTGAAGAATGGACTGCCATTCCCCAAGAAACCTTCCAGTGCCTGATTGAACGTATGTCTGCGAGAGTGGAAGCTGGCATCAACGCCAAGGGTGGGCCAACACCATATTGAATTGCAGCATTACCGATGGAGAGCGCCACGAACTTATAAGTCATTTTCAGCCAGGTGTCCAGATACTTTTGATCACATAGTGTAGTTATCCATATGCGATGGTTTACTGACTAATTTGTATATCTCTTATTAAGCTATGATATTAGATATAATTTCATCTGTCAAATATCGAACATTGGTACTCGTTTAGCAAAGGTATCAATCATTGGTTGGAACTCAGAGGGACTTCGTAAAAAGAGGACGATTTCACCAGTAATTGGCAAGTAAGGGAGAATTCGACGATTGATACTGGTTCCTGACTCTGAATGAATCTCCAGAAAGGTAAACAACTGGATAGATCTCGAAGTACCCCTTTGGTGCCATTTCTACATTTACATCTGCATCTGCATGGATACTCTGCAAATCATATTTAAGTGCCTGGCAGAGGGGTTTTTTCGAAGCACCTTCACAATTCTCTATTATTCCAATCTCGTATAGCGAGCGGAAAGAATGAACACCTATATCTTTCCGTACGAGCACTAATTTCCCTCATTTTATCGTCTTGATAAAAACGGTGTCAACAAAATACACTCCTGGAAATGGAAAAAAGAACACATTGACTGCGGTGTCTCAGACCCACCATACTTGCTCCGGACACTGCGAGAGGGCTGTACAAGCAATGATCACACGCACGGCACAGCGGACACACCAGGAACCGCGGTGTTGGCCGTCGAATGGCGCTAGCTGCGCAGCATTTGTGCACCGCCGCCGTCAGTGTCAGCCAGTTTGCCGTGGCATACGGAGCTCCATCGCAGTCTTTAACACTGGTAGCATGCCGCGACAGCGTGGACGTGAAGCGTATGTGCAGTTGACGGACTTTGAGCGAGGGCGTATAGTGGGCATGCGGGAGGCCGGGTGGACGTACCGCCGAATTGCTCAACACGTGGGGCGTGAGGTCTCCACAGTACATCGATGTTGTCGCCAGTGGTCGGCGGAAGGTGCACGTGCCCGTCGACCTGGGACCGGACCGCAGCGACGCACGGATGCACGCCAAGACCGTAGGATCCTACGCAGTGCCGTAGGGGACCGCACCGCCACTTCCCAGCAAATTAGGGACACTGTTGCTCCTGGGGTATCGGCGAGGACCATTCGCAACCGTCTCCATGAAGCTGGGCTACGGTCCCGCACACCGTTAGGCCGTCTTCCGCTTACGCCCCAACATCGTGCAGCCCGCCTCCAGTGGTGTCGCGACAGGCGTGAATGGAGGGACGAATGGAGACGTGTCGTCTTCAGCGATGAGAGTCGCTTCTGCCTTGGTGCCAATGATGGTCGTATGCGTGTTTGGCGCTGTGCAGGTGAGCGCCACAATCAGGACTGCATACGACCGAGGCACACAGGGCCAACACCCGGCAACATGGTGTGGGGAGCGATCTCCTACACTGGCCGTACACCACTGGTGATCGTCGAGAGGACACTGAATAGTGCACGGTACATCCAAACCGTCATCGAACCCATCGTTCTACCATTCCTAGACCGGCAAGGGAACTTGCTGTTCCAACAGGACAATGCACGTCCGCATGTATCCCGTGCCACCCAACGTGCTCTAGAAGGTGTACGTCAATTACCCTGGCCAGCAAGATCTCCGGATCTGTCCCCCATTGAGCATGTTTGGGACTGGATGAAGCGTCGTCTCACGCGGTCTGGACGTCCAGCACGAACGCTGGTCCAACTGAGGCGCCAGGTGGAAGTTGCATGGCAAGCCGTTCCACAGGACTACATCCAGCATCTCTACGATCGTCTCCATGGGAGAATAGCAGCCTGCATTGCTGCGAAAGGTGGATATACACTGTACTAGTGCCGACATTGTGCATGCTCTGTTGCCTGTGTCTATGTGCCTGTGGTTCTGTCAGTGTGATCATGTGATGTATCTGACCCCAGGAATGTGTCAACAAAGTTTCCCCTTCCTGGGACAATGAATTCACGGTGTTCTTATTTCAATTTCCAGGAGTGTATTTTCGCATTCGGAGGAGAAATTTGGTGATTGGAATTTCGTGGGAAGATTCCGTCGCAACGAAAAACGCCTTTCTTTTAATGATTTCCAGCCGAAATACTGAATCATTTCTGTGACACTCTCCTCCATATTTCGCGATAATACAAAACGTACTGCTCTTCTTTGAACTTTTTCAATCTACTCCGTCAGTCCTATCTGGTAAGGATCACACACTGCGCAGCAGTATTCTAAAAGAGAACGGACAATCGTAGTGTAGGCAGTCTTCTTAGTAGGTCTGTTTCATTTTCTAAGTGTCTTGCCAATAAAACACAGTCTTTTGTTAGCCTTCCCCACTACATTTCCTATGTGTTCCTTCCAGTTTAAGTTGTTTGTAAATGTAATACCTAGGTATTTAGTTGAAATTACGGCTTTTAGATTTGAATGGTTTATCGTCAAACCGAAGTTTAACAAGTTCCTTTTAGCACTCATGTGGATGACCTCACACTTTTAGTTATTTAGGGTCAACTGCTACTTTTCGCACCATTCAGATATTTTTTCTAAATCGTTTTGTAGTTTGTTTTGATCTTCTGATGACTTTATTACTCGATAAACGACAGCGTCATCTGCAAACAACCGAAGACGGGTGCTCAGATTGTCTTTCAAATCGTTTATATAGATAAGGAACAGCAAAGGGCCTATAACACTACCTTGGGGAACGCCAACTGTAAAAGGCTTCCAAGACACCTAGATTGTTGATGAATTTTTTTGGAAGGTCGGTATAAGAGAGCAAAGATCGGCTTGAAAAGAAAAGAAAGGATGCAACAGTGCTAACAATGGACTAAAACGCCCTAAGTGATGGGAATTGTCATGCAGTGAAGTGAATTGTCGTTGTTGAGCTGCGGTGTCTTTCGAAATCAGCCAGCGCGATGCTATAAAGCTCGACGCGAGCTGCACAATCTGAGCATCTGGCTGCATCGTCATCTCAAATCGCTGGTCGTCACTCAACGACAGAGAAAACATTTCTAATTACTAACTAATACCAGGTGGCCCCACGGCGACTGCAAGAGAGCAATACGTTTGATTGAGTCGGTCATAAAACTTACAGGAGGTGGGCTTTATGTGTGGCCGATGGCCAAACGAGCTTATGCCTCGAACTGCGTACTTCCTAACACAGAAATGAACGTAACGATTTTTATCTACAGTTAAGCGTTTGACAGAAAGGACATCAAGCACTTTAAGACTGTTTATGTACTGTTGCACTTTAGAATAGAACTTGGGAAAAACGAACACTTAAAACTTTCGGTGCACGCTCTAATTTATTTTACCATGATGGTAATATCTCCCTACACAAATTGAGGTCAACAAAGTGTTTTGTATTCGGAGGAGAGAGACAGTAATAGAAATTTCCTTGGAAGTTCTCTCTGCTACAAAAATCACCTTTGTTTTCATTATTGCCACCCCAACTCGCTTATGGTACACATCTGTAATACTCACTCCCCTGTTTAATGATACTGTAAAACGTGCTGCACTACTTTGAAGAAGTCTAGAGTTTATAGCGTAGGGTTCTCTTTAGTAGATACGTTGCATCTTATAACTGTTCTGCCAATAAAACGCCATCTATGGGTCTCCTTGCGCACAAAAAATTCTGTGTAATGGTTCCGATATAAGTATTTTTAATTGTAATTTCTATATATTTAATTGAATTGGCAACCTTTAAATTTGTGTGATTTATCATGTAACCGAAACTTAGCAGAACTTTTTAAGTACTCAAGTGGATGACCAAATACTTTTTATTGGTCCGGGTCACGTCCCGCTTTTCGCATCATGCAGACATGTAAATTACTTTGTGATTAGTTCTGATCTAATAACTGTAGTAGATGATAGACAATGGTATCATCTGTAAACGCTCTAAAAGAACTGCTGAGATTGTTTCCTGAAAGTATTTGTACTACGAAATAAATCCATAAACATTGTTTCCTTCGCGTAGTCCAACGTTAGAAAATGTCAATATGTACCGACAAAACTGCTTTGTTGAAGTCGCTTCGAAAACGGTACATACGTTTTACTGTCCGACGTACAGTACTGGCAGTTGTGAAATTTACAATCGACCAATGAGCCATTTTGTTTTTCTGTTTGCTTTAGCAAATTTAATGCAATTTCGTCAGGAAGACAATTCTTGTCAGAATGTTGTTTTGGTCTTCTATCCGATGACTAATTGTTGCAGCTCCCCACGCCACTCTACCCTATGCAAGATTCTTTCATCTCCGAATAACTACTGCAACCTACATCCATTTCAGTCTGCTTACTGTATTCATCTCTTGGTCTCTCTCCACAATTTTTACTCCCCACTCTTCCTTCCAATACTGTACTGACAAATCATTGATGCCTCAGAATGTGTCCTATCATATGATTCCTTTTTTCTCACGTTGTATTATAAATTTCATTTCTCCACAGATTCAGTACGTCCTCAGTAGTTGCGTGAGCTTCCGATCTATTCTTCAATATTCTTCTGTAGCACAATATTTCAAAAGCATTATTGTGTTCTTATCTGAATGCTAATTGCCCATTTTTTGCTTCCGCACAAGGCTACACACCAGGACAAAAACCTTCAGAAAAGTTTTCCCAACACTTAACTTTATAATACATGTTAACAAATTCTTCTTTTCTTGAAATGCTTTACTTCCTATTGCCATTCATTATTTTATATCCTGTCTACTTCGACCGCGTTCAATTATTTTGCAAATATCAAAACTCATGAAAATATTAAAACTCATTTGCTAGTTTTGACTCTCATTTCCTAATTCAACCCCTGCAGCATCGCCTGATTTAATTCTTTTTCTTTCCAATACTATTAGTCTATTTTCATTGTTGCTCATTTTATAACCTCTTTACAAGACACTACCACTGCTACTCTAAGTCTTTTGATGTTTCTGACAGAATTAAAATGTCATCGGCAAACTTCAACGATTTCATTTCTTCTCCTTGAACTTTAATTCCGTCTCCAAATTTCTCTTTCGTTTCTTTTACTGTTTGCACAATGTATAGACTGAATAACACAGGGGATAGACTACAACGCTGTCTCACTCGCTTCACAACTGCCAGTCGGCTCTTGTAACTGCAGTTGGTTTCTATACCAGCTTTATGTAACCTTTCGGTACCTGTATTTCATCTGCTATACCTACCAAATTTCAGAGCGTGTGTTCTAGTCAAACGCTCGAAAATTACCTGTAAGTGTACAGATGCTATAAACATAGGTTTCTACCAGTTTTTCCATTTTTCTGTAAATAATTCGTGTCATTCCTTTGCAACCTTGACCGTGTGATAATACACATCTGTCAGCGGCTGTTACAATTGGAATACAAATTATTACGCTTCCTGAAATCTATCTCATTTCCCTTGCTCACCAGGCAGCGCCGTTTTGTCATTGCTGGCTCTTCCAAGTATCTCAGTAATTCTGAGGACATGTTGTCAACCGCAGGGACATTGTTTCGACGAATCTTTCAGTGCTCTGTCAAACTCTTCTCGCAAGATCATATTTCCGATCTCATCTTCATTTACTTTCTCTTCCCTTTCTAAAAATTGTCTTCAATTTCATTTCCTTTTTATAATCGCTCTGTTTATTTCTTCCACCTTTCAGTTTTCCTTTCTTTGCTTAGTACTGACTTGAAGTCTGACTTCTTGATATTCATTCAGTTGCTTGCCTTTCCTCCGAAGTTCTCTTTAGTTTTCCAGTAGGCGGTATCTATCTTTTTCCTTGTTGAACATGATTCCACTGCTTTGCGTTTATCTGCCAGACATTCCTGCTTATCTCTCTTGTACTTTCTGGCAAACGTATTTTTTATATGTCTGTACTCCCTTTCACTCGTTTCATTTGCTGCATTTTAATATTTTCTTCTTCTGCCAGTTAAATATAATATCTCCTGTGTTATCCGAGGAATTCTATTGAGTGTTGTCTTTTTATCTATTTGACCATCTGCTCCTTCATTATTATTTCCTCTCGCAAAGCTACCCATTTGTCTTCTACTATATTCCCTTCCATATTTCAGTCAAACGTTGCCTAATGCTCCCTCTGAAACTCTCAGTAATCTCTGGTTCTTTCAATTTATAGAGACCCCATCTGCTTATTGTCTTACTTCTTTGCAATATCGTAATGTTTAGTCAACAGTTCATAAGCAAAAAATTGCGAGCAGAACCTATATCTGTTCCTAGAACGGTCTCACAGATTAAAATTTGGTTTTGAAATCTCTGCCTTACCATTATAATACTCACTCTGAAACATTCCAGTGTCTACTAGTGTCTTCCACGAATACAACCCTCCTCATGTCTTTTACTCTGGGGCTCCTGTTTCGATTTAGATCTTTCAGTGCTCTATCTTACCACCCTGATTTAGGATTTTCACCCCAAAATTTTTTAGGCAAATGCTGAGATGGTTCGTATTACAACACCATAGCCGATTACCTGCCTCATCCTTGTCATACTTGGCCTGTAAGTACGTAAATGTCTGTATATGTTAATTAGTTTATTTCTGTTATTCTTAAATTTCAATACTAAGACCTGTCCAGTATCCTTGTAAAAGAGATCTACACATTCGTAAACCTACTACTATTACTACTACTAGTAGCAGTAGTAGTAGTTGTAGTACTAGTACTACTACTACTACTACTACCCAGTGTAAGCAGTGATAAAATCATTTGCATAATCCATATTCTCCTATTTTTCCTTCTCTTCCTTTCCGTGCTATCGGACTCCAATCTTTTATCACAATTAAATTTTCCTCTCCCTCAACTGAATTATTTTACCTCATCATACATTCTTTCAATCTTTTCATCATCTGCAGAGCTAGCTAGCAGATAAAATTATACTATTGTGGTGGGTGTTAGCTTTACGTCTACCTTGGCTACGATAATGCATTCACTATCCAAATTCCAATTTTCTTATTCACTATCATACGTACTCCTGCGTTACTCCTATCTATTTATGTGTTTATAACTCTGCAGAAGTCGTATTCTTCCCGCCGCTATACTTTAATAATTCCTATTGCACCTATCTTCAACATAGCCATTTCTTTTTTGAAATTATATAGCCTCCCTACCCAGTTAAGGGATCTAACATTTGATCCTCCGACTTGCAGAGAGCCATTTTTATGTTTCCTGACGATAATATTCTCTTGAGTACTTCCCGTCCGGAGATCCGAATGGGGGACTATCCTAGCTCCGGAAATTACATTAAATTCAAACGAATGCTTAATTAAAGTAATATGTCAAATTTTGTACTGTGGGTACTTCTCTATTTTCTATCTCAATCTGTTTCTTGTGATACTAATTGCCCTCAGAACTTCTTGTTGTGTTGAGAAAGCTTCAGTCTTTTGCAGATGTGTGAATGAAATGAATGAAATCTATCAAATTATTTTGAATTGGTGGCGCTGAATGCTTGCCGATGAAATCAGTCAATGTGGATATTCACCCACGGATGCTGGTGTTATTATTGTACACTCCTGGAAATTGAAATAAGAACACCGTGAATTCATTGTCCCAGGAAGGGGAAACTTTATTGACACATTCCTGGGGTCAGATACATCACTTGATCACACTGACAGAACCACAGGCTCATAGACACAGGCAACAGAGCATGCACAATGTCGGCACTAGTACAGTGTATATCCACCTTTCGCAGCAATGCAGGCTGCTATTCTCCCATGGAGACGATCGTAGAGATGCTGGATGTAGTCCTGTGGAACGGCTTGCCATGCCATTTCCACCTGGCGCCTCAGTTGGACCAGCGTTCGTGCTGGACGTGCAGACCGCGTGAGACGACGCTTCATCCAGTCCCAAACATGCTCAATGGGGGACAGATCCGGAGATCTTGCTGGCCAGGGTAGTTGACTTACACCTTCTAGAGCACGTTGGGTGGCACGGGATGCATGCGGACGTGCATTGTCCTGTTGGAACAGCAAGTTCCCTTGCCGGTCTAGGAATGGTAGAACGATGGGTTCGATGACGGTTTGGATGTACCGTGCACTATTCAGTGTCCCCTCGACGATCACCAGTGGTGTACGGCCAGTGTAGGAGATCGCTCCCCACACCATGATGCCGGGTGTTGGCCCTGTGTGCCTCAGTCGTATGCAGTCCTGATTGTGGCGCTCACCTGCACGGCGCCAAACACGCATACGACCATCATTGGCACCAAGGCAGAAGCGACTCCCATCGCTGAAGACGACACGTCTCCATTCGTCCCTCCATTCACGCCTGTCGCGACGCCACTGGAGGCGGGCTGCACGATGTTGGGGCGTGAGCGGAAGACGGCCTAACGGTGTGCGGGACCGTAGCCCAGCTTCATGGAGACGGTTGCGAATGGTCCTCGCCGATACCCCAGGAGCAACAGTGTCCCTAATTTGCTGGGAAGTGGCGGTGCGGTCCCCTACGGCACTGCGTAGGATCCTACGGTCTTGGCGTGCATCCGTGCGTCGCTGCGGTCCGGTCCCAGGTCGACGGGCACGTGCACCTTCCGCCGACCACTGGCGACAACATCGATGTACTGTGGAGACCTCACGCCCCACGTGTTGAGCAATTCGGCGGTACGTCCACCCGGCCTCCCGCATGCCCACTATACGCCCTCGCTCAAAGTCCGTCAACTGCACATACGCTTCACGTCCACGCTGTCGCGGCATGCTACCAGTGTTAAAGACTGCGATGGAGCTCCGTATGCCACGGCAAACTGGCTGACACTGACGGCGGCGGTGCACAAATGCTGCGCAGCTAGCGCCATTCGACGGCCAACATCGCGGTTCCTGGTGTGTCCGCTGTGCCGTGCGTGTGATCATTGCTTGTACAGCCCTCTCGCAGTGTCCGGAGCAAGTATGGTGGGTCTGACACACCGGTGTCAATGTGTTCTTTTTTCCATTTCCAGGAGTGTACATTAATGGTTACTAAGAACTTCGACGTCAAAAATGGGACGAGATTAGGGTAGCAGTAAGAAAGATTAACAAGACTCATCATCTTGTTTATCATCGTGTTTGCGTGGTAGGACTACTTAACGTTTTTCTGGCTTCGCCTGTCACCAGCAAGTGGTCCTCTGGTTAGCCTTGCTAACTCTCAATGACGGAGCTCCAGATTTGATTCATGCTCAGGATTGCGTGTGTATGTTGTCATCATCATCGACGCACAAGTCGCCGAAGTGGCATCAAATAAAGAGACTTGCACCAGGAGACCTAAAGCCCCAAGAGGGGATTCACAGCCAACAATGCCACACGCACACTTTTTCACGTCATACAAGTTAAAGTGTGTATTCTCAGTAAATTTACCATTTCAACTGAACACCGCCTTCCACAGTCATCACAATGAAGCCGCCTTGGCATGTGACATAGCTCTGCTGCACTCACTTTGGTAGCATCGCTGCTTTGTCATCTTCTCGTTCACCATCTTGCCTAAACAAAACTAGTGTCAACGTTTTTCTTTAACTCGTATGTAGGTGTAGCGAATATGGTGCATTAAGCATTGAAATTTTTCATGGTCAACAATTAAGCATCTTGTTTATGAGTCTGATCATTCATCAGCCAGTTTTTTTTTTTTTTTTGTCAGGAATATTTATCGTGTGGTCCTTCAGCGAAGTTTTAACAACAACAGATATATTTCTGAAACGCATGTAAAGTGTGATCTTCATGAAGACCGTCTTTCAATGAGAACATAGTAAAAAGAAAAAAACTGAAACACGAGTAACGATACTGACATTGCACAGAGATGGAAAAATACTATAATATCAGATATCATGGAACCAGTATGATGTGGAGCACGTTCTCCACTGCAACGACTGTACCAAAATTCTCTTCTGGTCCTTGAGCAATTATTAACTCTTTTTAGTTCTATTAAGACCGACTGGTTGGTCGAGTCTATAAATTACGGCCTCAGCTGTCAGTGGAAGAAATATCGCAGTTGAGTGATCGAATTCACTTGACAGGTTTTTATGTTTTGTCATGGACTGACAAGAACAGCTCAATTGCTGACGCAGAAAATAAAACAGGTATGAATTCGAGGATGTTAGGATCACGGTAACCCGTCGACGTCTGCTGCATCTCCAGTGATTCAGTAATCACGAAAATATGTAAATAACATCGGTGTTTTTACTTCGTGTATTTCTTGGGTCCACGTACTTGCGACATCACCGTTCCGATTTCGTCAGTTTTTCTTTCCATGTTGGCGGTGATGACAGTTAATAAGTATCAACCCTGGAAGTAGTCGTAAGAAGAGCCGAGGAATATAAGAAAAGCATAAATTTCACTGTTTCGGTGCCAATATTGGAAGTTCTATGTAGATGTTCACTGAACGGACGAGGTGCACAATGTGTAACACAAAATACATGTTTAGCGGAATGTCTAAATGTGACCTACTGACAAAAGAAACCTATGTATTGTATACATCTATTGCCTTCACAAGAATGATTGGACACATGTAAAGAATAGAAAAAGGAAAACCACTGATGACGCCTAGTATGAATAGGCGAAATATGTTTAGTCAATAACCAAATAAACAGTAGCAAAAGACTGAAGTTGTCTTATCCACATGATAAACATAACTGAAGTAGCAACCGAGGATGATTGAAAATATTGTCAATAGGAAAACGTTTATTCCAGTCCACATTTCTAAACCGTAGTAGATACCTGCGAACAAAGCGTGTTGCCTTGTTTTGCCCAAACCGATCTACCTTATTAACCGCAGTGCTAAATTTGTTTCCCCCGTGCTCTTGATTTTCCTAAACCCAAGCTTCTCCTTTCCCATTATAGGCTACTTTGTTCTCCCTTCCATTCTTCAGTGAGTAGACCAAACTTATTGTGCGGCAGTTTTCACATCTAGACTCTCTTGCTTTCTTCAGAAGTCCAGTAACTTCCCCGATTACGTAAATTTCATGCACAAGCTCGTATGGTTCTTATTCCATTCCGTGGCTTGATGCTCGCCAGAGTTGTGTCACTGTTTCATTAATTCTAGGAATTTGTTTCTTCCTACGATCTTCTCGAAATTCAGAATGTGCTCTGTAATGGTCTTTCACCGTGTCCTCATTTTCAATTGACCTAATTTCTCCCGGGTAAGTAAAAAGTTTCTCCAAATATATGTTTCCATCTTCTCCTTGGTTTATGGTGCCATTACCCAACTACCTCCCATATCTCTAATGATTGTATTCCTTATTCCTCGATCCCTAAAGTGGCTGTTTGCTTGTGTCCAGCATCTATGTTACGCTGTATCCACTTACTGCATCCTTCCTTCATTCATTCTTTTTAAGCGTTTCTTCATTTTCAGGTAATTTCATTTCTGAGTGACTTGTTTCTAATTTCTTTCAATATTTTTTTTACATTTCCGTTGTTTATTCACGAATTGATCTGTTATCCATGGATGACTCTTTTCTATCTTTCTCAACCCTAGGCCTATTTCTTTTTCGGCTGTATTTACGACACCTATTTTAAGACCATCCCATAGATTCTACATACTAGTAACTTCTCTGTCATAATTCTTTTATGCATGTTCTTTCACTGTTGTCCACTTTTGTGTTTCTCTTAACTCTCTAAGGTCCAATGTTTCCACTAAGTTATCTTTAAACACTTAAATTTCAGTTGATAATTCATTTGTACCATTATCAATGTCAGCATCTAGATGAGTCTTGCTATCCTTGGCTTGATCAATGAATCTCTTTTATCAAAATAAGGCAAATATTACGTATTATTTGATTCTGTGGGATCTTCTACCACGTATAATACGCCATTGTTGGCATGCAAGCTTTTCCGTTGGATAGTCATTCAATTTGTCCATTAAAGTTCTTTCTGATATATTTCCTGTTGGCTTCTCTCTCGGGTTCTCCGACCGACGTATGTTTTTACGATATTTATTATCTTTCGTCAGCACTAACGGCTGGTGTTTCAAAGCTTCTCTTTCCATTTCTAGTGGTCGACTGGAATCGAGCTTGCGGCCGCAGACAGTACGTACCTATCAGGCAAATGTCGCAAAAATAACCCATACGCTGTACACGTGGAAAAGTCCGTGTGGGAATAAATGGACTATCCAAAAACACTAGAATCACCGAACATAAAGGAGAGTGAAGCACTGACAGTGCCAGCCGCTGGTGCCGACGAAACGTTAAACAAACATCGACCGAAGTATCAGAGACAGATGTCACCAGACAGTATGTCAGCTAGTAGCCACGAAAACCTTAACATTTTTGTAACGTTCTCTCTTTCACCTGCCGATAATACTTTATTGTTTTGCCAGTATCATTTTTCATTAGTATTCCTATTCCTGTACTACCGTGATCTAACCCAGTATGAATAATCTTATGATCGGCAACCGCTTCAAAACCTCAGTATTTTCTTCGTCACATATGACTGAGTCCTAAGATTTCTATATGCAGCATTTCCACTTTTATCTTTAGAATCTCGTAGCGCCTATAATGGCTTAGCATTCCAAGATTCAATACAACTATTCTCTTTTTGTGTTATAGCTCACGCCGAGGACTCCTCACCCGGAGATCACCATGAAGAACAGTTTTACGTCCGGAGTGTTTTAGACTGGAGGTAGTCATCATTGTGTTTTTAAAAGAGATGTATGAACTAACGAAAACTATCATGGTGGTTTCTGGCTGCCTTCCACACCGCAATACTGCAGTCGTTAATGTCACACCGACTACTCCTGCAATTGTCGTAGGGCTCACCTTAATTTCCGCTAACTGTGAGAAGCGGGAGAACTGTTGATTGTCTCTAGGATGACTCTTCTCCGGACACCATCGCCAACAAATGGTTCAAATGGCTCTAAGCACTATGGGACTTAACATCTGAGGTCATCAGTCCCCTAGACTTAGAACTACTTAAACCTAACTAACATAAGAACATCACACACTTCCATGCCCGAGGCAGGGTTCGAACCTGCGACCGTAGCAGCAGCGTGGTGCCTAGAACCGCTAGACCACAGCGGCCGGCCATCCCCAACAGAGACGACTGCTGTATCCACACTATAGGGCCTATTGGTGACTAGTTGATCTTCTTCTACAATCTTGACCATAACTCTGGCAAGAGCACCTTACGACGTAATACCAACTGGGTCAGCCTTGGGCCAATGTTCCTTGAGGAGATGCCACTCCTCCAGCACTTCCCAGTTGTTCTGTGGCTTCGCGAGGCAGGGCCTAGCATAGCAAGAGATGGGTCAGCTGCTACAGTGAGACACATGTGTCATTATTGTAGGAACAAAAGGTTTATTGATGCCTCAATTTTTCTCACGCCTCAATTACACACGCACCTAGTGACTTTCTTCTCAAAATAGTTGCTATAGAACCAGATTTAAATTCGAAATTCCAACTAATGTTCGCTTGAAACTTCACAATATTAACACACTTGGATAAAAGTCGTTTTCAATTACGTATTTATTGCTAAATTATTGTAGTCTACTTCCAAAGCATCTAAAATACATATTTCATCACACACACAAATATATATATATAATGAATAGCCAAAGGAACTAGTAAATCTGCCTAATATCGTGTAGGGCCACCGCAGGCACGCAGAAGTGCCACAACACGACTTGGCATGGACTCGACTATTGTCTGAAGAAGTGTTGGAGGGAATTGACATAAATCCGCAAGAGTACGAGAGGGTGGAGATCTCTTCTGAATAACATGTTGCAAGGCATCCCAGATGTGCTCATTAATGTTCATGTGTGGGGGGATTGGTGGCCAGCAGAAGTGTTTAAGCTCAGAAGAGTGTTCCTGGGCTGGACGTGTGAGGTGTCGCACTGCCCTTCTGAAATTGCCGAAGTCAGTAGGAATGCATAATGGATATGAATGGATGCTGGCGATCAGACAGGATGCTTACGTACCTTCAGAGTCGTATCTAGACGTATCAGGGGTCCCATATCACTCCAACTTGACAGTCCTCACACCATTACAGAGCCTCCACCAGTCTGAACAGTCTCCTGCTGACATGCTGTGTCCACGGATTCATGAGGCTGTCTCCATACTCGTACACGTCCATCCGCTCGATACAATTTGAAATGAGACACGTCCGATCAGGCAACATGTTTCCAGTCATCAACAGTCCAGTGTCGGTGTTGACGGGTCCAGGCGAGGCGTAAAGCTTTGTGTCGTGCTGACATCATGGGTACACTCGTGGCTCTTCGGCTCCGAAAGCCCATATCGATGATGTTTCGTTGAATGTTTCACACGCTAATACTCGATGATGGCCCAGCATTGAAATATGCAGCAATTTGAGGAAGAGTTGTACTTCTGTCACGTTGAACGGTTCTCTTCAGTCGTCGTTGGTCCCGCTCTTGCAGGATCGTTTTCCTGCCGCAGCGATGTAGGAGATTTAATGTTTTACCGGTTTCCTGATATTCTCGGTTCACTCGTGAAATGATCATAGGGGAAAATCCCCCTTCATCGTTATCTCGAAGATGCGGTGTCCCATCTCTTCTGGGCCGACTATAACACCACGTTCAAACTCTCTTAAATCTTGATAACCTGCCATAGTAGCAGCAGTAACCGATATATCAAGTACACCAGACACTTATTGTCTTACATAGGGGTTGCCGACAGCAGTGCCGTACTCTACCTTCCTACGCATCACTGAATTTGAATACGCATTCCAGTACCAGTTTCTTTGGCACTTCAGTGTAGAAAAACTCCTGTCGGAGCACAAAATAGACGAATATGTTCATCATTAAAAGGCTGACTCAGAACTGGCGAACCAGCTGCCTCATTCCGCCTTCCTCACCAAAAATTTTTGCATGCAAACATATTCTCCTTCTTTCAATAAAAAACATTTTAAATCCTTTTAGTCAACCTCTCTTTGTGTAGAAGCCTTCATATTCAACATCTTCCTCTCACTGCCACTGTGTATCTGTAACTGTCTCCTTCTTTCTCTCCTATTGACTTACAGTATAACTCACTACCTGTCTCCACCATACATGAGCAATTCAAAAATTCTGGAGAATCTAACTTAATTTTCTACTACATCTACATCCACACTCCGCAAGCCACCTGACGGCGTGTGGCGGAGGGTACTTTGAATACCTCTATCGGTTCTCCCTTCTATTCCAGTCTCGTATGGTTCTAGGAAAGAAAGATTGTCGGTATCCCTCTGTGTGGGCTCTAATCTCTCTGATCTTATCCTCATGGTTTCTTCGCGAGATATACGTAGGAGGGAGCAATATACTGCTTGACTCCTCGGTGACGGTATGTCCTCGAAACTTCAACAAAAGCCCGTACCGAGCTTCTGAGCGTCTCTCTTGCACAGTCTTCCACTGGAGTTTATCTATCATCACCGTAACGCTTTCGCAATTACTAAATGATCCTGTAACGAAGCGCGCTGCTCTCCGTTGGATCCTCTCTATATCTTCTATCAACCCTCTCTGATACGGATCCCACACTGGTGAGTAGTATTCAAGCAGTGTACTGTAACCTACTTCCTTTGTTTCCGGACTGCATTTCCTTAGGAGTCTTCCAATGAATCTCAGTCTGGCATCTGCTTTACCGACGGTTCATTTTATATGGTCATTCCATTTTAAATCACTCCTAATGCCTACTCCCAGATAATTTATGGAATTAACTGAATCCAGTTGCAGACCTGCTATATTGTAGCATTGAGATTCAATTGCCATTCCCTGCACCATGCGTAAATTCGTTGCAGATCCTCCTGCATTTCAGTACAATTTTCCATTGTTACAACCTCTCTATGTACTACAGCATCATCCGCAAAAAGCCTCAGTGAACTTCCGATGTTATCCAGAAGGTCATTTATATATATTGCGAACAGCAACGGTCCTACGACACTCCCCTACGGCACACCTGAAATCACTCTTTGGAAGACTTCTCTCCATGGAGAATGACATGCTGCGTTCAGTTATCTAAGAACTCTTTAATCCAATCACACAATTGGTCTGATAGTCCATATGCTCTTACTTTGCTCATTAAACGACTGTGGGGAACTGTATCAAACGCCTTGCGGAAGTCAAGAAATATGGCATCTACCTGGGAACCGTGTCTATGGCCCTCTGAGTCTCGTGGACGAATAGCGCGAGCTGGGTTTCACACGATCGTCTTTTTCGAAACCCATGCTGATTCCTACAGAGTAGATTTTTAGTCTCCAGAAAAGTCTTTATACTCGAACATAATACGTGTTCCAAAATTCTACAACTAATCGACGTTAGAGGTATTGGTCTATAGTTCCGCACATCTGTTCGACGTCCCTTCTTAAAAACGGGGATGACCTGAGCCCTTTTCCAATCTTTTCGAACGATACGCTCTTCTGAAGACCTACGGTACACCGCTGCAAGAAGAGCGGCAAGTTGCTTCACGTACTCTGTGTAAAATCGAACTGGTATCCCATCAGGTCACAATAACTTGTCATTGGCTGGCCACTTACATAAAATATGGGCGAGCTTGTCCCACAGTGAGCAAATTATGATCCTCTTCCTAAAATCTTTGTAAAAACATTTGACATGGAACAGAACTTTATAACTTTAACCACATTCGTCCGAGTGTTGCCTAAAAGAGATGGCAGGTCCGCTCGCAAGTCAGCCGCGGCCCGCCGGTCAGAAAATAAAACGCAATCCAATAAAACGTGGCGCACAGTGACCATTCTTGCTGCTACGTTTTCCCTTTCCTTCGTTTTACTTTCTTATGTAGCATTTTCTTTCTTTTCCTGCTTTCTTTGCGTGTGTGCTTCAGTTTTATTAGGTCTGCCCACATTCGTTCCCTTTAATGTGTGTCAGGGCGCTGATGACCTCGACGTTGAGCACCCATAAGCCCCAACACACACACACACACACACACACACACACACACACACACACCCATCAGGTCCAGCGGCCTTTCCTCTTTTGAGCAATTTTAATTGTTTTTCTATCCCTCTGTCATCTATTTCGATATCTATCATTTTGTCATCTGTGCTACAAACTCGAGAAGAAACTTCAGTGCAGTATTCCTCTGTGATACAGCTTTGGAAAAAGACATGTAGTATTTCGGCCTTTAGTCTGTCATCCTATGTTTCAGTACCATTTTGGTCACAGAGTGTCTGGACATTTTGCTTTGATCCACCTACCGCTTTGACATAAGACAAAATTTTCCCCTGTATCCAAATGCAGGCTTGATTTCTGCCGAGTATTAACTGAATGAAAGCTGCTTATTCTTGGGAATAACCTAATATTGTTAACAAGAAATGACAGTAAGGAATATATATATATATATATATATATATATATATATATATATATATATATATATGTATATATATATATACTGGGAGGCCAATGTCAAAATACCCAGGCTCATGAACAGGGGTCGACAAGAGGTTCGTGGACTTACACCACTTACTGCCCAAACTGACCATTTCTGAGCCAAAAATATCCTTTTAGAGTGGGAAGAGTTACACCAAAATATAATACCATGCGACATAAGCGAATGAAAATAAGCAAAGTAGACTAATTTGGGTGTCGAACGATCATTCACTTCAGATACCGTCTGAATAGTAAAAATGGCAAGATCCTGAACATGGGCTTTCCACGACAGTTTACTACCTATCTGAACACCTAGAAATTTGAACTGTTCAGTTTCACTAATCATAAGCCCAGAGTCTGAAATTAAAACGTCAAGTTTTGTTGAATTGTGTGTTAGCGGTACTGTATTTTCTACAAGCCATGAACTTAGATCATGAACTGCACTATTTGAAACGGAGCCAATGCTGCACACAACATCCTTTACTATCGAGCTAGTGTCATCAGCATATACAAATATTTTAGAGTTACCTGTAATACTAGAGGGCATATCATTTATGTAAATAAGGAACAGGAGTGGCCCCAACACTGATCCTTGGGGCACCCCTCACTTGACTGTACCCCACTCAGATCCCACATGACAGCCATTCTCAACATTGTGAATAATGAACTTTTGCTGTCTGTTGCTAAAGTAAGAGGTGAACCAATTGTGAGCTACTCCACTTATTCAGTAATGGTCCTACTTCTGGAGCAATATTTTGTGATCAACACAATAAAACGCCGTAGTTAAATAAAAAAATATGCCTAGCGATCGAAATCTTTTGTTTAACCCATCCAGTACCTCACAGAGAAAAGAGAGTATAGCATTTTCAGTTGTTAAGCGACTTCCAAAGCCGAACTGTTCATTTGATAGCAAATCGTGTGATATAGAATGATCACTTGTCTTTACATACATAGTTTTTGAATAACTTTAGCAAACACTGATGGCATAGAAATAGGTCTACAATTATCTACACTATCACTTTCTCACTTTTTATAAAGCGGCTTTACTACTGAGTACTTTAATCGTTCAGGGAACTGACCGTTCCTAAAGGAAAAATACAGGACTAACATGTGCAGTATAGTACTTCAATATTCTGCTAGGCACTCCAATCATGAGTCTTTAGTCTACAGTGATTTAAGTTAAGTTATGTTCCGCAGATCATTTTCCCGATTGTTTTGTCGATATGGTGTGGAAGGTAGATTTAAGACTTGATCTGCTACCTGCCAGACACTTTATGTTGTTGGCAAATGATTAAAGATTTTTGTTGATGAATAACGTAATCCTTTTTGAGCAACTGACAGCTTCAATAACGGATAGGAAAGGTCATTTTTCCCCCTAGTGTTGTACATATGAACATCACTGTTCTTCGTGAATTGAGATGGGTTATTTGTAACGAATTTCATTTGCAAATATAGGTACTCTGGTGGTGCAGTTAATTATTGACTCGATCTCCCCCTTATCTGTATCACAGAGGAGTATTCCAGATATCAATCTCGGAAAAGCATTTGTCAAGAGAGTTATATGATTCCCTGTAGAAGCTAAATTTTTATTTAATTGACCAGAAATGCTCAGAAAATTATTGTTAAATACTGTACATATATCTAATTTATCAGTAACAGAAATATTTTTTCTGTGATTTGACTTTATATAGTCGACCTTGTGCTGCTGATCAGATGCTTCCTTCACAACTGACCATATTGTTTTAATTTTATCCTGTGCATTAGCTATTCTATTTGCATACCACATATTCTTTGCCTTCCTAATAACATTTTTAAGCAGTTTACAATACGTTTGTAATGGGCTACTGCAGCTTGATTGTGACTACTTCTAACATTTTGATATATTTCCCGCTTTGTTCTACATGATATCCTTATATCACTAGTCATCCTCCTGGGCTGCCTATTACTGCTAGTACCCCGTTTAGAGTGTTCTAATGGAAAGCAACTGTCAAAGAGTATGAGAAATGTGTTAAGGAAAGCATTATATTTATCATCTATGTTATCAGCACTATAACATCCTGCCACTTTTGTTCCTTGACAAAGTTCAAAAAACTCTCTATTGATGTTGGATTAACTTTCCTACATAGTTTGTAATTACATGTGACATCTGTTTGAGTACAAAAGCCTTTTAGTGTGCATCACGGTCTGAAAGGTCATTCGCGCTTTTAGTAACAGAATGTCCATTTAGTAATGAAGAATGAATAAAAATATTGTCTACGGCTGTGCCACTGTTGCCCAGCACCCTAGTTGGAAAAAACACAGTCTGCATCAAATCATAAGAATTTAGGAGATCTACCAACATCCTTTTCCTTGCACCATCGTACACAAAATTTATATTGAAGTCACCACATGTAACTAATTTATGGCACTTCCTACAAAGTGAATCAAGAGTCCCCTCTAGCTTCAGCAGAAATACTCTGAAGTCAGAGCTAGGCTTCCTATAAACAACAACATTTAGAAGTTAAGTTTCACTAAATTCAACTGTTCCTGCACAACATTCAAATATCTCTTCAGTGCAATGCCGTGATACGTCTATGGACTCAAATGGAATACTGTTTTTTATGTACATAGCCAACCGCTACTCCACAAGGAACTCCTTGAAAAACAGCCAGCTAATCTGTATCCTGGTAAAGGAGGCCTCTGAATTGTCATATTATTTAAGTGGTGCTCTGACGTACCGATAACTTCAGAGCTAACATCTGTAAGCAGTTCACTAACTTTATCTCTAATACCTCTTACAATTTGATAAACTTTGCTAATCACTTCTCTACTTGGAAATATGAAATCCTCTGAAGGTGAGCCCTTAGTTAGAGGGACTTCCTTTAAGCAGGTATACCTATCAGCTGGCTTCAGTCTAAAAAAGGTGCACCTCTAACACCAACTACTACAGGAATTTTTCCCTGAGTAGTATCACAACCACCCACTACACTGCCAGCTATAAGATTTGCCAGCCTCCCTTTCCCATACCTATTGAGGTGCAGGCCATGCCTAGTGAAACATCTGCTGATAGACCCAACTGGGACCACCTAAATGTGACTCATACCCTCTGCCATCAGCGTCCTCTCCAGCCCCATGTTAACGCGCCTAACAGCAGCATTAAGATGAGGCCGATCATGACGCTGAAACAGTTGCATGAAATGTACATTACTGCCACCAATTTGAGTAGCTATCTTTACCAGATCACCACCTACATCATATCTCCGTCCCCATCAAGACTCTTCCCTGCCCCAACCACTATCACTACCTGATCCTCCTTTGTAAAATTCCTACATTAACTCCCCTATGCTGTCAGTCACCTGAGCCAATCCAGCACTAGGCTTCACAATGCTGGTGACCTTGTATTTTTCATTTGCAGTTTTCTTCTATTTTGCTCCTACTGCATCTGACCACGTCCATCTGTCTTTCCTTTTTGTCTTTTTTGCTACCATTGCATGTGATGGGTCATCAGTATCTCTTGTCTCTTTGCCTCCCACTGCTATTGTCTTATGCATCTTTCTGTATCTTTCACTGCCACCTTCTTTCTTCCACTATCAATGCCTCCTCTCTGCATCTCTCCGACTGGGACTGTCTCCTCTTTCTTCCACCATCACTGTTTTCTGCTATTCTCTTTCAGCACGAAGAAGCGCGCCTATGTTTTAATGCCAACATTTTTACTAAGGAAGGCGGGACGGGGATTGAGGCAACTGTTTCCCAATTTTCGGCCAGAGTCTTTTAAAGAGGAACGTATTCGCCTTTTTAGTGCTCGGATAGCTCCAATTTCCCTCTTGTTCCCTTTTTATCCTTGTTACAGGAGGGTGTGCTGCTTATATAAAAAGAATTCTATAGATCAGTGAAGTGTTGGCAGTTTATTTACATATTGTAAACAACAAATAAGCAACCTAAAATAATATTAACACAAAATTGTTTGCTCTACATTTTTATGGATACTTTACTCATCAATTGCAATTCCTCTAAAACGCCCCAGCCTGTGATTTATATCTTAAGAGAATAAAACTATTATTAAAACTATTTTACTGAATTTGCAGCCTTTCCAGTTTTACTTACTTTTTGCTAGTCATTTTAATTTCCTTTAAGACTTGTTGAAACGCTTTTTAGCCCTTTTTTGTCTCTGCAGTACCACCTTGGGCATATTTGTATAGGCTCATTCTACAGGGACAGCGCGTCATTAAATTTTATTAGCGAAAAAAAATCTGAATAAGACCATGGTTTGACGACTTAAGAAGCCGTTCAATGACCGTAGACCCCTTGTCATGTGTTCACTACATCAGTTAAAACTAGATTTACGCCTCACACCGGATATTACGTGCGTATTTTATTTGCATAATTAGGGTAACGGATAATATAGAAAAAGCATTCAACGTTCCCAGAGAACATCGTCTTATGAACATAGGGCAAATACTTCGACTATTTGCCACCAGTACGTATAGATGATACTTTTTGGACACAACAATCATGGTTTCTCGGGCGTGTCTTGATAACGGATACAGATTTTCGAAAACGAAAAAATGTGGTCTCTAGATGAATGTCTAAAGAATGTACAGTTAAGATTTGAGCCAATCGCTAGTATTAGTTATGACGATAATTGCGGCCCACGGCGCAAAAACAGCTAAAAACAGTTTTTTGCGGTTATCTGATTTTAGTGCGATAACTTTTAAACTCTGGTTGTTGGTAATGGATAACGTTATCGGAAAATTGATTCGAAGATCCCGAGAATATCTTATAATGTCATGGTAAAAATTTCGATGGTATTACATCAACAGAAATAATAGCAGTGGCCGTCCTCACAACTGGTACTATTGTTGCCGAAAAATCAAGGATTTTCTGAATTTTCTCAGGGACCGCCGAACAAATGGCGCTTTTATAAGTCGCCTATGGCCGCCCTGCCCCACTTCTAATGTAAGAGAACCAACCGATTTCCTCAGTTTGGCTGGGCTGGAGGAAGTATGTAATTATTAAATTTTGATCCTGTACTGCAGGATAGCTACAGTACACCCGTTCTTCCGATAAGTACCGAGGCCAAGAGATATAAAGCCATTTGCAAAGCAAGGAAGGAAGATTGGGTCTAACGTCCCGTCGACATCGAGCTTGTTAGAGACGGAGCACAAGCTCGGAATGTGTCAAGGATGGGGAAGAAGTCGGTCGTGACCTTCCAAAGGAACCATCCCGACATTTGTCTGGAACAATTTAGGGAAACGACGGAAAATCTAAATCTGAACGGGGAGACGCGCGTTTTAACCGTAGTCGTTGTGCTAACTACTGAGCCACACTTGACCCTTTACCTCTGTGCTCAATAGAACCCGAGATACGCCCTCTGCCCCCCCCGTTCCCACGCCCCTTAGAAATCGCAATTTTGCGCGTAGCTTTTTGGAACATACTGGCACCTTACAAGAACCGATAATTCTAATGTACACTGCTGGCCATTAAAATTGCAACGACAGGAAGGACACCAAATAACGAAATATTTCTTATTGTGCGTTTACAGCATATGAGGAAGAATGGCGGGTTACACGAGGGTTGGAACTTAAATAGTGGCCGAGAATATCTTAAAATTTCATGGTAAAAATTTCAATGGTCTTACATCAACAGAAATAATAGCAGTGGCCGTCCTCACAACTGGTACTATTCACAACCGATGCAAAAGAGTTACATGTTTGCAGCTGTTACTGTTCTTCAAACTGTTGTGTAGATCCCGTTGCCAGCGATGTGGAAGGCGTAGTATACCGTTAGCAGAGCCTGTTCTGTGTTGATGGTGCGGATGGAGCGGTCTACTGCTTGTCGAATCTGTGGAACAGTTCTGAAGCGAATGCCACGAAGTGGTTCCTTCATCTTCGGAATCAAATCAAAGTCACAAGGACTTAAGTCCGGGGAGTGTGGTGGATGGCACAGTACGTTCCAGTCCCATCCACCGAACAGAGCAGCCACAACTTGCGCTGTACGCGCCCGCGCATTGTGGGTTGCGCAGCAAGTGTACCCGCTTCTTTCGCAAAGCTGGTCGCAGGCGATGCTCCAAAAACGAATAGTGATACTGTGCATTGACGGTCTGCCGTTGAGGAACGTAATGCGTTAGGACAACACCATCACAGCCGTACACGAGAATCACCATAGCTTTAGACGGCTCCATTCGCACCGTCAATAGAACAGGCTCTGCTAACGGTGTACTACGCCTCCCACATCGCTGGCAACGGGTTCTACACAACGCTGTTGGCCACTTTGAAGGACAGTAACAAGTGCAAACATGTAACTCTTTTTGTATCGGTTGTGAATAAATATTTAAATTCCAACCCTCGTGTTTGCGGGTGACTTGCGGGCACGGAGGGTGCGAAATGAATTACACAGAGCTTTCATCTCTGGCTGCGACAACGGATTTAACCCAGCTGCTCACCGAGTTGAGCCCAGCTTTTATGACAGACACGTCGTTCCACGCAGCTTCAACTCTGTGACGGAGTTCATCTGTCGCACTGGCTAGCGAGTGACTGCGTGCTAGTCTCTCGGCAGTCCACGACCAGGTGCTTTCAATGAATGGGAGATCTGGAAAAAGCGCTGGCCATGACGACTGTTGGACATCCTCGTAAATGCTACAACCGTTGTATAAAAATAGAAGGGTGATCAGGGTTTAAAGCGCTGTCGACAACGAGATTCTTACAGGCAGAGTACAAACTCGGACTGGCAAAGAATGGACAAGGAAATCGGTTGCGTTCTTTAAAGGAAACTATTGCGACATTTGCCTCGAGCGGTGCAGGGAAATCACGTACGGGCGAACTGGGATTTCGACCGCGAGCGTGCCGAATACAAGTTTTACGACTGCGCCACCTCGCGCGCTGATGTAACGTCTATCATAGCTCGGCTCTCCACTGTTAATGCAGCACCATCTGGGTTGATAATATTACTGCACTCTAATAGTATGTTTAACTTTAATCAAAGTTAGTGTAGTTAGTCTGATGGGAGAGGAAATTCATTTCTATAAAGTAAATCAGAAATACTAATGTAATTCATGAGCAAAATTAACAAGATAAATGAATGACTGTGATGTGTATATATAAATAGGACATATCAGTTATTAATATGTGTACGAAACGTTTTGTCATCCGTGGATCGACGTACATGTTAGATGATCTCTGCGCTCATATCAAGGTGGGTGTGAGATTTCCAAACAAACACGCTGCGTGGAATACATCGCACGCAGCATCCGGCCTGTAACGGTGTTTATAGTACTAGCGGGGTCACTGAGAAACAGCTGCGAACGCACATGGCGCTGGTGGTGCGTGAGGAAGTCCAACCAAACACACGTCAGTGGCTCAGCTGCTGCTCTGCGTTAGCAGTCGGACAGCGATACACCCGTCTCTCGTAAACCACCAACACTGCTGGCCATTAAATTTCCAAAACCATAAATTCACATTACAGTACGAAAAATACATGATTAGATTTGTAGGTGATTTGGGGGTGTACAGGATGGGGAGTTTGTGAACAATGCTGTCATCTTGGCAAAAACAGGTGTGATTACTTAAACGGGTCACGGATGATTCGTTCAGTCATGAGCAGTCGGATGAATGTCCAGTCCATGATGACTTGCACAGATAAGACGTTAAACTCTAACCTCCCTTCGGGGTATGCTAGGAATTTATGAAGGAGAATGCCAAGCTTCACTGTCTGTTATGGCCGGACCATAGGCTGTTGGTGCACTTAATGGCCCGATGCGCCACCAGGGTGTGACAGTAGGAATGGGAGCAAGTATCATCGATAGCTAGCGACGCCTGCCTATGTTTAAACAGCGGGCCTCGGCCCACGGCCGCTCCATCCATCACCAGCCATTGCTGGCATCTCTCCGTGCATGTCGGGCTGCAACTCTCTTCCGCACCACACCACCCCAGATTCTGACGCGATACTCCACAAGAGGACCGATGTACCGAGCTTGGTGGTGCAGTGGTAAGACACTTGACTTACACTCTGGACGACCAGGGTATAAATGACCTTCTGCCCAACATGATCTAAATCGCTCGAGATGAACACCACGAAACCAAGTCCCCCTGCGATTTATTTCAACCATTTCTGATAATGAGAATGTACAAAAGTATTATAATTCTCAATTTCTCATGGCGGAATTCCAGTTGGAATAAATACAACTGTGCCATAAATTCTAAACTGTTGCACGTCAGATAATAACAAATGGTTCAAATGGCTCTGAGCACTATGGGACTCAACTGCTGAGGTCATTAGTCCCCTAGAACTTAGAACTACTTAAACCTAACTAACCTAAGGACATCACAAACATCCATGCCCGAGGCAGCATTCGAACCTGCGACCGTAGCGGTCTTGCGGTTCCAGACTGCAGCGCCTTTAACCGCACGGCCACTTCGGCCAGCAGATAATAACAGCTGTTTGTATTTAGAATAGGTTGTTTCATAAAGATATATGGAAGTAACAATTTTTGGAGCTATGCAGTGGAACGACCATGCGGGCTCTTTTGTAGGTATGGCAATGCACACGCTAAGATTCATTGATAATTACTCAAGCGGCTTGAAGGAAATAAGTTTTATGCATCGGGTGTTGTTATTTTTATTTATCGCGCTGGGGCGTTTCCGTTGTGTGGCTGTGTGGCCATTCTCAAGTAAAATACATAACCAGTTAACTATATATACACTCCTGGAAATGGAAAAAAGAACACATTGACACCGGTGTGTCAGACCCACCATACTTGCTCCGGACACTGCGAGAGGGCTGTACAAGCTGCGCAGCATTTGTGCACCGCCGCCGTCAGTGTCAGCCAGTTTGCCGTGGCATACGGAGCTCCATCGCAGTCTTTAACACTGGTAGCATGCCGCGACAGCGTGGACGTGAACCGTATGTGCAGTTGACGGACTTTGAGCGAGGGCGTATAGTGGGCATGCGGGAGGCCGGGTGGACGTACCGCCGAATTGCTCAACACGTGGGGCGTGAGGTCTCCACAGTACATCGATGTTGTCGCCAGTGGTCGGCGGAAGGTGCACGTGCCCGTCGACCTGGGACCGGACCGCAGCGACGCACGGATGCACGCCAAGACCGTAGGATCCTACGCAGTGCCGTAAGGGACCGCACCGCCACTTCCCAGCAAATTAGGGACACTGTTGCTCCTGGGGTATCGGCGAGGACCATTCGCAACCGTCTCCATGAAGCTGGGTTACGGTCCCGCACACCGTTAGGCCGTCTTCCGCTCACGCCCCAACATCGTGCAGCCCGCCTCCAGTGGTGTCGCGACAGGCGTGAATGGAGGGACGAATGGAGACGTGTCGTCTTCAGCGATGAGAGTCGCTTCTGCCTTGGTGCCAATGATGGTCGTATGCGTGTTTGGCGCCGTGCAGGTGAGCGCCACAATCAGGACTGCATACGACCGAGGCACACAGGGCCAACACCCGGCATCATGGTGTGGGGAGCGATCTCCTACACTGGCCGTACACCACTGGTGATCGTCGAGGGGACACTGAATAGTGCACGGTACATCCAAACCGTCATCGAACCCATCGTTCTACCATTCCTAGACCGGCAAGGGAACTTGCTGTTCCAACAGGACAATGCACGTCCGCATGTATCCCGTGCCACCCAACGTGCTCTAGAAGGTGTAAGTCAACTACCCTGGCCAGCAAGATCTCCGGATCTGTCCCCCATTGAGCATGTTTGGGACTGGATGAAGCGTCGTCTCACGCGGTCTGCACGTCCAGCACGAACGCTGGTCCAACTGAGGCGCCAGGTGGAAATGGCATGGCAAGCCGTTCCACAGGACTACATCCAGCATCTCTACGATCGTCTCCATGGGAGAATAGCAGCCTGCATTGCTGCGAAAGGTGGATATACATTGTACTAGTGCCGACATTGTGCATGCTCTGTTGCCTGTGTCTATGTGCCTGTGGTTCTGTCAGTGTGATCATGTGATGTATCTGACCCCAGGAATGTGTCAATAAAGTTTCCCCTTCCTGGGACAATGAATTCACGGTGTTCTTATTTCGATTTCCAGGAGTGTATATTTATTGGGTTGCACTAATTTCTCATGTGGAGATCGTGTCTGGCAGGGCTTGAAAGCTGTTGGCGTAATCTTCTGTCAAGTATAAATAGTACCAGCCAGCCACGCCATTCCTTACTGTCAGGGAACACTGAGCTGCCACATGTTGTTAATGCGTTAAACATTTTACTTCAGAATGGCTACACATAAAAAAGTTACATGGAAATGAATAACAACCATTGCAGAAAATTTCTTTCTTTCAAGAGGTTTATGACGGTTATGGACTCTGTTGCAACTAATTTATTGCTCAAATGTTCGGGGCCGGTGTCACATGTGACTAAAAGGTGATATCGTGCGCATACAAAGTAGGGTGTGACGAATGGTCAACGGCGTGTTTGACTCGCGAGACAGTGCAACAGAAAAGCGGGAAATTCTTGTCTGGCAAAAACTCGCAGACAGACGCGGTCTGTTTCGCTATAACCTACTTACTAAAGTTCAAGAATCGACTCTCAGAGCAGAAACTACTCATATTGTTCGGATTCTACGTGTCTACCCGGTTAAGACAGCTCGAGTAAAATTATGCAACTAACAGCTCTCACAGAGGCATGGTTGACTGTAGCAGGAAGAAACCTTGTTATAAGGTACAATGAAACGTTCCGCATCCCACACACATTCCATAGTGATCCACAGTATAGAGATATCAAGGTACAAAATTTCCTGCACAAGTCGTTAACACGTGCTAATCGGTGGTGCTGGATCACGAGGCTGCTGGTTAAAATTCTGGTCATCGAGTACATTTCTATCGCCGTAATTTGGCCAGCAGGGATGGGCATGCGGCATCATACAGCTAATGATCACTAGATTATGAGCCTGCGTTGTAAGTAAAATCCTAAATCCGTTCTTAGTATCACTGGGTGTGAATGCAGGCATTAATGTTCGGCCTGTTAGGTGTTAAAGTTCAGGAGGGCAACTCTCTTTGTGCTGTTCGAGAGGAATATGCTATGTGGTAACACCAGACACCAGTACCATCTACTCTCTTTCTTTCGTTTCATATTCACTGACAAAGACACAGGTGCAGAACAGTACATGCAGGCACTCATTTCTATAACAGAGATTGTGACCTAACATTCCATAAGAGGACGAATGTACCGAGTGTGGTGGCGCAGTGGTAAGACACTCAGCTTCCACTCTGAATGGTAGGGGTAGAAACGTCCGTCCGCCCAACCTGATCTAAATCGCTTGAGATAAACACCAGCATGGTTCCTTCAACAGGTCACGACTCATTTCCTTCGCTCATTCTTCTGGGGTCAGAGTTGTGCTCCGTCCCTAATAATCTCCGTGTTGATTGGACGTTAAATCTTAATATTCGCCGCGCTGTGTTAGGCGCCTTGCCATGGGTCTCGCTGCTCCCCCCCGTCGGAGGTTCGAGTCCTCGCTCACGCATGCGCACGCGCGCGCGCGTGCGTGTGTGTGTATGTGTGTGTGTGTGTGTGTGTGTGTGTGTGTGTGTTGCCCTTAGCGTAAATTAGATTAAGTAGTATGTAAGCCAAGGGACCGATGACCTCAGCGGGTTTGGTCCCATGGGAGCTTACCTCAAACTTCTGAAATTTCTTAATTTTCCGTCATTTGGCCAGAGAACGGCAATACCAAACCAATCTCGATAGGATCTTTCCTATTACAGCCATGTGCGATTCCTAAAGATGATTGTTTCAGTAGTCGAAACTGAATATCATCTGGCGATGAAGACAAATAAATGCTGTATCAATGTTGTCTTCCTGTTGTTGGTCTGGCCGAGAACCATTTTCGGCGACCTCAGGGCAAAGCTGCTAGCTGCCGTCGCAAGCTGACTGTCGATAGAAGCGTTACGTGGATGGGGATGACCAGGCACTCCAGGTAAGGTTGTGGGTAGGCTTCTTATGTTTAGTTTACTAGTGGCGTTCAGGGTGTTAAAAAGTGTATTTCATATTTCTAAAAGTGGTAGTACGGATGAAAACAACAACAAAAATTCCAGTAAACAAGGGCCCTATAGTGCATACCTCAAGAACTATGAGCAGTTGTTTAGCAGAAGATAAGTTTCATAGTAGCGAAGATGAACAAATGTTCATAGTTTTTAACGCATGCAATTTAGTGCTCAGCTATTCTGGCCAGTTCTCAAAATATAGAATACCTTTTTTAAACGCTCTATGCAGTGTTTCACTTAGGTCGAAAGAACGGGTGATGCTTACAACCGGAATCAGTTGCAGGATCAGTAATTTATTAGATATAGTCAAGTTTCATAGTAGCGAAGATGAACAAATGTTCATAGTTCTTAACGCATGCAATTTAGTGCTCAGCTTTTCTGGCCAGTTCTCAAGATATAGAATACCTTTTTTAAACGCTCTGTGCAGTGTTTCACTTAGGTCGAAAGAACGGATGATGCTTACAACCGGAATCAGTTGCAGGATCAGCAATTTATTAGATATAGTCAAGTTTCATAGTAGCGAAGATGAACAAATGTTCATAGCTCTTAACGCATGCAATTTAGTGCTCAGCTTTTCTGGCCAGTTCTCAAGATATAGAATACCTTTTTTAAACGCTCTGTGCAGTGTTTCACTTAGGTCGAAAGAACGGGTGATGCTTACAACCGGAATCAGTTGTAGGATCAGCAATTTATTATATATAGTCAAGTTTCATAGTAGCGAAGATGAACAAATGTTCATAGCTCTTAACGCATGCGATTTAGTGCTCACCTTTTCTGGCCAGTTCTCAAAATATAGAATACCTTTTTTAAACGCTCTGTGCAGTGTTTCACTTAGGTCGAAAGAACGGGTGATGCTTGCAACCGGAATCAGTTGCAGGATCAGCAATTTATTAGATACAGTCATACCAGACATATCCATATTGTTTTTTAAACAGACTTTTTTCCTTGTTCGAAAAAAACAGGTGGTAATCTTTTACGTTTTTGTCGTTGCTCTTTCGACAAATTGGATGGCGCCTTCCATCTTATACTGTCTTTTGTTAATCTTTCCCTTTCAAGGAACCTACGTCTCCTACAGTCTGTTTTGCTACAGCCTGGCACCGGAATTCATCACTCGCAGTGACTGGTCAGTAGCGACCTCCCAGCCTGTCGGCAGCCACTGTTTCCATTGCGTGTGAGATGTGGAGAATGTGCTGATCAGGTAACAGTCGAACACCCCCAGTATCGAGATATCTTGTTGGCGTCATGGGGAATATAAGACACAGCTATCGGCCGTAAGGCGTCAGAAATTTAACGCTATCACTCTAAATTACCGACTATGCGAGCCAAAGGTTGTCGAATTGTGTACCCAGTGGCACAACAATTAATCAAATATGACGACGACGAATGCAACTGGCAATCTTCGTTTTTCTCTGTCCCCCTTCCACGGTACGTTCATCGTGATGCTGAACATAGAAGTGGGACTCTTCTGAGAGGACGGCGTGGTGTCGCCGTTGTTTCCAGTGTTTTGTCACTGGGCGCCCCACAGTCGGTGTGCGTCTCTCTAGTTGCCCCTCCAAGGGAACCGGCAACAATGTTGGCTGACAATACTTGGTGTTCCAGACGTCGTTACAATGTCCCTGAGACAAGCCCATGTCCTGCTTCAAGGGGAATGACTGACGTAAGATTCAGCACGGCCAAGCGAACAGTACAGCTGTCCTCATTGGCGGTAGCCACACGGGGCAACTGAGGTTGTGCAAGGTGCTGAGTATGGATCTCCTGAACCAGCCGATTGCACATTCGCATGACGGTCGGGGAATCCCGATTGACGAAAGCCGTTATGTTGCGAAATAATAAACCGAAGTCGTGTCAGTGATGAATTCCGACGCATACCAGTAGACTTTTCTTCTTCTTGCACTAGGCATAACTTCATCCTGTCAAACAAGCAACATTTACAGCGGATGACTGTGTGTGATCATTCTTTATATACAGAATGTGTATGGCGTTACTGCTATTTTCTCGGTTGCACTGAAATGCTTCTTGTCTGGATAAGCCACTTGACTGTACACTTCATGCGAATTTGGTGTTCAAATGATTCAAATGGCTCTGAGCACTATGGGACTCAACTGCTGAGGTCATTAGTCCCCTAGAACTCAGAACTAGTTAAACCTAACTAACCTAAGGACATCACACACATCCATGCCCGAGGCAGGATTCGAACCTGCGACCGGAGCGGTCTCGCGGTTCCAGACTGCAGCGCCAGAACCGCGCGGCCACTTCGGCCGGCCGAATTTGGTGTCTTTTACGTGTCATCCAGATGCCGATTCCAGGAATTGGGAATGTCATGAGCATCCCAAAGCAACGCGGAGTAGACACGTTCATATATTTACACAAATCAGTTTCCAAATACCACAGCTAGCTTTCGGAGAATGTTTTTGCATGAAAACTAAGTCTCGAAAATAGAAGGATATTCTACATATTCCAAGCTCCGTTTAACACAGGTCCGCGCGCAGTGGCCGCGCAGTTGAGTCGCCGTGCCTCGGATTGCGCTGCCCCTCCCGCCGGAGGTTCGGGTCATCCCTCGGGCATGGGTGTGTGTGTGTGTGTGTGTGTGTGTGTGTGTGTGTTGTTTTTACGATAAGTTACTTTAAGTAGTGTGTCAGTATAGGAACCGATGACCTCAGCAGTTTGGTACCTTAGGAAATGACACACTTCTTAACACAGGATACTTTTACGCACACATAAAGGTACTCATTCCCAGGCGGACTTAACGCGCTATCTATAAAAAGTCGGAACAGTTCTTAAGTCTATAGGTAGAATGGACAAATCACAGGAACATGAATAAGGGCAGACTAAAAGGGGAAGACCATACACTAATAGATAAAAAAATAACAGACTGACTTCCCGAACGTAGGTCCAAGTGCAACGACTGAAAGGAAAAGCATACTCAGCACTCCTCGTAAATAATGTAGCGTTTTACAGCTCTAAGGCAGCTTCATACAAATCAGTGAGGCTTGTTGATGAGAGCAGCGTATAACGTTTTAAGAAAAACTTAATAGAGGTAAATGGGATGAGGTCCATATAGAAAATGGTTCTAAAATTTTATTCCGTAGTAATTTTGTGTCACTTAAGTAATTTTTGTGTAAGTAGCTTTCCTAAAATGTTATTCTGAAATACCATTAAGGAAACCAGTAAGCTATGAATAACTAAGGAGATTAAAATTTCATGTTAGAGGAAAAGGAAAGTTTGTATGGAAGCCGAAATAGGTCAATTGCATTCTAAAAAAAAAATACTTTAATAGTTTTAGGAAAGTTAGTAAAATGTCCAGAAATATGCACGCACTCCAGAAATTAAAAATGCAGATACTAAGATTTAAAATATATACGCACTCCAGAAATTAAAAATGCAGATACTAAGATTTAAAATATATATGAGATATTTTGAAATTTGAGACAGGACAATCAGTGACTGTACAAGATACCACAATTATTACACTAAATGACAGTGTTCTAGTTGATAATTCACAAATAGCAAGCATTTTTAACAATCACGCTATAAAAGTTGCAGCAAAAATCAGATTAAACCGTTCAGTTGAAGAAGCAAGGGAATACATCAACAATGTCATTTGACAAAACTTCGAGCAACTAGAAGCAGAAACAATATCCTTCACTAAAATTAATAGAATTATAAAAAATGTAAAAAACGAGAGGTCTTACAATGTTGCCGAAATTTCAAGTGGATTTCTGAAAAGTTTTTAAACCTGGTAAGCAATGTGCTTATTAATGTATGTAATGCTTCACTGGCACAGCGACTTTCTCAGATTCAGATATTTAGTTAGAAACCTCTTTATAAGAAAGGCGAAAAGACAGTCCGGTATCCTTATGGACATTTTTCTCAAAATATTTCAGAAAGTAATGTACTGAAGAGTAGTCTCATATTTAAGTAGAAACGATTTACTTAGTACATCACAGTTTGGATTCCAGAATGGTTGCTTGACTGAGAATACTATTTATACATTCACTCACCAAATATTACAAGTTTGGTATTTTTTGTGGTCTTCCTAAGCCATTTTATTCCATTAATCATTTGAATGACAAACATGAATTTTATGAAACTCGTGGAATTACGCTCAACTGGTTAGAATGATATTTAACAAACACAAAGCAAAAAGTTGCGCTGAATAATTAAAATAATGCTGAGAAGAAATAAAATTTAAATACTCCAAGAAAATCACGAAGGGAGTTCCACAAGGTTTAATTTCGGGTGCATTCCTATTGCTTATATACGAAAATGACTTTTCGCTTATCATGCAGCAAGCAGAATTAGTACTTTATGCAGACGATACTAGTGTCATAATAAATCTCCTAAAAGAGAAAGCAAGAAAATAAATTGTTAATAATGTTTTTCAAGGAATGATTAAGTGGATCTCTTAAAATGCACTCTTCTTTAATTTCAAGGAAACACACTGTATTCAGTTCCCTACAGCAGACAGCCTTGTACCAACAATTTCTTGTAGCACATGAACAGTAGTCAGTAAACAGGGTAGAATGCTCCAAATTATTGAGTGAACATATTGATGGAAACTTGATTTGGAAGAAGCCTTCTCAAACAATCATGTTCTCATGGACAAATCCTATTCCATATACGATTACTTATCTAAAAGCTGACAGCCATAAAAAATACTTTTTAAGTGTATTTCCTGATTATGACTAAAAAGATGCTACGTTTATTTCTATTAACGCTGATTGCATATACCTTGTAAACTGACTTGCACATCATTTCCATAAAAGAATCGTTTAAAACCTCTATGTTAAGTATGCAACTGACTGACTCGATGCTCACGTAGCGATAGTCTTCACAGACCCAAGTTTACAGTCATAGTACTAACTGAAATATTGATAACGTTGATTGTAGACTTCGATTTTATGTACTGTAGACTAGTGGTAGTCAACGTGGTCCTTCTCGCCTATTAGGGGGCCTTCCAGCTTTCGTATTTGTCGGTAGACGGCAGGGATTCTAAAAACATTTTGATTAGTTTTCATAAAATTTTGACGAAGTATTTGGTTTGTAATTACACGATGCTACATTTCCGTGCGAGGCAGTTTTTTTGTCTACATTTATAAGGCACAAACCACCTTAACTTGTGTGGCAGAGGGTATGTCTGGCAACAATATACTTTTCCCCCCTTTCCAATTCATTCACGGATGACACGTAGAGGAAATGATTGTCGGTAAGCTCCGTATGAGCTCTACTTTGATGTTCTCGTCGTGGTCATATTGCGAGACTTGTGTGGGTGGAAGCAATATGATGCCCGATGCTTCCTCGAACGTACTCTTTCGGAATTTCGGTGCTAAACCTCTCCGTGATGCAGAATGCCTCTTTTCTAGCGTCAGCGACTGGAGTTGGCTGAGGATGCCTAACGGACTCGCGTCAACTAAATGATCCCGTGACGTAAGAAGCCGCTTATAGTTGGATCTTCTCTTCTTCTTTTATAGATCCCACATTGTAAGGGTCCTCGATGAATGAACAATACTCAAGAGTAGGACGAACTAGTGTTCTCTGAGTCACTTCCTTCGGGATCAGATATATTGCCTCAAGATTCTCCCAGTGAATTTTAGCCTGGCAACTATTTCACCGGATATTTCTTGGATGCTGTGCTAAAGTAATGTATTAAGCTCTGGTGTTAACAAATTATTATTATATTAAAACATTTTATTGTTACCATTAAAATCGTAATCATCTCTAGCACTTAAGAAATGTGAGTGATGACAAATAATGCCGAGAGGTTGGGGGGGGGGGGGGGAGTGAGTACCCTTGATTCGAGACTAATGCTGGCTTCATATGTTACAGTTTTAATGGTATCAGTGTATTAATCGTGGTGGATATAGTTTTCCCTCTTAACAAACGATCACAAACGCAGACCTAGCATATTTCACGAAAATCTTATGGAGTCCTAACACAAAATAAGAGATCTTTTCTTAATTTCGGTAAAGCTGATGGCACAGCAATGCAAGGAGTCAAAATGGATTACATTTTTCGTATCAAACGATAAATAATGGCAGTATCTAGTCGTCAGTTAGAAAGCGAACGTTGTACCCAGTTCTGATGGGTGTTCTTAGAATGTACTAAGAAACTGACATAGGATAACTCTTCTTTCGTCAGTATAATGATTCAAATGTTGACCTGTGCTGTGGGGATTGCTGGCTGGAAGTGTAATGTTGTGTTTATTTCGCGCATGATTATAGAAATCAAAATCGAAGAGAGAATTTAATTGAAATGTATGGTCTTCTTGTGTATATAATCATGAGAACCGACGAGCTTAACATCTCTTACTAGAGATGGCCATCATCAAGAGTGAAGTGATTTCACCGTAAAAAATACTGAGGAGAAATAAAGTTACTAATCCAGTACGTAGCTCCACTGCATGGCGATGAACTGTGTGAGATGACGCAAATTGTACCAGTATTATACTTCGAAATCTTGTCTGCTCAAAGGCAAGTTGCATGTAACACTGGAAGCAAGAATCTCGTATTCGACTGACACAGGCGGATCGCATCGTGCGCAGAATGTCTGGCCTGCGTCCTAAACCCGCACCACAGAAACTTAAAACAAAAAGTATTTATTTTAACACGGTTGCAGAATTTTTCTGCGGACACCAACTATAGCAATTTAGAGTACTCTCCGATTTAAAAATCTATAAGGCAGCATTTAGGGATTATTATTTAAATGGAATAGTCTTTGATGCAATAACCCCTAAATGCTGCCTCATAGACTTTCAAATCGCAAAATACTCTAAAATGCTGTATTTACTTGTTAGTTATGACGATACGTACCCCAGTAGGACCCGCACCACACGTTCAGCCTAGTGGTCTATAGATCCTAAATACAGCCCTGGTCACTGGAACATAACAACAGCAAGTAAGTACACAAAGTAGCATTAACAGAACAAGCAGGTACAAAATAAATGTTTCACCTTCACGAGACAGTTTTTGTTAGTGGACATGCTTGCTAAGAGCTGAGAACCTTAACCCCACAGCAAACACCAGTATCACATGTTAGTATCGCAGATAATCCCTACAGTAACATCCTTTGTTTTCACAATGGTCTGTAAACAGAGAAATGATGTATACAAGAAATGGAACTAATTTACTCGAATCAGGTGATGTCATATAAAGGGTATAAAAATATATGAGAGAACTTCTAGGTGTATTCTTGTCATCATAACATTAAAACAGTTCATATGGACACGTGTCGCAAAACCTTCCGTCATGAGGATATGAAAGGATTTATTACTCATGGCACTAAAATGAAACAGTTATCAAAGACATTTACACTGACTACAACTGCTCGAAGTGGCCCCTTCCTGCTTCCACGCATCCGCTGAGCCTGCGCTCCATACTTTACCTACGTTGTGGAGTGTACTGTAGTTGGTCATATGCATTTTGGATACGCTCGCTCAGAACATCGACGTTAGGTACGAGAGCTGAATACACCAAGAATTTTAAATGCCCCATAGGGAAAAAAATCCATCGTAATCAAATCTGCCAATCGGGCAGGCCATACAGTCCACATATCTGTAAACTGATCATAGAGATACTGAGGAACTACCCAGTAAAGTGAGGTGAAACACCATAGGGCATAAACCACATTCGTTGGATGACATCTAGAGGTACATCTTTAAGTAAATGATGCAACTCATGTCTGAGAAACTGCAGATACGTTTGTCCAGTAGGAGGTTCCGGAAACAAGTAAGAGTCAATAATATGATCACCTCACAGGCTGCCTCTGAACTTCTGTTGTCTGTCTTTCTTGTAGCACTTCATGAGGTTTTTTAATAAGACGCGACTTATGATGGCTGAAAATCCCGTCACGTGAAAAGCCAGCCTCATCAGTGAACGGTACACTAGTATGCGCTGACAAAGTTATTTTCGGCTGCAAGTCCGTCTCATTTTATTCTTGCACCCGGCGAACGTGATACGGTAAAGAAGATTTTCATGCAGCATGTGATAAACGGCTCACCTTCTCGCAGTTCTCCTTGTACTAATTGACGGAGTTTCATCTACAGTACGAAGAACCCGTTCCTCAGGTTCAGGCGTTCGTACTTCGCATGGTCTCCCATCATAAAAAAAAAAAAAAAAAAAAAAAAAAAAATGGTTCAAATGGCTCTGAGCACTATGGGACTTAACATCTATGGTCATCAGTCCCCTAGAACTTAGAACTACTTAAACCTAACTATCTTAAGGACAGCACACAACACCGAGTCATCACGAGGCAGAGAAAATCCCTGACCCCGCCGGGAATCGAACCCGGGAACCCGGGCGCGGGAAGCGAGAACGCTACCGCACTCTCCCATCATCCGCAACGTTCTTGCGCAAGGTAACAGCCATTCCAGGTGATGTTCAAGATAAAGTTGATGTGCTGTGCTACCATTTCCAGCTGCTAGACGGTACATGTATTGCACATCTGTCACTTCAGACACTGGATACACCGTTGAGATCTGCTGTGATGGGAAGTTCTCTAAATGAGAACTAACGACTATCAGGTGAAACAAAACGATTACCATTACCGACTGTAAACAAGAAACTGATTAAGAAGGACTTATGAGGTAAATTACGCTACCAAAATTCACTACAGGGGCCGGCCGCTGCGGTCGCGCGGTTCTAGGCGCTTTAGTCCGGAACCGCGCTGCTGCTACAGTTGGAGGTTCGAATCCTGCCTCGGGCATGGATGCGTGTGTTGTCCTTAGGTTAGTTAGGTTTACGTAGTTCTAAGTCTAGGGGACTGATGACTTCAGATGTTAAGTCCCATAGTGCTTAGAGCCATTTGAACCATTTCACTGAAGGGAATTCCTCTCGTACCTCACTAAAGAAAGATTTTCGGACCTGTGTTCACATTAAAGTTTTGCTATGCTTTAATTTCAAGAATAAACTACCAATGTTTCTGACACTTGTTTTTGTAAACCATGTATAGCACTACAAAATTCTTTGTAAAGAACTGTCTCTGTTAGATCATCTCAAGATATTACCTACAGGTATTCTGTTTAGAGCATCAATATCTGAGATCATTTAGTATTTTATCACTTTATATGTTATCGAAATCGGACCAGATTATGACTGGATTCGAGACCTCATTGTAGATCGAATCAATATGGTGTTTGTAGCACGATGGGATTGCCTAATGTAAAAGTAATCTTGGGTGTACACCAATGGAGTGATACAGGAACTTTACTGTTTATAATACACACTAGCAACGCAATGGACAATGTCAGAACAGGAAGAGACTATTAGCAGAAGATGCAGCTTCCAATAGGAAGGTAGTCACGCCAGAAGACTCTACCGAAATGCACGAAGATCTGCAGACTATGTCTAAGTGTTTCAGGTATTGGAAGACGACGTAAATAAATGTAACATACTGCACATATATAACCTAAAAGATCAATTAAAGTTAGATTACGCCATTAGCGACGATATACTGGAAACAGTAGAACCGTAAAATACCTAGGAGCAATTGTCCGCAGCGACGTAAAGTGGAATGACAATTTAAAACAACAGGGATAGCGGATGCCAGGCGGTGATTCAATGGAAGAGTCTCAAGCAAATGTAACTGATCCACTATAGAAGCGGTTTACAAACAACTTGTGAGATCGGTTCTTGCTTATAGCTCGTCTGTTTGTAATGCTTACCGGTTTGGTTTAACAGAAGAGATAGGAAGGTTCGAAAGGAGAAAGGCGCGTTTCGTCAAGGCATTGTTTAGTAAGTCTAAACGCAAGAGCGTTACGAAGGTGCTCAACTAACTACAGTGGCAGACGCTACAAGAGGGGCGTTACGTATCACTGGGAGGCATACTGTTGTAATTCAGCGAGCATACGTCCTAGGAAGGATCGGGTAACGTATTGCGTCCTCGTACACATATCTCGCGAAATGGCCACAACAAAAATACAAGGAAATTAGGGATTATACGGAGGTTAATGGACAGTATCCTGCCCACGCAATATTCGCGAATGTGACAGGGAACGGGGAAAGACATTGGTTCGAGAAGCACCCTCTGCCACTCATAGTGAGGCGGCTGGTAAAGTACAGGGGTTGGACAAAAATCCGGAAATACCGCAAAAAATGCACGCTTGAATACAAATTGCAGACGCTAATCCAGCCTGCAGGTTCTGCTGTTGTAACTCACCACTAACGGCACTTCTGCAAGGCCCTCAATACGTTGCAAGTGTCTGTCATGGTCGAGAGAGCGTTTTGTGCAGTTGAAAGTGCGTTATGTCAGAGCTAAGTGAATTCGAACTTGGGCAAATTGATGGTGCTCGCACGTCGTGTGCTTCCGTGACTAAGACAGCCGAAGTGTTTGGTGTTTCAAGTGGCGCCGTTCCGAAGATTTACACCACATACAGGAAAGGCGAAAAAACACCCGCTGTCACAATGCGGACGAAGGTGTATGTTGAGTGATCGTGATAGACATTCATTGAAGTGGATTGTGATGAAAATTAAGACGTCAACAGCTGCAAAAGTTCCTGCGGAACTAACAAAAATGTGGTAACGAAGCCATGAAACCTCGACTAAGGAGCAATATAAGAAAGTCATTTTGTCTTGAAACTTCTTGGCAGATTAAAACTGTGTGCCGGACCGAGACTCGAACTCGGGACCTTTGCCTTTCGTTTTCTTTTTTCTTTTTTTTTTTTTCTGCAAGTGCTCTACCGACGTTATTTTTTTGTCAGGAGGGAGAGGTTTTTATTTATTTATTTAATTTTATATTAAGGAAGGTAGGAGAAACAGAAACCTTTATTATTCACAAAATAAACATAGTACGTCCTGACACATGATAACTGTCCTGGAAGAAACCTCGCTGCCGTCCTACCATGCAGCATGAAATAACAACAAAATCAAAGTGGGGCCACCTCCGGCACCCGAAAGAAAAGTATTTATAGATATGAAAACAAAATTTGAAGTACATCCATTTGCTAACTGTGCTAGCGTGAGTTTTTCGTAGGTCGCATACTCGCATAGTGTTCTTAGTCGATCACTTTACTTGGTCGGTTTCACAACGAAAGCACCGCCGCTCATCTTTGCGCACCCGGCTCACCCCAAGTATATGGCGGGTCCGCAAAAACCGTTACTAGGAATGGTGGTAGACATGGCGCTGCAGCTGTATGGAATCCGGTCAAGCCCGAATCCCGTACAAGATCGGCAAGTTGCTGACGAAAAGGACGACCACAAAAAAAAGTACAATGCACGTGAATCACTCGGACACAGAAACACACAACGGCAAACAGTAAACACTGGCAACGACACCGACGACGCGGAGCAACCAGCTAGCACGTCCGAGCGCGGCGACAGCGAAAGCCGGAATGGAATAGGGGGAAGATACTGATAAGAAGATGGTATAGGATAACAGGACATGTGTTTGCACATCAGGAAATAACTTCCGTAGTATCAGAAGAATCCGTAGACGGTAATAACTGCAAGGGAAGACATATTCAGTGAATAATGGAGGACGCTGGGTGGAACTCACAAGCCGGCTGCTGTGGCCGAGCGGTTCTAGGCGCTTCAGTCCGGAACCGCGCTGCTGCTACGGTCGCAGGTTCGAATCCTGCCTCGGGCATGGATGTGTGTGATGTCCTTAGGTTAGTTAGGTTTAAGTAGTTCTAAGTTCTAGGCGACTGATGACCTCAAGTGTTAAGTCCCATAGTGCTTAGAGCCATTTGAACCATTTTTTGGAACTCACAAGAGCAGTGCGTGACTTCAGAGAATCAGAACAGCATTAAAAATTGCTTAAACATAAATCACTAATCCCAAAAACAGTGTATTATACATTAGTGTGCAAAACCGGGCGTCCTAAGAGAGACGTTTGAATGATCACCAATCGGTAATGCGAACAAACAAAATATCGATATAACAGGACCAAATACACACTTAAGACAACAGAATAGTGTCAGCCTCTTGATGTGTACTCCTTTAGGCAATTTAAACTCTACAAGAGAAGCAGAGGTGATCTTGTAAAACTGCGGAATGGAAATCACAAGTAAACGTATACGATCAATATTTCATCAGACCTTAGTCTGTGTTATAGAGGGTTATTTTTTCCACCGTGTACAAACTCTAGGGATTCATCGATGGGAGGATACAAAACAAAAAATATCTAACAATCTTACGTCCGGAAATGCATGGTTTCCATGCTAGACACAATTTATACGTTGTTGCAGAGACTGCTGTCTAAAACGTGTTCTAAAATGCAACCACAGTTACAGAATGCGTTGAAAATGGTTTCCATGCGCCTCAAAGCATGCTTGTATGCGCCGTATAATGTTGTGTCTCTCACGGTCATCGGCCAGGCTGCATCCAAACAGCATCAAAAGCGGCATGTACACGCTGCTCCAGTGTCCCCACATCCGGGCTGGACTCTGCATACACGATACTTTTGAGATGGCCTCGTAACCAGAAATCGCACTGGTTGAGATCCGGTGAACGAGCAAACCATGCAACTGGACGCATTCGTTCGATCCTTAGACTAGAGAAGGCATCGTTGAGATGCGTCGGGACGTTAACGGCGAAGTGGGGTGGAGCAGCATCCTGCAGCAGAAACATACACGTTCGAGTTATAAACGGCATTTCTTCCAGCGGGGGACACAAATACACGCGCAATATACGCTGACAGTTCCGGCCTGCTAGGTGACGTGGAAGGAAGTCTGGTCCCAAAATACGGCCGGCAATTATCTCGGCCGACAGATTCCGGCTGCACCGATGCTGATGATTCGCTGTGACCATACCATAGGTGTTATGCGTATTATCCCACAGATGACTGTTATGAAAGTTCAAGATACCATTCTGAGTAAATGTGGGCTCATCTGTGAATAGGATGGATGACATAGATTCCGGAATCGTGGTTGCCGGGTGAAGAAACCAGCAATAAAACTGCTCCAGATGTGGAAAATCTGTCGTTGGTAAGGCCTGCACACGCCGTAAGTGATAAGGATAGTAACAATTGTCATGGAGAATGTTCCACACGCTCGTCTGGCTTACCCTGTGCTGGCGGGCCAGTTGCTTGGAACTGCAACGACGGTCGCCTTCCACGGCGTCAATCACATTTTACTCCAAGTCTGGTGCCCGAACATTTCGGGTACATCCTTCATGGCCTTCTCCCAGACTAACGGCGAAATACTGTTGCAAACATTGAATGCTGTGGCTATTGTCGGAGGGGATTGATCTCCTGATAACAGCCTTGTTGCCCGCAGCCAATAGACATTTGCCTTCCCGTAAGTAAACAGCATTTAGGCAAGCTCTAAATTCGAATGCGGAACCTGAGACGCCCTGCTAAACCCGCAGGACAGGACAGGTCGTTTGAGTTGTGGAAAGGGGCCAAAATAAGCGGCTGTCAGTTACATTCGAACATATATCCTTTTATTTGATCAAACATTACAAGAGCCAAGGAAAGTTTTTTTTAGAAAAACACAGCTTTAGTTTTGGAACTTAATTAGTGGCTGAATGCGCCGTACAATCTCATGCCTTAAGGGCAAGACCACTTTAATTTAAAAACGGCTGAAAGCCAATAACTTAAAGCTCAACCAAAATCAGAAATTTAAAAGCCAAAGCCTTATCTTCAAACAGTCCCTTAATTAGGCTGAAGGCCCAAAGAATCTGACACTTCAAGAGCAAACAACTGAAATTAAAAATTTGATTAAGGCCCAACACTTAAGATTCAATAAATTTAATGTTAAAAATCGCAAAGGCTTTACATAAAAAAGTTCTTAAATTAGGCTGAAGGCCCAAACCATCTAACACCTTAAGGTCAAAACAACCTTAATCTAAAAATCGGCTAGAAGCCATACAAGTACAAACAACAATATCAAACAAGAAAAGGCAGTGCACCCAAGGGCGCTCAGAAATTCCGAGAGTCGGCCTGGAAATCAAACACTAACGCTGGCTTGAGCGAGACGGGCAGTCGGCCCAACCATTGACTATCCGACGACAACCCAACCGACAGACGGTCAATGGACCCACTGACAATATAACCTCTGCTTAACCCTACCAGGACGCAACAGGGAGTTCAATGGAACAACGTAGAAGGTATTGGTGCCTACAACCAAATTATACATTGAGCTGTCAAACTACACACCATGCTGGACAGTGACAACATGATGAAGAAAATACACTGACTGAATTTACGAGGTGCATTCAAGTTCTAAGGCCTCCGATTTTTTTTCTAATTAACTACTCACCCGAAATCGATGAACCTGACGTTACTTCTCGACGTAATCGCCCTGCAGACGTACACATTTTTCACAACGCTGACGCCATGATTCTATGGCAGAGGCGAAGGCTTCTTTAGGAGTCTGTTTTGACCACTGGAAAATCGCTGAGGCAATAGCAGCACTGCTGGTGAATGTGCGGCCACGGAGAGTGTCTTTCATTGTTGGAAAAAGCCAAAAGTCACTAGGAGCCAGATCAGGTGAGTAGGGAGCATGAGGAATCACTTCAAAGTTGTTATCACGAAGAAACTGTTGCGTAACGTTAGCTCGATGTGCGGCTGCGTTGTCTTGGTGAAACAGCACACGCGCAGCCTTTCCCGGACGTTTTTGTTGCAGTGCAGGAATGAATTTGTTCTTCAAAACATTTTCGTAGGATGCACCTGTTACCGTAGTGCCCTTTGGAACGCAATGGGTAAGGATTACGCCCTCGCTGTCCCAGAACATGGACACCATCATTTTTTCAGCACTGGCCATTACCCGACGTTTTTTTGGTGGTGGTGAATCTGTGTGCTTCCATTGAGCTGACTGGCGCTTTGTTTCTAGATTGAAAAATGGCATCCACGTCTCATCCATTGTCACAACCGACGAAAAGAAAGTCCAATTCATGCTGTCGTTGCGCGTCAACATTGCTTGGCAACATGCCACACGGGCAGCCATGTGGTCGTCCGTCAGCATTCATGGCACCCACCTGGATGACACTTTTCGCATTTTCAGGTCGTCATGCAGGATTGTGTGCCCAGAACCCACAGAAATACCAACTCTGGAGGCGATCTGTTCAACAGTCATTCGGCGATCCCCCAAAACAATTCTCTCCACATTCTCGATCATGTCGTCAGACCGGCTTGTGCGAGTCCGAGGTTGTTTCGGTTTGTTGTCACACAATGTTCTGCCTTCATTAAACTGTCGCACCAACGAACGCACTTTCAACACATCCATAACTCCATCACCAGATGTGTCCTTCAACTGTCGATGAATTTCATTTGGTTTCACACCACGCAAATTCAGAAAACGAATGATTGCACGCTGTTCAAGTAAGGAAAACGTCGCCATTTTAAGTATTTAAAACAGTTCTCATTCTTGCCGCTGGCAGTAAAATTCCATCTGCCGTACGGTGCTGCCATCTCTGGGACGTATTGACAATGAACGCGGCCTCATTTTAAAACAATGCGCATGTTTCTATCTCTTTCCAGTCCGGAGAAAAAAAATCGGATGCCTTAGAACTTGAATGCACCTCGTACGTCAATGACCAGGGCAGGTAATCGGAATGTTAACGGTCACAAGGCAGAAGATGGTGCACTTCAGTTCAAATAACCAAATACAGTTAAACTCCATCAGAGGGTGGCTAAAATTTGCCAGCTTGAAAACACACATTGTTGTTCATGGGAATATCCCAACAGCTGACAACGAACTCCAAACGACACAATGTGAACAGTGATGACTTGCTGGTAGATTAAGTCAAAACTCAACTTTCATATCCAGTATTGGTGAGCCACGTATGGGAACAGCACCACCACACACTCTGACACTGCATAGAGACCGCCAGAAGGGCCCAGCCAAACCACGTGCCTTGGAGATTTCCTCTTTGCTCCACGCCAACCGACTTACTGCCCGCGCACAGCCCAGCCGCAAACTATAAGCACCAGGCCAAAGATAGTCCACGGTGTGAATATCGATACACACCGCTGCTGCCACCCTCGGAAAGAGAGGATAACAGCATAATCGCGATAACCGCGGGAGACTAAACTTAGAATAGCTACCAGCGTTTAATCCAACGCATAGCATGAGCAAGCCACGGCTCAGAACCATTGTGTACAACGCTGTTATCATATGCACTACAAGAGAAATACATCGCACGCCGCATTACCAATTACTATGTCAGGAGAGGGCTCTAGGGCACGATGTATGAAAAACAGTACCACCTTCTAGGAGGAATCCATTTACACTGCAACTGTGACTGCCTGGCACAGTGCTTATTAGACCGCAGTCTCTGTAACAAAGTATGATTTAATAAACGATTTCTAGCATGGAAACCATGTATTTCTGGACATAAGTTCATTGGCCTTTATTTGTTCCGAATTCTCTTATAGATCAATCTCTAGAGTTTGTACACGGTGGAAAAAGTCAGCCTGCATAATTAACTTTCTGCACCTACCATATTCCTATGTTAAAGTATACTTGCAACAGATCAATTATGATACTTATATATCAGTGTAATACTTTAAAGGTGTAATTCGTGTGGCGTTTTTTTCTCCTAGAATGCAGTAGTGATGTAGAACGTAAAAACGTGGCTTTAGTCAAATGTGCATATCGTGATGTTCCACTTTCCTTTGACCGCTTCATTGCAGACTGATGAGCTGTACAACATTATACTTTCGGTAGAATGTTGTTCAGATAGCAGAGGGAAATACAGCAATAAGTCAATTTTGGGTCTTATTGTATCGATATTTTGTTGGTTCCTCTCATACACCTTGAATACTTGAGCATTCAAATGTCTCAGCCGGCTGGAGTGGCCGTGCGGTTCTAGGCGCTACAGTCCGGAGCCGAGCGACCGCTACGGTCGCAGGTTCGAATCCTGCCTCGGGCATGGATGTGTGTGATGTCTTTAGGTTAGTTAGGTTTAATTAGTTCTAAGTTCTAGACGACTGCCTCGGGCACGGATGTGTGTGATGTCTTTAGGTTAGTTAGGTTTAATTAGTTCTAAGTTCTAGACGACTGATGATCTCAGAAATTAAGTCGCATAGTGCTCAGACCCATTTTTCAAATGTCTCACGTGGTAAGACGCTCAGTTTTCCAATCGAGTGGCTGGTACCACTGCTTTTGGGATGCGCGATTTATATTCAAAGCGCATTTTCGCGCCGTCCTGAGCGTTCGAGGTCATGCACTTTGCTTGTCAGATGAAGAGTTTGGCACAGGAGAGGAATTTGTGGCGGACGGACCGCGTTTAACCATTCAGCAAACTGATGACCCCCTCTCACATTCCCTCGATCTCCCCTCCGAAACAAGACGGAAAACAACAAGATTTCGTTCGTCTTTCTCCCTGATGGTTCCAAAGCATCACTGGCAACGATTTTTACGCCCTGCTACTTTACTGGTCGTCGAACGAAAGACGCGGCTGTAATCCGTAAATCATTTCACGTAAGCAGTTCATGACGCGCATCAACAAATGTGGTGTCGTTCTCGGACGGTTGGCAATATTTCATGGCAGTGCGTGAGAACAAAAATAAAGAGGAGGAGAGCGACGCGTCGCGCCTGTTTATCTCAGAGCGCATGCGCCCGTGCGGTCGCCAGGCGTCGTCACCGCATTAGTCAAGTCCGGCCTTTGTCATCTCTTCATAACTCTTGGCGCCTCGACTCGCCAAAACGTAAACCTTTCCGGAGCAAACAGTGTCTGCGATGCACCAGTCCTCGCGACCCGATGCGTTCCCTCCATGCGATGACTGTATGTTCCACAATAACAAGCAGTGTTTACTATCATTGTCGGCTACAATGATAAAGCGTTAATGCGCCGCGCGATTTACAAGTGTTTACGGTAATCTGGTTCAATAGCTGCACTAGACGTCCGTAAGTTTGATACTCGATCCAGGGCGGTAGTCTTGTGGAGTTGTGCTTTGCATTCCTGGACATACACTGAAGCGCCAAAGAAACCGGTGTAGGCATTGTGCAGTCAAATACAGAAATATGTAAAAGGCAGAATACGGCGCTGCGGTCGGCAACGTCTATATAAGGCAACAAGTGTCTGGTGCAGTTGTTAGATTGGTTACTGCTTTTACAATCGCAGGTTATCAAGATTTAAATGCGTTTGAACGTGGTCTGATAGGCGGCGCAGGAGCGATGGGACACAGTATCTCCGAGGTACCGATGAAATGGGGATTTCCCCGTACGTCCGTTTGCCGAGTGTGCCGTGAATATCAGGAATCCGGTAAAACATCAAACCTCCGACATCGATGCGGCCGGAAAAAGATCCTGCAAGAGCCGGACCAAGTGCAATCTTTACGCAAACTGCTGCACATTTCAATGCTGGGCCATCAACAAGTGTCAGCATACGAACCATTCATTGAATCATCATCGGAGCCGAAGGCCCACTCATGTACCTTGATGACTGCACGACACAAAGCTTTAATCCTCGCCTAGGATCGTTAACACCGACATTGGACTGTTGATGAATGGAGTGGTGCCTGGTCGGACTAGCCTCGTTTCAAGTTGTATCGAACGGATGGACGTGTACGGGTATGGAGATAACCTCTTGAATCCATGGACCCTGCATGTCAGCAGGAGACTGTTCAAGCTGGTGGAGGCTCTGTAAAAGTGTGGGGAATGTGCAGTTGGAGTGATATGGGACTCTTGATACGTCTAGATACGACTCCGGCAGGTGACACGTCCTGCCTGATCATCTGATGTCCATAGTGCATTCCGAAGGACTTGGGCAATTCCAGCAGGACAATGCGACTCTTCCGTTGGCTACCAGACTCTCCAGCCATGAACGTTATTGAGCATATCTGGGATGCCTTGCAACGTGCTGCTCAGAAGAGATTGCACCCCTTGAACTCTTACGAATTTATGGACTGCCCTGCAGGTTTCATGGTTTCATTTCCCTCTAGCACTACTACAGACATTAATCGAGCCCATGCCAAGTCGTGTTGCGGCACTTCTGCGTGTTACGCTGGGGCCCTACACGGTATTAGGCAGGTATACCAGTTTCTTTGGCTCTTCAGTGAATAAGCGTAAGCACAGCGAGTTAACATCGTAGCCGTTTTCTCCGGCAGAATGATTGAATGCAGGTAACTATGTCAACGCGAATGGAGACGTAATTCTTGTATTTCGTTAGAGAGACTTCATAAGCGTTACTTGTGCTCAGCAACGTTTAGCTGTCTCGTTGCTAAAGGGAGCTGCCAGGAAAGCTGCATATCCAGTAACAATTTTGGTGCGTCTACTAAACTACGAATAACAGATAAGGAGCAGCAGACTACAAAGCGCCGGTCGGTATGGCCGAGTGGTTCTAGGCGCTTCAGTCCCAAACCGCGCTGCTGCTACGGTCGCTGATTCGAGTCCTGCCTCGGGCATGGATGTGTGTGATATCCTTAGGTTGGTTAGGTTTAAGTAGTTCTAAGTCTAAGGGACTGATGACCTCAGATTTTAAGTCCCATAGTGCTTAGAGTCATTTGAACCATATGAACTACAAAGCATGAAGCAACCAGGCAACTTTGCCGTGTACTGCAAAAAGCTACTTGCTGCAGAGACTGAGAAGTTAGCTATAAATCGATCTGAAACTAATATGTTAAAATTAAACACTTTTATTTGTTCTGAATCGTTTAATTCCCTTGCATCTTACATTTATTGAATACGTTGTAGTGGTTTTGATAAGTACAATGCATATGGCTTTGGAATTATTTGTGCACCTCGAACCATTTTCAAGACAGTATAAGTTTTCCTTCCTTAGCGTTGATGGTTTATCCAACTCATTCAGTTCTCCAAATTGAACGAAATCTTGAATTTATGTGTGCAAGAATTCTAAGGGTTTCGGCTGTATTACAGGTCCAATTTCGGGCGACAGACCCTGTACTTGATATGCCAAGTGCGACTGTCTGGTCTGAGCCCACCTACACCTACACTACATCTGAAGAGCAACAGAATCGACATCCATTCTTGTCCACGTTCGATGTCTATTTCAAAGGCGGTACTGTGCGTTTGTTTTGTATCCGCTCCGAGCTTATAGCGTGTGCTCAGTTGATTAATGCAGAATTTTGTAGTGGGTCTATGGTTTTACTTCACCTCCATATATGGCAACCATTTAAAACATGTGGGAAATTTTCAAAATTTTTTGTTTTGGCAGTTTCGCGTATTCTTTAAGCTGTAACTTCCATATAGTTCAAAACAACGCTTGTTTTGTTCTTACTATTTATTAGCCACTGATAAATGGTGTCTTTTATGGAGGCATGTGGAATCCGAGTGTGGACACTTTCTGTGTCTCTTCATCTTCTGCTGGCGATGTTGCCATGTGTACCTGAACTGTTCTTGGTGGTGTTGGTTTATTGTAGATTCTTTTGAGAACAATCCTATCAATGAACTGTTCACAGTAACTCGCTCTCTGCCTTACCTTCCTATTCATAACGAATCCTACTCCCATTATACCATATTCTGGTGCTGTTGATAGTACCAAATACTCATCTGACCAGAATTCCTTGTCTTCTTTCTACTTCATTTCACTGACCCCCACTATATCGAGATTGGGCCTTAGCATTTCCCTTTTCACATTTTATAGCTTCCCAACCACGTTGAAACTGCTGACATTCCACACCCAGATTGGTAGAACGGTACAATTTCTTGCTTATTCAGTCTTTTTCTCATCATCACCTTTCCCTTGGCAGCCCCTCCTACAGATCCGAATGGGGGACTAGCCTGGAATCTTTTTCCAATGGCGAAATCATCACAACACTTTCCAATTACAGAGCAAATGTAATGGGATACATACTATGTGTCCGCAATGCAGTGCTTTGCATTGCTTTACATGATGGTGATCATTGCTGATTCTTCCACCTTCAAGGAGCGGTTTCCCATCCCAAGGGCAAGAGAGAACCCCGAACCTCTGTCTGCTCCTCCGCCGTCTTTGACAAGGCCGTTGGCAGAACGAGGGTGACTCTCTATATTGAAAGTCTTCGGCTGTCATTGATGACCACTTTTATTCCAAATTTAAGCAGTATCGAGAAGCCGGGACCGCATTACTAGTCAAAGACGCTACTCCTAATCCACGAGTGCAATATTGGTGTGAAAATTCCGCCTTCGTATCCGATGAACAGCAGTCACCCTATGTGGGTGAAAGTGCAAAGGACCGACCAGACACTTTTGAAGCCCCTTGTTTCATTTGGTGGTCAGGTGCTCTACAGTTGCACACCTGTTCGCCCGCACACATCTCCGCAGCCGCCGTTCACACATTTACCTCGGCGCCAGTTGTGGATAGTGCCATTTTGCCATGCACGGTACACTTCATCCAGGTGGTACGCGAACGTTTCACAGACTTATTCATCTCGGAAATTCTTTCACCCTTGGTCTTAATGTCAGTGACCATCCCCTTATCGACGTCAGATAAATCACTCTGTATCCGCATTGTGACAACTACTGCACTGTCATCCGTCTCCCCTTGTTACGCTTTATATACCCTCCACTGCTATTGCTGACATCTGTAACGCCGATCTCAGGTAGTGGTTACATTGATGTGAGTGGTTACATCCATTTGACTGGACCGTGTATTTACATAACATGGGATATTACAGAAAGAATTTCTATTAATTTAATATTTAAATCCAAGAATCTTTTAGATAACGGTAAACTGAAAGAAAAAAGACACGGATGCAGCAGAACGCGCACCCACTACACAACGTTTCGTAGTGGGGAACTTTTACCAAGTACTCTACGCTGACATTCTGCACTAAACGACCTTCTATTTTATGTTACTCTCTTCTGAAGGCTTTAATCGGCAGTATGTTATTAACTGGCATTTTATTATGAGCTGCGTTCAATAAGTAATGCAATACATTTTTTCTCAGCTGATTCTGGTTGAAAATATGAAGCATTTGTTGTGGGACGTCGCGGAATACTCCTGCTTTAGCCCCTATAGTTACATGAAGTTCCGAGCCCCTATAGTTACATGAAGTTCCGATATATGGCGGCAGTTACATCATGCAGCCATAAAAATGTCGCCTTTGAACGAAGAGCATTCTAAGAAGAGAGCTGTCACTGAACTTCTGAAACGTCTCTGTGAAGTTGTTTCATAAGACGCTTGTCGAATTCGGTACAACTTATTCACTTTACTGCCTGATTTTTGCTCAATTCATGAACTCTCCCACAGCGACTGATCACTCAGATAAGGCCTTTTGAATATTATATGTGTGTTTTAATGTGGGGGTATGGTTTTGTTTTGTCGGAATCGCCGAGTTGGTCATCGTCTGCTGGGAGCAGACGATGTTGCTCCTCTTTCGAAGGAGAGCACAGGATGACCAACTTAGATTTCCAATACCCGAACAGAGAGGTTTACCCATCTTAGTCGAAGGCTGTTCAAATGGTTCAAATGGCACTGAGCACTAAACATCTATGGTCATCAGTCCCCTAGAACTTAGAACTACTTAAACCTAACTAACCTAAGGACATAACACACATCAATGCCCGAGCAGCATTCGAACCTGCGACCGTAGCAGTCGCTCGGTTCCGGACTGAGCGCCTAGAACCGCGAGACCACCGCGGCCGGCTCGAAGGCTGTGTCGAAGGTGTTTTTGTATGTGAAGTTGGTGACGGAGGGCTACCCCTCTGGTAGCTTCCGCTGCATGGGGAGCTAGGTAATCTCGAAAGAGAAAGCGGCACTCTTCGGTGAACGCTAGGTGAGTACGGATCATAACTCTTAAGAGGGGTTTCAGGTGATAGGATGCAAGTTGAGTTAGGACTTCGTTATGTTTAACTGTTGAAATACACTCCTGGAAATGGGAAAAAGAACACATTGACACCGGTGTGTCAGACCCACCATACTTGCTCCGGACACTGCGAGAGGGCTGTACAAGCAATGATCACACGCACGGCACAGCGGACACACCAGGAACCGCGGTGTTGGCCGTCGAATGGCGCTAGCTGCGCAGCATTTGTGCACCGCCGCCGTCAGTGTCAGCCAGTTTGCCGTGGCATACGGAGCTCCATCGCAGTCTTTAACACTGGTAGCATGCCGCGACAGCGTGGACGTGAACCGTATGTGCAGTTGACGGACTTTGAGCGAGGGCGTATAGTGGGCATGCGGGAGGCCGGGTGGACGTACCGCCGAATTGCTCAACACGTGGGGCGTGAGGTTTCCACAGTACATCGATGTTGTCGCCAGTGGTCGGCGGAAGGTGCACGTGCCCGTCGACCTGGGACCGGACCGCAGCGACGCACGGATGCACGCCAAGACCGTAGGATCCTACGCAGTGCCATAGGGGACCGCACCGCCACTTCCCAGCAAATTAGGGACACTGTTGCTCCTGGGGTATCGGCGAGGACCATTCGCAACCGTCTCCATGAAGCTGGGCTACGGTCCCGCACACCGTTAGGCCGTCTTCCGCTCACGCCCCAACATCGTGCAGCCCGCCTCCAGTGGTGTCGCGACAGTCGTGAATGGAGGGACGAATGGAGACGTGTCGTCTTCAGCGATGAGAGTCGCTTCTGCCTTGGCGCCAATGATGGTCGTATGCGTGTTTGGCGCCGTGCAGGTGAGCGCCACAGTCAGGACTGCATACGACCGAGGCACACAGGGCCAACACCCGGCATCATGGTGTGGGGAGCGATCTCCTACACTGGCCGTACACCACTGGTGATCGTCGAGGGGACACTGAATAGTGCACGGTACATCCAAACCGTCATCGAACCCATCGTTCTACCATTCCTAGACCGGCAAGGGAACTTGCTGTTCCAACAGGACAATGCACGTCCGCATGTATCCCGTGCCACCCAACGTGCTCTAGAAGGTGTAAGTCAACTACCCTGGCCAGCAAGATCTCCGGATCTGTCCCCCATTGAGCATGTTTGGGACTGGATGAAGCGTCGTCTCACGCGGTCTGCACGTCCAGCACGAACGCTGGTCCAACTGAGGCGCCAGGTGGAAATGGCATGGCAAGCCGTTCCACAGGACTACATCCAGCATCTCTACGATCGTCTCCATGGGAGAATAGCAGCCTGCATTGCTGCGAAAGGTGGATATACACTGTACTAGTGCCGACATTGTGCATGCTCTGTTGCCTGTGTCTATGTGCCTGTGGTTCTGTCAGTGTGATCATGTGATGTATCTGACCCCAGGAATGTGTCAATAAAGTTTCCCTTTCCTGGGACAATGAATTCACGGTGTTCTTATTTCAATTTCCAGGAGTGTACTTAAGAACTTCAGCTTAACTGAAGCGTGTGAAGCGAGTTATTTTTCCGAATGTGACATAATTATATTGCTTTAAATAGGCGATTTTTTGGTGTTTGAGTTAAAAGTTTGGAAGTTACTTTGTTCAGTTCGAACAACGAAGAAGTAGAATTTCAAACGGTAAATCTGATTAGGAAAACCTGGTTAGCATCACTTCAACCATATGTGAGTGTAATACTGTGTCGAAGCGAGTATGATTTTTAATGATTTTTAATCTTATATTTTGTGGAAGTTGCTTTTGTCTTTGTGTGCCGATTTTGTGCCACGTGTTTGGTAATCAGTGACCCTTCTGGTCCACCACGGCACTGCAATAGGCTTTATTTTAACAGTTTGCTTGTTTAATAAGCTATAATTTCTGCAAGAAAATCTGTTCTTTCGTGTGCTTTCTACAAAGCAGCACAACAGTTTGATTCGGAATACACCACGTGCTCTAGTTCGGCCGTTTGCAAGCAGCACACGCAGTTAGTATGTTGAATAATTATCGCACAACCTCGTGCATTGGTTAAACTTCTGTCCAGAATAGTGCATGCGTAGAATCGTAATGCGAATCTCACTGAGGTATTTTTATGGTATGAATGCAAAGGAGATGATAGTATCATTGTCTCCCATCCAGTTTTCTGTGTTTCTTCTTGCTGTAGTTAAATTGTGCTCTGTTACATTCTCACGTAATTCTTACTTAAATATTTCTAGTCAGCCACCAGTTATGTGTAGTTAGGATGTACAACCAAATACTTAGATACAATAAATAATCTACGTGAAAGATAAATTCTGTGGTGTTGATCTTACCCACTTACTCCGATTTCCAATCCTGAATTAATCAAGTTGCTTCATGCACGACATGGAGCGCTATTTATCTGGCTACTTAAAGAAATTTACATAATTGTAATTAAATTATTAAAGTAATTAAACTGATCATTTTCCAGCTCCGTTTTTTTCTAAATGGTAGGGAAGGGCTTGGGCTGGTGGCGACCCTGAATTTCTGAATTTTTATCATTATTTGTGTGAGAGAAGCGGCTAGAAATGCGAGATAACGAATGTTGCTCGATGAGAAACGTCGTAAAGATAGTAATACGTTACACTTCTTTTGGCGAAAAACTAGAGCGTCACAGGTATGCGCTTGCTGAAAGTTTACGGAGACCTGCAGTACACAAAAGCACGGAGAGTCGTTTGGTGAGGCATCTGTCATCATCGCATTGTCTCGAAAGCCTGTCCGATCTCCCGCGAGGCGTCCAGGCGCACACGACTGTGACTCTTGCAATGCTGGAACGTGCGTACACTCTAATTTGAGGTGATCACAATAAAACATCTCTTTGTACAAATGGATGTCTCTGTTGGCAGTGCTGATACACTCGTCCACCAGTTGGGGTAGTCACCCCGCCGTCTAACAGAAAACCATAAATAGCAACGAATGACCATCTGTGTGGAACAGCTTGCGCTTTACCACGCTCATCGTGGCATTATTATTATTATTATTATTATTATTATTTGCTTTTTCTCAAACATCGTCTCAGATGATGAAAACTTTGAACCGGAAACAAAACGGCAATCCATGGAGGGCATCACATCACTTTAAAATCGAAGAAAAACTTCGAAGTTGCACTCTCAGCAGGTAGAGTCATGAGGACGGCCCTCTGTGACTGTGAAGGGAATATCCTGTTTCATGTCCTCCATCAAGGTGCAACGATCAACTGTGAAGTGTATTGTGCTACCCTCAGGAAACTAAAGAAACTACTTGTGCGTGTTCGTCGCCTCAAAAATCGAATCGAACTTCTGCTCGTCCATGACAAAGTAAGACCTGATGCAAGTTTTCGTACCAGAGAGGAGCTCGCAAAACTTGATTGGACTGCTCTTCCTCATCTAGCCTATAGCCCGCATCTAGCGCCTTCTGACTTCCATCTGTTTGGCCCGATGAAGGATGTATTCCGTGAGAAGCAGCACGTGGATGATGAGGAGGTTATTGATGCCGCAAGACGTTGGTTGTGGCGTCGAATAGTGGAGTGGTACTATGAGGACAAACAGCCCTCCTAGTAAGGAGGCGTAAGGCCATCGCATTGAACGGAGATAATGTTGCACAATAGGGTTTTGTAGCCAAAAAAGTGAAGAATAATGTGGTGCATTGGAATCCTCTATGAAACCAAACTGCTTTCAGAAGAAAACTTAATGAACGTCCCTCGTGTGCCAGTAATGACGCGGTTTTGATAAATATTTGATGTTCCTTTGCCTAAAATCAGCGTATCTTGTTGAGATGCGAGTTATAACACGAAAATAAGTGAATACGAAAATTCCTCAACAACAATATGAAGTTTCCCGTCATGTTATTACAACAAATCGTACTAATAACAACGCGTTTCCAAGAAAACTTCAGTGTGCTGGTACTTAGAAACAGCATATATTCTTAGGCTTTAAGTTGTAGCAAAAAAACCCACCAAGTGAGAGCTTTAACTGGAAACAGCAGACACAATGTGGCGTCTCGCAAGTTCTTCTTGTGACATGGAAAGAGTTTTGTACTGGGACGATCAGATGTGCAGGCAGACGGTTGTAGCTAGTGTGTCATGTGGCACAGTGACTTTGCTACTGCGCATCGTCGCACTACAACTCGGGGACGATACACGCAACTATAGTACGGCGTCCCAAGGGACTGCCATCTGTCAGGCTGAATTCAAGTAAAGATACACGGAGATGATAAAACTCATGGGATACCTCCTAACATCGTGTCGGACCTCATTTTAACCGGTGCAGCAACTCGACGTGGCATAGACTCAATATGTCGTTGGAATACTACTACGCTGCCTCTGTAGCCGTCCATAGTTGTGGAAGTGTTGCCGTTGCATGATTTTGATGCACGAACTGATCTCTCGATTGTCTCCCATAAGTGTTCGATGGTGTTCATGTCGAGCGATCTGTGTGGCCAAATCGTTCACTCGAATTGTCCGAAATGTTCTTCAAACCAACTGTGAATAATTGTGGCCCGCTGACATAGTAATCCATAAAAATTTCATCGTTATCTGGTTACATGAAACATATGGATGGCTGCAAATGGTCTCCAGTTGCCGAACATAACCATTTACACTGAAATCATTCAGTTCGACCAGAGGACCCTGTACGTTACATGTAAGCGCCACGCACGCCACTATGGAGTCATCACCAGCTTTCACAGTGCGTCCATGGCTTCATGGGGCCTGTGTGCCAAACACGAATGCTACCAGCGACTCTTGCCAACTGAAATCGGGACCAACATGAGTAGGCCACGGTTTTCCCTAACGATTTCCGAAATGGGATGCCCAAGCATGTAGCTCCAAGTTTTTTAACTCTCGTCGTGCTACCATAATCACGTCGGAAATCTTTTCGTATGAATCATTTGATTACAAATGACAGCTCCGCCAATGCACTGCCCTTTTATACCTGCTGCACGATATTCTATCGCAATCGCATGACTTTTGTACCGAGCGAGGTGGCGCAGTGGCTAGCACACTGGACTCGCATTCGGGAGGACGACTGCTCTATCCCGCGTTCGGCCTTCCTGATTTAGGTTTTCCGTCATTTCCCTAAATCGCTCCAGGCAAATGCCGGGATAGTTCCTTTGAAAGGGCACGGCCGACTACCTTCCCCATCCTTCCCTAATCCGATAAGACCGATGACCTCGCTGTCTAGTCTCCTCCCCCAAACAACCCAACCCAACCGATGACGTTTGTGACCTCAATGAAAATCTTCCAAATACATGTTCATACAGGCTCAAAATGGTCATCCTACTTCAGTCTTCTCTTCCCACCTGGTTATTAGTCTTCACACATTTCATATTCCTTTGTGCTTGCTGTCCAGCAAAATCACTGGAAATCAATAATCGTCCATGCATTCTATAGATATATCTACATAGATACTTCGCAACCAACCAAACGGCGCATGGAGGAGGCTCCCTTGTACCACTACTGGTCATTCCTTTTCCCGTTCCAGTCGCAAATGGAGCGAGGGAATAACGTCTATATGCCTTCGTACAAGCCCTGTTTTCTCTTGTTTGTCACCGTGGTCCTTTCCCGAAGTGTATGTTCGTGGCGGTAGTATCGTTCTCCAGTCTGCCGCCGCAAATTCCGGTTCACTAGAATTCCTCAATAGCGTTTCGCGAGAAGCATGTCCATCTTCTCTCCGGGGATTCCCACTCGAGTTCGCTGAGCATTTGCATAATACTCGAAAGTTCTCCGAACCTACAGGTAACAAACCTAGCAGTACAGAGCTGGGTCACAGCCGTTGGTGTAGCGCCTCCACAGCGCGTAGTCGCGCCAGCTGAGCTGGTGGGACGCGGAGAGGACGGGCGCAGCGCCTGTGGTGTCGGCAGCCGCTTTATCTGGCCGCGGCACGCTCCGGCGGACCGTGAAATGGCGGCCGGGCGGCGACACCGCTGCCATTACCCGCCGTGGCGCCCTCTCCTACGCCACACAGCCCAGTCGCAGTGGTCTTCTTCATCACCACTGGCCACACGAGGCATGCCAGCAGCCTCAAGCGTTGTCTACGTTTTCCTATGATCCTCATACTTTTCAAGATTGCAAGAGTCGAAAAGTGCGAGAGTTATTGCACAGTCTGCTTAACGGCTCATGCATCCAAGTTGCCGACAAGTATAACATACAGACTAATGGAAAATAAAAGTGAAGATTCGTTAGATGAGAATCAGTTGGGCTTTACGGAAGGTAAAGGCACCAGAGAGGCAGTTGATAATAAAAACAACAATGAAGAAATATCGAGACTTTCGTAGGGTTGTCGACGTGGAAACAGCGTTAGACAGTGCAAAATGGTGAAGTATGTTCGAAATCCTGAGAAAAATTGTTAATCTATTAGGAAACACGTGTAATAAACAATATGCACAAGAACTAAGAGGGAACAATAAGAATGGGAAACCAAGAACGAAGTACACGGATTAAAAAGGCTGTAAGACAGTAAGTACTATTTCCCCCCTACTGTTCAGTTCAAAAAATGGTTCAAATGGCTCTGAGCACTATGGGACTTAACATCTGAGGTCATCAGTCCTCTAGAACTTAGAATTACTTAAACCTAACTAACGTAAGGACATCACAAACATCCATGCCCGAGGCAGGATTCAACCCTGCGACCACAGCAGTCGCGCGGTTCCCGACTGAAGCGCCTAGAACCGCTCGTCCACAGCGGCCGGCTACTGTTCTATCTATATGTCGAAGAGGCAGTTATGGAAATAAAAGGAAGTTCAAGAGTGGGATTAGCAAATTCAAGGTGAAGGAATATCAGTGTTAACATTCGCTGAGCGTTAAGTGCGTTGATATCCTCAGTGAAAGTAAAGAAGAATTACTGGATGAGTTGCAATGAAATGATCGTATAGCATTGTTGTCTGGGATGTCCCAGTCGGGTTCGGCCGCCAAGTGCAAGTCTTATATCAGTCGACGCCACATTGGGCGACCTGCAGCCGGTGATGAGGATGAGGACAACACAACACCCAGTCCCCGAGCGGAGAAAAACCTCCTCCAACTTGCCGGGAATCGAACCGGGGCCCAGTGCATGGGAGGCAAGCACGTTACCACCCAGCTAAGCAAGCGGACGCTGGATGTGTTGAATCGAATGAATAGTATGACGAGTACAGAACATGAATTGAGACTAAATCGAAGAAAGTCATGAGAAGTAGCAGAAATGAGAAACTTAACATCAGCATTTTTGTTCACGAAGCAGGCAAAGCTAAGGAATTCTACTACTTAGGCGGCAAAGGACGAAGCAAGGAGGACAGAAAAGGCAGACCAGCACTGGCTAAAAGGGCACTCGTGGCCAAGAGAAGTCTACTAGTATCAAACATAGGTCTCAGTTTGAGGAAGAAATGTATGAGAATGTAAGTTTGTGACACGGTGGTGAAACATGGGCTGTGGCCAAAACCGGGACAGAAGAGAATAGAAGCATTTCAGATGCGGGAGCTACAGAAGAATGTTAACAATTAGGTGGCCTGATAAGGTATGGAATGAGGAGGTTCTCCGCAGAATCGGCAAGGAAAGGAATGTATGAAAAAGAGAGACAAGGAAAAGGGACAGGATGACAGGAAATTTGTTAAGACATCAGGGAATAAATTCCATAGTACGAGAGGAAGCTGTACAGGGTACGAACTCTATAGGGAGGGAGAGATTACAATACACTAAGCAAATAATTGAGGACGTAGTTGCAAGTGTTGCTCTGCGATGGAAAGGATTACACAGGATAGGAATTCGTGGCGGGCTGCATTAAACCTGTCAGAAGGCTGATGATTCAAAAAAATCCAAGCCCACACGTATCGAGCTATCTCGAACAGAATGTCCTGCTTCCCGGAACGAAAGTGGATTCCGGAAAATATCGATTTCGCGAAACCCATATCGCGCTTTTCTTTCGAGACGTCCTGAAAAAAAGGTAGACGCAATATTTACCAACTTCCTAAGAGAATTTGCTCAGTACCACATTAACGGTTATTAACCAAAGCATTGAATAAAATACGGAAGGGGTTTGACACAGTCACGCTGGAGATTGTTAAGAACTGTCCTAGCATACGCAATACCTTCTCACATCTGTGAGTGGTTCGAAGCCGTTTTCAGTAATATAGGCCAGTGCGTTGTCAAGGATGATGAGACTTCATCGGAAACGAAGGTTTCGTCAGAAGCGCTCCAGGGAAGAGTGATAGGACTGCTCTTTTTCTCTATATGCACAACCGATATGACTGACATAATTAGCAGCAATACCTTACTGTTTTCTGATGACTCTGTAATGTGCGAGACAGAGTTGTCTGTAAATTAGAGAAGGAGGGTTGGAGATTATTTGGACAAAATTCGTATTTAGATTTGGTGTGATTAATAAGAGCAGCTTGCTGTATATGTAGAACACATAAATTAATTTAGATGAGTAGTAAAAGTAACCCTCTAACATTCGAACATAGATCAGCGATGTGCTGTTTGACAGTCAAGCTGATTAAATACATTGTAAGACAAAAAGCAAAGACGTATCGCTAAATAATTTTTCGAATGGGACGGAAATCCGTAGATATGACTTACATGTTCAGAAAAACACATGATTACAAAGTTTACTCCGCTGTCCGGGGCGCCTCCAGACACGTTTCGGCCTGTAGTCTCATTTACTAGAGTAGAATTCTCTTGAGTGATGAGCCCCGTTTCGAAATGAGACATGATATCCAGCGAAGAAGTGTCTGGAGGCGCCCTGGACAGCGGTGAGATACCAGCCTGACAGCCAGCCCATACGGCCCGACAATCAGGAGTGATACTCTGGAGTGCCATTGCTTTTCATAGCAGGACCCCGTTGGCTGTCATCAGCGGCACCCTTACAGCACAGCGATATGTCAACCATATTATATGACTCGTTTTGTTGCCCTCCACGGCAAGCCATCGTGGGCTTACGTACCAGCACAATTATGCCCGTCCGCACACGATGAGAATTTCAATGAGGGTAATACATTTATTGTCCGCAAAGTAGTTATAAAATATTATTGTAATCAAATAGGAAACCTACGAGAACACCATGTTTCGACATAGTCTCCTTGCGTTTCAACGCACTTGGGCCATCGTTGTACAAGCTTCCTGATGGCCTCATAAAAGAAGTTTCTCGGTTGAGGTGTCAGCCAGGAATGCACCGCTTCTTTCACTGCCTCGTCCGAGGCAAATCGACGGCCCCTTAATGCCTGTTAGAGTGGACCAAACAAGTGATAGTCAGAAGGGGCGAGATCGGGACTATATGGAGGATGATCCAGTACTTCAAATTTGAGTTTCTGGAGCGTTTCTGCAGTGTGGGCAGCAGTATACTGACGGGCATTGTCGTGCAACAACACAACACTTTTCGACAGCAACCCTCGGCGTTTGCTTCGAATTGCAGGCTTTAGCCTGGCAGTAAGCATCTCGCTGTAACGTACACTGTTTATTGTTGAGCCCCTTTCGCCATAAAATTCCAGTATTGGAGTTAGTGCGTCCCAAAAACCGTAAGCATCAGTTTTCTTGCTGACGGTTGGGTCTTGAACTTTTTCTTGCACTGCGAATTTGAATGTTTCCATTCGATATTTTGCCGTTTACTCTTCGGCTTGTAATGATGGATCCATGTTTCGTCACCAGTAATGATCCTGTCTAAGACGTTGTCCGCTTCGTTACCATAGTGATCTAAATGTTTTTTGCAGATGTACAAGCTCGTTTGTTTATGCAACAGTGTGAGTTGTTTTGGGACCCATCATGAAACCCAAGTCTGTTGTGGATGATTTCATAGGCAGAACAGTGACTAATTTGCAGACGATGTGCCACTTCGTCAATAGTTAATCCTCTGTCTAAGAGAATCATTTCACGTGAACGATCAATGGTTTCTTCATTTGTGGCTGTAAACGGGCGTCCGGCTCTTTCATCATGCGTAGGACTTATGCTGCCATTTCGGAATTTTTCAATCAATTTGTAGACACTTCGTTGTGGCAAAACACTGTTCCCATACTGTACCGAAAGTTTTGAAACGTCCCCTTAGAAAAATTGTACATGACTGTGCTTAAACTGACACACAATATTTTTAGCGCAACGCAATCTGACTTTCAAAAATCCCTACAAAAGAATGGCCCTGACTAACATTAACCTATACGTTTCACAAATCACTTACCTTACAAAAATCTTGGTTACTCGAACTACTGCAATACAGCGAGCGCCACTACTGCCAGCTAAATGGAAGATTCAAACTACGAAAGGCACTAACTACTGATAGGCATAGTTAGCAAATGAAAGATTTTAAAAGAGAACAAACAATGTATTTACCTTAATAGTCATCAAAAGTCATAATATATATAGCAGTTCATGACATCCAGTCTTACAAATTTCAAAACTCCGCCATTTCTCTCCCCACATCCACCACTGCTGGCGGCTCACCTCCAACTGCGCTACGCTACGCGCTGTTAACATCCAGCTGCCCAACACTACAATAGCCAACAACAATGCAAACCAGCCACAGACTGCACACAGCACAGCCAATGATTTTCATACAGAGCGCCACGTAACGTTGCCAATACGAAAAAATAAACAGCCTACTTACAGTCTTCGATGAATCTCGGCCCCACATAACGCCTTCCGACCACAAAAAAACGGATCACTGAACGTTGCTCTTGTTTGGTGTAAATAGACAGTGGAGCAGCCTTGATTAACAGCAAGGCAGCGATAACGAAACTAATCTAGGAGTTTGAAAATTGCAAAGATATAACAACAAATAAACAAAGCTGGGGTCATCAACGTAAAACGACAGTACTACCAAAATAAACAAAAATGTAACTAAATTGCGGATATTATTGACTTACCCTCGTATTTTTTGTCTTCGTGCTTACCAACGCCTACATTGGCCAGCAAGAACGACGGAAATTTCCCCAATTGAGAACGTTAGGAGCAGGGCCTTCAAACCATCTCGGGATTTTTGTTTACCTAACGCACAAATTGAACTGAATTTGACATGATATCTCTCAGGAGGATTTCAGACAACTATCTGTCAATACCATACAGAACAATCTCTTCCATACGGGCCAGATGTGTTAGGGAAGGCGAATGGTTATCTTCGGTTTACTGTGTGTAGTTCGTATATGAAGAAGAGAACTCTAGCGTGACCCGTTCTGGAGTGCTACTAAAGTGTTTGGGATCCTCACCAGGTCGAATGGAAGGAAGACAACGAAACAAATCTAAATTGTACTGCTAGATTTGTTCTAAAACACGCGAATATTGTATAAATCCTCCATGAGAGAACTGAACTGCTTTGTGGAAGCTCCAATAGATTTGGAGTGAGCAAGTTATAACTGAGAACTAATCCTTCTAAGTGACTGATCAGTGCAATATAATACGAAAATTCCAACATCCATGTTGTAATATTTCCTGTAAGAGGTTTGGTTAAATGTCATAATCCCAGACTTAATATGTTTGTTTGTGAACGTCGAAACTGTAACTTCACACTAGTACTGACTTGGTGGTTATCATGTATCAAAGATGTAACAATGCATCATTATGTTTATTCGAATGTTTATTATTTAATATCTCAGTTAACTTGATACTGGAAAACTTTTGATGTACACTTCTGTTAAAGCTCATCCAGTGGGGAATATTACTCGTTTTCTAGCAGTGCAGGCGTTTGAGCTGCTGCAGAACAGGCTACCACCACAAAGCTAGTGGACAGTTTTCAGTAGCAAATTCGCAACCATGCTGCCACAACATCACTCATACATACTGCTGGTTGCTAAACCTATAAACATGGCAGACCACTGTAAATATTGCTCAAAGTCAATGTTGAGAAGATAGTATCAAAAATGTTGAGACTATAGTTTGTCAACTCTTTTCGACTTTCTGTTGGACCTATTCGCAATATTGTCCAATCCTCAGAAATAATTGGCTCCAGAATATTTAGGATGACTGGACATGGTAAATTTCATGAAATCATCGAAGTCTGTTAGTCACTCTACGTTCCACATGAATCGAATACCTTACCATAGGGATCACTGCTGCTGTAAAATATTGACCACGGTGATATTATTGTGCAGAAATAAAAACATTAAATACATAAAATTTATTAATTTTTAAACAGAAACCAGTTCCTGGTAAGTCACAAAATGCCACAGAAACTCACAAAAAGTTCTGATTTGCATTGAGACAATTTGCTTATTGTATAGCTACACGAAATAACACCAGTTGCTGAGTAGACTTCCCGTCATAGTTATTGAAATAGTCTTAATAAGCACGACATGTAGCCTCTGATTAGTTTAATTTCTTTTACTGACAAATTTATTTCCCATGGAAGGAATGGTTGCATAAAAACTTGCTTAGATGTCTTTGAAACGCATTTAACCATGTACTCAGAACACATGAACATTGTTTTAGATTTAGCGGGGCTTTACTCATAATGTAATTACTTCATTATCAAACAAGTTGCATTAACAGTGTCAAATGAAGGTGGAGTCAATTACTTCATTCAACACAATCATCTCACCACACAACTTAAGCTGTTTGAGCACTTCTATCATGAACACCACTTCGTGGTTAACAAATGGATGTTATGAATTAGAGCAAGAACCAGGCATGAACTTTCATACAGTCTTAAGTACTGTGGTAAGACCGTGTTGAAGTGACTGTAATGTTTTGTCAATGAATGACAGAAGTGACCTAGCCTACTCGGTAAATATTTCATGAAGCTAATTTGTACAATATTGAGAATAATGATTGTTCATCATCAGATAAATTACTATCTCAGAATGTAGAAAAATAGGACTTCATGAAGAGTATAAGAAACTAGATTGCAAATGTTTTCTTGATAATATGTTTTAAATTGTAAATTGGTTAAATAAAAACGAACTGATAAAATCTCAAAAGAATGTAAACAGTTTAACGTGCGTGTCTGTGTATGTCTCTGTCTACCCATTCTGATGGGAGTGTGACTTTTATAAAGACGTATGGTCATTATAGCTCAGTCAGTAAGGTAACTGCTTCTTAAGTAAAAGTAATGGTCAAGGCCTATACATAATAGATTACCACTATCATTATCCTCAAACTGACTGACCCATGATGACCTGATATTTTGTTTCCTCTAATAAGATACTAGGTTTGAAGAAAAATGTGAGACAGTTCACAAAATAATAGCACTGGATTTTGCCTCTCATACTGCATACAGGGCGGCCGCTGTGGCCGAGCGGTTCTAGGTGCTTCAGACCGGAACCACGCGGCTGATACGGTCGCAGGTTCGAATCCTGCCTCGGGCAGGGATGTGTGTAATGTCTTTAGGTTAGTTAGGTTCAAGTAATTCTAAGTCTGGGGGACTGATTGCGTCAGATGTTAAGTCCCATAGTGCTTAGAGCCATTTGAACCTTTCTTTTTTTTTTTTAACTCCATACAGGATGCGCACCGTAGATATCATGTGTGGGCAAAATTTCATTAAAAAATTATGAAATGTTAAAAAATTTTCGTTTTTATCTTTTTTACTTTCTTCGTATTAGTAACACGTATGATACCTATTGTTTTAATTTTTTGGTTATTTTCCCTTACATTTTCTTCACAAAAACGCTGTTGGTGCCGTGATCTTCAGTCTAAGGACTGGTCTGATGTAGTTCTCCATACTAATCTCTCCTGCATCTACTACAACATATATACTCCGCTAGTCACCAAGCGGCGTGTGGCGGAAGGTACAATTTGCGCCGAAGTTATATTTCCACTCGCGGATCGCACGAGGGAAAAACGACTATCTGGACGCCTCAGTACGAGCTCTACTTTCCCTTAGCTTTGAGTGGTAATCGTTACTTGATTTGAAAGCTGGTGGTAATAATAGTAATAATATATGCTCTACATCCTCGGCGAAGATTGGATTGCGGAGCTTAGTGAGCAGCCCCTTCCGTTTAGCACGTCGTCTATCTACAAGTGTGTTCCACTTCAAACTTTCTATGAGATTTGTAACGCTCTCGCGATGGCTAAATGTACCTGTCACGAATGTTGCTGCTCTTCTTTGGACCTTCTGAATCTCTTGAATGAGGCCCAACTGGTAAGGGTCTCATACAGACGAACAATACTCTTAAGACTGGACGAATTAACGTAAGCAATTTCCTTTGTTGAAGGACTGCATCGTATCAGAATTCTACCAATAAACCGCAATCTAGAATTCGCCGTGTCCGTTACTTGTGTAATCTGATCATTCCATTTCAGATCATTTCGAATAGTCACATCCAGATACTTGACGGATGTTACAGCTTCCAAAGACCGGGTATTTATATTGTACTCGTATATTAATGGGAATTTTCGCCTTGTTATACGCAGTAGGTTGCACTTTCTAATATTGAGAGATAACTGAAAGTCTTTACACCAAGCATTTATTTTCTGCGTATCCTCATTGATTTGTGATACTACTTTCCTGTGGACTACATCATCATCGGTAAACAGTCTAATGCCGCTGTCAGTACCATCAACCAGATCGTTTATGTGAATCGTAAAAAGCAGTGGACCTATTACGCTGTCCTGGGGCACACCTGAAGTTAGGCTTGTTTCTGGTGAAGTCACCCCATTCAGGACGACATACTGCTCTCTGTCTGTTGGAAAACTTTCTATCCAACCGCATATGTCATCGGATAGACAGTAAGCGCGCGCTTTCTGGAGCAAGCGACAGTGAGGAACTGGCATCAACCTGGGAACCAGTATCTAGAGCCCGTTGTATATCATGCACAAAGAGGGCCAGCTGTGTCTCGCATGACAGCTGTTTCCTAAAACCGTGCTGGTTTCTGCAGATGATCTTCTCAGAGTCTAGAAAGGTCATTATGCCTGAACACAAATTACATTCCATGATTCTACAACAAATAGAGGTCAGTGAAATTGGCTGCTAATTATGTGCATCCGATTTTCTACTCTTTTTATAGATTTTTATGACCTGGGCCTTCTTCCAGTCCCGTGGAACTTTCCACTGTTCCAATGATCTCTGGTAGATGACGGATAAGAATGGTGCTATATTTGTAGCATAGTCAACATATAATCTTACGGGGATACCGTCTGAGCCAGATGCCTTCCTGGCTGTGCAAGCCTCTTCATCTCCAAATAACTGCTGCAACCTACATCATTTTGTGTCTGCTTACTATAATCATCTCTTGGTCTCCCTCTACAATTTTTAACCCCCATACATCCCTCAATTAGTAAACTGGTGATCCTTTGATGGCTCAGAACGTGTCTTATCAACCAATCCCTTTTTTAGTCAGCCTGCCACAGATTTCCTCCCCTTCCCCGATTCTATTCAGAACTCCTCTTTTTTGACAACATTTGAAGCTGTAGGTGTAGGTAACAGGCAGCAGACCTCAGCAGTCAGGGAGCCAAGTCAGCTGAAAATTCTAACAGAAAGGATAAGGTTCTCTGTCAGATACTTCACGTTGCAAAGGTGTGAGCCAGCAGTTACAGGAAATGCAGGAAGTGTTGGGGAGTGAGTACCAGGTCACCAGCATTGTGAAGTCCAGTGCTGGATTGTCTCAGGTGACTGTTAATATAGTTACGTAGGAATTTTATGAAAGAGGATCAGATAGTGATCGTGAGTGGAGCTGGGAACAGTCTTGATGGGGACAGAGGGTATGACGTTGCTGGTGGCCTGGTAAAGATAGTTGCTCAAACTGGCGCCACTAACGAGCACTCCACGCAACTGTTTCAGCATCATGATATGCCTCATCTTAATGCTGGTGTTAGGCGTGTTACATGGGGCTGGAGAAGGCGTTGATGGCGGACAGCATGGCCTACATTGTAGCGGTGCCAACTGAATCTATCAATAGATCGGGTTTCACTAGGCATGACCTGCATGTCAATAGGTATCAGAAGGGAGGCTGGCAAAGCTTGTAGGTGACAGTGTACTGGGTGGTGCTGCGATCACTCATGAGAAAATTCATGTAGTAATTGGTTTTACAGCTGCACCTTTCTTTAGATTCAAGTCACCTGATAGATACCCCTGTTCTAAGAAATGAATCGCCTTCAAAGGAGGTCAGGTATCCATGTAGTAAAGGAATTGGCATATTTCATCAAAATATAAGAGGTATTAGAGCTAAAGTTAGTGAACCGCTTTAGATGTTGACTCTGACATTATTGATACATCGGAGCACCACTTAAATACTTTGACAGTTCAGAGGCTACCTTTGTCAGGATAAAGATTACCTGTATGTTTTTCAAGGAGTTCTGTGTGGATTGGGGTAGTGGTTATGTACATAAAAAACAGTACTCCATTTGAGTACTTAGACGTATCACGGCACTGCACTGAACAGGTATTTGAATACTGTGGAGGCGCACGTGAAGTTAGTGACACTAAACTTATAATTGTTGATATTTGTATGTCCCCTAACTCTGATTTCAGAGCATTTCTAGAGGGTTCTTGGTTCGCTTTCTAGGAAGTACCAAAAATTAGTTATGTGTGGTCACTTCAATGTTAGTTTTGTATGTGACTGTGCAAGAATAAGGATATTGGGGAAGATCTCCTAAATTCTAATGATCTGTTGCAGACACTGTTTTTTCCAACAATATTTTTATTCATTGTTCATTACTAGATAGGCATTCTGTTAGTAAAAGGGTGAATGGCCTTTCAGACCATGATGCACAAGTTTTAACGCTGAAAGGTTTCTGTACCCAAACAAAGGTTGTATATAATTACAAACTATATAGAAAAGCTAATCCACCAGCAGGAGAGGGTCTTTTAAACCATGTTAACGAACATTAGTGACAGGATGTTTATAGTGCTGATAACATAAATGACAAATATAATGCTTTCCTTGACACATTTCTCATGATCTTTAAAACGTTGTTTTCCATTAGAACGTTCTAAACAGGATACTAGCAGTAAAAAGCAGCCTGGGTTACTGACTAGTGGAATAACGATGTCATGTAGAACAAAGCTAGAATTATATCAAAATGTTAAAAGTAGTCACAATCAAGCTACAGTAGCCCATTACAAACAGTATTGTAATGTGCTTAAAAAGTCATTAAGGAGGCAAATGTGATACGCAAATAGAACAGCTAATTCACAGGACAAAATTAAAATCGTATGGACAGTTGTGAACGAAATGTCTGATCAGCAGCACAAGGGTGACGATATAAAGTCAGTTTGTAGTAAAAATATTTCTTTTACTGATGAGGCAGATATATGTGAGGTTTTTAACAGCCACTTTCTGACAATGCTGGTGAATTAAATAAAACCTAGTTTCTACAGGAAATCATATCTCTCTCTTGGAAAATGCCTGTCAAGACTGATCTCTGAATTACTCCTCTGTGATACTGAAAAGGGAAATTTAGTCAATAATTAAATCACTGAAGACTAAGGATGTCAAGGATATGATTGAGTACCTAGCAGAATATTGAAGTACTGTGCAGCACACGTTAGCCCTGTATTTAGCTATATTTGTAATTTTTCCTTCAAGAATGATCGGTTTCCTGAATGACTAAAGTAGTCAATAGTAAAATCATTTTATAAAAAGGGAGAAAGGGATAATGCAGACAATTTTAGACCTATTTCTGAGCTATCAGTACTTGCTAAAGTTATTGAAACGGCTGTGTGTGTAAGAATTATCGATCATTTTATTTCATATAATTTGCTATCAAATGTACGGTTCGGTTTTAGAAGTGGTTTAACAACCAAAAGTGCTATATTCTCTTTTCTATGATAGACGGATGGATTAAACAAAAGGTTTCGAACACTTGGCATCTGTTTTGATTTAACTAAAGCGTTTTATTGTGTTGATCATAAAATATCGCTCCAGAACTTGGTCCATTATGGAATATGGAGAGTAGCTCACAACTGGTTCACCTCTTACTTTAACAACAGATAGCAAAACGTCATTATGCCCAGTGTTGTGAATGGCTATGAAGTAGGGTCTGAGTGGGGCATGGTTAAATGGTGGGTGCTCCAGGGATCAAAGCTGGTGCCACTCCTTTTCCTTATTTATATAAATGAGATGCCCTCTAGTATTAGAGGTGTCTAAAATATTTCTGTTTGTTTAAGACACTAACTTCGTAGAAAAGGATGTTGTGTGCTATGTTGGCACTGTTTAAAACAGTGCAGTTAATGACATAAGTTCATGGCTTCTAGAAAATAAAGTAACGCTAAATCACAGTAAAACTCAGTTTTTACAGTTTCTAACACAGAATTCAACAAAGCCTAACGTTTTAATTTCACGGAATGGGCATATGATTAGTGAAACTGAACAGTTCAAATTTCTAGGTGTTCAGATAGAGAGTAAACTGTCGTGGAAAGCTAACATTCAGTATCTTCTTCAAAGACTTAATGCTGCCATCTTTATTATCCGCATGGTATTTGAAGCATGTGATAGTTCGACACGAAAAGTGGTCTACTTTGCTTTGTTCATCCACTTATGACAAATGTATTATATTTTGGGGTAACTCTTCCCATTATCAAAGAATATTTTTGTATCTGGAATGGGCTGTTCTGGCAATAAGTGCCCTTGTTTATTAGTGTGGGTATTCTGACTTGGCCCCTCAATATATACATTCTTTGCTGTCGTTTCTTGCTGTAATCTTAGCCTCCCACATATAATTATTAGATTTTTCTTAGTGTCTTCATTAGTTTCAAAAGCTTCGAAAGTTATACAAAAGAAAAACTTTTTACTAAACTTTAGTTTGTCTTCATGTTGTTGTTGTTGTTGTTGTTGTTGTTCTTGGCTCCAAGTCTTGCATCTTGGGGTACATTCGTGTAGCTGAAATTTTGATTTAAAGTTGTAGTTTCCTGATGACTAAATAACTGATGAAGATTTGCCTGTATATTTCTTGCATTTTATTCTTTGTCGCATTATTAAATATCACACCATCCTTACAATTTCCACTTCATATTCCAAATTACGTTATTAGTGTCGACCACACAAAAAACGTCTGTCTCCATCAGAGGCATTCTCCCTACTACTAGATTCTGCGGTACTTACAACATTCCAGAGAGTTCACACAGCATCTGAGTTTACATACTTTCTTCAAAAAAGAAGGATCTTTACTAAGCCACATCATTATTTTATAAATGAATCCATAACTAAATTTAATAATTAGCGTTAGATTTTGCAATATTTTTAGTATGCTAGAATTTCTAAAACAGAATAATTTTAACCATTCGTACATATGGACTATAAGAAATTAATTTCTTCTTGTACGATTTAGCCTGAAATATAATACATCGTAGACAAAATCAAATGAAATTCTTTCCGTGAAACAGCTGAGAATGTTCTCGTATACAAGAAACGATAGTCTACATGGTATTGGTTATTTCTATATAAGAAAGGTAATGTTACAGGAGGGTGTCCCATTACAAGATTATTCCCAAGTATGAGCAGTTTTCACTCAGTTAATACTAGGCAGAAATCCAAGCTGCATTTGCATTGCACTTCCTTGACTGTTGTGCAGAAAGATGTGCGGTATACTGCTGCATCCATTTTCAATAAGCTACCACAAGAATTCAAAAATCTTAACAGTAACCCACGCGATTTCAGATCGAAAGTGAAGAGTTTTCTCATGGGCCACTCCTTCTTTTCTGTCCAGGAGTTCTTCGAAAAACTAGGCTGATTCCTGTGTTGTATTGTTGATTGCGTTTGCATAAACTTATGGCTTGGCTTTCTTTGCGTACATAAACATTTTATTTTATCTGTTATTACTTTTATGTTGTAATTTCATGTATTGACACGTTCCATGACCTTGGAGATTTTCTCTTCAATTTGGTCCTATGGAAGTAGAAGAGTAAAGTAAATAAATAAAATGGCTTTCAAAAGGAGTAGTATGCTGATAACACATTAATACCTTTATAACATTCTATATACATGTAGTGAGATTAAACCAAGACAGCTTCCTGATATCTCACAAAATGTAACTGCTAAGTAACTGAAAGTTTTGCTTATTTCAGTTTGTATTGAGACCTTTTTTTTTTTTTATAACTACGGGTAATTAGACCAGCAGTCTGCCCCCGGTAGCTAAGTGGTCAGCGCGACGGACTATCAATCCTAAGGGCCCGGGCTCGATTCCCGGCTGGGTCGGAGATTTTCTCCGCTCAGGGACTGGGTGTTGTGTTGTCCTAATCATCATCATTTCATCCCCATCGACACGCAAGTCGCCGAAATGGCATCAAATCGAAAGACTTGCACCAGGCGAACGGTCTACCCGACGGGAGACTCTCGCCACACGCCATTTATTTATTTATTACACCAGCTAGTCAACTAGTCTTTCCAGTATCGTTATTGAAACATTATTTACAGGCGGGACACGCAGCCTGTGATTAGTTCAGTTTGTTTTTCTGAAATATCGTACATTCTTGATTACGATCTCCTGTGAAACACCTTGACACCAAGTACCAAATGCAGTATCCTCTACTTCGTCTTCAGTACCCAAATCTTTTGAGGACAATATTAGATGAACATTTTCACTGCTCTGTTTCTCGCATCTCAGTTACGTAAAATTTCCGGCGTGGGTGTTACTGTCTGGATATACGGGAGACTACCCTCTTCACTATTGTTTTCATACTCAACAAAATTACGCTGGACCTGGAATGTGAGCATATGCAGCGGGTGAATTATGAATTTAACAGAAATGACACAAATGTGTGATTCTGTGCAGATGTATTCAAGCAGAATACAGTCCTGTATTTTGTGATAGCTTGGGACACGATGTTCAGAAGCTTTTAAATGATGCTGACATGTTTCTGTTCTTGGAGTGTAGGATTCTGCCACACATGTCAAAGAGTGTGACCTGATGGTACAGATATTTAATGCACGATTGCAGTGTAGGATATGGCTTTATATTTCCTAATAGTTGCTGTTGCCAAGTTCTGTGGGTTGTTAACCTGTACCATTACTCTCTCCTGCATTGGTAGAGTGCCATGTGTTAGTCTGAGAGTATGGGTCTCTTTTTTACGTTGCAGTTTGCATTGACTTCCTGAGCGAGGTAGCCATTGCCTATTAAACATAGCACTCTGTCATACGTTATTATAGGTGTTCTTACAGTTGATATATTAATCTTCGATCAACATATAATTCTAATTGCTGCATTGTGGGAGGTACTGTCCACGTTCTGTGTATAGACAGTTTTACTCCTCAACTAATTTTTCCATAAATTTACCTATAGCATTCATTTTGATAAGGTTTCCCTAGGTGTGTGGTGATTATTTACGTAATGAATTATTTAAATTCTTTTTTAATGACCAAAGACCGAGAAGTCTGAACTTTCATAATGAACTTTAGGATGAAAATTGTCTTATACCAGCAAAAATTGACGTATTGTTTGTGATTGATCTTACTGTAACATAACGTTTCCTTACCGGCAGAATAAAATCCGAAAAAATATTTAGATATGACAAAATCATGTGCAGTGCATTAAGAATAGCATACATCACACGCCTACATCATCGCGTATTTTTGCTGCTTGCCAACACAATGCCATAGCGGAATGTATCATGCCATGGTGACTATTACACATCTTCATTTTTTGAACTCTTTTATGACTGTGGTTGTACTGTGTTAATTTACACGTAATAAATGTGATTACAAGTATTAATTCGGACTCCAAGAAAGAAGAAGATTAAGACATTGTACGGAATCAATACCAAGACAACACGACGTGATGTAGTATTCGGTCGTCCTGCTCTCAAACAATAAGTGCACAGTCGTGATACCTATTCCTCTGAAACATAAAGAAACTGATATACAGATTATTGTGAGCAACTAAAGGATTCTACAAATGATTAGAAGACACGTTTCTGCAAAAATATGAATTATTATTACCTAAAGATTACAAAACACAAAGGGCTCTTGAACGTACTTCTCTCTGATGATGATGAAGTCCCATACTCCTTTACAGAGAGTAGGGGAACGACGCGGGAGACCAGCACCGCCGTACTAGGCAAGGTCCTGGTGGAGGTGGTTTGCCATTGCCTTCCTCCGACCGTAACGGGGATGAATGATGATGATGAAGACGACACAACACCCAGTCATCTCGAGACACTTCTCTCTACGACAAGAAAAATGGGACTTAACATCTGAGTTCATCAGTCCCCTAGAACTTAGAACTACTTAAACCTAAATAACCTAAGGACATCACACACATCCATGCCCAAGGCAGGATTCGAACCTGCGACCCTAGCAGCCGAGTGGTTACGGACTGAAGCGCCTAGAACCACTCGGCCACAACGGCCGGCGCATATTTCGACATCATTGGTTTCCACATTGAGCTAAATGTTGGAACCACTACCTCATGATCGATCAAGGCATTTTTCATGTTGTAAATCAATAATCTCAAAGTTCAGTGGCTGATGTGTGTTTTTATTTTCATTTTTTGCTTATAACTGGAACTGGTGTAGTTTGGTGGAAACAATGGATTGAAAGGTTCCATCTCCAGTCAGTCCTAGAATTATTATCACTCACTTCTCACCTCTTTCTTGAGCATCAGCTGCCGATCCCTGCATGTCTTCTTCCATTTTGCTACAATTTCCTAGTATTGCGACTTCTCTGTATAGAACAGCATCATCTGTGAAGAGCCTCATATAGCTACCAACAGTCTCCACTAAGTCGTTTGTATGTAATGTGAAGATCATGGTCCTACTGTCAAAAAAACATATCAGCATGGTTCTGGTCTTTGTTTCCCTCATTCGTGATTTTCTCGGTCGAGGAAATGTTTCGGTGTGCCACTGCTTCCTTTACCGCTTTGCCTCAGGACCGTACTCAAAAATCCATCGCCCGTGATAACACGACTCAGCCATTTTTTGCCATTGGCAATCCTGTCACGAAGATCAACGCACACGTTTCTTCGATTGACCTTCCGCTCGTTTGTGAGGCTTTTCGGCAGCGGTGGCCGTTGTGGCGGAGCGGTTCTAGGCGCTTCAGTCTGGAACCGCGCGACCGCTACGGACGCAGGTTCGAATTCTGCCTCGGGAATGGATGTGTATGGTGTCCTTAGGTTAGTTATGTTTAAGTAGTTCTAAGTTCTAGGAGACTGATGACCTCAGATGTTAAGTCCCATAGTGGTCAGAGATATTTTTTTCGGCAGCATTTCGGCACAAACCTTTCGTGTGTGGAAAACTTCGGTGAAAATATGATGTACGGTGGAAGCATTTAAGAGGTCAACCATCGTCTTTATTGTTAAACATCGGTCTGATCTCACTAGAGCACTCACACTTTCGACGTTTTCGTCGGTTTTGCAAGTCTGAGGTCTCCCTGAGCCAGGTTTATCTTCGACGGCGTTCTCGGTCTTCCAAAAATGATTTGTGGCAGCGAAAAACTTGTGCTCTTGATTAGAAATGTTCCACACGGATCTGGTTCAACTTTCCAAGGGTCACACTCGTGGACTCCCCAAGATTAACACAATACTTGATGGGAGAACTTTGCTCTACGTTCTGCTGTTCTATTTTCTTAACACACAACAAAAACACAACTTCTTTGTAGGGATCACATTGTGCTTACGTGGGAGCGATCTAGATGCTTGTAAAACAATAAACTGGTAGCCAAGATCGCAGGAATTCTGTTTATTCCATGATTACCGATTTCGGTGAAACTAAAGCCGCCATCATCTGATCTTAGGACACATACAGGTTCGTTGATGTTGTAACCTGTATGTGTCCTAAGATCCGATGGTGACGGCTTTAGTTTCGCCGAAACCGGTAATCATGGAATAAAAAGAATTCTTGCGATCTTGGCTACCAATTTATTGTGTTAAAAACACAACTTCACTGATGGCGCTGTGAAAAACACGTGATAATCACACGGAGCTGGAACTCGGACTTAACATTTGGAAGGGAGGAACACACCGGTCTAAGCAAGTAGAACAACACAGCGTTTCCAGATCGCTTGCAGCTATCTCGGTCTCATTACTTTTCTCACACACCTCGTATGCCATTTTCCATGTCTTTCACCTCCGTCAGTGTTTGCTAATGTGAAGTATGCCGAGCTGTCCCATGGTTCAGAATCCACTTTTCACTGTACGTCCCCCTAATAACTGGCTGGATAAGTTAGTTCAAAAGTCGGAGGAAGGCAACGTCATATCACCTTTTACATGACCAAGCCTCGTGAAGGACTCTGATTTCAAACCAATGTCCGGGTTGATAACAGGTTTACCGTTACCTTCTTTTAAAGTCAGGCAGGCAAGCATTTGTATATGTAAAGAGAAACGAATGTTTGAAAGCGCAAATAAAGATCGGAGAGTGATGGAAAACAGAAGTGCACGATTACTGGAGAAGAGCAGCCATTTCGGGGCACAAAATATCGCCGGTATTCAGACTGTCTTCTCCTTAGACGTGACGACCTCGTTGGAGGTCGTGATTTGCAGACCTGTAATACGTTTGCGATCCACATAATCACCTCTAACGACTGGTCGGCCGACAGAAAACCTATATCCTACACGGCATTATCGAAAACTGAAACCGTCTCTCCCACTTCCCACAGCCGGGGCCGAGCGTTCGGACGCTCGTCTGTCGGTACCGACGTCACGGTCAGCACGCTCTGGGGAACTAGCGAATGCTCTCGGAGCGTTCACAGTGCCCGCTCTGCGACCCCTGGAGAGTGTGTCGTGTGTTGCTCTGAGAACCGAGAGCAGACAAGACGCGGCCATCCCACGCGGGTTCCGCGCCGGTGATCGCTGGCTCGTAATGACATGAGGCGCGCCGGCCCGGCGGTGTTCCCATTACGACGATTACCCGACGGCGGGCCGCCGCCTCCCTATTTCCGTCCGAATCGTGCGCTGCTCCCTGATCGGTCAGCTGCCTCCCTCCGTCTCCCCCACCTCATCGTGATCGGTATTTATACGGCTACGATAACTTGATAAGTCGTAAAGTGCGCCAGAGCCGCCGCCGAGAAGCGAAACAAAAAAAAGAAAGGAACAGAGAAGAGCGGGGCCTAAAACAAATACCGAGGCGGTCCTCTGTAATTTTCTGCCCGGGTCCTGACCAATTACCGTCGGACAATGAGATGCTAATCTTGGCTGACTTACCAGATAATTATAGAGGGTGAACATATAGCGTGTGTGTGTGAGTGTATCAGCTTAGAAAGAGTGAGGGGAAGGGGTTTGGGGGCCAGGGGGTTGGACTAAGTTTTCTTGCTGGTACGGGTAACAGCCTCTTCCGGTTATCTGGTCCTCGTATGGTGCGGTAATCTTCTTGCTCGTTCCATCAGGGGCACTACAAAAGGACGTGACACAACTTTGAAAAGACCCGGCAGGGAATCTGTCAAAATTGAGATGTTCCGGCCAGCTCCTTGCTCACGTACCCGGGCCTCCGCAGAAAGTTATTCAGGAGAGGACAAGTTTCTAAAGTTGTAATTTAATACTCTCCGGTTATATTTTAACAGCAATAATTCGTAAGATAGAACCATTTGCTGTCTTACACACAGTTCGGCAACGCGTTTCGAAAGACAATGTTCATATCATCAGGTTGTGAACGTTACCACACGAGGTTAAAACACTAAAACGTGTACCAACGCACTTGGAATAAAAGTACATTGCTTGTGAGTCCTCGTCTTACATTAAAATCGTCGACTTCTGTTAGTAGTCGTCTCATCTCACACCGCACACCCCACACCACACAACCACTGACGTAAATCGACGATCTTAATGTAAGACGAGGACTCACATTCCAATGTATTTTTATTCTGTCTATCTTCATGAACATCGCAAGTGTGTTGGTACACATTTTTCTGTTTTAACTTCATGGTTCTACGTTTCAGAACCTGATGATGTGAACACTGTCTTCGAAACGTGTTGTTGAGCTGTGTGTAGGACAGAAAACGGTTGAATGCCACCAGTTACTACTGTTTAGAATTGAAATTCTTTATGAAAATGGTACGGGGAGTCTGGGAACGTGCCGTGTCCCAAGAACTAAATGTAACACAAGATATTGTTTTAAAACAAACAGCCAAGGGCACGCATACCCGAGTGCAAGCGGCCGGCCGCTCCCCATCCACACCCCCCTCTCCCAGCTCTCACGGAAGGGAAAAAATGTAGTGAAGTCAACTATTTTTTCTTTTGTCTTTCAAGAAAATGATTTCAAAGTTGGTATTACGCAGGTTTTTAACAGGGTCGGAACTGGAGCTTTCTTTTGTATACGTATAAGTCGCCATCCACCCCCTTGCCACCCCCCTCCCCAACACACACCCCTCTACAAGCAATCGTATGGGCGCCTTTGCAGACAACAACTGGCGGAAGAAGTATTTTCTTTCTCTGTAGAATACCTCTCTGTCTGTGTCTTTATTTTGAGAACATAAAGTTAAAATCATTGAATTACACTACTGGCCAATAAAATTGCTACACCATGAAGGTGACGTGTTACAGACGCGAAATTTAACCGACAGGAAGAAGATGCTGTGATTGCAAATGTTTAGCTTTTAAGAGCATTGACACAAGGTTGGCGCCGGTGACAACACCTACAACGTGCTGACATGAGGCAAGTTTCCATCCGATTTCTCATATACAAACAGCAGTTGACCGGTGTTGCCTGGTGAAACGTTGTTGTGATGCCTCGTGTAAGGAGGAGAAATGCGTACCATCACGTTTCCGACTTTGATAAAGGTCGGATTGTAGCCTATCGCGATTGCGGTTTATCGTGCTGCGACATTGCTGCTCGCGTTGGTCGAGATCCAATGACTGTTAGCAGAATATGGAATCGGTGGGTTCAGGTGGGTAATACGGAACGCCGTGCTGGATCCCAAGGGCCTCCTATCACTAGCAGTCGAGATGACAGGCATCTTAACCGCCTGGTTGTAACGGATCGTGCAGCCACGTCTGGATCCCTGAGTCAACAGATGGAGACGTTTGCAAGACAACAACCATCTGCAGCAACAGTTCGACGACGTTTGCAGCAGCATGGACTATCAGCTCGGAGACCATGGCTGCGGTTACTCTTGACGCTGCATCACAGACAGGAGCGCGTGCGATGGTGTACTCAGCGAAGAACCTGGGTGCCCGAATAGCAAAACGTCATTTTTTCGGATGAATCCAGGTTGTGTTTACAGCATCATGATGGTCGCATTCGTGTTTGGTGGCATCGCGGTGAACTCACATTGGAAGCGTGTATTCGTCATCGCCACACTGGCGTATCACCCGGCGTGATGGTATGGGTTGCCATTAGTTACACGTATCGGTCACCTCTTGTTCGCATTGACGGCACTTTGAACAGTGGACGGTACATTTAAGGTGTGTTACGACCCGTGGCTCCACCCTTCATTCGATCCCTGCGAAACCCTACATTTCAGCAGGATAATGCACGACCGCATGTTGCAGGTCCTGCACGGGCCTTTCTGGATACAGAAAATGTTCGACTGCTGCCCTTTCAGCACATTCTCCAGATCTCTCACCAACTGAAAACGCCTGGTCAATGGTGGCCGAGCATCTGGCTCGTCACAATACGCCAGTCACTACTCTTGATGAACTGTGGTATCGTGTTGAAGCTGCATGGGCAGCTGTACCTGTACACGCCATCCAAGTTCTGTTCGACTCAAGGCCGTTATTACGGCCAGAGGTGGTTGTTCTGGGTACTGATTTCTCAGGATCTATGTACCCAAATTGCGTGAAAATGTAATCACATGTCATTTCTAGTATAATATATTTGTCCAATGAATACCCATTTATCATCTGCATTTCTTCTTGGTGTAGCAATGGCCACTAGTGTAGTTATTAATTAATGTAGTTCACAACTAAGTAATACGAAACTCACTATTTATTGAGCAAATCTGCACTTCCTTTGCGTCCGCTCGATTCAGTTTCCTGCAGGAGAAAACGAATTACATCTGCACTTTCATTTATTTTAAGACAAGTGAAAATGAGTTGGGACCAAGGAAAAATTGTTCAGATGAGTGCCTAATCGATAAAAACACAGCAAAACTAAACGGAAAGGGCTATATCGCATCCAGCGACCATGAGCTATACTACAGTATACAGAACATTCAGTAGAGTTTTGAGAATACAGTACTTTTATACCTAACAGGCACAGATTTTTGTAGTTAACGTAATTCCAGAAATTATTTGTTATTGAGTTACTTCAAATTACGACCACGTTTGATTAAATCCTAGAAAAATTTACAAAGAAGTTATGGGAGAATGTAAATAATTTAAAAATAAAAGAAACCGTTCGCAGAATAGCAGAAGTGGTGAGTCGTCCAAAGGTACAGACAAAAAGAAAGAAACTTTGCTTGATTTTGGGATAAGTTTTTGACGAGCTACAGTTCAAATACATACACAAATGGACACAATGTAGGAGCTCAGCTGCTGTCTGTGTGTGTATGTGTGTGTGTGTGTGTGTGTGTACTCCAACAGGTCAAAAGAAAATATTCATAGAGAGATTTTTACAAATATACTAATAATGTTGCATTCAGAGCGAAAATTTAAAATCTGGAGAAAAAAATATCTGAACGAAATTTTGAAAAACACAGCCCTCAGTCGCGAACACAATCAATTTGTAACCTAGGTTTCGGTGTCACAAGGGACACCTTCTTCGGACAAAATTAAAACTAAATGTTACAGCATAACGTACCAAAAAATACGAAAGCTGCGGTCATACCTGACAGCGTCAGATAGAATTGAAATAAAATGCAACTGAGGTGCAAGCCACTAGGGGCTGTCATGTGTCCTATGCTGCAGCCATATTAAAAACCTTAATATCTGAACGAGAAGGGGAGTCCTTCCGGATAAAAGTGAAGCAAACAACAAAATATTCGACTGGTTAATAGTCGTCAAGTTGCAGAAAACGAAGGTAAATTTTATTAGACTAACTTTACCATCTGTAACATTATTTTTACTTTCAGATCCTCACTTCTAACAGTCTTAATGGCTGTAATGCGTTATTTTCATATCTTATATATTTTAATGTAGACGAGCCGAATTAAAATTAAACAAACATGCTTGGAAGGCTACATTTTTTCGGCTGTTTGTGTAAAGTGTAGCTGAGGTCCAGTATTGAACTAGGTGCATGCGAGAAACGTCCTAAAGCCAGTCTCTATACCGTCGTTAGAACCTACTTTTAACCGCCAGGACTGAGCCCTAGGGGCTCTCGTCTTACCAGTTTGACTTCCCATTGTGTAGCACTGTCTTCTAGCGCAGGAAACGCCATCTGCACGGACAGTAGGTAAGCCAGTGTCGAGATCAAGTTGAGATGCAGGACGGACGGATATCCTTGTGGGATCGGAGACAGATGATGGCCCGGTGTACACTACAGCTAAACGCATGTTGTGCGGAACATTTGCAGAAATGAGAGGGAATTATGCAGTGAAAAAACAGTGAGTGTGTCAAATCCCAAGATAGGGCGAAGTGCCGCCTCTGACAATCACATTCAGTAGTTTGGTCTTCCAATACAAGGCGCTTTTCAGATGTACACGGCCTGTGAGATCGTGATGGTCCACCATCTGGAGATGCTGAACTCATGCCTTACTCACTACTCGTTCTCCCGAATCCAGTTTTTCCAAACATTTCCAAGCCCGCAGTCAGCAGCGCCTATATGACCGATATTATTTCTTTGGTCATTGCAAGATATCTATGAAGGTGTAGTGATTTTTCTTGCCACTGTTACGTTCCATAATGACCCACGTGTGAGAAATGTAGCAATCTGAAGATTAGTTATCGTTTATTCTTGTTTTTATAAAGTACGATAGTCGTATGGGCATGTTTAGATTCAAAATTTTCTACGAAGCAACTTGGTTTATTATTTTCTGTAACAGTGTCTCGTATTTCCTTGGTTCACTACGGACCTACTCGCACAAAGCGTACGTACAATAAGGTAAAGATGTTACATTTGTAAAGTAATTAGTTACAGTACTTTCAGATGTCCAGACAACATATAAAGAGAGTTAAAATCTTCTGGGTTGTTAGGCCGCGTCATATTTCCTTCTAAAATATTCGACGTTTCGATCCCTCTGCTGCGAATATCTTCAGAACGTTTTGGTGTCCACTACTGCTAGAACACTGTCAGAGACCAGTTTCGTGTTCTCCTATAAAGGGGAGTTCTCCAGCGTTTGAGATGAAGAAGTGGGAGTATTAGTTAAAATTCTTGTGGCTACCATTGCTAGGCTATCGTCGTAGGCTAATATTCCCGCACTGATGCAGAAGAAGGGGCGCTATTGGCTAAACTTCCTCCGAAAAGGCCTTGGAAGGCCCAACGGTACCGAGCGGCCACTGTGTCATCCTCAGCCAACAGGCGTCACTGGATGCGGGTATGGAGTGGCACGTGGTCAGCACACCGCTCTCCCGGCCGTATGCCAGTTTACGAGACCGGAGCCACTACTTCTCAACCAAGGAGCACCTCAGTTTGCCTCACAAGGGCTGCTTGTCAACAGCACTCGACACACTGCATGGTCACCCATCCAAGTGCTAGTCCAGCCCGACAGCGCTTAACTTCGGTGATGTGACGAGAACCGGTGTTACCACTGCGGCAAGGCCGTTGGCGACAACAACAAACATTAACATTATATCAGATTTTTAAACTGGAAGGCCGTCGCCACCGTTATTGGCTAAACTCTTGTGGACACTATCGGTGGCCCATCGCCATTGGATAGAAATGCACTATTCCATACATACGCTGGAGAAGAGTTATTGTTTGAAATTCTACTGATGTCGGCTGGCCATCGTTATTGGCGAAATGCGAAACGGACGGAGCAAGTGAGGGGTTATCTTATTGTTTGCCGCGGTGAATTGCAGCGCGCTCGCACACCGCGGGGAGCCCCAGAGCCGAAAGCCTATAACCGTCCTCTCTATTGAAGTTACATGCATTCTTGGAAATTTCAACCGCTCCTCGGACCTTTCGTTTATAACAAACGGTCACCTGTTTTCTTTTTGCTGGCTGTTAGACGACATTTGTACACTGTAAGATTCCTCATGACCTGGAGACAGTATGTTGTGGAGCTTATAAAAGAGTTCGTGCCCGTCATTCGAGCTGGTGAAAGGAGGGAGTGATCAGATGTGGCGGAAACCCTTTCCTAGGTTAATTTGCTGTAGTCTCACGTGGCGTTGAATCTTATTTGGGATATGTGGAACAATTCTATCAGGAGAGTGTAGTTAGTACATGGATACTGGCCTAACACCAATGCTAAAAAGCACATCATACCCCTCCCCCAACCGACTTCACACGTAAGGAACTTTGAGTACTCTTAAAGGTTGTGAAATACGTTAAAGTGTTAACGAATATATATACAGGGTGTTACAAAAAGGTACGGCCAAACTTTAAGGAAACATTCCTCACACACAAAGAAAGAAAATATGTTATGTGGATATGTGTCCGGAAACGCTTACTTTCCATGTTAGAGCTCATTTTATTACTTCTATTCAAATCACATTAATCATGGAATGGAACACACAGCAACAGAACGTACCAGCGTGACTTCAAACACTTTGTTACAGGAAATGTTCAAAATGTCCTCCGTTAGCGAGGATATATGCATCCAACCTCCGTCGCATGGAATCCCTGATGCTCTGCTGCAGCCCTGGAGAATGGCATATTGTATCACAGCCGTTCACAATACGAGCACGAAGAGTCTCTACGTTTGGTACCGGGGTTGCGTAGACAAGAGCATTCAAATGCCCCCATAAATGAAAGTCAATAGGGTTGAGGTCTGGAGAGCGTGGAGGCCATGGAATTGGTCCGCCTCTACCAATCCATCGGTCACGGAATCTGTTGTGAGAAGCGTACGAACACTTCGACTGAAATGTGCAGGAGCTCCATCGTGCATGAACCACATGTTGTGTCGTACTTGTAAAGGCACATGTTCTAGCAGCACAAGTAGAGTATCCCGTATGAAATCATGATAACGTGCTCCATTGAGCGTAGGTGGACGACGAAACTAAAATGAGCTCTAACATGGAAATTAAGCGTTTCCGGACACATGTGTGTGAGGAATGTTTCCTGAAAGTTTGGCCGTATCTTTTTGTAACACCCTGTATATATATATTCGAGTTCTTGGCACGAGGTACGTAACACTACATGTATTTGGACTGGTGTGGAGATGACGTCCAATAGCGTCCCAGATGTGTTCTATCAGGCTTGTATCAGGCGAATGTGGTGTCCAAAACACCAGCGAGAGACCGCTGTAGTTCTAGTCTGTTATTGTGACACCGACAGTTACTAGCTGGATCATGCCATCGCCACCGGGAAAGTAATTAAGCACGAACGGATGCAGGTTGTCCGCAACAGTGTTCACGTGGTTCACACCTGTCATGTTGTTTTCGATTATTATAACAGCTCTCATGGAAGCAAAGCGAATATGCCCCATAGCGTAGTACCACTTCCACCGGCCTTCGTCCGTGGCCGTTCGCCGGGGGGACGGCGTATTCGGACTGATCGTCGACCTGGTGTAACAAGAAACGTGATTCATTCGACCAAGCAACACGTCTCCATTGATCTACAGCCAAATCTTGATGATTTCGTGTCTGCTGCAATAGTAACTGACGACATCGTTGGATCAAGATAGATTGCGCTACAGAGATAGCTCTGTTCCTCCATTAGATCCACAGCGCTGTAGACGGCGGCACTTAAGTTGATGCCGTGTTCCTTGATTTCAGTAAGGGATTTGACACGGTCCCGAAAAAAAAAGAACTTATAGAATATCGGACCAGATTTCCGACTGGATTCAAACTTAATTGCAGATGAAGCTCAACACGTCGCTCTTAACAGAACAACATTGACAGACGTAAAGGTAATTTTCGGAGTACCCTAAGGAAATGTGATACGACCCTTACTTTTACAATGTATATAAATGATCTAGTAGAAAATGTCGTATGGTCTTTACATCTACATCCATACTCTGCAAACCACCGCGGAGTGCATGGCAGAGGGCACGACGTCCCATTGTACCAGTTATTAGGGTTTCTTCCATTCTATTCACATATGCAGACTACATTCCATTCATCTGGCTGATTCCCCTTGGTGTACCACTTGCAACCTGATTGACACAGATGAACACCATTTTGTCTGTGGAAGTGCAAATAACATACGGTTGTCAATCAGAAAAAAAATTAGCAACTATGCACAGAAAACAACCGTATTTAATAACGCCAACGTGCCTTTTTATACCCGGAAGAAGAACTGTACCCCGCCTCGAAGAAAAATGGCGTCAACCGATTGAAGGCTCTGAGCACTATGGGACTTAACAGCTATGGTCATCAGTCCCCTAGAACTTAGGACTACTTAAACCTAACTAACCTAAGGACACCACACAATACCCAGTCATCACGAGGCAGAGAAAATCCCTGACCCCGCCGGGAATCGAACCCGGGAACCCGAGCGTGGGAAGCGAGAACGCTACCGCACGACCACGAGCTGCGGACAACTGATTGAAGGGTCACGCGGTATTTTACCTACTGTCCAGTAAAGAAAGGAGCGAAGGAGATTTTTGGACGTACATCTCTGACCAGCATCACAAGCTACTACGCATCAACAATTACGCTGATACATACGCCAACTTCCTCAGAAGAACCATCATTTGAACTCCAATTTTCGATGATGCTATTCAGAACATGGAGAAACGAGAGACAATGTGGTCTTTTAAAAAACACGTACGATCAAATGACGAACATCATTTTCTGGTCTACTCTTGGGTTTCTTCTAAAATGTCTAGAAACCTGTAACTAACTTTAGTTTGTTTTATTACTTTTAAATGTCAGTTGAAAAATATGTACTACCGTAGAATGTTATGACCAATAAATTGAACAGCTTGAAAAAATGCCCCTCTGCGTGCTGTAATTATTCCGATCTTGTCCTCAGATTCGCTATGTGATTGATACATAAGGGGCTGTAGTATAATCCTAGAGTCATCATTTAAAGCCAGTTTTTGAAACTTTGGTAGTAGGATTTCTTAGGATAGTTTCTGTCTATCTTCAAGAGTCTGCCAGTTCAGTTTCTTCAGCATCACTGTTATCACTCTCCCACAGGTCAAACAAACCTGTATCCTATTTACAGAATCTTCCGTCGGTTCTTGGTAGAACAACATTATAATAAATGAAAAGCACCAATTTGCTTTTGTTCTACAATATTACTTTTCAATAAGAACTGGATTGTAGCCATTGGCTGTGGCAATACATTTTATTGTATCTAATTCTGCTTTGAAATCATCTCTCGACATGGGGATAGATATGAGACGGTGTACCATTGAGTGGAAAGCTGCATGTTTGTGAGCTATGGAGTGTTGTGAGCAAGAGGGTATTACTGTGTCTGTTGTTGTTGTTTTTCTGTAAATTTTGAAACAATGTGTGTGTGTACTGATGTCAATGGTGAGATCTAAGAAGTTTATGGATTTGTTGCCAATTTCCATAGTGAACTGGGTATTTTTATGTTGACTATTTAGGTTTTTCAAGAATGTGTTGAGTTGCCTTGTAGTACCAGTCCACATACTGGTTTAGATATGTAGATGATGTCCTGTGTATGTGGACTGGTACTACAAGACAACTCAACACATTCTTGAAAAACCTAAACAGTCAACATAAAAATATCCAGTTCACTATGGAAATTGGCAACAAATCCATAAACTTCTTAGATCTCACCATTGACATCAGTACACACACACATTGTTTCAAAATTTACAGAAAAACAACAACTACAGACACAGTAATACCTTCTTGCTCACAACACCCCATAGCTCACAAACATGCAGCTTTCCACTCAATAGTACACCGTCTCATATCGATCCCCATGTCCAGAGGTGATTTTAAAGCAGAATTAGATACAATAAAATTAATTGCCACAGCCAATGGCTACAACCAGTTCTTATTGAAAAGTAATATTGTAGAACAAAAACAAACTGGTGCTTTTCATTTATTAAACCTGTATCCATTCGTTCTGACCCTCTCTGTATGCATGAAATATCCTTTGTTAGTTCTGTTTGATACGGGTTCCACACACTTGAGCAATATTCTAGAATGAGTCCCACTAGTGATTTCTCAGCAGTCTCCTTTGTAGGATGATTGCACTTCCCCATTATTCTACCAATAAACCGAAGTTTACTTTGCAGGTGATGCGTTTGTCTGTAACGAAGCAGCAGCTCCAGAAGACAGCATCGGCTTGCAGAATGACCTGCAGAGGGCTGAAGGCTGGTGCAGGCCCTGGCAGCTGACCCTGGACGTAATAAATGTAACATATTCCGCGTAGACAGGAAAAGAGAGCCACTACTGTACAACTACACTATTGATGAGTAACTACTGGCAATACTAGCCACAGTAAAATATTTAGGATTAAGTATCCAGAGCGATCTTAGTTTGAATGACCGAAGTGTGCTACGAAACACTTGCGCATGCACCAGAATTGCAGTCTCTCGTTGTATGTGCCACAGATCGCCGCCTAATATTCTTCACTGAACGGTCAGACCTCCGCTCTTCACGTTTTGGGATGAGACGCGCACGTCCGGCACCTTATCACCTACTCGTGATTTCAGCGTCCTTAAGCCGCTTTTAATAGTTGCTCACGATAGTAGCATTTGTGCAGCCCACCAACTTAGCCGTTTCCGAGGTGGTCGTGCCGAGACGCCGGCCCTAATATACCGAGATGACAAAAGTCATGGTATAGCGACATGCACATGTACAGTTGGAGGTAGTATGGCATACACAAGGTATGACACGGCAGTGCACTGGCGGAGCTCTCGTTTGTAATCATGTGATTCATGTCGAAAGGTTTCCGACGTGATTACGGCCGCTCGACGGCAATTAACAGACTTTGAACATGGTGTGGTAGTTACAGTAGAGCTAAACACGTGAGACATTCCATTTCGATAATCATTATGGAATTCAATATTCCGAGATACACAGGGTCACAAGTGTGACGAGAATAACAAATTTCAGACATTATCTGTTCCCGAGGACGAAGCAGAGCCCGATGACCTTGACTCAACGACAGAAAGCAGCTGCGTTTGCATAGAATTGTTAGTGCTAACAGACAAGCAACACTGTTTGAAATAACCGCTGGGAATCAGTGTAGGACGTAGAACGACGGTATCCGCTAGGACAGTGCTGCGAAATTTGGCGTTAATGGGCAACGACAGCAGACGACCCACGGGAGTGCCGTTGCTAACAGGGCGACGTCGCCTGCAACGCCTCTCCTTGGCTCTGTCAGACACTAGGCGACAGGAAAGCCGGAGTCAGGTCAAATAAGCCTCAACTTCAGTTGATAAGAGCTGATGGTAGGATTCGAGAGTGGCGCAGACCTCACGAAGTCTTTGACCCTAGTTGTCAACAAGGTCTGTGGAAAATGGTGATTGCTCTATGATGGTGCGGGCTGTGTTTACACGGAATGGACTGCATCCTCTGGTCCAACTGAAACGATCATGGACTGAAAATGGCTATCGTTCAAATGGCTCTAAGCCCTATGGGACTTAACATCTGAGGTCATCAGTCCCCTAGACTTAGAACTACTTAAACCTAACTGACATCACACACATCCATGCCCGAGGCAGCTTTCGAACCTGCGACCGTAGTAGTTGCGCGGTTCCGGACTGAAGAGCCTAGAAATGGCCATGTTGGGCAACTGGGAGACCATTTGCAGACATTCGTGGGCTTCACGTGCCCAAACAACGGGTCATGTCACCGGGCCACAATTGTTCGCGATTAGTTTGAAGAACAATCTGGACATTTCGAGCTACCCAGACCACCCGACATGCATCCCATAGAACATGTGTGGTACATAATCGAGAGGTCAGTTCGTCCACAACTCCATGCACCGGCAACGTTTTCGCAATTATGGAAGGCTACGGAGACAGCATGGCTGAATAATTCTGCAGGGGAGTTACAACGACAGGTTGAGTCAATGTCAGGTCCAGCTATTGCACTACGCCGGGCAAGAGGAGGTCTGGCACGATATTAGGAGGTATCGCATGATTTTGTCACCTCAGTGTAATTTTTCCTTGTCAGAGTCCCTTAGGTCAGTGCACTTCCCTATCTGCGATGCTCATCGTCGCAAGATTGATTCACCATTCGTCTCTGCTCCGTTTAATATGCTTTACTTAAAGCGCCACGTGCTCGCAACGGCACGAAGTGGCATCCAAGTCGCGGTCGGTGCATCTCATAACGATATAGTTCATCAGTTTATGTATGAACCAGAGGTTTCGCGAGGCACGTTAACTAGTTGTCAGTCTTCTGCTGCTGCACATTGCCGCTCTCTGTCGGTCCATGTCTTAATAGGCTCTTTAAGCGCGCGATATTGCAAGATTGTACACTTTTCCTTCAGTCTGTTTCTTTGTCTCATTCATGACATGTATCATGATTTTACTCCTTCCAAAATGATATAATTTACGGAAATCATCAAAAATGGATAAATTTGCTCTTAGAAAAAAAGACCTTTGGCAGTTTATGAAACATGCAAAACAACAGTCAAGAAACATATCTGAAACTGCGTGTAAAACCTCTGTCATCTTCTGCGCAATCTTGCAGTTGCTGGTTCACAAAAGCGAGGCTGTACAGTGAAGAGTACTTCAAAATAGGACTCACGTGTCGTGGAGATGAACAATGTCTTACGCCGGAGTGTGTGATACCTGGAGAAAAACTTTCCAGTGCAAGCACGATATAGAATAAATTAATGCGGCTTAGTTCAGCAAAACACAAACATTTGCAAGGAAAACGTTTTGACTGTTTCAAATAAAGTCTATCAATCCCAAATTCAGTCTTTAGGAAGGCTCTTTTGAAAGTGTTGTGTTATCTTTGCTGACAGGAAAAATACTAGCAGCAGATGACTCACCTTCTGCCTCAGGAGGGCGACAGGAAATTAGTGTCCAGGAGTGCAGAGATCAATCTCCTTTGGGCATTATGTACTACACTTCACAAAATGGACGTTCAAGGAATGTTCAAATCAAACCATTAACTTGCACCATGAACTCCGAATGAAAAACGTCACGCCACAGTGATTTCAAAGGTTCGCACCATTACGATCGAAGGTGAATTCCTTGGGATTTAAAAACCGTGCAGGACGTTCAGCTAGTTATCCACTCTTAAAGAACGCATATAGAATCATGTTGATGTAACTGCGTTATGAAAACAGGTGCTATATGACGGCACGCAACCAAATGCGAAACAGGCTGTCCCGGAGCTTATCGTGAAACTGACTGTCCTTTAAGGAGTAGCTGCAGACAGTGCGACATTATATTTTATAGGCACGGAAAAAGCAAACACCCAGAGGCTGAATTTGTCCATTGGTTCCAGGTGGTATGAATTGGAATGCCATATACTTTTCAGGAGGGATAGTTCTCTCTAGAGGAGTGCAATTTTTACACACAGACAAGGAATCAAGCAAGCACAAGTTATTTTCACCAGCTATTGACCAAGAGCAGTGCTCATCCACAGTTGTAGTTTTCCTACGTCCATTATAACACTCTTGCTTGCTGTCACGAAAATATTCCCTACTGCTCTTGCGAGATTACGCACTCGATAAAGAATATTAAGGGACAGGGCACGTCCAACTTCTCAAGCACAATAAATAACTTTCCAGTCAGTTTATTATCCAGATTAACAGTCGGCATAGTTGTATACGAATGAGTTAAGGCATTAATGTTGGTTGATCTTGATAGAACTCTCTTGGTGCCTCTGATTTCCAGTATTCCTTTCATATGCATTTCCTCTTCAAATCCCGATTGATCGGAGTGGAAACCAACTTCCTTACTGAACGATGGGATTCGTTTCTTTACCTCATCTGCAAATTTTCGGGTTGATTCCACAGTTTGCAGTGCATCGTCAAGTTGACGGTTTCTTGGAAATTTCGTTATCTTACGTGTTCCATAATTGTAGCACAGTTTTAAGTTCAGCGACCATTCACTGCTTCTCTTGAAGTCACTGTCATCTATGTCGAGCGGCATTTGATGTACATACGTAATAGTTCACTATCATGCACATCCTATAAATTGTATAGAGCATCCTTGAAACGAGCGAACACGTTTTTGTATTAAGTGCGGCTTGTCCTCCCTTTAATATCCGTAGTTTTTCGTATGCACTACACGATCATATTGCTTTGGACTTACTCGAAATCTGTTCGTAATTGTTTTCTTTTTTTAATATGCTGCAGATGATCTTCCAAGTACGTAATTATGTTTAGTGCCGGCTCCTTGGATAACGATTGTCCTTCACTACATTTCACTGTAAACGGGACTTGTGGCTCCTTGTCCGACAAGCGTATCGTCAGCGTTGTACTCCTCATATAAATTAAGCGCAGTTGAGCGCATACGACACGACATATTCCACTGGCTCTTCTTGCAGAAACACTAATATTTCAAATGCCACTTCTTTCTCACTCTACGAAATTCCTTGGGTTCCTTTCCGACGAAATGTCATCTTCGGCAACGGTTGCTGTAGAAATAATGCGATGTTTTGCTTTGTTTATCGTTGTCATTGCTGTGCTTCGTATTAATACCATTAGCACTGTAGCACTGTTGTGAATTACTTGTCGACTCGGCAGTTCAGCTACCCTCTGTAGCCTCATACTGTACTCACCATTGGATACCGCCAATCACGCCCCCTGCTGCCATTAGCAGCCGATATTGTGGCTGTGTGCTAGATAATATGTGGGGCGTCGAATGCCGTAAACGTCATTGGTCTTTTGGGAGCTCGCACTCAAAGGGTTCCTTATAAAACGGAAGAATCAGCAGAGTTCTTTGATAAAATTCAAGAATCTTGGTACCCTGTAACTCAGATTATTGCAAATAGTACGTTATCTCGTGTAGTTACAGAAAAAGTTTGATGCACAATAGTGGCCCCGAGTATGAAAGTGATATGGAAAAATTGCCTTGGCTGGTTACAGTTGGAAGATGTCTCAGCATGTGTGTAGAAACGTTGAACAAATTTAATGCTCGCAGTTCAACTGGATTATTCTAGCGATGTTGGCTTAGTTGAGCTCGTTTCTTTTATTCGTTTCATTGATGAAGGAAACACAGATGAACAGTATCTCTGTTGCATGTGAACTTCCTTAACAATCAGAGGCAAAGACGTCTGAACCAATAAATAGATCCGAGACAATGAGTTTGTCGTGGAAAAATTGTGTCGACTTATGCAATGATGGCGCCCCTTCCGTGAGAGATTCCTTACAAGGATTCATTACACTGGCGAAACAGTGGAACGAAATCTTGATCGTTATGCACTGCTTTCTACATAGAGAAACGCTCGTAGAAAAAGACGTTTGGAAACGATTTGAAATCAGTTTCGGACAAGACTGTTAAAATGATGAAGTACGTTAAGAGCAAGTCTCTGAAGTCAAGACTTTTCGCTCAAGTATGTGACGAGCACGAACATAACATTTCAGTTCTCTCCTTCATATAGAAGTCCGCTGGCTATGCAGACGGAGAATACGTATTCTTGTGTACGAACTGAAAGATGTAATGCTTCACTTATTTGATTCAACAAGGGAAATACTAGTTTACAAGGAAGGGTGCAAAATTCTTATCGCCGGATATAAAATTGCAACCTTAAGAGAGAAAGTCGAGTACGGATGAGAAAAACAGAAGAAAACAATTTCGAAATGTTTCCATTGACATCTAAATGTGTAGTTAGTAACAACATATAAGCATGGATACATGACCATTTAGTGCAATTGAAAGAGAGGTTTGATGCCTATTATCCAATACTAAATATAAACCACTGTGACCGGATGAGAAATCCTTTCGTGCTTTCCAGTCTTGTGAACTTCAACTTGTTAAAGAGGAGCAACTGGCAAACCTGAAAAAAAAATCACATTTTAAAACTTAAGTACCAAGAAGCAGATTTATGTAATTTCTGAATTTCTGTTTAGCAAGATTATCCTCGCCTTGATAAAACAGTATTCTCCGTTTTGATACAGTTTTCTACAACATATTCATATGAAAGTTCATTTTTTATTACGACTAATATAAAAACGGTTAAGAAGCTTATGAACCTTTTCAAATTAGGACGGGAGTGAGACAGGGTGATGGGTTGTCCCCACTCCTCTTTAACCTGGTACTGGCCAAGATTATCAGGACATGGGAGAAAGAAACACCTGGAATAAATATGGGAACAAAGGAAAAACAAATCAATATAAAATGCCTTGCTTTTGCTGATGACCTAGCAATAATTACGCGGACTCCCGAGGAAGCCAAACATGCCATCAAAAAACTCCATGAGGTTGCCATCAAAATCGGACTCCAAATTTCCTAACAGAAAACACAAGTCATGGACTCCAAAAGTCCAAATCTGAAATCACTTCAGCAAAATATGGTGACATCAAACAAGTTAAGTACTTCAAGTACTTGAGTGAAATGATCAGCAACGAAAAAGTAGCTCACAAAACATGAACAGAAAAATTACATAAATCTTATAAATGGTTCAAATGGCTCTGAGCACTATGGGACTTAACTTCTGAGGTCATCAGTCCCCTAGAACTTAGAACTACTTAAGCCTAACTAACCTAAGGACATCACACACATCCATGTCCGAGGCAGGATTCGAACCTGCGACCGTAGCGGTAGCGCGGTTCCAGGCTGAAGGGCCTAGAACTGCTCGGCCACCCCAACCGGCATAGCTTACACAATGACCTGAAACACATACAATAAGAAATCGCTATCCACCCAAGCCAAACTTCACCACTATCATACAGTCTCTCTTCCAGAAGCGCTCTACGCATCATTAACCATGAACATCAAGGACATTGAGAAAATGTAAATGCAAATACTCAGGAAAATATTTGGACCCAAGATTCAAGATGATATCTAGACGAGCAAAAGCTCTGAAGAACTGTATCCAAGGACTGAACGTTGCACGGAGAAGACGATTGAAATTCTACGAACATTTAGCAAGAATGGATGCATCTAGAATGACCAATAAAATCTTCCTTGCCATGAAAGGAACTCGCCAAACCAGTGCACGCTGGCTAACAGAAACCCAAAATGACTTCAGGGAACTCAGTATTGATCCACTAGAAACCACACGGACTGCGTACAGATAGAAAATCAACTTTCATAAGTTCACAACCAAAAACCCAACGGAAAGAAATTGAAATTGAAAAACGCGTGGTCACAAGAAAGAAGACAGGCCCATAGTGAAAGGATGAGGAAGTTTTGGAAGAAAAGAAGAACAAGAAAGCTAAGAAGACCAATAGTTCCGCGTGCTCCATAGAGGGCGATACGAATAAATAAATAATAAAACAGTTAAACGTGGAAAGTTGAATGAGGATTTGGATGTGAGCTTATACTATATACGACCTAATATAAGAGAGATTTGTCGTGGTCTTGAATGTGAGCTTATACTATATACGACCTAATATAAGACTGATTTGTCGTGGTCTTCTAGCCCACGTGAGCCATTGATTTCGTACTTGTATCGAAAATTTTCGGATCTGTGAAAAGGTATTTAATATATGATGATACTCTACTCAGAAACGAAATATACGAATTAATATTTCTTTAAAATATTATTTGTTGCAGTAGAATATCTTTTGTTAACATTGGTGAAATGATGCCTCGTGAAATTGTATGTATTAGATAGGTGCCGCCATCAGGAAAAGCTTGGAAAATTCTGGTATAGACTGACAGAGATAGAAAGACGTCGTATGTTTTGGTTCAGGGGCAGAACGGAAATGGAGATCGCACTGAGTCAGAATTACAGCGAAGGAAATGTTCTCTACCTCTTTTTCCACTATCGACACATAACAGGTCTCATTAAATTTCGCGGTAGTGCCAACTTATTGTAAAGACGTGAACGCTGTCACCAGACGTTGTATTGTTGGCTAGTATCTGAGGTAACGACATATCTAGGGCCAATCCTTGTCGCAGACTGGCCAGCATGACGCTATCTCCGAGGATATGAATCAACATCAGGATCGCTCCACAAGGTAAGCTGGAGACGGACAACAATTCATGTGTGAGTCTGGTTCAGCCGGTGCGTCAGCGATGGCTTCTTTTTGTGAGGCTCCGAGTGTAGTTCGCCTTTCCTTACTAAACTCCTCAATCGCTCGTAGTTTCTTTGGATGTACGACAGTTTTCTACGCCTTTCTCCAGGTCTTCATAATAGGATGATATAGTTGTGTTCTTCGATATGTAAACGTTTAACTTACACTTGACCCAAAAGTTCGCCGGCCGGGATGGCCGAGCGGTTCTAGCCGCTAGTCTGGAACCGCGAGACCGCTACGGTCGCAGGTTCGAATCCTGCCTCGGGCATGGATGTGTGTGATGTCCTTAGGTTAGTTAGGTTTAAGTAGTTCTAGAGGACTGGTGACCTCAAAAGTTAAGTCCCATAGTGCTCAGAGCCATTTAACCCAAAAGTTCTTCTAGTGATGATCATTTCGATTTACTAATGGTAAGTGCCTATTTCAGGAGGTTCGTATAGCAATCTCCAGATGAACTATATATCTAAAGGATATTCTTCAATACTACCTATGGTTTATTTACGATAAATATTTTCTTGCTTCGTTCTGCATACCGTGACGTCCTTTACAGCCCTAGGGCTTGTGTTTACGGTGCTAGATTCCTTTTCTTTCCATTAAATTTATATGTAATTCTAGCTACTTTTTCCCGATATGGTAATTGTCGTAATCGAAATAGTCTGTGTGTTTTACGTATCAAAACATCGCCAGTGCTGTGACGTTGTAGTCCCCACGTTGTTTACGCAGCTTGTCGTGTGTTCACAACGTCGCTGGTCAAAGCAGACGGCTGGGATCGGAATTCACCGTTCTTCCGGACGTTAGTTCCCGCTGTTGGTTAGGATTTCAAGAGATTTGTTTGCTATCAGGTGGCCTTTTCGAGTTCATCCACACCGAGGTCACAGACATTGCTCGGGCAACAAAAGCAGACTTGCAGGCAGGGAGATGGCCGGGATTAATTACAGAGGCAGCGGCGTGCGAGTTCTTTGCCGGCTGGGCAGCGCATCTCGTGTTTCCATCGCTCGCACTTCGCACGGGAATTCTGCCCCTTGTCGACGCCTGCTGCCCAACTTCCCGTGTTTGATCTGGCGGGGTTACGTTGCCTACCGCTCCCCGCTGGGAGCCGATGGTCGCGATAAATCTGAGCTGCACGGCTGTTAATTGAAAACTTGTCTCTCAGCTGCAATCTGCTGTTTCGCTATTATTCGGGAATTAACAATTTTCTCGGAAACGGCTAAGGCGATCAAGTTATCGGCAGGATCAACCCAGTATGTTTAATGTTCTGTGGCAAACGATGTGTGAAGCACGCAGCTCACAAAAAAAAGTGTGGGAATAAGACAGGAACACTAAGCCCGAGAGGAAAAACAAAGTACAGAAAATAGTGTGCAGCTCTGCCAAGGGAAATTGCATAGCCGCAGAGCACGCAAAGATCGTGTGGCAACTTCCTCCTTTCGTATTTAAGAAGGATGAATATGGACCGCAGGTGTGTGGCTGGTGCTATCACAGATACTGCTTAAGAGTTTTAACGCTGTCGCTGACATGAATAGTTATCTGTCGGCAACTGCTAATAGCTACACGTAATTGGAAATCACATATTACTCAGAATAATTCAGCTGCCGCTAACGATAGGTTTTATGCAACCTACAACGCCTTCAAAAACCACGCGCGAATTTCCATTTTCTCTCGCTCGCTAGGCGCAGACTATTAGTCCACGCGAAAAAATGAACAGGACCTTTTTGTAGGAAATTTAATACATTTAAATTTTGTACCGGGGCTCGTTTTCGCCAGGGGTCACTGTTTTCCAGTTATTCAAGAAAAACACGATTGAAGGCCACTTTTGTACGTTTGCTTGAGTAATTCGTAAACAGTGTCCAGTCATTTATAATGTCCAGGGGTACATCATAAATAGCGATGACTTCAGCGTAATTATGGGCTTTGAATACAAGTGTCACTTTCGTTACGAATCTGTAGTGCATTTTCGATCCTATCAGCCGTATGATTTTGGCTTTTCAAATGTAGAAAGAAGCTCGGCTGATTATATTCGCTCTCTGTAATGTGTTCTTTAAAATTTCTTCCTGTTTGACCTATGTAAAGATATTACAGCTGCACACGTGATTTTATATATGCATGGGTTATCTTATTCAGATGTTCCAGTGGTGGCAGAATGTAATTTTATTGAAAGGCTGTTATTGGTTCGAAAGGCTAGTTGAATACTTGTGGCTTTAAAAAGTGCATTAATTCTGTTGGAGGTTCATCCAAGACAGACTGGTGCTACGTATCTTATTTTCTGCGTCGGTGATGTTTCTCGAGTTACGCATATATCGCTATGTATTATGTCCTGCTTTGCTGCTTTACATTTGTAGTATAATTTTGTGATAATGTTGGAGGTCAATCATTTGTATAGGCTATGTACCGAAGTCTGTTAGGTTCTTTTTGAATTGCTGGTTTTTCTAATGGTAGGTTATTTAATCTATTAATCATTGAAGGGAAAATGCTAGTTTATGAGCCAACTGGCATTTATAATAGTGTCAGAAGTGGTCTTCTTTTTATGATATCAAATGTGTGGCGATTATTATTTTTGCCAATTGTGAGATCTAGTTAGTTAATGGTATTGTCGTTCTCAGTTTCCCTCTAAAATTAGTCTCATTGCGTATTTTGTTCAGTTACCTACTTTACTGTAACATAGCTATTCTTTACATGTACGATCCAAGTTTCATCAAGCTATGTTACTTGGCAGTGAAATTATGCTAAAGTTACTGTAGTGCTTAAGTTTTGCTGGGCCATGTATTATGTCAGTGTTGTGTTTGTGGACAAGAATGAATAATTAAAACACGGATTACGAGCTTCTCATCAGGCCGTGAAACGGGCTTCTCGCCAGGTCCCGAAGGCATAAGGGATGTCTACCGGCCGCCGTGTCATCCTCTACCTTGCGTCGTAATGCGGAAGCGGTATGGAGGGGCATCTGGTCAGCACATCGCTCTGCTAATCGTTTTGCACACTTTCCATACCGTGGAGCCTCTACTGCTAGGTCAAGCAGTTCCTCAGTACCAATCCTTCCACCAAGGAAAAATCCCTGGCAGTGCCGGGAATCGAACCGATGTCCACTGCATGGCAGCCATCTACGCTGACCACACAGTTACAGAAGCGGATTAAAATATAGATAGGCATTACCTAAAACGTCGTTTATTTTGAAAATAAAGAGCTGCAAAATAAATAAATAGTACAGCGTACAGCGTATGAGTAGGATGGGATATGTAAAGCCTTTGAGGGAATCAGCTACATTTTGGAAGACGAGAGAAACAATTTATAAGTGACAATTTAAACTCAGATGCGGACTGCAGGCCAAAAGTTTGTTTTATTTCAATGATTCCCAGTAGATTCCGCTGTCATACTTAAATTGCCAAGAGTGGGGAAGGGGTGAATGGCCACACTCTGTAGCTGTGCCCTTCACTCTACACATTCTCAGCAAACGCAGCTGGCTTCCGCTACCTCCAGTTACACTAGTGATCATTCGATCTAGGCGCCATAGCTCCGCCTGGGTGACGAATATAGATTAGTACCAATTATGAACAAGAAACTGAAAATGTTCATCGTCTCCAAGTCACACTCTTTTAATTTTTAATTATTTTGTAAGAGATTGTTTATTGGAATAAATCTTTAGTCTCTGCTGAGGGAGAGATAGTTCAAATGTTCAGCCGGTCGCGGTGGCCGAGCGGTTCTAGGCGCTTCAGTCTGGAACCGCGCTACTGCTACGGTCGCAGGTTCGAATCCTGCCTCGGGCATGGATGTGTGTGATGTCCTTAGGCTAGTTAGTTCTAAGTTCTAGGCGACTGATGACCTCAGAAGTTAAGTCGCATAGTGCTCAGAGCCATTTGAACCATTCAAATGTTCAAATGTGTGTGAAATCTTATGGGACTTAACTGCTAAGGTCATCAGTCCCTAAGCTTACACACTACTTAACCTAAATTCTCCTAAGGACAAACACACACACCCATGCCCGAGGGAGGACTCGAACCTCCGCCGGGATCAGCCGCTCAGTCCATAACTGCAGCGCCTAAGACCGCTCGGCTAATCCCGCGCGGCTGGAGAGATAGTTTTATGTTGTTCAGTAGTACTTCCTGAACACTGGAACAGATGTAAGAGAACGGACCAGTACCATACACACCAGAGTGTGCTCAGGATCTGACAAGGTGATCTAGCGGACTGCTCTGCCCACTTCGATTTTGTTCACACTAAAAACGATTTGAAGATCAGCGCTTGGAAACGAATTTTTTAAAGCAGTACAGTTGTTTTCAGTGGTAAATGTTACAGTGCTTTTGTCAGTAACACAGTGTGAGAAAGACATTTTAAGATGTTCCTACGGTCTTAAACGCATATTTGACCCAGGAATATTATGCATTTAGCTTCGTTAGTGTAACTTTGTTTTTGTTATACGTCTCGAATAAACAAGAAGAGAAGTATGTAATTTTACAACGCTGCTTTCATAATCCAGCGTAATGAGAACTGAGGAAACTGATGTCCGATCTACGTTCTCTTCCTGAAAATTTGACAACGTATTTTGCTGTGCCTGGTCGGTTTCTAGTCTTTCCTTCTCACAGCGTTCAGGCAGAGAGTTTTTAGAATTGTGTTGATAGGAAATCTAAAGTCGAATGACAGAAAGAAAACCACAATAAGTACAACCAAACTTCAGTTTATAAAAAGAATTATCGCTTGAAAGAATGACTGTGTGAATCCTTTACACTTTAGAGTATAAGCCGACCAAACATCTGTAAATGACGCAAGCTGTATTTTTTATTAAAAAAATCTTATACCTCCACGTTCAAAATATTTAAACTGCACAAATTTAAAATGTTGAATTAACTACGTAAACTTTGCAAGGAAAAAAAAACCTTACTAAAGAGCTTACATAGCGTGAAAAATTTGTAATTGTAATGATGCCGTTACGAATTTCGTCGGTAACAATTCTTTTTCCGTCTAAATTACATATTTATTTACAAATCGAAATGGTAATTAACAAATACTGAATCATAAATTTTAATAAGAGCAATATCTTTTTACCTTTCATTACTAATTGCATAAACATGCCCGAATTCGCAATAAATTAAAATTTGGTGCAGTAATGCGTAACACAAAATGGAAAATAAAATTCTTTTAAATTTTTAGAGATTGATCAGTATTATATATATTTTTGTTTAACAATAAGGAATTTCGCAAGTCTATATCAAATTTTAATTTAAATCTACTCTATCAGGAACTAAACAAAGATGTTACTATTATTATTTTACGATTCAATATTTGTTAATCAGCGTTTTGTTTCTTCATAAATATGGAATTAAAATTAAAATTAAACAGTTTATTAGTTCTGAGATTCGAAACAGCAACTATACAGTTTATATAATTGCGGCCTTGCACACAAACACACCACGTTCTACCCGGTAAACAATGTATTGTTTCCATCGTTCAATATAGATAAACTCGAGGACAGCAGTGTGTTGTCAGTGAAACAACTACTAGTACTGAACGGCATTGTTCACTAGTTGTTGTGGGCATCTTTTCCTTTTTCTGTGAGATTCATAGTGGGAGCAAAGAAAATAGCTTTGTATTACTGGGCTTAAACGGGAGTCGTTAACTTGCTATTTTTTCTCTTTTTAGCTACTTGTTGCACATTACTAAATCAGGCTCTTGGCAAGCTAAACATGAGGATGATTGCTTCTCCGAAAATTTCGCCGTTTTGATCGGTTGGGATAGTACCTTCTTGTACTTTAGAAGCGGCAAGCATACGATAATACGTAGTTCACTGTGTATTTTACTGCACGGTTATGGGCCATTGTTCCGTGTGGCAAGTCTGGATGCTGTTCAGATCGCCTGCGACTTCATCGTATTGTTATAGCGACACCCTATGATTTCAGAATGAGATGGAAGATAAGTACGATTCCTTTAATGGCCTACTATCAAGTAAATCAGGAACCCTTCCAAAAGCATTAATGAAAACTTTCCACTTTCGTGTGAGATAACGACAGAAGGCAGGAAGGCTAATATTGTCCCATTGTTATTCCTTTTATTTTCATTGTTATCAGTATTTTACTGTCGAGTGAAACTGAGAAACCTACGAAGGTCAAAAGCAGACTTCAGTAGCCAGGGGTTCCACTCCAGACAAAGGTATTTTTCCGTATTTAGTGATATTTTATGTCGTCCTTAATCTCATATTCCTCTATTTGCGATTTAACGAAAAAGAAGCAACAAGAAGCGCATCGATGCACCGTTTAGTGCGCAACAGGGAAGGTGAGCTGTCTCTCTGACAAAGCGTCCAAGCAAATTCACAACACGATTATGTGTACAGGATACTACGAGTACACTGAAGCGCCGAAGAAACTGGTGTAGGCATGCGTATTCAAATTCAAAGATATGTATATAGGCAGAATACGGCGCTGCGGTCGGCAACGCCTATATAAAACAACAAGTGTCTGGCGTAGTTGTTAGATCGGTTACTGCTACTAAAATGGCAGCTTACCAAGATTTAAGTGAGCTTGAACGTGGTGTTACAGTCGGCGCACGGGCAATGGGACACAGCATCTCCGATGTGGCGATGAAGAGCGATTTCCCCGTACGACCATTTCACGAGTGTACCGTGAATATCAGGAATCCAGTAAAACATGAAATCTCCGATATCACTGCGGCCGGCAAAAGATCCTGCAAGAACGGGACCAACGACGACAGAAGACAATCGGTCAACCCGACAGAAGTACAACTTTTCCGCAAATTGCAACAGATTCCAATGCTGGGCCATCAACAAGTGTCAGCGTGCGAACCATTCAACGAAACATCATAGATATGGGCTTTCGGGGCTGAAGGCTCGTTACCCTTAATTACTGCACGGCACAAAGCTTTACTCCTTGCTTGGGCCCCTCAACACAGACACTGGACTGTTGATGACTGGATCCATGTTGCCTGGTCAGACGAGTCTCGTTTTACGTTGTATCGAGCGGATGGACGTGTATGGGTATGGAGACAACTTCATGAGCTCATGGACCCCGCATATCAGAAGCTGGTGGTGGCGTGTGCAGTTGGAGTGATATTAACCTGTACGCCCTTATACTACTACGGATTTATGGACAGCCCTGCGGGATTCATGGTGTCATTTCCCTCCAGCACTACTTCAGACGTTAGTTGAGTCCATGCCACGTCGTGATGCGGCACTTTTGCATGATCGCAGGGGCCCTTCACGATGTTAGGCAGTTGTACCAGTTTCTTTGGCTCTTTAGTGAATATAATGCGTTAGCCTTACATGTATTCATGTTAAATGGAAGTTTATGAGTGAGGTCTACAATTGTGAACATACAGCGTGCTCTATCAACAGCTACCAAAGAGACATAATAACACAAGAGGCAACACCGCACTCAGTGTGAAGCAAATTGAAGAACCACTCGCAATTTTTTAGAAGTCAAATCGTAGGGGCTTGGTACATGACAGTGCGTAAGGAAATTATGAAATTAGCCTAAAATAATGCAGTCACATATTCACTTAAAGACATGATAGTTCTTTTTGCTCTGGTGTACAACACAACTGAACAAAACCACCAACAGATGATATTTTTAAACAGCGTGCACGTTAAATAAGATATATTCATAGTTTCACTGCTTTTGTGCGTGAAGTTATACATAGCGCCAAGTTTAGGCATGATTTCGAAAAGAAAGACGGAAATTGCATATCTTCAAAGTTTGCACACGTATTACTCACTTTTAAAATACTAAAATGAGGAAGACACAACCGCTTTCGAGTGACGTTCGGCTGAACCCGGAAATCAGTCACGTGACGTCTTATGCTCTTCAGTTTTGAGAAGATTCGCCGTATTCCGTTGTTTCCGTATTATAATTTGCGCGTTATGACAGTGTCCTGTTAAAGGGCAACGGTGCACTGAAGGTTTATCACAAACACGCCACTCTAGCTAAAATTTGATACAATCAAATGTCAGTTAGGGACACGTCATTGGTAAAGGTCCTTAGGAGATTCTAAGTCCAACGATGATAATTTACGAAACTATAACCGATCACTGTGGTCTTCTTTTTTAAGCTTCGCGTTTGTTACACACACTAGGACTTTCTTATTCAAGTAACAGCATTATATTCTGCCAAATTCGATGTCATCTTTACATAACAGCGTTCTCTATCACGAATGAGTTTCTTCGATTTGATTTCATTCGAATTACAAAACGAAATGTGAAACAGCCATCAGTTGCATTTATATTCTTTCTTGTCACAAATGTTTTACCTTCTGTTCAGAATATTTCGCTATTTCAAACGGTGTGGTTAGGCGGGAATCTAACTGCTGCGAGTGAAATGAGCAGCAATGACGTTTATATTGTCGCATGCCACAACTACTTGGCTGTTTATTTCCGAATATGTTGCAATTTCTGAGAGTGTGGATAGAAAGGAACCTAGGAGCACAGTTTGAATTTCTACGAATAAAACGAGCAGCAACTATATTTATAATCTTGTTTGTTACTAATATTTATCTGCCATCGAATCCTTAACAGCACTTTCGTAAATTTGGTGGTGAAAACTGCACCACACAACAAGCAACTGACGTCACGTGACCAGTTTCGAAAGCCAGTTGCACGCAGCAGTCCTTTCTCACTTTCGTCACTTGTACATAATGACTCCTGAAAGTATGTCAGATAACAGACAATGTGGCACTGCAGGGAGCGCTGAATGTAGTGTCATAGCCTCTCTATCACAGACATACATTACTAGATTGGCAATGGCGCCTCTTTTACTAAAGTAACGTGGCAGCGTCAAATAATTCGTGTGTGGCACTACCACGATTTTCTGAAACAAAATTAAGCTCTACGACGTGGTCTAAACAAGATCTGCAGTTGAGCTAATATTTGGATACTAGCTGAGTTCAATACACATATGAAAAAATAACATCAAGTTACATACACATTTTACTATTGTACAGGGCACTACCTACTGTAGTTGAATAGTTTGGCTCGAGCCCCCACGTGTTATGGCACGAAAATACATATTTTTGTTATACTCAACACTCAGCTTAATTGAGCCGCTCAGAGATGTGGCTGGTCTCAATGTTTGGCTACGTTTTTCGTCATAGGGTGCCAGCTTACACTTGTCGTAAACACAATTTTCAAGTTGAAATATAAAAAAAAAACCAATGCAGGCAAGTATTGCGGTGAAATTTATAAATATTGAGTCACTCACGTTGATTTATAATTTGAACAAGTAGTTTATTTCTATTTTTCCACGAAAGTCATCAATATTGCAGTGAACACATGGTGCATAATGGGGCGATCACTCTGTTGTAGAAATAATTCAAAAGCCAAGATCGCTTAAATACTGTTTACTGGATAACCGGTTTCAACACACTAAAGGTGCCATCAACGGATCTGAATGTAGATTCTAATTATAAATCATTTGGATAGAGTCGAGCAGCAGTCACGTACCAAATAGTTTTATCTTGTGACTTCGGTTTTATGTGTTTTTTGATTTTTTGTGACAATGATTTTATATCAGCTGGTCTGCCTGATGTATCGTTATATCCAAATGGTTTATAAATGTTAATCTACATTCAGATCCAATGATGGCACCTTTAGTGTGTTGAAAGCGGTTGGCCGGCCGGTGTGGCCGTGCGGTTCTAGGCGCTTCAGTCTGGAACCGCGTGATCGCTACGGTCGCAGGTTCGAATCCTGCCTCGGGCATGGATGTGTGTGATGTCTTTAGGTTAGTTAGGTTTAATTAGTTCTAAGTTCGAGGCGACTGATGACCTTAGAAGTTAAGTCGCATAGTAATCAGAGCCATTTCAACCATCTTTTTGAAACCGGTTATCCAGTAAACAGTATTTAAGCATCTTGGCTTTTGAATTATATCTAGTCTTCAATACATACACTAAACACTTAAAATGCAGCCTGAGGGGCTTTTACATAAGTGCGGCCGTTAATAACTGACGTTACAACAGTTCACTATAAAATTCATATGTCGCGATCACGACACACGACAGTCTGTTCACAATTCAAAAAATGCACTGTTGTCTGCTGTCCTAATCCACTGCATTGCGTTCAAGTTGATAGTTTTCGATCGTCGCTACATACATACTTGTCCCCGAAAGTGGCTACCAACTCACTACTACCCCCAGATGCGCGGCACGTCTGGCTCTTAGCGTCGCTCAAAAACAACTCCCCTGTCGTCAAAGATGGCCGATCTACGCACCCTCGAAAAATGTTCAAATGGCTCTGAGCACTATGGGACTCAACTGCTGTGGTCATCAGTCCCCTAGAACTTAGAACTACTTAAACCTAACTAACCTAAGGACATCACACACACCCATGCCCGAGGCAGGATTCGAACCTGCGACCGCAGCAGCAGCGCGGCTCCGGACTGGAGCGCCTAGAACCGCACGGCCACCGCGGCCGGCTACGCACCCTCGAATCGACTGCCTAACTCAAAACAAGGTTTGACAAAAATAATCACCCATATTCTAAAATGAAACACAAAAACACATATGATATATTGAAAAACATGGAAAATTTCCGGGATATAACAATTTAAGGTCCAGTTTTCTGTATTTACCACATTTTTTCACAAACAGTATTCTTGTGGTATGATATTGCTTTTCCCGGATTTTTGATACTAAACATAAATAAACAAAGAAAAATACATACTTAATCACTCATTTACCTCTTTAAACTTTAGAATTCTGCCGCTAGTTTCGTCTCTTTAAATTTATTTCTTACCAAAAACAGTGTTTCTCTCTGTAGAATCTCATATTCCGACCTCTCATTCAAAAATGGTACATATTCAGCTAAACCGGCTATGATTGCTCGACGCAGTTATACTAGTCGCATCCGTAGATACGTTGTTTATATTAATCGGTCAAAGCAATGACAAAATATTAGCTTTTGAACTTTCATAAACTTACAATTTTTAAGAGGACAATAACTTTTAAGTATTATATATTTTACTGGCGCTTCTAGATAATTTAGCTTACATATTTTTCTCTCCATGAGTGCCAACTCGCACCTCGGAGTCACTCTTAGTTTTGTTTTTCAATTTTTCTCTGGCATATAAATTCCTCCAAGCGCGAAAACACGACCATACGTGCCCCTGCGAAGCGCTCGGACTTTCCAAGGCCGCGTAAAGCTAGCTGCTCGCCACGGCCCCACAGCAATCGCCGGCCACGTGCTCTGCGGCGGGAAACGGCCGCTCTAACCTCCGTCCACAACTTGTACGCTCGTAATTTAAATCAGATTGTAGTTTTCGTAAGAACATTCAAATGAATAAAGGCGCCTCTTATCAGCGACATGTAGCACGTTCTACTTCCAGGGGCACTTTGATAACGAGCACATTATTCGAAGAAAAGCCTTACATAGGGTTCAGAAGCAAAAAAGCGCAAATGGCTCTGAGCACTATGGGACTTAACATCTATGGACATCAGTCCCCTAGAACTTAGAACTACTTAAACCTAACTAACCTAAGGACATCACACAACACACAGTCATCACGAGGCAGAGAAAATCCCTGACGAATTGAGACAATATTCCACACTGAAGTCTCGCACCTTCACACTACATGTTACCTCCCAAATGGGAAGATTTTGATGATATATTTATTGTAAAGTATTTCCTCCCACGAGGTTGATTCAAAAGTTTCCCAAATTTTAATTTAGTCCTACGTGTCTCCTTTTCATACTTCACGAGTCGGAGTAGCAGCGAGCTGAATGGTATGGTCACTTGTTGGTGAGCATACTCCCAGTCTTGTGTTTTCGTGAGTTTGCAGTTTCGAGGTAGCTGACCTGAAGTACGTGCTTATGAGTATAAAGCTTAAGTTAAACTTGCGAAAACCGCTGCTGCAACGAAACAAACATTGAAGCCCGCTTCTAGAGACGATTTACACCAGACACAGACACACGGTGGTACAAATGTTCCAGGAACGTGTGAACATTGGCTGATGGTGACGACCGTTCCTATCGGTCGTCAACTGGCATCACACCAGAAGATGTTCAGGAAGTGGGGGGTCTGATTCTGCAGAATCGTAGAAAGATCATCAAAGATATGTGCAAGACATTGCGAACAACGTGTGCTACATGCGAAAGGACTCTTTCAGAAGAACTGAACATGAGAAGGATGGCATCGAAGTTTGTTAGAACGATTATTGCGCTTTAGTGTCCAGCGAACTTAAACAACTACCCGAACACGATCCAAACACTGATTCAACGGTCCTCACTGATGGAGATATTTGGATCTATGGCTATTATCCTGAAAATGAGCAACAATCGTAACAGCGAAAGAGTTCTTTTTGAATTTGCCAAACGATACCTTGACAAATCAAGAGTATAAAGTCTTTGTTTATATATTCTTCCTTGTTTTATATCGATGGAATTATTTATCAACAGTTCCTGCCTCGTGGATAAACAATCAATAAAGTGATCCGCAGCAGTGATCTAAGACGGTTGAGAAATAATATAAGAAGGAAATGTTCACAGAAGTAGCGTACGAACGAGTAAGTACACCTTCATCATGCGCGGTCAGATATAGCTTACATTATAAAGGACTTTTTTACCAAAACAATATTACAGACTTTTCCACCCACCGTACTTACTACTTTTGTTCCCATATGACTTCTTCGTCTTACCCAAGATTAGCAAGCTGGGTTCTATTGGTGTGTGTTTCAGTAAAGTTTTCAGAGATGAGAGTGAAGGACCTCCTGTTTCATTGGAATGCAGAGCTTTAGTAGCTAGAACGCTTGGAGTAAACTATGAGATGAAACGACTTTTACAGGAGTTGATTATTACACGTTTATTCAAGAAAATGATTACACAAAGGTCCTATGAACATGTGACCGGAAATGCATCGTTGCCACGGCAGACGGCGCTGATGAACGACAGCTCCACTGACGACGTGCCATGTATTGCTTGTGTGTTGTAAGCTGTGTGACTGACGCAGTGTGCTTTAAGCAGCAGAATGGTCCGGTATTCATGTCAGGAACAAGCCTAGATGGTGCTTGTGTAGGGCCAAGCAGATGGAAGAGGTCGAGAGGCAGTGTAGTCCTCCAAATCTTGTGCGCACAGTCCGTCGCCTCCCTGCACATTCGCCTGTCTGAAAGACCCCATGACTATACAAATGCCCCGAAATGCCTTGAACTGTCGTGTGATGTGGCTTGTGTGTGAGGGTACTTGTTTTTCTTCTTTTGTTTCTTGTTTCTCTTCTTTTGTTTCTGCCTCTCGACCGTTTCCATCTGCTTGGATGTATAAAAACACCATCTCGACTTGTTCCGACATGAATACGGGACCATTCTGTTGTCTACAGTACGCTGCGTCAATCACACTGTCTGCATCACTCAAGGAACTCACTGCAAGTGTTCAGACGAACTTAAATTCGTCAGCGCCGTTTGCCGTGGTAAACGTTGCATTTCTGGACACATGTTCATAGGACATTTGGTTAAACAGAACCTAATTTAAATTGATGTGAATGTAACTGGTCTTTATATTAAATGTGCTACTGAAGTAAAATAATTATCAGGCGCCAATCAAAATTTCCACTAACCTCGCGTCTTGATAACGTTGTTGCAGATTTCTCAAAAGCTCAACAGCAAACAGCAATCGGTCAGCGGCTAAGCTAGATTGCTGTTTCTAAACACATATTCGAACTCTTGTATGTGGTAATAATGATAAACAGTGAGGTGGGGAGGGTAACTATCGCTATGAAATGATATTCCAGGACAATTATTTTAGAATGAAGTACGTATTCAAAAAGGTAAGAGTAAAACTTGGCGTGATCTTCACACATAACGTTGGTCTGAAACAGCACTACTCTTAACAACGTGAACAATGATTTAAAAGGGGTACAATGTTCGCAGAGAAGTTCTATAAAAATCAAACAGCTTCATCAATTAATATGTTAATTCACGACCCAGGAAAGAGGGGTGGTCTTTCTCTCGGCTCTGAGCGAAGTAACTAGGTGACAACAATCATTCATAGCTGCGCGTTGCTACAATCTTACCTCAAACTTCTCTTCCAAAATAATAACATTACTCAAAATTTATATTCTTTCGTTTTCCAATATATACGTCGTATTCATCCTTGCGACCTTTACAGTATATCTTACTTCATCTATCAGATACAATCACAAGTCATCACGTCCATCACCTACCACACTTCAACTGAGAATGTATCAAGCTTTATGTCTGCACAGTATTGCCATGTAGCATTTTTCACTCTTCCAACCACGTTTTCTCCGTTTCCTTAAGGGAGCAACTACTTCAGCCAAGGCTTTTAATCCATAGACAACTGCTACAAGTTTGTCACTTAAAGGTCTTCTACATCTGTCGTAATAAAATGGATTGTTAATAATATAAACTTTCGAGGTTTATTTTCCTTTTAGGTGTCAGTTTCATTTTAATTTTTGACGTGCAGTGGTGAGAATCAATATTGACGCCACGAAGGACTTTAATATTATAGATTTCCTTATGAAAGGCCGGTCGGAGTGGCCGTGCGGTTCTAGGCGCTACAGTCTGGAACCGAGCGACCGCTACGGTCGCAGGTTCGAATCCTGCCTCGAGCATGGATGTGTGTGATGTCCTTAGGTTAGTTAGGTTTAATTAGTTCTAAGTTCTAGACGACTGATGACCTCAGAAGTTAAGTCGCATAGTGCTCAGAGCCATTTGAACCATTTGAACCTTATGAAATTTCCGATCCATGGCCACATGATCTATCTGAAACTCTCCTAGCTCGACGTTCGGACATTTAGAAGTCATTAATTTATGTGGTCTTCTCTTAAACCTTGTTGTCTCCAAAGCCAATCCAGTACAAAATTCAGTTCACCGTTCTCCACTCCTATTTGTAAGTTTATGCGCAGGTGCGCAGGCCATCGCCCAACACATTTCTAATTTCTTCTCTCGCCTTGTCTTCCCATTAAAATCTTCACGTGCAATTTTAATGTTAGTATCCAACGGGTCAATTTAATCCCACAATTTTTCTGTCCCATCCTTATCGTTTCTATTTTTAACATTAGGTGGACATGAACATTTATCAGTGCGTAGATGTTATTTTCCATCTTAATTGTTAACAATGCCCTTTGTGGGGGATTGGATGAAAAAATCCTCGATGGAATCCAATATTCTATTCTGTATCAAGAAACCCACCTCGAACTGGGGAACGTTTTCTATTGCCCTTTCTCCTGGTAGTCCTTTGTAACGCCGATATCCTCGTAAATCGGTCGGGTCCTGATCAGTATTACCTAACTCTTGAAGGGCTGTGTTAACTACGTTGTGTTAATCTAAGATATCTGTTAAGTGTTTCAAATTACCGGCTTTTCTTAAAGAATTGATCAATCATCAATTCAGGGTTTAAAATTCCAGATGTGATCAAGAAAGGTGATTAATGGAATACGGAAGGATGAAAAGTGAGGTTGATGGGATGTGTGTTTGGTCCGCGAGAGCTATTTTATTTCGCTCAAGTCTATCAGCAAAGCTAGTAGGATGCTTCTGTATGCCACCTGAGACACGACACATAGGTGTGCACCTCTCCTCCTATTACTTATGTGTATCATATAGAGACAGCGTAACTGTTTGTCTTCTACCGTAAGTCAAACTCTAATTGCGCCATCTCTCTCAGAAATGAGGGCTGGATGCATTTTCTTTGAATAAAAATAAAGAAAATTCTCACTGCTTGGTTGTTCTTAAGTTAGATCTAGTAAGCCAACATTCTAGCATTTGTAGACTTAGAGAAAGCTTTTGACAATGTTGACTGGAATACTCTCTTTCAAATTGTAAAGGTGGCAGGGGTAAAATACAGGGAGCGAAAGGCTATTTACAATTTGTACAGAAACCAGATGGCAGTTATAAGAGTCGAGGGACATGAAAGGGAAGCAGTGGTTGGGAACGGAGTAAGACAGGGTTGTTGCCTCTCCCCGATGTTGTTCAATCTGTATATTGAGCAAGCAGTAAAGGAAACAAAAGAAAAATTCGGAGTAGGTATTAAAATTCATGGAGAAGAAATAAAAACTTTGGGTTCGCCGATGACATTGTAATTCTATCAGAGACAGCAAAGGACTTGGAAGAGCAGTTGAATGGAATGGACAGTGTCTTGAAAGGAGGATATAAGATGAACATCAACAAAAGCAAAACAAGGATAATGGAATGTAGTCTAATTAAGTCGGGTGATGCTGAGGGAATTAGATTAGGAAATGAGGCACTTAAAGTAGTAAAGGAGTTTTGCTATTTGGGGAGCAAAATAACTGATGATGGTCGAAGTAGAAAGGATATAAAATGTAGGCTGGCAATGGCAAGGAAAGCGTTTCTGAAGAAGAGAAATTTGTTAACGTCGAGTATTGATTTAAGTGTCAGGAAGTCATTTCTGAAAGTATTCGTATGGAGTGTAGCCATGTACGGAAGTGAAACATGGACAATAAATAGTTTGGACAAGAAGAGAATAGAAGCTTTCGAAATGTGGTGCTACAGAAGAATGCTGAAGATTAGATGGGTAGATCACATAACTAATGAGGAAGTATTGAATAGGATTGGGGAGAAGAGAAGTTTGTGGCACAACTTGACCAGAAGAAGGGATCGGTTGGTAGGACATGTTCTGAGGCATCAAGGGATCACCAATTTAGTATTGGAGGGCAGCGTGGAGGGTAAAAATCTTAGAGGGAGACCAAGAGATGAATACACTCAGCAGATTCAGAAGGATGTAGGTTGCAGTAGGTACTGGGAGATGAAAAAGCTTGCACAGGATAGAGTAGCATGGAGAGCTGCATCAAACCAGTCTCAGGACTGAAGACCACAACAACAACAACAAGGCAACATTTTTTTTCAACCAGTTTCTGTTGAAAAATGCTGAATTTGTTGTGGGACATTGTGGAATGTTCTTGCTTCAGTCCCCATAGTTTCATGGAGCTCCGATAAATGACGGTGCTAACGTGGCCTATCAAAACGGCGTCCTTAACAAAGGTGTATTCCAGGCACAGAGCTGTCATTGACAGCACCGTAGATATTCATAGGCGCTTGCGGAATGTCTGTGAACAGAATGTCAGTGAACAGCACGGCGAGTCGTTGGGCGCTGCGTCTGCGATGACCGCAACAGGGTCGCGCAAACCCGTCCTGTCTCAAACATGCCAGCCAACCGCACACAGTTGTGACTACTGCAATGTTGGAACGGGCGCACACTCTCATTCGTGGTGATCGACTGATCACAATCAAACACCTCGTTGCTGAGCTGGTCGTCTCTGTTGGTAGTGCTGACACACTCGTCCACCAGTTAGAATACTGAACGGTGTGTGCCCGCTGGGTTCCTCATGGCCAAACAGAAGACCACGAAGACCAACGAAGGACTATCTATGCGAAATTGTTTGTGCGTTACGATACTGATCGAGAAAATTTTGTGGCGTACATCGTCACAGGCAATGAAATATGGTTCATCACTTCGAACTGGAAACGAAACGGCAGTCCATGGAGTGATTCTCTGTTCTCCAAACGAAAGATTCAAAGCCGTACCCTCCGCCGATAAAGTCATGGCAACGGTCTTTTGGGAATATGAAGGGGTCACTGTGTTTGATGTCCTCCCTCCTCATAGTGCAACGATAAACTGCGTGTATTGTGCTACCCTTAGAAAATTGAAGAAATGACTTCAGCTTGTACTAGGGCCATTCGGAAAGCAAGGTAAATTCCGATTAAGTTTTGCACAGATGTATTGGGCAGTGTCTATAGTATGGTTCAAGAAATGGTTCAAATGGCTCTGAGCACTATGGGACTAAACATCTGTGGTCATCAGTCCCCTAGAACTTAGAACTACTTAAACCTAACTAACCTAAGGACATGACACACATCCATGCCCGAGGCAGGATTCGAACCTGTGACCATAGTGGTCGCCCGGTTCCAGAGTGTAGCGCCTAGAACCGGTCTGTAGTATGCCCGTCGATCGTGTCACGTCGCTCTTTCAAGTTCTGAGCGCACAGTGAGCACGTAAAGATGCCTACAAAACAGTGTCTCCCACCAATTGGGAGGGGTATGGTGAGAGATTTCGCCTGAAGCTATACAGCCCACATAACGTGACTGTCATGTGAATCCTTCTTCACGACAATTATCGTTCGCGCTCTGCAGGGGCAATGAAGATGCTCCTGCGACGTTTCCGACGGGAAGTGTTTGATTACCAACAATACAGCTCGAAATTGGCTCCCACTGAGTTTCGTCTCTGCTCACATGAACCGCTGACTATGAAGACAAAAATTTGGCACAGACAATGAGCTGAAGACCAGCATAGAGATTTGGCAGAAAGCACAGGCGGCGACCTTCTATGAGTAGGCAGTGGAAGGTTGGTACAACGCTACAACAAATGTCTAACTCTGAGCGGCGTCTATGCTGAGAAGCAGACGGAATGTCTAGCTAACTCTTTCGAATAAAACATTTTTTACTTTCACAGTGGTATCCATTTCCCGAGCGATCGTACCTTACCTTCTGAATGAATCTCGTACGTTGGCACAAAAATGCAAACCAATTTCTCCTTCTCTGTGACAACGCAAGGCCTCACACAAGTTAGCGCACTAGAGAAGAGTTCACAAACCTTCGTTGGAGTGTTCTTCCTCATCCAACCTACAGATCGGATCTCTCAGCTTCTGACTAACATTCGTTTTGCTCAATGAAGGACGCATTCCGCGGGAAACAGTAGGTGGATGATGAGAAGGAAACTGATGCAGCAAGACCTTAGCTCCAACTTCTACTAGAAGAGCGGTACCATGCGAGTAAGGTGGCGTAAGCCCATCGCATTAAGTGGAGGTCATGTTGAAAAATAGAGTTTTGTAGCCAGGAGAGTGGGAATTAATATGGTGTACTGGAATCCTGAATAAAATCAACTTTGTTTCAGGAAAATTGTGTTGCATTACTTATTGAACGCCCCTCATACCACATAATGCTATTATTCACTAACATTCCAGTTTCAGACAATGTTGTCGAAACTTTATACGTATCGTCTCTCCGTAGCCTGAGTTCCATCTCCAATCACGAATTCAGTATCAGCTCCATTCACATTCAGTCTTCCTACGGTGACGACGTTGGTACAGTCATTTTTCCTTCAGCATATCGAATTGTCAATCGAATGATGCCTTGTTAATAAGCTCTTTGTATGACGATTTTGATGGTGCTCTAATGGTGTCGTGCACTATTCTTCAGTGGCTGTGCCTCTCCTTTCTAGGATTTTCCCGTTTTTTTTTTTTTTTTTTTTTTTGTGCCGCCTGTTCACTTCGAACTATCCCTTCTAAAATCTAAGAAGCGAACGCACTTCTTCGGTCCCTGCGACCGCTGGCAGCGTGGTATTGTTATCGCTCTCCATCACCTTCATCGTGCCTATGATATCCGATAATGCCGCAATCTTATCATGTATTTGTCTGTTGTCTTCCGCCCCAGTCTGCTTCAATTGTTCTACTTACTGTTCGAGTGCGTGAATCGCTTGGCTGTTGTCCGCTACTGTGTTGCCAACAGACGTGGGACAATGCATTTCCGCCTCCTGAAACCTGGAGAGTACCTGCTGGCGTTCCCTTTGGCATTCTTCTCTCAGCGCTTGGAAATTCCTAAGTAGCTGTTCCGTGCTCTCTTTCGATTCCGCATCGCGCCTCCACTTGCCCTGTTCTAAGGCTTGCAGACGATCATTGATTTGTTCAAATGTACAGCCTAATTCTTTCATAATATCACTTTTTATTTCACTTGCCAGAATGTTTGTTCTTTGTGAGATATCATCGGACACTCTCTGCATCGAGTTGTCGACTTTATTTGTCTGCTGGATTAGTTTTTCGTCTATTTGTTCGCCTAGCTCGCGGATCGATTTTTCAGATTTCTGCGTCATTTGTTCGCCTAGCTCTCGGATCGATTTTTCAGATTTCTCTGCGTTTTCTTTGTTTAGTTGCAATAAGGCTTTCATGAGTTCTGCCAAATCAATTTGGTTAGTTGGAGGCAAAATAATTTCTGGCTCTGATGTGAACCCGTTCGTCCTGTTTTGCATTTCCTCTGAAGTATTCCCCAATGCATTTTTGGAACCGTCTGACGCGTTGATATTCGAAATCAAATTATCCCCTTGGTCCATGTTGCTTAAGTTGTTGGACCGCCTACTTTTAGCTTGGTTACGTGTCTGCATTAGTTCAATTTAGACCCAGTACGCAACACACTAATCAGAATAAATGTATCTCCCAAAAATTACGACAGTCACACGAAAGGTACCCAACCTAGTACGCACTTTTTCACAAGCAAAACAAATTTATATCTTTGATCGAAGTCAGTGCAATTTACAAGCGAGAAAAAAAACACATACATATAAAACACATAAATATAGAAAACAAAACAAGACAAACAACACAACGACGCTCAACAATGCCGTGAATCTTTTGAAAGTCTGCTCAAAAACAACGCAGAAGTTGTTTGAGCCCTGCAGGGAAAAAAATTAAGATTATACAACGCTCGCAATCTAACATTTCAGAGATTCCAGAGCCTAGCGGAATCACAGAACAGGGTCGCCATGTGTAATGTTGTTGCATTAATTTGATATGAAAGTGGTGCTAATAGACAATAAAAGTGGGTTAAAAGCTGTGAGCTGTCTGAGGAAGTTTACCTTGCATTACTGAGCAACTGTTTCACCAGGTATCCAGTCTAGCTTACCAAATTCACAACCAGACTAACATTAATTATAATCTATTAATCGTCATATGACAACCGGTGATATATATATATATATATATATATATATATATATATATATATATATATATATATATATAAGATAATTTAAATAAAAAGAAAGAAATCAGTTTATATTTGGAAATTTATTTTAACATTGATCACTGAAATTTGAGCATATTAAACTTGATTCATAACTAAACTGGTGCCTTATTTAGGATTGTGAAAATGTGAGTTTGTAATCTTACGGAACACATCAAATAGGGAGCCAAGATTGGGAGACTACATACAACACTGCATTCATAAAATAACACACGAAGAACGTTGAAACATATGCAAGAGGAAATTAACCACAGCCAACCGATTCAATTTTCACCCAAAGAAGTTACGTTCGTAGCGCCATCCTGTCCGTCATGAAATTACCACACACTAGTATACTAAATTCATACTAACTCTCTGTGAAATCTTCCCGAAAAGAATAGCTGAGGGCTACTTTGATGCTTACACCACGTGCTTCACGAGGTCATCTTGGTTTACACAAAGAGTGTAACTCCACAATAATTTTGATAATTAAAATAAATTACATCGAAACGCAATTTACAAAAGAAAAACCTCGAATGGTTACTATCGTCTTACTATTAACCTGATGGGTCAAACAATTGTATAAGCACGTGGTACCGGTCTCACAAAGTACACCCCACGTGGGTTGAACATAAATAAAAGTTGCTATATTGAAAAGTATTGTCAAGACGAGACGTTGTAATCTCACGCACATTCGGATTTAAGATTGATGATCTTATTTAGAGTTACTGATCAACGTATGGTTCCACTTTACTCACCAAGTAGTGACAAAGCAACTACTGGAAGATATTCTGAACTTCACACTCGAATTACACTGCATCGCAATTTAAGGTAACATTAGATATTTGACAGCTAAACGTGAAATAAAGGAGATTAAATTTTCAGTAAGGCTGAACTTAAGAAATCCATTGTCCTACGGACTTAGCAGACACGCGCTTAGCCGGAGATCTTACCACTTCAGACGCTCGCCACGGACAGACTGACCTGGGCTCCTACCTGAGGGGTGCCTCACAAATACAAACGGAAGTGACCAGAGAGGCAGCTTCCTATACCAACATGACAAGGGACGGACAGGACCATACTAAGAATAGAAACCTCTCTGCTTTTAGAAAGCGTAGCTACCTGTTCCGACGTTGGTGCTACTGTTCTCTAGCAGACAGGCTTGTCTGCTACCCTTAAGCATGCAACTAGAAATACATTTGCTCATTCATTCTCTCACACAGAAGGGAAGGGGGATGACAGTATCTTATCATATACAGTATATAAAAGAAAGCAGATGTAGGTTCTGTATGAGACTGTGTGACATGAATTACATATAAACTGTGTTTTAAAGTGTAGTAGTGTGACAGATCGTTCTTGTTTATGTGTAAAAGTAACACGTTCCACTACTCAGTCTCCTCCCAGATAGTCAGAAACGCCACAGTAAATTTAGGAGAGGAATTTATGCCGTAAATGACAACAGATTTAATAAATTAACATGAAAGGAATCCAACAGAGACCTTTCACACTTTAATACGGATAGACCTCGACGACGTATTTAGAAAGTGGTAGAAACGTTGCGAACAGAGTCTTCTCTTCCAATGGAATTACTTTGAAGGTGATCTTCCTGAATGAGGTTTAGGTAAAACGTAAAAATATACCACCTCATATCATCGTATATTTTCACCCGCGTCAATTTTCGGTATAAATTATGACTCATCCAGTGTATATTACATTTCCTAATGCAGCAGCCTCCCTAATGTACGGCGCATAAGTAACCGAAAAACAGGGATAATCGAAATTACACATTTTTTTCACTGATTTACGTAACGTGCTACTTATCTTATTTCAAAGATTACATTACTTACGTGTTACTCGGAACCGGCATGTTAATCTCGTTTGTCAATGTTGGAGGCAGAGGATGGCAGGATGCTCTTTCTGTCGATTGCTGATAACCCTTCGTGTGTTCTCGGATCTGTTTACAACGTCTTTTCGTGAAATAAAGATAAGAGCAAGCAATATACAGGTTGACCATTCTAAGAACGAATGATCTCGGAAATTTTACAGTAATGCACACCGTGGTGCGTAACTCCTCCCTTGCAGTATCTGCTAATATAAACATCTCCATGACGCTTTCCCGCTTACTAAATGAACCTGTGATAAAATGCTCTAGTCTTCTTTGGATCTTCTCTACCTCCTTGATCAGTACAATCAGGTACAGATCCCGGACTGACGAGCAATACTGACGTTGACGTTTCGTTGAACGAAGGTTTTGTAACCTACCTCCTTCGTAGATGGACTACGTTAGCTAAGGATTTTTCCAATGAATTTCAGTCTGATACATGTGTTAGATGCGATTAGTTTTACACAGTCGTCCCGCTTCAAATTGCTCTATAAACATACCTTTAGATAGCTAACTGATGTGTCTGCTTCCAATTATTGTTCTGCATCCGCGTAACAGTACAATAACGGATCTTTCTGTCTATTTATGGCCAATTCGTTCGTTTTGCTTAGGTCGATAGTCAAATATCAAACTTTGCAATAGGAGGTGACCCTGCAGAGGTATTTTCTAGCGTTCTGCCTTCTCTGTATGAAAAAGTATCATCCGCGCAAAATGTCGTCGACGTTCCGATGTAATATACTGATTTTTTTGTACATTTTTAGAAAATTAATGGTCCTGCAACACTCCCTTGCGATACGCCCGAATCAGGTTTTACGTTTGGTGATTTCTCTCCACTAATGACTTAGACTCATCAAAAGTAACTAGACTCATCAAACGTATTTGGACATCCGTATGCGCCGGCCGGAGTGGCCGAGCGGTTCTAGGCGCTTCAGTCTGGAACAGCGAGACCGCTACGGTCGCAGGTTCGAATCCTGCCTCGGGCTTAGTTAGGTTAAAGTAGTTCTAAGTTCTAGGGGGCTGAGGACCTCAGAAGTTAAGCCCCATAGTGCTCAGAGCCATCCGTATGCAATGAGGAACTGATCACTAGGTGTCACGAAAGGCAGACCCGCCACTATAAAAGGAACACGTGTTACTCGTGGGAAAACTTTTTCGTGGCCTTATCCCGTGCCTTCTCGGAACCGGCACGTTAATCTCGTTTGTCATTGTTAGAGGCAGTCGTGTTGTCAGCAGTGCAGTAGAGAAGCAGTTAACAGCGAGTCGGCGCGCAGAGCTCGGTGGCTTCGGACGTGGGCTAGCCATTGGACGTCAACTGAGTAACAGATCCATTAGGGACAGCTCCTCAACTAAACTGTTGATGATGTGATTGTGAAGTAGAAACGCGAGGGAACAACCACAGATAAACCAAGTTCAGGCAAACATCGCTTACTGACGGACAGGGACCTTCGAGCATTGCGGAAGGTTGGTGCAAAAAATCGCATGAAATCGTAGGAAGGAATCGCCTGTGAGCTCCAAAGTGCTACCATCAGTCCAGCTGACAGTTACGAAGAATGAGGTACAGTGGTCCAGCAGTTCATCATGAGCCACATATTTCTGTAATCATTGCTAAGCGACGTTTGAGATGATGTAAAGAGCAACGCCACTAGAGACTGGATGACTGGCAACGAGTGATTTGGAGTGATGAATCACGCTATACGCTCTGGAAATCAGATGAAAAAGTTTGGGTTTGTAGACTGCCTGGAGAACATTACCTACCATCATGTGTAGTGCCAACAGTGGAGAACGAAAGAGGTGGTGATGATGTGATGGGGTGTTTGTGGTGGTTAGGTTGTGGTTTCCTTCTTGCGCTTAAGAAAATCCTAAACGGAGTAGAATATCAACACGTTTTACAGCGTTGTGTACTACGTCATTTGAGGCACGCTTCGGAGACGATGATTGTATCAGCATTAAAATGCAGCCTGTCATAAAGAAACATCTGTGGGGCAATAGTTAGAGGCCATTAATGTTCCAGAAATAGACTGACCTGTCGAGAGTCCTGACCTGAACCCAATGGGAAACCTTTTGGATGAGTCAGACCATCCACTTCGGTCCTGACCCCAGCATCCACATCACTGTCTTTTCTGGTTTTGGCTTTTGAGGAAGACTGGGCTGCCATTTATCCACAGACATTCAGACACCTCAATGGAAGTACCCCCCAGCAGAACTCAAGCAACTATAAAAGCGAAGAGTGAATACCCCATAGCGGTGTCCACTAACATGTGTCCAGAAAGTTTGGATCAGATAGTGTGCGCCACTTTCAACTTCTTTCATTTCGAGCAATGTTTATTAATGTGAAAAACGCCGATTAGCACCATAGTTCTGGATCCACGTTAAGCTATAAGCTTCTCTATAGCTGGGGAGGTAAGTCAATTCAAAGGTTGGAGGAAGGCGATGGCACACCACATCTAATAGGAGTATGGCCATTAAAGCATTGCGATATTCAAACCAAACTGCGGGCTGGTGACAGCTTTACTTTGACTTGTGAGAATTACATGCTGTTTTCTGTTTGCTAGGAATTCGTCAATCCAGACATAAACCTTACGAAGTGTGACTCGATGTTTATGGAATATTATGACAAAAAGTGAGATTGCATGTAGGTCTGCTAGTACTTAAAAAATAAAAAATAAAAAAAGTTGCAGTACCGTCGAGAACTTTGTTCGATTGTACCCAGGGTATAATTTGTGCATAATAGAAGGTTGCGGTGTTTGTGATTTATTTGTCAAGGTCATAGCAATCAGATGGTGCTCAGGAGGTCTGTCTATGCTCCGTCTGTTATAACTCTGCAGGCAGTAACTGTGCTGAGTTTAGAGGTGAACAGTGTTTGTAACATTCATTCTAGTGTACAACCATGCCCCACCGACGAGAACGAACAGCTTCAGCCATTTGAACATCGTAGCTTTATGGCCTGTGGGAAACTGGATAGACATATCGACGGATTGCAGCACATGTTGGGCACAGTGTACTGGTGGTGTATCACTGCTTTCAACAATGGAGTGTGGAAGATTATCACATCTATAGAGCAAGTTCTCGTCGTCTGCTTAGTACAGGCACAAGTCAAGATCGAACTATTGCGCCATCAGCGGTGGCCGAACGAACATCGTCCAAAGACGAGATCTGGGTACACACTGCATCTGTTTTGTCATCAGGGACTAGTGTAAAATGTCTGCTAGCAGCAGGATTAAGATCACATGGGCCTCTGGCCAGGCAACCACAGTCACTACAACTCTTCCAAGCTGTGGTGTCGTGAAAGAGCTGCCCAGAGAATGGAATAGAGCTCTAATGTCTTCAGTGATGAGATTAGGTTCTGTAGATCTGAGAGTGTTAGATGAAAACATGTATGGGGCATAGTCTTCGTGAGCTACGCATTTCAGTGTGCGTTCGCTCATGATTCATAGGTCCCATCCAGTGCTTCATTGTGTAGGGGGCCACGACCAACCACTCATGGCCACAACTGGTTTTTCTCCAGGGTAGGTAACAGCGCCTGGTACATTGTTAAGTCTGTTATATCCATGCTACTGCCATTTCTTCGACAGGAGGGCAATGTGCTTTTTTGGCAGGACAGCATTCGTCCACATACGGCTGCTGCGACGTAACATGCTGTTCATGGTGTACAACAACTGTCCTGGCAAACGAGATCACCAGATCTGTCACCAACGGAACATGTTTGGGACGTGGCAAGGAGAAATGACTCGTTCTCCAGGGCCTGCAAGAACCATTGCCAAATTGTTACAAAGGGCGCAGGATGTTTGGGACAGTCTATCTCAGGATCCCATTTGGCACCTTCGTGATCATTTGTATGAGAGAACACACGTCTTCATTGCCGCTGAAAGAGGGGTACACTGCGTACTGATATGACTGTTACGGCAGCCTTTACTGTGACATGTCCTTCATTTGGTCTGAATTTGTTACCATATACTGCTACACTGATGAACTACCTATCGCCTCACTTGTCAATAAAATGACATTGTCCTTGTGGGTGTAGCATCTTTTTGCCAGCAGTGTATTTCTTGATCCTCATGTTAGCAGCCTCGCGGGACTAGCCGAGCGGCCTTAGGCGCTGCAGTCATGGACTGTGCGGCTCGTCCCGGCTGAGTTTCGAGTCCTCCCTCGGGCATGGGTGTGTGTGTGTGCTTGTCCTTAGGATAATTTAGGTTAAGTAGCGTGTAAGCTTAGGGACTGATGACCTTAGCAGTTAAGTCGCATAAGATTTCACACACATTTGGACATTTTTCATGTTAGCAAGGAAGTGATACTGGGGATACTGAAGGCACTCGCCCGTGTGTGGTAAGCACGCACTGCGCCGGCAGCTCTGGGGTGGAGTGTATTCTAGAGCCGGCGTGGCAGGAGGCGAGGTGGAGACAGCTGGTGGGCGGCGCTTGTTTGTTTTACCTGCCTTAATGGCGGGGATCCGCGGCTCGCTTGCCCGCGGCCTCGCAATTACCTGGCGGGGTCGGATAGCGCGGCGGTGGGGTGGGGGTGGGGGAGGGGATCTCGCTGTGGGCACGAGGCATGCGTGAGCCGGCCGGCCCGCCGCCCGCGGGGTCCGGCGCCGAGGTATGCGCCGCCGTCGCCGCCATGGAATTATGCCCCTGAAGGGCAGCTCCAGTCACGGCATAGTCTACTCTGCTGCCGTTTCCAAGGACGAACTGTCACAGTGATTTTCTATAAGTATCTACACTGCTGGGCATTACAAATGCATCTGCACTCCGCAATCTACCCTACAGTGTGTGGTGGAGGGAATTTCGAAGCTACTTAGTGATGCTGTCTGCTCCAATCTCTCTAACTTTATTTTCACGGTCTTTTCGCGTGACGGACTTAGAGGGAAGGAGTATAGTGATTCATTCTTCTAGGAATTTACACTTCCGGAATCTCAACAGTAAACCACAGTATATTGCAGAACTCTTCTGTTGCAGCGTCTGCCTTTGGAATTGGCTGAGCATCCCTGTGAAGATTTCACGCTTATTAGTGAATCTGTGACCAGTCGCGATGCTCTTCTTTGGATCTTCTCTATTTCCTATAGGAGTCATTTCTGATACAGATTCTAAAATGCCGTGCAATAATCAAGTATTTGGCGAAAAAGTGTTTTGTAAGCTACTTCCTTCGTGGGTGGACTACACTCCACGAGCATTTTTCCAATTAATCTGTCTGTCAGCTGCCTTCCCTGTCGTTGGTGTTATAAAGTCGTCCACTTTAAAACGCACCGTACACCTGCTCCCAGATAATTAATGAATGTGATTGCTTTCAGTGATTGTTATGCAATCATGTAATCGCATACTTGAGCCGGTCCGTTATCCACTGTCAAAGATCTCGGGCCGCGCTCGAGCAACACCACCTAGACTACAGGCCTGCGCGCCCGCTTGTGACGTCACATACTGATGGCCGATCGGAACGCTCCTGTTAAGCACTCTGCAGCTATATGAACTTTACGAGTTTTAGAGCTGAGACTGCATAGGGATTCTCGTGCTTTCCTCTCCTACGTGTCCTTGTAATGAAAGTATGGAAATTTATATCATTGCATAAAGTAACTGAACACAACTGCCCTATGATATTTCAAGATGTAAAATTATTTTGACGATTTGCCTTAAATACGCGTTTCTAGGCTCGAATACAAACTGTAATTTTAAACTCTGTCTTTTATCTCAGGAGCTATGTTTTCTTGCAGTAAAAAATCGGCAATATGCAAATACAAGCAGACGTTTTCGGTTTTAAATAAAGCAGCTGGAGCTCCTACAGAATTTAAGAATTTGTTTTCCTGGATATTTTCTTAAATTTTCGTCTCCACTTCAAAATTTGCTGACCTCACACGAAACTCAAATCATTCGACGAAATGGAGCACCTCCTGACGTAATGTTTAATAAGTAAAAAAAAAAAAACCGGAAAAAATGTTTTATTTCCCTGTTTCTCCAGAACCTGAAACATGAAAAGATTGTTTCTCCTGTATCCTTGACTGAAATTCGTGTCACAGAGTGCAGTTAATTTAATCACTGCACTTACATCGAAATTCTGCTTTCTATAATGTTTAATCTGTCCAACACTGAATTCATTAAAGCAATTTTCTAACGTAGTTTACTCAAATTGAAATTATTTCCGAATAGCTGTATATGTAAACCTGAACAAAATCATTCTGTAGCTCTTTCATATAAAAGTACTGGAAGCTCAATAATCTGGTAGGAATGATAAGCATAAACATTTTCGTGCCACACTAATTAATATAATTATTCTGTGTGACAATAGTTGCTTCGTATTAACCTCGGAGCAATGTTCCAGAATTAAGAAACACATTATACTGGTACATGATACATAACTGCTTTTAAAAACAATTTGAAAATGTGGTGCAATGGAAACAAATAACACGATATAAATTTTTTGTCATTTACTTACCCTTGAATGATGCGTAGACACAAATTCCTGTCTGGGAATAGCTGCAGTCCAGCGATTTCTCAACTTCACACATTTGGGAAATCGAAACATGTGCACTTTCATGCCATTTTGGGATTTATAATTTTCCTGGCAAAAGGGAACGCAACACTTGTATTTCATACTTCAAAAAACTGTAGGCGAATACTTTATGAAATATATATCACTTTCACGTGGCACACACTTTCAACACAACATACACGCCAACAGGACTGCCGACTACAGATAAGATGGCCAACAGTCTGTGACGTCAGATGCCAATATGGCCACTGTGCGTAGGCCTTGTATCTAGAAGGCTTTGGCTCGAGGCCCCACTACCCGCCACTCGCTAGGAGGCGCCAGAGTCGCGACTCTGCGAAATAAAGGAGGAAGCATGGCCTGGCTAAGGGGTCTCTGGGTCCCTTCTGCGACCAGTGCTCTATGGAACGATGACCGTGCATTGTCTGTACTGCCGTATCTGTTGTTGTTGTTGTGGTCCTGAGTGGAGGGAAGATCCTGCAGGAATTGCATGGCGGCGCCCTGGCAGTTAAACGCGCAGTGTCATTCCGTGGCCGACATAGTGTACCTTGCAGTGGAGTAACCGTGGGAACCATAATGGATGGTTGCCGGATACGGTCTATTAATAGAGGTTACGCTCATCGGCGATCTGGAACACCAGATGCAGCTGTCAGCCACTTCCATATTAGTGGCCTGCCGTGGCTGCTTCCTGAGGTGTTTGCTGATGGAGAACGAAGCAATACTTTAGTGCATGGTGAGTCTCACGTTTACCTGCAAATAGATTTTTACTGGCTTTAGGACAAGAGGCTCATTTGTGATCTGAATGTTTGGGTGTGTGTGTGGACTTTGAAGTTCTTGAATTTGACTGGGCCTAAGGCTTTGTTGATTAGAAATTATGGTTTTAAAAATAGAGATTGAAATGTTTAAGCTCATTAGGTATTTGTTGACACAATGTCTTTTTAATGTTCTTATTGGTGTTGGCCCACTTATTTCAGTGTCATTAAACCTTCCGTAGTTCATTCTGAATTTAAATGGTTACGAAGCGTGAAGCAAGTTATGAAAGATTACAGCTAGCTTGTAAAGCCCTGTGGCTCTCTATTACCTGGCAACACTGTGATGGAATTGAGTTTGGATAATTTGCGTTAAAATTATACCATAAGGTTGACAGATAGCAAGCCACACTCTCGCTTTAACTACTCTGTCGCTCAGATTAATATTCATATTTTAGGTCGTGATCTCCGTATTCCCCATTAGTATATTTGGTATTTGTGGTTTATAACTTTTTTACATGAGGAAATTGTTAGCAGAAAACTGCATGTGTAGCCTGGAGAGAACATGTACCCGAGAGGCCACAGTGGCGGCGAAGGAGAACGGGGAGAAAGATGGATTGTGAGCCATAAATGTTGGTTCAAATGGCTCTGAGCACTATGGGACTTAACGTCTGAGGTCATCAGTTCCCTAGAATTTAAAACTACTTAAACCTAACTAACCTAAGCACAGCACACACATCCATGCCCGTAGCAGGATTCGAACGTGCGACCGTAGCAGTCGCGCGGTTCCACACTGAAGCACCTAGAACCGCTTGGCAGAGCGGCCGGCCATAAATGTTGTCTCTAGTGACTTGTCTGTGCGAGTGATACGGGGAAGCAGCGCTTTGTGAACTGTACCTGCAGAGGGTCCTCGGACCATGGCACTCCCCTCTGCACATTTAGTGTCGGTGCAGGAGGGCACCGGACCGTAAAACATTTTACCTGAACCAGGCGACGCTCCATCGCAAAGGTGGCCAGATGACGGAAAGTGGAAGGAGGAAGCCATTTAAGAGAGACTGCTGTAATCTGAGCTTTTGTGCAAATGGCAGGACACTTATAAAACTAAAGCCTTCTCATGTTAGAAGCTGGGACGATGCGATAGAGCAGCTGGTACACATGTTTAGTGGAGGCCAGACTGTAAGTCCCCTGACGCCAGGAAGTCGCCAGGTATCTTTAGTAAGCAATAATGAGAAACATATATTTCATAGCCATGACTGTCTGGGAAGCCTAACAGCCTTCTTTCTGAACTTGGAAATGGTCGACCTGGAAAAATTAGATCTCTTTGTAAATGAGGGACTGTGGTCCCGTCTTTTTTCAGAAAAGAGAGATTTTGAGTCGCTGATTGTCTCCCCTCAGAATATGCAAAATAGAGGCTTGCTCCCCCGGCGTGGGTACCCTTGTGCTGCGTCTGGATTGACTACCAGGCCAACAGAACAGTCAAGAGGTGAGATTCAATGATTGGAGGATAGTTCGATTGGTTTCTACAACTTGGAGGCTCCTGTACGAAGCCTGGTGGAAAGTGATTGTGATTCTTCGCTTTCTTCGTCTTCTGGTCGTCCTCTGGTGGAGAACTTCAGGTCTTTCCCTAGTGTTGGAGACTTGTGGTTTACAGTGAAACTGCCTACTATCTCGGACATACCGTGTGTCGTGAGGGTGAATTTATTTGTGCTGAGTCGGCCGTCTCAAGTTTGACAATTCCAGCACTCTCCGTCGTGCCTGTGAGTCAAACTGTTTGGCCACACCAACGAATCGGTGCACCTCACACTCAAATCCGCCTTGATTTCAGGGCTCTTATTTCTAATAATCAGAATGCCAGTTCAAGTAATTTGCAAGTTTTCGGAGACACGTCAGATCATTATAGATGCTTATGCGCTCCGGCCCTCGCCCGCAGCGTGCCGTGTTTTGCTGCCACCTGAATCAAGATGAAAGGGTAAAGTACTGCTGCACCAGCGTAGGGCTGTTAAATGATATTCGCAGTTCCCTGTTCTCCATGAACCATATTTTCTAGTCGTAGTTGATTCCATTTGAATAGAATTTGTCCTCACATTGGATTCGTGTAAACGAAATCTGACTGCGTTGTAAAAGGGATTAATTCAGGGGAGAAATTGTGTAGTTTCCACCCCCAATGAATGCTTTGCCAATAAAGCACCATTCATTTAGCATTTTTTTTCTTTTTGTAATAGTTATCAGCTCGATTGTAGTTATAAATGGATGAATAAAACTTGTCATTATTTTTGTAAATTTAAATACGTCACTGTCCTCATTCATACTCCCCCAGCAATTCACTGTTCTTATTTGATTGTGGTGATACATGGCTACACCAGCAATTCTGAATCCAGTTGTACTAAATTAGTTAATTTGATGATTAATTGCCGGCCGGAGTGGCCGAGCGGTTCTAGGCGCTACACTCTGGAGCCGCGCGACCGCTACGGTCGCAGGTTCGAATCCTGCCTCGGGCATGGATGTGTGTGATGTCCTTAGGTTGGTTAGGTTTAAGTAGTTCTAAGTTCTAGGGGACTGATGTCCTCAGACGTTAAGTCCCATAGTGCTCAGAGCCATTTGAACCATTTGATCATTAATTTGAGTTTTGAAAGTGACCGCAGGCAAAGGCAACAAATTCGTTTAATTTATATATAAAAATGAAGGGCGTGACTTGAAGATTGTTGAGAAGATAATAGTTTTCTATATGTAAAGAGAATAACATTTAGCATCACGTGGAGATATATTTATGATAAAGCATCTGCGACCCTTGGACAGGGTCTAGATTCATGGAACCTCTGTGCGGTAGCTATTGCTTTATCTTGCGGAACAGGTGCGTGTTTACCTTTTTTTAAGAGCGAGGCTATGGTACATTGAGAACATTTAAACTTCATTTTGGAGCTAAACGTTGTATCTCAGTAATTTGTAGCATGTCGTAGTCATTTTATTTCAGTGTATATATTGTCTGTGTCATTTATTTTGTTTTTCATTGTGTCTTGTCTGTGACTTCTGCGTTTTATTCTTCTCCGATGTTTCGTTGTTGGTAACAGCATTTTGCAAGCTTTTGTGAAGTTAATTTGTTTACGGGGATGTGTACGACATTTTAGGGTAGGTTATGTTTCATGAGCTTAAGGATAAATATGTACATTATTTGAAAAAAGATCAGAGTAGAGTTGTGCAGTGTGATGCATTAGAGTCGGAAGCTTGCGCAAGTAGCAATTGATTTGAAAACTTGCAAGAGGGCAATTGATTTGAATGCTTGCAAGAAGGAAAGCTCGTGTGTATAGTGAGAAATGCTGCGCATTGTTGTCGTCCAAACTGAAACACGAGCCAGTCACTGATGCAGAACGGGATAGGACGGAGGAAGAAGCTCATTTAAATCACTCTGCAAACGGGTCACACATGTCAAATGCAGAATAAGCCGGTGATGAGGGTTCAGTTCACTCAGGAACTGAAAGTGAAAACGATGCCGAGGTGATAGGTTACGTGACTTCTGTAAATACGGAAAGAGATAGAATCAGGGAAAGTAGTAGTCCGACTTCGCGGGCAATGCGCCATCGAGCAGTGAGGCCCGAGCTTCCAGTCCTGAAGACGTTGCTGTAAGTGCACAATTAGAATGGATCATCCAGTTTATGCGAGGGCAGAGAAGAGACGACAGGAGGAGGAAAACAGAAGAGTGAAAGGGAACAAAAGAGACAGCGGGAAGAAGACCAAAGATAGAAGATTCTAATTAATGAGATTAGGGAAATTCAGAGGCGACATGACAAGGAGGAAAAGAGACAGGATGAAGTAGTGAAATACATTAAGGAACTTGAAAACAGGCTGATGAGTATGTTGAAAACGTAAATCAGGTCAGGAATGAAGTCAATGGTACAAAATCAGAATCTGAAAGATTCCAGACGTGAGACTAGGACAGCCGGATTAGTAGCACGAAACGCGCGGAAAAATGGCCAAATTTCGCGAGATCAGGCAGAGCTGGCAAAAGGCGAAGTGAGCGCAACCAAGAAGACTGTTTCTCCTCTTAAAAACAGGGACAGAGAGTAGCTAAAAAGATACATGAAGAAATGTTAGAAATCAAAGACGAGCTCACTGTCCAGCAGAATGAGCTGGCAGATTGGAGGCTTTTCCAAATACCTACTGGTCACAGGACACCCAAGAAAGGATTAAACAGGATTATGTTAGGGAAGGATTAGGAAGCATCGGTGTGCCGCAGGCCGGTAAAGTTTTTGGAGACGCTTGTCAACAAGAACCGTTACCTGGACCGACCGTATAGTGATAAGGAGATAATGCAACACTGCTACGTGAAACTGCCATTGTGGTACCAGGAACTGCTCACTGGAAAATGTAACGACACAATAGAGTCATTCAAGAGCGCTCTACGAGAGTTAGTTCGTCAAGGAAGCATAAAACGCGAGGGACCGAATGAGACATAATGAAAGAAACTCGCAAGCTACATTATAGGCAATAATGACGGGCAAAATGCAAATAGAAACATGGAAACAAGAAATCAGTATCAAGGCCAAAGATTTAATAATGAGCATCAGTGGAATGGTAGAAGCAGACGGGGGACGTATGGTGGTAACGTTCACGAAAACGGAAATAGCAATAGGAGACAAATGGAGAATTCTAACCACTCCATGCATCCGGTCTGGAACTCAGGGCAAACAAGGAACAATGGAGGGATTCATTGGCGAAGTCCGCAACGTGATCGCCGAAGCAACGTAGTGGAAATCAGATCACCTAACTCCTCAAACACAAACAGCAGCAGAAGTCCGCGTAGGATATGACTGTCTGTATTGAATCATCTTCTTTTTTCTTTCTTTTTTTTCTTATATATATAAGAAATATGTAAACTGAACGGGTTATAGACACCGCCAGAGGTATAAATTAACGAGTTGTTTTGTGGTAAAGGTAATGTTTTGAGTCATCGTTATATGTCTGTATGAAACAAAATAAGAAATACGCTCTTCAATTTATCAGTTCCTGTTTCTCGATCCCTTTTGTTCTGTTAAGTGGTAGCGTACGGACGTATGCTTGGATCCGTCGTACCAGCACTGTTAAAAATGTATATTTCAACCGTACATTAAAAATGTTATAAAAATTTATTAGAAAAGCAAAATTTAGTCGCACATTTAAGACGTCCGTTTCTATCTGTTCATTATTTCACTCGCCTCTGAGATCCTGCATCAAGAGGTTAGGGGCAGACAAGAAGAATTTACTCGATATCCGGAGGAGCCATCCTGTATCAACATTGTCACAATCAAGACTATGGAGTTAATGTGACGCAGTACGTAATGCAAATTATGAATATTGACCTTGAATGTATTGATATTGTAGGTCTGTTGATACTGTTATTAATTAAAGTTCACGCAGGCCTTTGTACAGATTTATAAATTACCTTCAGATTTCTTTCAGCTGTTCTTTCCAATCGATTTTTCCAATTATTCAAGCATTTATTAATTAATCTCCATCGTCACGCCACATGGCTATTCAGTGACGACCGTTAGCGGACGACGCCGAGCGAAATGTGAACAGACCTTTCAATTGTTGAAATAAAAATTTTTGAGATAAATGATTCATAATATTGTTGCAAGAAACTAATGAACTCTCATTGTACTTGTTACATGTTCACGAGATTGGGAATGACAAATACACTGAAGGAGCAAATTAAATTTAAATTCTGCTTACAAACGAGACGAGCCGGGAATGCTGATTTCAGAAATGAAGGTAGGAAGCTGCTACACTCTATGCGTATACGGCCGCGCTTGGCGCCGTCTCTAACAGTAGATCATATCTTTTTCATCCAAAAAAAACATCATTTACGAAAAGTGCAATTCTACAGAAAAGACGAAAATTTGTACAAAGTTATCATTAAAGTGCAAAATAAGTCATTCAAATTCTATAAGACTGTGTCAGATAATAATCAGGTTCATTAGTGAATACGCAGCTGAACCTACTTTAATTGAAAAGACCGACACGGACAAAATTCCATTTTTCAATTAAAAGCTATTCACTATGGAATCAAAAGAAATGGCCATTGTTGAAAATTCATTACAAAATGCAGTAAGCCAAGATGTCGGAAATCCGAGCTTGACAGCAGATGAAGGTAACGCTCCAACTTGTAAACTGTCCAATGGCAACCAAAACAACTAGGTTGGCGTCCCACTATCAATAAGTGATGACACTGGTAATATAACTAATCATTATGTCACTTTTATGACCCTCGATGAGACAATTTCTCAGTTATCACTGGGAAACATTTTTGCAAATAGTGAAACTGAAGGGCGCGATAGCGAAAATTCCTTTAATTACTTGCTCACGACATCGCGAAGTACAGGAAACAGTTCGTAAATGCAATGTAAATACTAGTGAGACACAAAATTTGATACGACTAATCTGCTGAACTACCACTGTCCTACCGCCGTGACGTTCTCCTCAGCAGGTGTGCATGCCGTTTGTCTGCCATGCGTGGCCACCCCTCCTATGCCTCCTTATTTGATGATTCCTTTGATCGTCAGTATGGGGCTCTTCCCCCTTCTCTGTTACCTCCTGGAGTCCGCTTTCGCCACTTGCTACGGCGGCATAACTTCACACTACCTGCAACTTTCCCAGTGGGTGCGAACCCTTCACCACCTTGGCTTCGTGAAGCGGCCCACGTTAACCTCGGCCTTCATTCGCTTCCTAAGGACACTACTCCAGCTTCGGTCTGTCGCCATCACTTTCACGACCTTCGCTTGGAACTTCGAGATAGTATCTTTGTCTACATGGCCCTCGGACTGACGGTGGGGTCGGGTGTGCCTTAGTCATTGGCACCCGTGTTTTTTGCTATCGGCTTTTCGGCTTGTATCAGGCCACGGAGTACATCCGGCGACACAGCCTTTCCAACTGTGTGCTCTGCTCAGACTCACTCAGTGCTCTCCAAAGCCTATGTGTGCTGTACACTGCTCACCTCTTAGTGCGGCGGATCCAGGAAAACTGTCACTTACTCACTCTTCGTGGAACCAGTTTCGTGTTTCTGTGGGTTCCTGGTCATGTCGGTCTGCCGGGAAACGAGGCTACTGACGCTGCTGCCATGATTGCAGTCCTCGTACCTCAGCCCGCGAGTACCTATTTCCCTCCGATGGTCTCTGCGTTGCCGTCTGTCAGACGGTGGTGTACCTTTGGCATCGCCAATGATCTTCCCTTCACGGGAATAAGCTTCGGCTTATTAAGCCTCTACCGGCGCCTTGGGCAACCTCCTCTCGCCCTCCCGCCGGGAGGAGATTATTTTTACTAGGCTGAGTATTGGGCACTGCCTTTTTAGCCACCGTCATTTGCTAAGTGGTGCTACCCCATCTCTTTGTACACATTGTGCCCATATTTTAACTGTCCGCCACTTCCTGCTGGAATGCCCTTTTTTAACAATTTACGTTTCAGCTTGGGTTTGCGTCTGATATATCAGCCGTTTTAGCAAATGACGCGCGGGCTGTCGACCGCGTTTTACTTTTTATCCGCCAAAACAATATGGCGAATGCCATTTGATTTTAAATTTTGGGCCTCCATTCCTGTATGGCCTTTTTTTAGCCCTTTTTTCCACGTACTTGTTATTAGCTGTCTCCTATTCTGTCCATTGGGACTGACGTATAGTCGTTTAACTCCTCTCTGTGTTTGTGTTCTACAGTTTTGACTTGGGCGCGTATGAGCCCAGTTGTTTTTTGCGCCCTAAAGCAAAATAAAAATTTCATGCAACAAATAACGCAACAGTTTACAAAACAATAGGAATTTCAGTAAAGTGTAGCACAACAACTTAAGGGTCTAGGCCAACAGTTTACACAGAAAAATCAGGCATTTAACGATTTCAAGAATAATATTAGTCAACAGTTCAGTATGGTGATCAAGACTATATGCACTGAATTATGTGACAAACTGTCCGGGAAGTTGACATAGCTAGGTAAATAACTAAAACAAGAAATAATTACCGACGTATCCGGCAATACAAATACGTTAACGGAAAGAGTATCATCCATAGACACTAAACAGGAGCAACAAGTAGGTGAGTTACAAACCCTCAGCGAAGCATATTCCCAAATTCAGAAGACGCAGTCCCAAGTGGATGCGTCGGTAAAAAAAATGTGACGAACGCAGTCAGTGAGCTGGAAGACAAGTGCAAAAACTTAGCTACAGAAATACAAAAATTAAGTCTGAGAGTAGATCAGTTAAGTTTAGAGTCAAAATTTGCCAAAAAAAGAGAGATAAAAAAATGCGCAGATGTAAAGGAAAGCCGGCCGCGATGGTCTAGCTGTTCTAGGCGCTCAGTCCGGAACCGCGCGACTGCTACGGTCGCAGGTTCGAATCCTGCCTCGGGCATGGATGTGTGTGATGTCCTTAGGTTAGTTAGGTTTAAATAGTTCTAAGTTCTAGGGGACTGATGACCACAGTTGTTAAGTCCCATAGTGCTCAGAGCCATTTTTTTGTAAAGGAAAAACTGGAAAACCTCAAGCCAGGATGCTGGATAAGGGCAACTCCCCTGCTGAAGAGGTAGTGTCAGAGTGCAAAATTTGTGTAGATATAGTAGAAGAAACTCTAAAAGAGAAAGAAAGTCTATTTCTAACTAAAATAGGCTCAGATTTAAAGGAAGCAGAGGAAAGGTTACGAGGCAGTATTGCTAAAACTACTGACATTCCAAAACAACATTTGACATAAAACAAACCCATGCTTTTATAGAATTAGATACTTTCACTGGTTACCAACAATACGTGGCTAGCCCGTCAAAGGAAAATAGCGAAGGCTGCAGAATGCAACAACATTCGCAGGCAGCTGTACCTATCGAACAAGCACAGTTGCCATGCACTACACCACAAGCGAACAATACGACCACAGATCCCGATAGGGCGTTTAAACCTGAGCCACACTACCGATGGGGTAGGAGCCATAGGAACCCCACATCAATACGGAATTAGACCAATAGCACAAGAGGTGACACAAATTAAGCAAGAGGTTCATGAGCCAACACATTGCATGTTGAGCAACGTAGACAATATCGCAATGCGTGACAAGGAGGTTCTGGAGAGTCTCTTAAGAGAGAACGCCAATGTATTCTTGCCAAAGATAGGTACAATTAGAAATTTCGAATATGCATTCTGGGTATGGGACCACAACAAATTTTTTGTGCATCTCTACATGATACCACTGGCATACCAGGAGAAAGTCTTCTTGGAAATTAATAAAGTGCTGTATGATGCCATTATCGAACCAGCGACGTCCACGTACAATAATCCAATCATTGTGGTTGAGGAACCAGATGGCATGATTCACTTGCTGCTAGATTCGCGCCAGATAAGCTTAATAACTGAACTGGAAACTGACCGACCAGAGAAGCTAGATGGGCTACAACAAAATTTCCATGGAGTCCCCGTTTTCTTCATGACTGGCTTAAGATAAGCTTCTGACAAATAACCCTCCAACTGGAGGGCCAGAAGTACATGGCATTTCTTGCGTACAGTAAATGCTATCAATTCACATGGTTGCGATTTGGTCTGTATGTCTCCTCAGCTGCTTTCATTAGGGGACTAGACAGAATCCTTAGTGACTCTATTAAACAGAGGATCACTAGCTATGTGGATGATCTACTGATTGTGGAGCTGACGTGGAGGTAACACAACATGAAGTTAGGGAAAATCGTCCATACCTTCAGAGAGTGTGGTGTCATTGCAAATATTACCCAATCATGTAGCAGGGCATCCAGACTAAAATTCCTAGGCCATATCATTACTGCATAGCGAATCTCTCTGGATCCATAAAAAGTAGAAGCAATAGCGAAATTTTCTATGCCAACAACAAAAAGCAACTCCATGGGTTTCTTGGAACTGTTAGTTTCTACAAAAAGTTTATAGACATAAAACAGCTGGCAACACTACAGCTTTGCCAACTCGCTGGAAAGAGACAGCTGAGGATGAGTTTCAAGCACTCAGAAACGTGCTTGTTAATGCGCCAATCCTTTCTCACCTCGGTCTAGAAGAGGAATTTTGTATGGTCATGGACACCACCTATTCTGGTCTTGGGGTTATAATCTTCCAGAGATACAAAGAAGGTGGTGATGTGATACACAAAGCCATAACATTCGGAAGCAGTGTCCTGAGCAAATGCAAAAAAATTACTCTGTCAGCGAGGTGGAACCATTGGCGGTCGTCTGGAGCTTCGATAAATTCAGATTCTTGTTGTATGGTTGAAAAACGACAGTACACACCGAACACAAGGTGTTAGAGTTTCTTCTCACAGCAAAACTCTACAAGAGGCCGCGCGGGATTAGCCGAGCGGTCTTTGGCGCTGCAGTCATGGACTGTGCGGCTGATCCTGGCGGAGGTTCGAGTCCTCCCTCGGGCATGGGTGTGTTTGTTTGTCCTTAGGATAATTTAGGTTAAGTAGTGTGTAAACTTAGGGACTGATGACCTTAACAGTTAAGTCCTATAAGATTTCACACACACACACAAACTCTACGATAAAAGACTGACAAGATGGGTTCTCACGTTATAAGAATTTCATTTTACAATCACTGACATACCGGGAAAGAGAACATCATTGCTGATGCGTTGTCACAATCACCTATAGGATTGGAGAGAAACAGTGTGAATCCACTGCAAGAGCACTTCACTCTGTGCTATATAAAAAATGTAGCATCTGAAAAGTACGTGACCACGAGCTTGAAAGACATCAGTAGAGAACAGGAGAAAAACCCAGCTCCGTCATTCTTGATCGGGAGAGTCAAGGACCGTGCAGAAACAGAAGTTAGGCAGTTTTATTTGTTATGTAATAGGGTGTTTTTGTATCATGGCGAAGGAGAAGATGCATTGTAAAGCGCCTGCATCCCTGATGAACTCGCAAATAAAATGAGTTACGCGCGCTTCGGAGCCAAAAAGTGGTATTTGAAGCTACGGATACTGTGCTACTTTAAAGGTATGGAAAGGAGGATAAGGAGAGTACTGGGAATGTCTAAGGCATGTTAGAGAATGAAACACACAACAGTCACAATGCAGATGCGACAGTACCCTCTCATTCCGACGAAGTTAAAGCATACGGTCGCCACAGATCTCATGGGACCCCTCCCATGCACTAGTAGGGGGTATTGCTACATGCGTAGTTGTCGTCGAGTTAATGTCTAAATACGTCACATTAACGCCATTTAAGGCGGCTACCGTGCAAACAGTGAGAAAAACTTTTTGCAAAGATTTCCTGTTACAAGTAAGACATGTGGACAGAACCATCTCCGACAATGGACCCCAGTTCAGCTCAGTCAAACGGAAGGCTATGTTCAGACGGCACAAGATAAGACCAATCTATGTATCCATAAGGCTTCCCCAGTGTCGCCCGCGGAGAGAATTATGAAAGCCACGAGAATCTCTGCCGCATCTACTGCTCGAAAAGTTTCACCACTTGGGGTATCTTCTTACATGATTTCCAGGACGTCTGCGACACTGAGGCTTCAGTGGCCGTGTTAGGCAGCGCAATGACCTGATTCGCGAGGTAATTGACTTTCTGCCGTGAACTCGGAAACAATATAAACATATTGTGGAGCTGGCTCTCAGATGTATGCGGGTGACAGGTGTGAGGAGAAAGGATGCATGGGGCAGGAAAGCTCGAAAACGAGAGTTTCAGATTTGACAAAAAGTTCTTGTCAAAAGCTTCCGGATATCGATTAAGCAAAAGCATCTGTGCCACAAATTTTACCCAGTCTATATCGGACCTGTTCGAGTTTGTAGTATAGCCCACCTAAACACGGTGGAACTCGAATCACTTAAACCCGAGAAGTCCCTAGGGATTCATCACATCTGCCATGTGAAACCTTTCATAGAGTAAAACTTGTAGTCCATGAAGTTACTGTTAAGAATCATTTGTTCACGGTTCATTTACGTAGTCATTTAGCGTATTCAACTTTTCGCGCTTGCTCTTTTTGAATGATTTTTGTTATTATTAAATCATAAAAGCTTCTTCTAAGACATCTGATCAATGAGTTTGTCGTCCGTAGTTTTCTGTCCAGCATTTTCACTTTGATGATTTGCCGCAAATTTGTGGCTTATTGGCATACTGTCATATTTCTCAGACAGAAATTTATTTCATGGACAGGAATGTGCCGATTTCTCGGGGCAAACATCTCGGATTTATGGCATAACTACTTGGTTCAACACTTGAACATTGTTGTATTAGTAGCTTGTCACGCCACAGCATAGGTATGTGTTGGAACAACATGAAAATTGCGTTTTTTGGTTCAGGAATAATTGCACAACTCTTAGAGGCACAATTCTTCTCATAATTTATCTTGGAATGTAGGAATATCCGTTGATATTGTGTGGATTGCTGGTGGGGCGTATGCACAGTCTGTTCCACCATTTGGAGTGAGGAGGCAATAGTGGTACCACAAAATAGATCTGTGACTCGATAGTGGAACTTGGCATGCTTTGGATCATGCCACCGATACCGATGGGGGTATCTTGCGAAATGGACATCGACTGTCCGCGCCATTCGGCTATGATTATTTTGATCGCTGTGGTTCGATCAGGCTTACCGCCAGTGGAGCGATGTGTTCTCGTTGGTAGTTTTAGAGTGTGGTTACACTTATGGATATTCGCCTATGGTGCGACGTTTCTCGCTGGAATTACGTTTTCGTCTGTGGTTATCTCTTATGGATTATCGCCAGCAGTACGATGATGTTCATTTTGAAGTCTTTCGATTGTGGATCGCAAGCGCCAAAGGTGCGTCATCCGCAAAGATTTGTATTACGTGGCGTGAGCACTTGGGAATCCGAGTTACGGTAGTTTTATATGGATGGGGAGGTAACGACGAATGGGACCAGATGAAAACGGAAGATTCTAATCATTCTGAACTAAAATTATTGATAATACCTAGTATTTTTATATAGTTAGTTAGTTAGTTAATGATTGTATGTCGATTTTTGAAAGTTATGCGTCAGTTTCAAAGAGAAAGGTAAATTCGTGCCAGTGTCTGGTCTGTGCTGACAGCACAGAGAGGAGTGTACGGATGGCGGTGAGCAGTATTTGACAGAGATTCTGCGTCAGATATCCGCATCAGCGTCATCATCCAATAAGTTGCTATCAGGAGAAGTATCAAAGTCCAGAGTAGCATAAAGTAAAGTGGCTTAGAGGTAGCTAAACTTGGTAGTGGATAGAATAATTAGAACTAAGTGTTGCATGGTGTGAGAGCGCCTGAAGTATGAATGTGCAAGATCTGCTTGCGTGGGCCATATGGGTGCATGAGGGGGTTGGAAAACTAACATGACACTGACATACACAACAGCAACGACTTCTCAACTAGAAAATTATTGCTTAGGCGTCTTTTTAGATAAGAATTAATTTCTTTTTGTTACGTTCTTTATCTTTTTTCTTCATTAATAATATTGTAAAGTTTAATGACCATCAGTTCATATATGTGTTATGATTTTATACGTATGTGTTTTTCTAAACGTTTATTACAAAAGAACGGCTCTAAAATATGTGCTAAGGATTGTGCTGAGGACTACTTATCGAGTAGAAGACCGGGGCTGGACATGGCTCAGTGCTGCACAGGTGCCCGTATCAAAACGCAGCAAGCAGGGCTTCGGTGTTGCAGCGACATCTTGGACGTGGCTGCCAGCAGCTGACGTGACGTAATCACAGGGGTGCCTCACCTGGGGCCAGAAGGTAACGGAGCATCACCCCTGATGCCACGTTGTCACATTATTCGTTTATCGTTATTTAAATTTTTCTAATTTATTTTCGCTTTAAAATTTTAGCATCTTGGTACTATATTTTTTGTAGCTGTAAAGCAAAGTGTGCTTTACTGGAGTTTGAAGTTCTTTGCATTGCATGTGAGTAATGTACGTTAAATACTATGTAATTTGTTTATTACGTTAAATAATTTCCTGATGATGTTTTGTATTTAAAAATATTTGTCTGTATAAATTATCCATGTTGATGTAAATATGACAATTTAAGAAGTGGTCACGCTTAAGAACAATGTAAGAAATAGGTGTTATGTAAAATCCAGTGTGCTTTTGTTTGAAAAAAGTGGCTATGGGGAGTGTAAAAGGTGCCAAGGGCGAATTGGCGCGCTACCCAGAGCAAGATGAAAGTTAACCCTGTGCAGTTGTTATATAAAATGATTGAGAATGTATGAGTAATTTAGTTTACTAACAACATTTATTTTCCCAGAACAAAGACAGACATAAATTATGCTAAAAAAGTTATTGATTGAAAACCGTAAACAACTAACAGGTGGTTTAAGTTCACAATGGACCAGGGTCCTGGGTGGCAGAAGTGAGTCAAGTACTCTGGCCCAAAAAATGTGGATAATGCAATCTGAATTGATCTGATGCTGGGCAGACTTTGATTGTTCAGCTCTACAGAAGTTTCTTTATATAGGCGCAGCTGAGAGGAAGTGGCGATTGAGATCTGTACACCCTGACAAGGCCCAGAGCAGCGGTATGTTACCCTATTTGCTTTGTGCGCCGCTGTAACTTGCAGCTGGCAAGATGTGTGCAGCGGAGGCGAGACGTGAGGCAGCACCTGTGAATCGATTGCGATCATGAAAGAAATGCAAAAATCTCGCGGTCTAGAGATCAGGCAGATGGATTGCAATTTACTCTCTAAGAGACCCCTGAAATCATGGATGATTCCAGTGTGTGACACCCATTTGCTGATTGTACCGAGAACCAGTTTGGTTCACTTATACGGCAGAGCGCATGAGGATACCAAACATCAAGAGTGGTAAACGAAAAACAAGTAAGTGTGGCCTTGGCAAACGAGTAGTCCAAGACGTTTGTAGCCACACTGTTGGTACAGTACGAACTTTACCACAGTCCAAACTACTCGCAAGAGAAGCCAGTCTTAGGACAGTTCCCAAGGACATGCCAGAGCTTCAACCAGAATTCCCCTCTTACCAGACCAAAGTCCACCACCCAAGTGCCTCACAGTTATCTAGAGAAGAAAATATTCCGTTTTCCCGCAAAGTGCATGAACGACACCGCCTTCACGCCATCTTGAGCCAATCAAGTGGTCCAGAGGCGTTTAATCTCCCCTCCCACACGACAGCACAAACTCCTGTCGAACCAGGGCAAGAGTTAAGAAACCTGCATCTCTGGAAAAAAAAGGAACCGCCAATAACTGGATTTTAAAGATTTTGTGGAGGGGGAAGATTTTTTCTCTGAAGTCACGTCGCTTCCCATGGCAACAAGTGAACAGATACAATCTTAAAGACCTTTATCTAAATCGCCTGTTCCTTGGAGCTTGTTAGTCCTAGCTATGAGGTGTAATAAAGATGATATCTCTAAACGTTTCTCAGTTTATTATACATATGAAGTTGCTGATGGAAGTAGGTCACAGACCTATTTGCAGCATCGGCGAACACAAAAACTTGTGATTTTTATTACACGTGGCTTTGCACACAATGCCTGGTTTATGACTTCACTGTGTAGATGCATTCCTTCAGTCAATTGCCCCCAGCCCAGGCTTTGGCTGGCGCCAATGCAGCTATCGCAGCATTGTTCTGCTGGAGACCTGTCTCAACGAGAGGCTTCTCTGTTTGCCCTGTATGGCTGTGGGCCTGTCCAGCAAGATTTACTGAGGGGTGGGCTCGCCGCCATTGGTTCCAACTCCCAACATGCCATTACTATGAGCTAAGAACCACAAAATACTCATGCTTTTAGTGCCCTACCAGGCTCCCTCAACATCTGCTCAGGCCATTAACTTTCTAGAGTCTTGCTCAAGGTGCATCAGATTGTAATAAAATCTTTAATAATTTTCTATATACAAAAATAGGTGAGAGAGCAACTTATCCTCTCTCAAAGTGTGCGAAGTAAGTCACACAGTCTGTAGGCAGCAGTGACTGAGGCAACACCTTTGTGGACCTGGAGAAGCTTTGCTTCCAAATTTGCACAAAATTGCCTCGGATGAAGACTGCAGATGGCTTATGGCATACCAGTGAGTTGTTTGGCGACTGTATGTAAAACTGAACAATGCCAAGAAGAAAAATTGAGCCCATAAAGCAAGATACTTGCAGGCCTTACTGTGGGAAGTGTAGGCATCAGTGTAGTTACTTTTGCACAGTGTGAACCATTAATTTAAACTATGTTTTAATAATCATTCTTGAACTTTAAAGAAATTGGTTCACCCTGTTATTTTATCCTAAGCACAGACCTTTATAGGGTTCCTTCCTGGTGTTTGATTAATCCACGTATCCTACTTTTCAGACATGTGAAGTGCCAAGTTAATATAAAGAGGGATCATTTAAAATGTTTTTTTTTTTTTTTTTTGTGCAAACAATCAATAATTTTTCTTAACTATTGCAAATTGTTATACTAAAACTTAGCTTATGTAAAATTCAATGAGAGTGAAGCCAGTTACTAGAATCTGTTAAATGACTGTACAGAGTTAGTTCAAAGAATAATAGCTTTTGAAAGTAAATTCCAGTAAGAATAAGGTTTTCTTGAAGTGAAATCTTCAGTATAAAAAGTGTGTGCTTTAGTATCTAAATATTTTAGGTATTGAAGTTTGTTGATGATAGAAACTGCTTTTCTAAAGGTCCCCCCCAGACAATTTTTTTTTAGCTTCCTTGAAGTTATCTGTTGGGCTTTTCCTCTTTTTAAAAACGTTATATATAAGTGCCTAGCCCAACCTTGTTTAAGTGGAGTGATATTTATTTGAAGAACCAAACTAAACACTATCAAAAAAGTAGGCAAAATCCATACTTCTACCTTTCCTAAACTTCACTGTTTCATTGCCTGGATAGGCTGGCGACCATTAGTACATGTTTTGAGCCACTAAATGATCTTGTAACTGAGTTGTCGTACTTCAATACAATATTATTCATACAGTGTTTCTATCTGGGTAAGATCTTAGGAAAAGAAGTGAATAGTCCATTTGACACAATTCACGGTCAAATCCTGTAAAAGCGAAAACTCTATTGATTAGCTTTTCCTATTAACAGTTCTGTCCTCCCATAGTATACTTTATTTGGAATCTAAACTAAATTTAGTAAGAGTGTTATACATGGCAACATAGGGACAGAGTTTCTGTTATTTAGGTAAAAGTATACTAAATTACAATGGGTAATAACATGACTGCTTGCCTACAGGCTTTTCTGGGTAAAATTGCATATTACACCCAGTTCATTCATGGGATACCCTCTCTCCCTTTTTCTCAGCAAGGATGCTTCCTTTGTCTGATCTCTGGTGTGTGATCAGACTTTCACCATGCTAATGGACTGTCTCAGATTGACACCATTTCTAACTACTTTTGATTACAAGAAAACATTAATTTTGGCTAGATCAATTTACAGTATGGCATGGGGGCCTGTACTGGCTCATCAGAGACAGGTTGAAGCAGCCTGTGGTGTTTGCATCTAAAACTCTCAGTCCACCACATGTCCACCACTACTCTCAGATAGAGCAGAAGGCTCTGGCCATTGTGTATACAGTCACCAAATTTCACATTTTCTTGTATGGCATCAAATTCCAACTCACTACAAACTACAAGCTATTAGTTTCATTATTTAGTCTGTCCACCATGGTACACAATACAGCAGCCCTCAGGTTGCAGTGGTGGGCCTTGTTCTTCTCGAAATATCAATACAACATCCATTTTCGACCCTCTGGGTCCCATACCAATGTGGACACCTTATTGCAGCTGCCCGTCAGCCTGGACACCAAGTTTGATCAAGAGGAGCTCAAATATTTTCATTTACATATTGTCTTGTGCCACATGGTAGATGGTTTTCCAGTCACAAGTATCTGTGTTACCAAGACATTTCTCCACTCGTGGGCTGGGTGTTGTGTTGTCCTCATCAACGTTTCATCCTCATTACTGGCATGCAAGTCGCCCAATGTAGCGTCGACTGAAATAAGACTTGCACTTTGTAGCCAAACTTCCCCGAATGGGGCCTTCTGGGCAACAGTGCCACACCATTATTTCATTTGTTTACCATGGCATGTTTGTGATCACTAGAACCTGGGTCGCCAAGGCATCAGTGCCTGACCCTGTCCTCAGGTAGTTTATCTGCCTCATCCAGTAGGGTTGGTCATCTCATGCTCCAGGCTGTGCTTCTGATCCACTTTGTAACTGCTTTGTCTTGGGCCATCTTCTATTGGTCTTAGATAGGGTCTTCCTCCTTTCAAGGACAATGCAACTCCTGAGGTGGCCATTCCTGGGAGTTTGCTGCAGTAGGTCCTACAGTTGTCACATGAGCATCACTGGGCTGTTTCACACACCAAAGCCTTGGCTTGCAGACATCTGTATTGGCCCCCCTTTGACTGGAAGCTGGAGCATTTTGTTGCTATGTGTCCCCAGTGCACTAGTTAACACATGGCTCCCAGGGCTTCATTCTTGCATTGGTCTCCAGCAACCCAGCTATTGGAATGCATTCATGTGGATTTTGAATGTCCATTTATAAATGTGTTATGGCTGACTGTCATTGATGCATTTTCGTGTTTTCCATAGATGGTGTGGCACTCTTTGGGTATTATCAGAAGCACTAGTCAGGCTCTGTTAAAAAAAAAAAAAAAAAAAAAAAAATAAGAGGAAGAACATTCAAATGGCTGTGAGTACTATGGGACTTAACATCTGAGGCCATCAGTCCCCTAGACTTAGAAACTACTTAAACATAACTAACCCAAGGGCATCACACACATCCATACCTGAGGCAGGATTTGAACCTGTGACTGATGCAGCAGTGCAGTTCTGGACTGAAGCGCCTAGAACAACTCTGTTGAAAACTTTTTGTGTGGAAGGTCTTGTGGTTACTCACATTTTTGACAATGGACTTCAATTACTGTGTCAGCCAGTTTGTGTTTTCTCTGTCTAGTCAGCCATATGCCATGTTTGCACTCTTCTTTTTCATGCCTAGTCTACCAGGGAGACCGAGTGCACAGTTCCCACCTATAAGACCCAGATGAAGAAATATCTGCAGGACTTCCCCACCAAAGAGATGTTACTATTTCCTCTGATAGCCCACTAGTGACTCCTATTGATTCCTGTAGTTATGCCATACTTCTCCAAGGGTGCCAGCTTGGAAACTGATCCACCACCTCCATCCAGGAACTCCCCACCACCATGTTCTGCTGTACCATGTTTCCTGCCAGAGATGGCAGTCTGGGTGTATGATTTTAGTGGGCGACCCTGCTGGTTGCTGGCAACCATTGTGTGTCAGCCTGGCCACTGTTTGTTCACCCTCTGGAATGGAGACCTGGAAGTCCAGCACCATCAAAATCAGCTCAGAGTCTGGGTGGACACCCACAGACCCCATCTTGGTCATACCTCTGCCTTCACCTGTGTCCCAGTTGCTGGATGCAATGCACCCGTGGTGTTCCAGTCTCCTCTACTGCCTGCATCAGCACCTCCACTCCATGCCCAATGAACCTGCATCTTCACAGCCCTCAGTAGTGGTTCCAGTTCCCCTCGAGCTGATGGACATGCCTCTCACCAGTATCATGTCTCCCAGGTGACCTCAGCCTGCAGTCTAATCACTTCCACCTTCCACACCACTGCCAGATGTTGCCAAGGATCCCAGCTTGGACTCCTGTCACTAGTCCTGGTGTCTTGTGCTCTGACAAGGGGGTGTCAGTGCACTTCTAGCTCTGGCTACTTTCATCCATATTCTGTCTCTGCTACTGGGAGTTGCGCTTCCCTCTCACCTCTGGGGACATCATGGATGTAGAAGGTAGAAGCCACATCCACACCACAGTCACCCTCACTATGCCCAGGGAATCAGGAATGCTCTGCCCACAAGGGGGAAGCGGTATAGTGACCCATGTAGATCCCACAACTGTGATCTGTGCAATTGTACAGCTGGCCATAGAAGTCAGATGATGCTGGCAGCGGCAGAGGCCTTCGCTCTTTGATGCATGTGCAGCCTCTCTGCAGTGCTCTACCAACTGGCCGATGTTATACAGAGTGGGGCCAGGCCAGCATTGCTTGGCCTATGTTTATTGGACTAGTAATGCAGCCACTCCTTGACAAATGACTTCTTGTACAAGTATTCTAGATATAATGAAGTGTTCTTTCTGTTATTACCTGTATGTTCTTGTGACAGAACAAGTAAGTATATTTCTGTAGTATATGTAAAGTACATCTTTTTGTGGTAATATGAATATGCTTGCCACTTTTTTGAATCAGTGATCTAAAATTACATTGGATATCAGCAACAATGTGGAACTGGAGAATCAGGGAAGAAACTTTGAAAAAGGTGTATTCAAATTTGTTGCAATCTATAACAATTGGTTTGCTTTTAATACTTTGTGTTTGGTCACAATAATGGATTTATTGCACTACTTTCATTATTTCTTAATTTTAGTGTTGATCGACATAACCAAAGTTGAAGAAAATGTGTTTTGAAACCTACATTTTTTGGTGTTTGTTAGGTAAAGTGTAGCCAAAGATCATGTATGATTAGACAGATGTGTAGAACTGCACCGAGTTAATCCTCATCTCTCTGGTTTGTCACATTATTCTGCACTGTGCCAAGTGGAATGCAGAATTCATAGCTCTTTGACTGCATGTGATGTTTTGTTACATCCATAGATTTTGGAAGAGTCCCAATCCTGGAGAGCTCTTTTTTTCAATCTTGAAAATTAGCTCCTTGTTTCTTTTCTTGTAGCACAGGAAATGGTATTTTTTAAAAATTATTTTGACTGATATGTTTGGCATTAAGTATACTTGTAAACACCTACAATATAGCATGACTATACACTTCTGAGAGTACTACAACAGCTCTGTTGTGTTAACCTGAATGAAGAATCTACGAATCATATTAAGTTTTCTTTCTCCACAGAGCAGTGGTAAACTGCTGTAGTGATTTTATCATGTACCAATGGGACAATACCCTTATGGAAATTTGGGATGGATGACTGGCATATATACTACTGCCACATCTGTGTATTTGGAATCGGTGTGGGAATACATGTCCCATGGTGTCAGACAAAATCCATTCTGCAGTTAAAGCAAGGACTGAATGAGAAAGTCATAGATTGAAGGCATTACTTTGGTACAGTTCTGTAAAAGTTCACATCCATCTTAACTGTAAATCAGTGCCAAACCATAGCACTTTCCAGGAATCAGCTTGATTTTCCATGAACACCCTCAGATATACACTGACTGTAAAAGCTGCAGCATTCCCTGCCATGATTGACAATATTAAATCAGCACTGCAATTGAATCACAGACAATGACTGCTAGAAATCAGAGAGAATTTAGTAATGATTAGCAAGTATGGACCCAGATTTGAGGAGGGAACAAGAAACTTCCTCTTGTTCCCTAAAAATTAGAATGTGAGAGGTTATGAGAATTTTCACTGTTTTATTGGTAACAGTTTCAAAAAAGAAACAGTATTATTAACAGAGAAATCCTGTACTAGGTTGCTTTGTAAATGAGCAAGTGCACATAGTTGCTGTTTTGATAAAGTTGACTAGACAGGCCATTTTGAGGGTTAAAACTATCTTGATTACATATGAATGTTTATTACAGTGCACATTCTGTTGATTTTCTATTTATTTGCCTACAAGGTATTCCTTATAGTCTTTGTGTGGTGTTGAGAACTGTAGCATTGTGCCTGATGTCATTGTTAAGTGCACCGAAAATACTTCTGTGACATACATTGCCCCAAGGACTGTAACGTAACATGCAGCAGTAATGTTAATATATGTATATATATATATTTTCAATCTCTCTGTAGTAGTGATTTTTTAGTTGGCTGAATGTCACTCTGAACTGGACATTGTTCAGCATAAATACACGTACTATAGACTAATATCTTGTCAGATATATTTTCAATGTGTAATAAAGCCCAATTCTAAATCCAAGTTGTTGGAATACTGATTTATAAGTTGATGTTGGCATTGAATCAAGATTTAAGATGATTTAATACAGATGGGAGTTTGACAACTACTACATCTACATCTACATCTACATCTACATCTATATCTATGTGATTACTCTGCCTGGCAGAGGGTTCAATGAACCACCTTCATGCTGTCTCTCTACTGTTCCACTCTTGAATGGCACGCGTAGTGTAAGCAGTCTCTTTGGTAGACCTGTTGCACATTCTAAGTGTTCTGCCAATGAATCAGAGTCTTTGGTTTTGCTCTACCCACAATATTATCTATGTGATTGTTCCAATTTCGGTTATTTGTAATTGTAATCCCTAAGTTTTTAGTTGAATTTACAGCCCTCAGATTTGTGTGACTTATAGCATAATTGAAATTTAACTGATTAATTTTAGTACTCATGTGAATAACTTCACACTTTTCTTTATTCAGGGTCAATTGCCACTTTTCACACCATACAGATATCTTATCTGAATCATTTTGCAAGTCGTTTTGATCATCTGATGACTTTACAAGACAGTAAATGACAGCATCATCCTCAAACAATCTAAGGTGGCCACTCAGATTGTCTCCTATGTCGTTAATATAGATCAGGAACAATAGAGGGCCTATAACACTTCCTTGGAGAATGCTGGCTGTTACTTCTGTTTCACTCGATGACTTTCCATCTATTACTATGAACTGTGACCTTTCTGACAAGAAATCACAAATCCAGTTGCACAACTGAGGCAATACTCCTTAGGCCCGCAGTTTGGTTAGAAGACACTTGTGAGGAACGGTGTCGAAAGCCTTCTGGAAATCTAAAAATATGGAATCAATTTGACATCCCCTGTCGATAGCACTTATTACTTCATGAGTATAAAGAGTTATTTGTGTTTCACAAGAACAATATTTTCTGAATCCTTGCTGACTATATGTCAATAAATCGTTTTCTTTGAAGTACTTCATAATGTTCAAATACAGTATATGTTCTAAAACCCTACTGCAAATCAACGTTAGTGATATAGACCTGTAATTCAATGGATTACTCCTACTTCCCTTTTTGGGTACTGGTGTGACTTGAGCAATTTTCTGGTCTTTAGGTACAGATCTTACTGTGAGTGAGTGGTTGTATATAATTGCTAAATATGGAGCTATTTTATCAGCTTACTCTGAGAGGAACCTGACTGGTATACAATCTGGACTGGAGGCCTTGCCTTTATGAAGTGATATAAGCTGCTTTGTTACACTTAGGAGACCTACTTCTATGTTTTTCATCTTAGCAGATGTTCTTGTTTGGAATTCAGGAATATTTACTTTGTCTTCTTTGGTGAAGGAGTTTCAGAAAACAGTGTTTAATAACTCTGCTTTAGTGGTACTGTCATCAGTGACTTCACCATTGTTATTATGCAGGGAAAGTATTAATTGCATCTTGCCACTGGTGTGCTTTATGTATGACCAGAATCTCTTTGGGTTTTCTGCGAGATTTTGAGACAGAATTTCGTTGTGGAAATTATTAAAAGCATCTCACATTGAAATATGCGCTATATTTCAAACTTCTGTAAAACTTTGACAATCTTGGGTATTTTGCATTCTTTTAAATTTGGCATGCTTTTATCGTTGCTTCTGCAACAATGATCTGTACCATGGGGGATCAGTACCATCACTTGTTAATTTATATGGTATATATCTCTCAATTGCTGTTGATACTATCTCTTTGAAAATATTCCACAACTTTTGTACACTTACATGATCAGATTGGAAGGAGTGAAGACTGTCTCTTAAAAAGGCATTAATAGCATTCTTATCAGCTTTTTTAAACAGATATACTTTGCGTTTCTTTTTGGTGGTTGCAGGTGTTATGGTATTCAGCCTAGCAGCAACTGCCTTGTGGTTGCTAATCCCTGTATTCATCACAACACTCACTATTTGTCCAGGATTATTTGTTTCTAAAAGTTCAAGTACACTTTCACAACCATTTACGCTTCGAGTGGGCTCATCAACTAATTGTTCAAAATAATTTTCTGAGAAAGCATTCAGTACAATTTCGGATGATGTATTATGCCTGCCTCCGGCTTTAAACGTATAATTTTTCCAGCATACCGAGGGTTGATTGAAGTCACCACCAACTATAATTGTATGAGCAAGGTACTTATTTGAAATGAGACTTAAGTTTTCTTTGAACTGTTCAGCAAGTATGTCTTCTGAGTCAGGGAGTTGGTAAAACGATCCAATTAATAGTTTAGTCCAATTGTCAGGTGTAACCTCTACCCATAGTATTTCACAAGAACTGTCTATTTCAATTTCGCTACAAGCCAAACTACCTCTGACAGCAATAAATACTCCACCACCAATTGTATTTAATCTATCCTTTCTGAACAATGTTATATCATTTGAAAAAATTTCTGCTGAACTTACTTCTGGTTTTAGCCAGCTCTCTGTACCTACATCTATTTGAGTTTCAGTGCTTTCTATTAGGGCTTGGAGCTCTGGTTCTTTCCCAACATAGTTATGACAATTTACAACTACAATATCAATTGTTTCTACAACTACCTTACTGTGTTTTACCTGCCCACTTTTAGGCGGTCGCCCCTTCAGTGGTTCCCTGAGACCCTCTAACCTAAATACATGCAGATGTGCAGTGTATTAGTAACACACATGAACTTTCACATGTGTTGACCCTGGAGAGAAACAAACTTGAAAAGGAAGAAGATTAAACTGAGAATAAAAAATTAAGAAGATAAAATTAATTAAAAAGCTTTTTGGTACGGGAAGAAGATGGACATGACAGTTAATCATTACCATCAAGAAAAGTGATATAAACCACATTCAAAGAAGAATTATACAGTTTAGTGGACATTCATAATTCATTTGGAAGACTAAGCCAGAATAAATCTTGCTTTAATAACATAATCAACACAACACTGCTAGGCAAGTAAAAAGCAAAATTACTGTGAAATAATATTATTCAATAAGTGTTTAGTAGTCAGAACTGAAGAGATAAGCACAACCAAGATGATTCACAAATGAATGAAGTGCTTCAACCAAAGATACATAAAGATTTATCCAACCACAAGCAAGAAAAACCTGTGCTACTACTAAGAAGGCACACAAAAGCAAAATATTCACCAACAACAGTTTGAAGTAACGGAACAAGGTAGAGCAGATGGCATGTCAGTCAGTCAGCAATGCAGTTAGTCGTATTACTACAAGACAGTGTTAACAGCATGTAACAATGGCAACAGCAAAGTAGTAGTGGTGGCAGTTACTGATAACATAATCAGCACAGTGAAATTGTCACATTTATTGCTTACCATCCATTTTAGTCTTCTACTGATTTCCTTAACTAATTTTCTTTTTCCCTAAACTTAAAGTATAGCTTTGACACCCATCTTTTGTATGGGTGGTAAAATTTTCACTGCTACTCATTCTGAAAGCTTTCTCACCTGTGACTGTAGCTGTTGGAGACATGAGACATCTTTCCAAAAAAAAAAAGGTAATATATATGAGTGCAATATTTTTTTAAACTGAAGTATTGTGATTTTGTGACAATTCAGATATGGGAGCATGAGGTATTGCTTTCTTCACTCAGTTATTATGGTGCAACTTATTTATCTTCAGGAATCATTACAATAGGCAGACAGTATATGAATTATGTTTATACATTAATGTATTTATTTATCTTTCATTGTTTAGCACAGAAATGATTAGATTTCCTAATGCTGTTAACAGGGATTTTGTAGAGGGAATGGTTCATGCAAGTGATCTCTATGGCTTTTGAGAAGAGAGACCATGCACTGTTAGTGAAACTGTACTTTGCGTGGCATCTGGAAGAAGAAAAGGTACCCTATCCCAGGTTGCTTTTGCTGTAAATGGCCATGCAGCATGTGCTCGAGGTAGTACTAGTGTTCATGCATGGGCGACAGTGTAGAAAGTTTTGTGATTGACATTACACTGGTATCTGTATAATATCCAGATGGTACAGCAATTAAAACCTCATGATGTGCAGCAACATTCTGAATTTGCTCTTCAGTTACTTGCATGGATCAAAGTTGACAACATGTGGCCAGGCATTATTCTATGGAATGATGAGGCACATTTTACACTACAGGGTGCAGTCAATACACAGAAGTGCCAAATTTGTGGAACTGTTAAATTGCATGTTGTGCACGAAGAGCCATTGCACTTGCCATATGTGACTGCATGGTGTGGATTCACAAGCACCTTTACTCTCAATCCATTGTTCTTTGAAGAGAGGTCAGGTGTGCTGTGACATCTGCATGTTATTGAGACCTTGTGCAGCACGTGATTCCTACTTTAGAAGAACCCAACTGTATGGAAACCACTGTTTCCATGCAAGATTGGGGAATACCTCATGTTGCTCACCCAGTGAAAGAGGTGCTTAATACAACCTTCCATGATGTGTTATTTATAGAGCTTTCCAGAGGCATGGCCTGCAAGATAACCTAATCTGAATCCATGTAACTTTTGGCTCTGAGGATATCTGAAAGAACATGTTTACCAGGGACATGTTCAGCCTCTACCTGATCTGAGGGCCAAACTATAGGAAAACTGTGCTCATATTTCACCAGAACTGCTGCAAGCAACTGCTGATCACATCATTTCATGGATGCAGAACTTTATCAACATCCCTGCAGCTCATATTGAACAAACTGGGTAAGCAGCAGTTAATTACAAAATCAACATTATGTGTTTCTCAATTGTTTGATCTTTTCTGCCCACATTCTGTTCCTAATCCATTACAAATGGAAACATTTCTATATGCTTTTCTTGCATTCACAACACCAGATTTGCACCTCGTGGCAAAAATTGGAACTAATTTTTCCAGTACAAGTCAGTTCTGTGTTAATGCATTAGCATATCTACCAAGTCCCACACCATACCATAATTATAGCCCACACTGGACCTCTGTGAGTAGCCACACTCTAACTACAACCACCTGATAGTAGACTCACAACATGGGCACTGTTTTTTACAGGAATTTAGATTTTCTGTTAAATACATAAGCAGACAAAAAAACTCATAACAGATGCTTTATCTATACTACATGTAGGCCTTAAACAAAATATGTGTGTAAAAGAAAGATGAAACTTTGGAATTTATTTTTTAAATGTTAATAAATACAAAAAAGGCATGCAAACTTTCTGTTATAATTTAGAAAAAGAAAAAGAAGGAAAAGTGTAAATGTAAAGATTCAAACTGATAATTTACAACAAAACAATACCAACACCAGTGACCAGAGGAAATGGTACAAGGAAATCTTATTCTACAGAATGAACAATGCACTGAAATTGTCACTATGTATACCACAATACAGCTGAAAATTAGTCACTTGGTATGTGCATATAAGTTACACACATTTTAATCCAAAAAATGTGTCATGCATATGAATAAGTATTATTACTTTGTATATGTGAGTCACCAAGTAAAGAAATTATATTAAAATGTTATGAGATTCATCAAAAAGTTAAAGTGAAAACTACTGGAGAACACACAATGCCATATCCAGTTATTATGAGAATGTTATGGCAGTTATTGGCAGTGGATATCTATGGTCCAGTACCTCTGTGCCAGGCAGGAATGAAATACATTTTTAATATGTTAGACTGCTGGTCTAACTTGGTTAAGCTATACCCACTTAAAAGAGCAATAATGAATAGTATGATAATTAAATTAAGAAATCATTATTTAAAAATATGTTGTAAACCAAAGAATCTCTAGTCCATAAATGGATTGCTGTTCATGGCCAAATAGTTCAACGAATTTCTAGCTTAAGAAAACATAGATCATATTTCAGAATGGAGATATCTTCCACAAATCAATCATTCTGAAAGAGTCATGTGTGATCTAGGTAGTCTGTGCCAGACCTATTGTGCAAAAAGACATTGAAGGTGGACAGAAATAGCAGTAGAATTTGGAAAGCGATTGAATGAACTACAATGAAAGTCTCTCCAGTTGAAATAATAGGATGAGCAGAAGGAGAACAGATTCTGAGTCAGGTTGAATGGCAAGAAGAAAATACTAATATCCAATCATATAATAACATCAGTGGATTGCTAACAAGTGCAGCAGAGACAGGGAAGAAAATATGAAGAGAGGTACTCTAGTACAGTACCATACAGGAGACTTGGTTTTACTTAAAATCATAAAGAAAAGCATTAAAAGTTAGAAAGCTATAAGCAAATTCTCCTAATTGTATGAGGGACCATTTCTGTTTACAAAAATGCCACACTCAAAAGCCATAGTGTTAACTTATCCAGTAAGTTACACATACTCAGACAGAAAGTTTTTGATCATCCCTTACTTTATGGAGGCAGCACCCTCTATTTAATCAATTTTGGTCTAAGAAAGTTGCTGCAAAGTTGTTATTTATTAGTTTCAGAATGTTTTGTGATTTGGGAAAATAATTATCTTGATTAGCCATACTTATGGTTATTTTTCATTTCTATGAATGGCTGAATGGTGCCAAATAGTATGCATACATAAAGTGCACGTTTTAATTTGAGCAACTAAGCAGCTTCTTTCCCATATGCATGAAATGAGAAACATACTGCAACTGGACCTCCGAAGATGTAAAAAGTTTTATAACTCTAATTTCAGGTCTACTTCTTATAAATTTCAAAGTGAAAGTCTTAGTTTATTAGTCTCAGCTTTACAGCATACTTTATTGGACAATCAGTGTTACAAGGTGTACATCAATTTCTTGGATAATTCTGGTCTTGTTGCTGTATTTTGTAATATGAGATGCTGTACTGTTGTAATAAACATAAAAATAATGTGTGTTTTGGACTACATAGGTTGATACCAAATGAAAAGAATTAATAATTTAGAAGCAAAGGGGGTCTGCTCACCAAATTAGGGACACCACACACACACACACACACACACACACACACACACACATACACATCCTATATCCTATATTGCGCCAGTGGGACACACAGTACTGGGATCGCAGTTGGGCAGAAGGACTGTAGTGGTTGTGTCAGGTGGTGTTATTAGAGGGAGAAAGAGGCTGTAAGTGCTAGAGTGCTAGGAGGTGTTGAGAAGGGGTGCTCAATGGCTCAGAGGGAGCAGCTGTGTGGGATAGAAATGCAGCAGGGGATGGGGGCAGCTAAAAGCACTTGTATGGGACAAGAATCAGGAATGTAAGACATTGGCACCAGAAATGGTGAGGTCATGTTGACATGAAAGTGTGGAATTAGAGTGGGGATGATGGGATGTGTCAGGGAGTTTGTTGGGTAGAGGGTATGGGCGAAGGGGGCTAGTAGAGATTGAGGGCAAGAGGACTGCAGGAGTGAAGGATGAGTTGCAAGGATGGCTCCCATCTTTGTAGTCCATAAAAGCTGGGGACAGGTAGGAATGAAACAGGTGACATGGGTTGTGAAGCAGCAATTGAACTCGAGCATGTTGTGCCCAGCTGCATGTTCCACCACTGCATGGTAGTAGTGTTCTTAGCCACAGCTTTGCAGTGACCATTCAGTCTGATGAACAGCTGATTGGAGGTCATTCTCACATTAAATCATGTGTAGAAATTGCAACAGAGCTGGTATATGACATGGCTGCCTTCACATGTGACCCTGCTTCTAGTGGCATAGGGTAAGCCTGTGACAGGACTGGAGTAGGACGTGCTGGGTAGGTGAACTGTTCAGGTCTGGTACCTATGTCTTCCACAGGAATATGAGCTCTGCAGCAAGGGGTTGGGAAAGTTTGTCACATGAGGCTGGACCAGTAGTTGTGTATATTGGGAGGGTGGCAGAGTACCACTTTAGGAGAGAGTGGGAAGGACTATGGGTAGGATGTCCCTCATTTCCAGAAGGACAAAAACAAAACACAATCCCTTCAATCTTAAGCCTGGTGATTCACACATAAAAGGTAATGCAGATTACAATATACCACACCAACAACTAAAGTTGAATAGTAAGTGAATACTGTTACTAAAACTGGAAATAGAAGAAGGAAGACACAATTTTGTTGAGAATAGCAGCCATAACAACACAGAATAATGAAGCATAATGTGTATACATAAAATGAGTAACATTGTACTATGCACTATTTTCTATTGTGCTCTGTGAAAATAACTTCAATTATTTTTGTAAGTTACTGAAACTATACATCTGCTTACAAAGAGATAGAGGGGCTGGCCAGTACTTAGCTCAGTACAGCCGGTAGATAACACAAAACAGAACAGAAAATTTACATTCCTAGCTTTCAGAACTTTGTTCCTTCATCAGGGAGGAGAGAGGAGAAAAAAGGGAAGAAGGGAAAGTGGATTTAGTTACTCACAACCCAGGTTATGAAGCAACAGGGAAAGGTAAACAGGGAGGGTAGCAAGGATGGAGGCATGGTTGTCAGAGGGAAGCCAAAGATATTCTACTGTTAAGTACTGTGCCAGCTTCAAACCAAAGAGGATGCATACAGAAGTAAAGAGGTATATAGTATAAAGAGAAACACAACTATGTAGGATGAAAATATGAGTGAATGGCTAAAGAGGAGAGGGAAAAAGAAGAAGACTGAAGAGTAAATGGGAGTGAGGTTGGTTAACATAGGTTCAGTCCAGGGGGATGGCGGGATGAAAGGATGTGTTGGAGTGCAAGTTCCCATCTCCGCAGTTCCGAGGGACTGAGGTTGGGTGGGAGAAGCCAAATGGCACATACGTTGTAGCAGGTTCCTAGGTCCCTGGGTGGGAGAAGCCAAATGGCACATACGTTGTAGCAGGTTCCTTGGTCCCTAGAATTATGCTGGATGGCATGCTCTGCTACTGGGCATTGGACATCTCCTAGGCAGACAGTCGTCTGTGCCCGTTCATGCGCTCAGCCAGTTTAGTTGTTGTCATACCGATGTAAAAGGCTGTGCATTGCAGGCATGTCAGCTGATAAATGACATGTGTTGTTTCACATGTGGCCCTGCCTTGAATTGTGTATGTTTTACCAATAGTGGGGCTGGAGTAGGTGGTTGTGGGGGGATGCATGGGGCAGGTTTTGCAGCGGGGTCGGTTACAGGGGTAGGAACCGCTGGGTAGAGAAGGTGGTCTGGGAACATTGCAGGGTCTGACAAGGATGTTACGGAGGTTAGGGGGGTGACGAAAGGCAACTCTGGGTGGTGTGGTGAGAATATTGTCAAGGGATGATCTCATTTCAGGGCTTGACTTGAGAAAGTCATATCCCTGGCGCAGTAATTTGTTCATTTATTTGAGGCCAGGATAATATTGGGTGACAAGGGGGATGCTTCTGTGTGGTATGGGGGTAGGAACATTGTTGTTGGACAGGGAGGAATGTATTGCTTGGGAGATCTGTTTGTGGACAAGGTCTGCAGGATAGTTGCGGGAGAGGAAACCCCTGGTCAGGTTATTGGTGTAATTGTTGTTTGTTTGTGGGTTTGATGTGGACAGAGGTGTGGATGTGAGCTACAACACGATGATGGTCAACATCCAGGAAGGTGGCTTGGGTTTTGGAGAAGGACCAGGTGAAATTTAGACCCGAAAAAGAATTGAGGTTATGGAGGAAATTAAGGAGTGTTTCTTCACCATGAGTCCAGACCACAAAGATGTCATCTATAAACCTATACCAGGCCAGGGGAAGCAGCTGTTGGGTCTTCAGGAAAGCCTCCTCCTTGCAGCCCATGGAGAGGTTGGCATAGGATGGAGCAATCCTGGTTCCCATGGCCGTTCCCCTGATTTGTTTGTAGGTCCGGGCTTCAAAAGTGAAGTAATTATGGGTGAGGATGAAGTTGGTAAGTGTGATAAGGAATGAGGTTTTTGGAAGATCTTTGGGTGGATGTTGGGAGAGGTAGTGTTCAAGGGCAGAGAGACAATGGGTATGTGGGATGTTTGTGTAAAGGGATGTTGCATCTATGGTGACAAGAAAGGTTTCAGCTGGGAGGGGAGTGGGAATGGATTTGAGGCATTCTAGGAAGTGGTTTGTGTCTTTGATGTAGGATGGGAGTCTGCAGGTGATAGGTTGAAGGTGTTGGTCTACTAGAGCTGAGATACATTCTTTTGGGGCCTTGAAGCCTGCCACAATTGGACGGCCAGGATGGTTCTCTTTGTGGATTTTGGGTAATAGGTAGAAGATAGGGATACGTGGCTCAGGTGGAGTGAGTAGGTCTATGGAAGCCATTGTGAGGCCTTGTGAGGGACCTTGGATTTTTAGGATGGAGGGAATGGGATCCTGGGTAACAGCTTTGTAGGTTGAGGTGTCGGAGAGTTGACACAGTCCTTCCGCCACATACTCCACACGGTCAAGTACCACAGTTGTGGAGCCTTTATCTGCCAGGAGGATGACAATAGAGTGGTCTGTTTTCAGCTCCTTAATGGCATGGGATTCAGCTGGGGTGATGTTGGGGGTTGTCAAGATGTTCTCCAAGAAGGACTGGGAGGCAACACTGGATGTGAGGAATTCCTGAAATGTCTGCAAGGGATGGTTTTGGGGGAGGGGAGGAGGATCACTTTGGGAAGGCGGTCAGAAATGTTCTAGACAGGGTTCAACACTGGGTTTAGTATTTGGGGGCTGTGTTTGGGTGGTGAAGTGATATTTCCAGTTCAGGTTCTGGGTGAATGAGAGGAGATCTTTAACCAGAGCAGTGTGGTTGAATTTAGGCATGGGGCTAAAGGTTAAGCCTTTTGATAGAACAGATGTCTTTGGAGGAGAGAGGGATCTGGATGAGAGGTTTAGAACTGTATTGGGACTGGTGGTATGTGGCATTTGCTGTGGTTATAGTTGAGATTTGGTATGTGTGGGGTATGTGCTGGGATTGGGAGATTGAGTAGGGTGGCTAGGCTAGGCTTGTTGGCTATGAGGGGGGTTTGTTGAAGGTGCTGTTGTGGTTGGTGTTTGTGAGAGATAGGTAGAGGGACCCCACTTCTTAGGTGTTGCACTAGCACTGTGGATAGTTTTTTCAGGTGGTGTGTGGCATGGAACTCAACTTTGCAGCTGGCTTCTAGGATGATGTTCCTGAGTGTGTTCTCCAAGCAGGGGTTTGAGAGGTGGAGGACTTTGAAGAGAGATAGGAGCTGTTGGGAGTGGTGGTTACACGAAGTAATGTAGAGATTCAGGACAAGTTGTTTAAGGGCTAAGGATTGAAGTTTCTGGAAGTCCAGGAGAGACTGGTGGAAGGAGGAATTGCACCCAGAGATGGGAACTTTTAAGGTAAGTCCTTTAGGGGTAATTCCAAAGGTTGAGCAAGACCAGAGGAAAAGTATGTGGGATTGCAGTTCGGCTAGGGTGAAAGCATGTTTCCGGAATGAATGTAAATAATGTTGTATAGGATTAGGGTACATAGTGGGTAAGTGGTGGGTAGGGAAATTAAATAACTAAAGTTAAAAAAGTAATAATAAGAAGGAATAAAACAAGGAGGGAAGGATGAGAAAGAAAATAAAATCTGTTGGTAATGTTCAATACCAAAAGAAGACCACTAAATAAGAAAAGTATGGATAAATGTTGACCAGACCAAGCAAATATGTCAAGATCAGGGCAAACGAACACACATTGCTCAAAGAGATCACGAGTGGCACAAAAAAGATCATGGGTGGCACAAAAATGTCCCAAAAAATTAGCCTGTCCAGAGAAAGATAGCCAATGCCACAAAAGGATTGCCAGCAACACGAAATGGATGATACTGGTAGGCGTGGAAAAGGCTGTTGGCAGTGACTGTTGGCAGTGATTGTTGGCTGGAAAACAGCGAATAACAGACGTTAAAACCATGGAATGTTAAATAAATGAATAAATAAAAAATAAAGAGAAGTGGACTATAAACAGAAGAAGATAATTGGAGGGAGAGATATGAGACTAGCACAGTTGGTGACGAAAATATATAACACTGAAGAAGAGAAAGTGTTTAGATGACAGATGTAGGCCTAAGTAATAGCTAACAAAAGGGACAAAACAATGAAGAATGTGGACCATATAGGTGATCTAAATGATTAATGGAAAATCTCATAAAAAATGTGAAACAAATACTAACAAAGAGATAGAGGGGCTGGCCAGTACTTACATCAGCTCAGTACAACTGATAGATAACACAAAACAGAGCAGAAAATTTACATTCCTAGCTTTCAGAACTTTGCTCCTTCATCAGGGAGGAGAGAGGAGAAAAAAGGGAAGAAGAGAAAGTGGATTTAGTTACTCACAACTCAGGTTATGAAGCAACAGGGAAAGGTAAACAGGGAGGGTAGCAAGGATGGAGGCATGGTTGTCAGAGGGAAGCCAAAGATATTCTACTGTTAAGTATTGTGCCAGCTTCAAACCAAAGAGGATGCATACAGAAGTAAAGAGGTATATAGTATAAAGAGAAACACAACTATGTAGGATGAAAATATGAGTGAATGGCTAAAGAGGAGAGGGAAAAAGAAGAAGACTGGAGAGTAAATGGGACTGAGGTTGGTTAACATAGGTTCAGTCCAGGGGGATGGCGGGATGAAAGGATGTGTTGGAGTGCAAGCTCCCATCTCCGCAGTTCCGAGGGACTAGTTTTGGTTGGGAGAAGCCAAATGGCACATACGTTGTAGCAGGTTCCTTGGTCCCTAGAATTATGCTGGATGGCATGCTCTGCTACTGGGCATTGGACATCTCCTAGGCAGACAGTCGTCTGTGCCCGTTCATGCGCTCAGCCAGTTTAGTTGTCGTCATACCGATGTAAAAGGCTGTGCAGTGCAGGCATGTCAGCTGATAAATGACATGTGTTGTTTCACATGTGGCCCTGCCTTGAATTGTGTATGTTTTACCAATAGTGAGGCTGGAGTAGGTGGTTGTGGGGGGATGCATGGGGCAGGTTTTGCAGTGGGGTCGGTTACAGGGGTAGGAACCGCTGGGTAGAGAAGGTGGTCTGGGAACATTGTAGGGTTTGACAAGGATGTTATGGAGGTTGGGGGGGGGGGGGGCAACGAAAGGCAACTCTGGGTGGTGTGGGGAGAATATTGTCAAGGGATGATCTCATTTCAGGGCTTGACTTGAGAAAGTCATATCCCTGGTGCAGTAATTTGTTGATTTATTCGAGGCCAGGATAATATTGGGTGACAAGGGGGGCTTCTGTGTGGCCTGGAGGTAGGAACATTGTTGTTGGACAGGGAGGAATATATTGCTCAGGAGATCTGTTTGTGGACAAGGTCTGCAGGATAGTTGCAGGAGAGGAAAGCGCTGGTCAGGTTATTGGTGTAATTGTTGAGCGATTCGTCACTGGAGCAGATACGTTTGCCACGAAACAGAGAACAGGCTAACAGAGTGAGTGAAATAAATGTGAGGTGGAGGAGAGGGAGGTAGAGGAAGTTTGAGGGGTAACAGTAGAGATCAGGAAAGAAGGGGAGAATTTCATCTGGGAAACAATATCTCACAACAGTGAGGGCCCATCCTGGGGTGGCTCACATATTGGTACCCACTAATATGGCAAGTTGTCTCAATGAGGAAAGGTGTTTAGTAGTTTGTAATGATACTAGTAATGCTAGTGGAGGTGATAGAAGGTGTAGAAGTCAGAACTTGTTGATTGAAGAGATAATGCCTGAAGTTTGCTATAGGAGTAATGAGGAGTCAGTAGGTTCTTGTATGGAGATGTTTTCTCTTATGGTATAAGAGAATATGAAGAGATGCCTGGAGGTAAAAGAGTGGATAACATAATACAAATTTCAAGTGTTGGGTGTGAAGAAGAAGGAAATAGTGAGAGTAGTTGGCATACATTTCTTTTACTTGGTAGTTTGCAGGAAAATGATGTTATTGGTGGAGAGACTTCTACAAATTCTTTGAGCCACAATGTCAATGAAAATATGGAGGAAGAAATTAGTCTTCTCATAACTGATTAGTGTAAAGAGATGCAGTATGGAAGAAAGAGGTTTCTGTGCAGTTCAGAAAGAGTTGTGGAGATTGGGAGCATAGCAATATCGAGGAAGAATTATTGCACGAGGAAATGGATGTTGATGATATTAGAGCTGGACACCTTTTGTAAAACTAAGGGTCTATGTTATGGAAGAGAAAACTCTTTTAGACACTGTTTGTGAAATTAGTGCATTAGCTGAAGAATTTTACAATTGTGTAAAGGGCAATAATGAGGTAATGGATGAACCAGCATTAGAAATGAAAGTAATTGATGCTACAGGTAAACTGAATAAAGTTGTTAAATGTCAGATTATTTTTTAATTGTACTTGGGGGTATAAGTTTGGTACACAGTTTTTTGTGGTACCAACCTTGAGTGTTAATATTATCCTGCACATGGATTGGTTAATGGATTGCAAAGCAAAGATTAATTGTGGTGATAGTCTCATCAGTTTCGGGAGTGAAGGATCAGAAACAAAGCTGAATTTTGATGATGAAAATAATGTAGTAGGGCAGTTGAAGATGAGAGTGATGCCTGTAAGAGTTGATGTTGGAGATTTAGAATTGAACTTAGATTATGATAATAATGAAGATGAAAAAGGAATAGCTGAAGAATTGAAGGTCCAAATAGACAAAGTAGAAGGGTTAAGTGAGCACCAGAAAGAGGAGTTAAGAGGAGTTTTGTGGATAAATAGAGACGTATTTTCAAGCAAGCCAGGTAAAGTTAAGAATTCTGAGTGCAAATTAGATGTGAAACCGCATGAACCTTTTGCAAGAAAACCTTTTGCTATACCATTTGCATTGAGAGAAACAGTGTATAAGGAAATTGAGAGTATGGTAGAGTGTGGTGTCATAGAAAGGAGTAAGAGTGAATATAATACCCCATTGATAGTAATGGGGAAAAAGGATGGCAGTGTGTGTGTGTGTGGGGGGGGGGGGGGGGGGGGCCCTTGATGCTAGATGCTAGAATGTTGAATACTATAGTGAGCAGAGAAACTGATCGTCCAGAATATTGCAAAAATATTCCAATATGAATTATACAACAAGCCTGAATTTGATACTTGGCTATTGACAAATTACACTTCCAGAGGCATGGTAGAAGTATACTGCATTCTCGGTGAATGGAAAATATTACCGATATATTGCGGTTTCTTTTGGCATGAACATTAGTGTGTCATTGTTCATACGAGCTCTTGACCAAGTCTTAGGAGTTGAGTTCCAAAATAATTGTGTGTGAGGATGACCTATTAGTTGCCACAGAAACCTGGGAATAGCGTTGCAACTTATTGAATGAGGTATTTCAGGCTTTGAGGAAAGGAAGCATGACCCTGACACTTAAGAAATGTGAATTCATAAGAAAAGATAAAATTCTTGGGTAGAATCCTATCCACCACTGGTATCAAAGTCGACTCTGAAAAGGTAAAAGCAATTAAGGAATGTCCATCTCCCAAGCATCATAAACAGTTGAAGTACTTTCTAGGTTTGCGTTATTTCTACAGAAATATAAGTGGACCAGCATAACATACAAAAAAGACAGAAAGAAGCATTATAATAAGACAGAATGTGAATTCTTTATTATAGATGAATCATTGTTGAAAAACACAGTCATTCCAAACTCCAAAATTGACGTTTGGCCAGGAATCAGAACACATCAATTGAATACACACCAAAACTATGTCTTAAACTCAAGAGAGAATGCAGAGGTAAGTGTAACAGAAATCCAAAAGGTTTTTTCATCCATGTAGGAACAAATTTGCTTTGAAACAACAGCAAGGAAGAAATTGTAAACCACACAAGGAATCTCATCAGAATGGCCAGAAGACTCTACTCGAATTCCTGAGTAATAATAAGTGGCATTGCATACAGGAGATCAGTGAGTGACAGTTATATGCAGAGAATAAATGGCAATATTAAAGAACAGTGCAAAAAACTAGGAGTTGTTTTCATTGATCCCAATAAATTTCTAAGTGCAAAGTGTCTTGCCAAGGATGGTCTACATCTGAGTAGGTTGGGCTCAAAAATACTCACTAAGATGTTCATAGATACTTTCAGGTCATAAAAACAAGGGAAACTATGTAGTGATGGGGGTGAAAATACTAAAGCATTAAGAAGGATAAAACCAAACCATTATCTGACAAGAAATGTGCTAAGGCCCATAACTAATAGTCAAAGCAGATATGTCATCCACTGGAATATAAATGGTTTAAACACTGATGCTTCAAGCAATAAAAGCTCCAAAATAGGCGAATTGGAAATAATTCTGTCAGAATGTGCAAATATTAGAGTTGTTTGTTTAAATGAACACTAAACAAAATAGGGAACTTCAGATTAAAAGTAGCTTTAGCAAAAGAAACAAGTCACATGGAGGCTCATGTATACTTCTATATAGTGATATAAATTATGAGACCAGAAACTGTTTTCATTACTTAAATGAAGAATTTATGTTTGAGAGCTGTTGTGTAGAAATAGTGGAATCACTTGCAAATGTTATAATAATTTCACTGTACAGAATTCCAGGGATGTCAACAACAGAACTATCCTTACCTAAGCTTTAAATTATGCTTTGTAGCGAAAAAAAGAAAAAAATTGTAATAGCTGCTGATTTTAATATTGATATGACATGTGATAGTAGCTACCCCTCTAGGTTCACTGACTTAGTAAAGAAATATGGTTTCAAATTGAATTTCTTGGAATCTACCAGAGACAATGGGCAATCAGCCACATGTATTGACAATGTTCTAACTAATTATGTATATGAACATGTGTATAAATTTTTGTCTAGATCTAGATATTTTGGATCATTGTGCATTGTTCATTGAGTCGCAACAGACAGACAGGAACATTTCACGTATGACAACCCATATGAGCAGAAACTTAAGCAAAAAAGCTTGCAAACATTTAGTGAGAAGCTAAAAGAAAAAACATGGCCTTTTGATAATTGTAATTCAGGTGCTGAAACTTTGAGAAATTCCTAAATAATTTTCTTGGTGTCTTTAATGAAAAATTTCCACCTAGACTCTGCAGCAATAAAATAAAAAATAAATTAAAGTGGATTACCCAGGGCATAAGAAATTCCAGTGTAAGGAAAAGGCAACTACACAGTGAACTAAAGTACAATAAAGATATTGATTTCATTAAATATGTTAGACTCTGTTGTTGCTGTGGTCTTCAGTCCTGAGACTGGTTTGATGTGGCTTTCCATGCTACTCTATCCTGTGCAAGCTTCTTCATCTCCCAGTACCTACTGCAACCTACATCCTTCTGAATCTGCTTAGTGTATTCGTCTCTTGGACTCCCTCTACAATTTTTACACTCCACACTGCCCTCCAATACTAAATTGGTGATCCCTTGATGCCTCAGATCATGTCCTACCAACCGATCCCTTCTTCTAGTCAAGTTGTGCCACAAACTCCTCTTCTCCCCAATTCTATTCAATACCTCCTCATTAGTTATGTGATCTACCCATCTAATCTCCAGCATTCTTCTGTAGCACCACATTTTGAAAGCTTCTATTCTCTTTTTGTCTAAACTATTTATTGTCCACGTTTCACTTCCATACATGGCTACACTCCTTACAAGTACTTTCAGAAATGACTTCCTGACACTTAAATCTATACTCCATGTTAACAAATTTCTCTTCTTCAGAAATGCTTTCCTTACCATGGCCAGTCTACATTTTATATCCTTTCTACTTCGACCATAATCAGTTATTTTACTCCCCAAATAGCAAAACTCCTTTACTACTTTAAGTGTCTCATTTCCTAATCTAATTCCCTCAGCATCACCAGACTTAATTCGACTACATTCCATTATCCTCATTTTGCTTTTGTTGATGTTCATCTTATATCCTCCTTTCAAGATACGAGGTGTGGCTAGAAAAAAACCGGACTGATGCTGGAAAAAACATTTATTTACAATTATTTACAATTTCATGTTATCTCCTTCAATGTACTCTCCTCCTCGGTCTCTACACCGCTCCATACGAATTTTCCACTGTTCATAGCAATGCTGCAGATCATTTTCGGTAAGTCCATACATTACTTCCGTCGCTTTTTCTTTTACTGCTTCAACAGTCTCAAATCTAGTTCCTTTCAAAGCTGACTTGACTTTAGGGAAAAGAAAAAAGTCACAGGGGGCCAAATCAGGTGAGTAGGGTGGATGATCTAAGATGGGAATGTTGTGTTTTGCCAAAAACGTCTTCACTGACAATGCACTGTGAGCTGGGGCATTGTCTTGGTGAAGGATCCATGACTTTTTTCTCCACAAATCTTTCCGTTTTCTCCGTACTCGCTCACGTAGGGTAGCCAGGACGCTAATGTAGTAATGCTGATTCACTGTTTGTCCCTCTGGTACCCAATCAATGTGCACAATCCCTTTGATGTTAAAAAAAAAACAATCATCATTGCCTTGAATTTCGATTTTGACATTCGTGCTTTTTTTTGTCGTGGAGAACCAGGAGTTTTCCAATGCATCGATTGGCGTTTAGTTTCGGGATCGTAAGTAAAAAACCACGATTCATCGCAAGTAATAACATTTTGTAAGAAGGTGGGATCACTTTCTATGTTTTCCAGGATGTCAGAACAAATCATTCTTCGGCGTTCCTTCTGTTCAATTGTGAGACACTTTGGAACCATTTTTGAACACACTTTGTTCATGTTGAAACTTTCATGAAGAATCTGCCTAACACTTTCCTTGTCAACTCCTGTTAACTCAGACACTGCTCTGATTGTTAAACGGTGATCTTGTCGAACAAGTTTACCGATTTTTTCAATGTTTGCATCAGTTTTTGCTGACAATGGTCTGCCAGTGCGAGTGTCATCACTGGTGTTTTCGCGGCCATCTTTAAATCGTTTAAACCACTCAAACACTTGTGTTCGCGATAAACAATCATCACCGTACACTTGTTGTAACATTACAAACGTTTCACCTGCAGATTTTCCTAGTTTGAAACAAAATTTGATGTTAACACGCTGTTCTTTCTGTACACTCAACATTTTCTGACGCACAGTCAAAACATCAACTACTTAAAACAGACGCCACGGGCAGACTGAGTGCAGGAGGCAGATGAAACTAGAGCAGTAGGCGGAGCGAGAGTCACGTGTCAGGCCACGCGACTTTCAGCCTTATTGCATTCGTTTTATTGTTTCACCAGTACTAGTCCAGTTTTTTTCTAGCCACACCTCGTACTGTCCAATCCATTCAAATGCTCTTCCAAGTCCTTTGCTGTCTCTGACAGAATTACAATGTCATCGGCGAACCTCAAATTTTTATTTCTTCTCCATGGATTTTAATACCTACTCCGAATTTTTATTTTGTTTCCTTTATTGCTTGCTCAATATACAGATTGAATAACATTGGGGAGAGGCTACAACCCTGTCTCACTCCCTTCCCAACCACTGCTTCCCTTTCATGCCCCTCGACTCTTATAGCTGCCATCTGGTTTCTGTACAAATTGTAAATAGCCTTTCGCTCCCTGTATTTTACCCCTGCCACCTTCAGAATTTGAAAGAGGGTATTCCAGTCAACATTGTCAAAAGCTTTCTCTAAGTCTACAAATGCTGGAAATGTAGGTTTGCCATTCCTTAATCTAGCTTCTAAGATAAGTCGTAGGGTCAGTATTGCCTCACGTGTTGCAACATTTCTACGGAATCCAAACTGGTCTTCCCTGAGGTCGGCTTCTACCAGTTTTTCCATTTGTCTGTAAGGAATTCACATGAGTATTTTGCAGCTGTGGCTTATTAAACTGATAGTTCAGTAATTTTCACACCTGACAGCACCTGCTTTCTTTGGGATTGGAATTATTATATTCTTCTTGAAGTCTGAGGGTATTTCACCTGTCTCGTACATCTTGCTCACCAGATGGTAGAGTTTTGTCAGGACCGGCTCTCCCTAGGCCGTCAGTAGTTCTAATGGAATGTTATCTACTTCTGGGGCCTTGTTTTGACTTAGGTGTTTCAGTGCTCTGTCAAACTCTTCATGCAGTATCATATCTTCCATTTCATCTTCATCTACATCCTGTTCCTTTTCCATAATATTGTCCTCAAGTACATCACCCTTGTATAGACCCTCTATATACTCCTTCCACCTTCCTGCTTTTCCTTCTTTGCTTAGAACTGGATTTCCATCTGAGCTCTTGATATTCATACAGATGGTTCTCTTTTATCCGAAGGTCTCTTTAATTTTCCTGTAGGCTGTATCTATCTTACCCCTAATGAGATAAGACTCTACATCCCTACATTTGTCATCTAGCCATCCCTGCTTATCATTTTGCAATTCCTGTCGATCTCATTTTTGAGACATTTGTATTCCTTTTTGCCTGCTTCATTTACTGCATTTTTATATTTTCTCCTTTCATCAATTACATTCATTATTTCTTCTGTTACCCAAGGATTTCTACTAGCCCTCGTCTTTTTGCCTACTTGATCCTCTGCTGCCTTCACTACTTCATCCCTCAAAGCTACCCACTCTTCTTCTACTGTATTTCTACATCTACATCTACATACATACTCCGCAATCCACCATATGGTGCATGGCAGAGGGTACCTCATACCACAACTAGCATCATCTCTCCCTGTTCCACTCCCAAACAGAACGAGGGATAAATGACTGCCTATATGCCTCTGTATGAGCCCTAAACTCTCTTATCTTATCTTTGCGGTCTTTCCGCGAAATATAAGTTGGTGGCAGTAAAATTGTACTGCAGTCAGCCTCAAATGCTGGTTCTCTAAATTTCCTCAGTAGCAATTCATGAAAAGAACGCCTCCTTTCCTCCAGATACTCCCACCCGAGGTCCTGAAGCATTTCCGTAACACTCGCATGATGATCAAACCTACCACTAACAAATCTAGCAGCCTGCCTCTGAATTGCTTCTATGTCCTCCCTCAATCCAACCTGATAGTGATCTCAAACACTCGAGCAGTACTCAAGAATAGGTCATATTAGTGTTTTACAAGCAGTCTCCTTTACAGATGAACCACATCTTCCCAAAATTCTACCAATGAACCAAAGATGACTATCTACCATCCCCACAACTGTCATTACATGCTTGTCCCACTTCATATCACTCTGCAATGTTACGCCCAAATATTTAATCGACGTGACTGTGTCAAGTGCTACACTACGAGTGGAGTATTCAAACATTACAGAATTCTTTTTCCTATTCATCTGCATTAATTTACATTTATCTATAATTAGTATTAGCTGCCATTCTTTACACCAATCACAAATCCTGTCCAAGTCATCTTGTATCCTCCTACAGTCGCTCAACGATGACACCTACCCGTACACCACAGCATCATCACCAAACAGCTGCACGTTGCTATCCACCCTATCCAAAAGATCATTTATCTAGGTAGAAAACAACAGTGGACCTACCACACTTCCCTGGGGCACTCCAGATGATACCCACACCTCTGATGAACACTCACCATCGAGGACAATGTACAGGGTTCTATTACTTAAGAAATCTTCGAGCCACTCTCATATTTGGGAACCAATCCCATATGCTCGTACCTTATTTAGGAGTCTGCAATGAGGCAACAAGTCAAACACATTCCAGAAGTCAAGGAATATGGCATCCATCTGATACCCTTATCCATGGTACACAAGATATCATGTGAAAAAGGGTGAGTTGCGTTTCACTGGAGCAATGCTTTCTAAAGCCGTGCTGATGCATGGACAGCAACTTCTCTGTCTCAAGGAAATTCATTATATGCGAACTGAGAATATGTTCAAGAATCCTGCAACAAACCGATGTTAAGGATGTTGGTCTGTAATTTTGAGGATCCGTCCTTCTACCCTTCTTATATAAAGGCGTCGCCTGTGCTTTTTTCCTGTCGTTCGCGACTTTACGTTTGGCAAGAGATTCACGATAAATGCAACTAAGTAAGGAGACAATGCAGTAGAGGACTCTCTGTAAAACCGAATTGGAATCCCATCAGGACTTGGCAATTTATTTATTTTCAACCCATTCAGCTGCTTCACAACCCCAGGGATGTCTATCACTATGTCCTCCATATGGGAATCTGTATGAGACTCAAACGGCGGAATGTTTGTACGATGTTCCTGCGTGAAAGATTTCTGAAATGCTGAATTTAATATTTCAGCTTTTGTTTTGCTGTCTTTTGTTGCCAGGCCAGACTGATCAGTGAGTGACTGGATGGAAGCCTTCAGCCCACTTACCAATTTTATGTAAGACCAGAATTTCCTTGGGTTTTCAGCAAGATCTTTCCCCCATTCCTGTCAATTGTTCCCTTATGCTCTCCCTGAAACTCTGTACAACCTTTGGTTTAGTCAGTTTATCCAGGTCCCATCTCCTTAAATTCCTACCTTTTTTCAGTTTCCTCAGTTTTAATCTACAGTCCATAACCAATAGGTTGTGGTCTGAGTCCACATCTGCTCCTGGAAATGTCTTACAATTCAAAACCTGGTTCCTAAATCTCCGTCTTACTATTATATAATCTGATACCTTCTAGTATTTCCAGGATTCTTCCACATATACAACCTTATTTCATGATTCTTGAACCAAGTGTTAGCTATGATTAAGTTATGCTCTGTGCAAAATTCTACCAGGTGGCTTCCACTTTCATTTCTTACCCCCAATCCATATTCACCTACTACATTTGCTTCTCTTCCTTTTCCTACTATTGAATTCCAGTCACCCATATCTATTAAAGTTTCGTCTCCCTTCACTATCTGAATAATTTCTTTTATCTCATCATACATTTCATCAATTTCTTTGTCAACTGCAGAGCTAGTTGGCATTTAAACTTGTATTACTGCAGTAGGCATGGGCTTTGTGTCTATTTTGGCCACAATAATGCATTAACCATGCTGTTTGTAGTAGCTTACCCGCACTCCTATTTTTTTATTCATTATTAAGCTTACTCCTGCATTACCCCTATTTGATTTTGTGTTTATAACCCTGTATTCACCTGACCAAAAGTCTTGTTCCACCTGCCACCGAACTTCACTAATTCTCACTATATCTAGCTTTAACCTATCCATTTCCCTTTTTAAATTTTCTAACCTACCTGCCTGATTAAGGGATCTGATATTTCACACTCCGATCTGTAGAACGCCAGTTTTCTTTCTTCTGATAACGACGTCATCTTGAGTAGTCTTCACCCGGAGATCCGAATGGGGGACTATTTTACCTCTGGAATATTTTACCCAAGAGACTCCATCATCATTTAACCATACAGTAAAGCTGCATGCCCTTGGGAAAAATTATGGCTGTAGTTTCACCTGCTTTCACCCATTCGCAGTACCAGCACAGCAAGGCTGTTTTCGTTAGTGTTTCAAGGCCAGATCAGTGAATCATCCAGACTGTTGCCCCTGCAACTACTGAAAAGACTGCTGCCCCTCTTCAGGAACCACACATTTGTCTGGCCTCTCAACAGATACCCCTCCGTTGTGGTTGCACCTACAGTACGGCTATCTGTATCGCTGAGGCACGCAAGCCTCCCCACCAATGGCGAGATCCATGGTTCCTGGGGAGGGGGTTTGACTCTATCAAACCATATTTTAAAGAGTGGTCAGGGCAGAAAAAGAACTGTCAAATAACAGGATAATTTTATATCTTAAAAATAAGGCAAAGGCTATTTGATCAGTCATTAAATCTGAGTTAGGTGTTAAAGCCTGTAACCAAGAAATTTCAAAAATTGGCAATGAAGGCAAGTCCAACCCAAATATCAGGGTACTTTAATGAATTCTTTATAAATGTAGCTAAGTCTGATATAGATGGAATAGATTATCACAACAAAGTAAATCCCTTTGGCCTAAGTGAAAACTCTGAAAACTGTACAAAATTCTTAAAATTTTCTGTGGAGGATATAGAATTGCTATTCTAACATTAAGAAAAAAAAATCTGCAAGTTGTGATGGAATACCCACCAAAGTTATTAATGTGGTACACAATAGAATTGCAGCTCAAATAATAAATAAATGTTTTGAAGAGGGCTGTTTCCCAGAGGTACTGAAATATGATGAAATCAAACCACTCTTCAAGTAGGGATCAAGAGAGATCATGGGAAACTATCATCCTGTCCCAATTCTCCCAGTCCTATCTAAAATATTTGGAAAACTTGCTGTTGCACAAATCAAAAACCTCACTGCAAAATATTTTCTTATTCTAACCAATCAATTTGGTTTTCATTAGGAGAAAAACACCATAGATGCAATAAACAGTTTCACTGAGAAAATAAGTACATAATTAGACAAGAGAAATAAGGTGGCAGGAATTTTCTGTGACCTCACAAAGGCATTTGATTCTGTAGACCATGCATTGCTTGTTTACAAACTCGAAAAATATTGCATTAGCAGCTGTGCCCTAGAATGGCTTAAATCCTACTTATCAAACAGAAAGCAAACAGACAGTATTTCTTCAAATGGCCCATATTGTTAATCCTACTTATCACACAGAAAGCAAAGATTAACATTTCTTCAAATGGCTCAGACTGTTTCTCCTACTGGAAAAAAATATCTCAGGGTGTTCCACATGGCTCCATATTAGACCCAGTCCTATTTATCTTCTATCTTAATGATTTAACATTAAATATCAGCTCCCCATCTGTTCTGTTTGCAGATGATACTTCTTCCTTAGTTGAAGATCAGGTTTCGGAAAAAAATCCCAAATCTGTGATCACAACTCTGAGTACCTCAGAAACTTGGTTTCAGCTCAATGGCTTGAATCTATGACATATTTAAGACTCACATGATGCAGTTAAAAACCAAACAAACAAAATGTGAGTGGAGTAAGATTGTACACAACAACCAAGATGTAGAAGAAGATCATCATCATCATCATCATCATCAGACAATTCGATCATTAGATGATGTGGCCTCTTCGAGTCATGGATTCAGGTAGGCTTTCAGAAGTCTTCTCCAAGTGGGACGGTCTTGGGCAGCTCTCTGCCAGGTGTTACCAGTGATCTTCTTGATGTCTTTGTCCCATCTGTCTGGTGGTCTTCCTCTAGGCCTCCGGTGCTCTCTCGGTGCTGTCCTAAGTTTCCCTTTTGTGAATGAGTTCATTGTCCATGTCTCGCAGCCATACATCATCACAGGAAGAATGCATTGATCAAATACTGCTTTCTTCAGATTTACTGGCATTGTTGATCTGAATACTTTTGAATTCTTCCCAAATGCTTGCCAGCCAAGCTTGATACATCAATAGATTTCTGATCTTGTGTCTCCCTTCATATTTATAATCTGGCCAAGGTAGACATATTCACTGACCTCTTCTAGTAGACTGTCCTTGACTTTCACATCTCCAGCTGGGACCCATTTGTTGGATATTACTTTTGTTTTGGAAAGGTTCATGTTCAAGCCAACCAGCTGACATTCCGATCCAAGATTTGTAACTAAGTTTTGGAGCTCTGTGAAGTCTTTGGCCAGTAAGGCAATGTTGTTGTTGTTGTGGTCTTCAGTCCTGAGACTGGTTTGATGCAGCTCTCCATGCAACTCTATCCTGTGCAAGCTTCTTCATCTCCCAGTACCTACTGCAACCTACATCCTTCTGAATCTGCTTAGTGTATTGATCTCTTGGTCTCCCTCTACGATTTTTACCCTCCACGCTGCCCTCCAATGCTAAATTTGTGATCCCTTGATGCCTCAAAACATGTCCTACCAACTGATCCCTTCTTCTAGTCAAGTTGTGCCACAAACTTCTCTTCTCCCCAATCCTATTCAATACCTCCTCATTAGTTACGTGATCTACCCACCTTATCTTCAGCATTCTTCTGTAGCACCACATTTCGAAAGCTTCTATTCTCTTCTTGTCCAAACTGGTTACTGTCCATGTTTCACTTCCATACATGGCTACACTCCATACAAATACTTTCAGAAACGACTTCCTGACACTTAAATCTATACTCGATGTTAACAAATTTCTCTTCTTCAGAAACGATTTCCTTGCCATTGCAAGTCTACATTTTATATCCTCTCTACTTCGACCATCATCAGTTATTTTACTCCCTAAATAGCAAAACTCCTTTACTACTTTAAGTGTCTCATTTCCTAATCTAATCCCCTCAGCATCACCCGATTTAATTTGACTACATTCCATTATCTTCATTTTGCTTTTGTTGATGTTCATCTTACATCCTCCTTTCAAGACACTGTCCATTCCGTTCAACTGCTCTTCCAAGTCCTTTGCTGTCTCTGACAGAATTACAATGTCATCGGCGAACCTCAAAGTTTTTACTTCTTCTCCATGAATTTTAATACCTACTCCGAATTTTTCTTTTGTTTCCTTTACTGCTTGCTCAATATACAGATTGAATAACATAGTGAGGCAATACTAACCTTACGACTTATCTTAGAAGAAAGATTAAGAAAAGGGAAACCTATGTTTCTAGCATTTGTAGACTTAGAGAAAGCTTTTGACAACGTTAACTGGAATACTCTAGTAAGGCAATGTCATCAGCAAATCTCAAATTCTAAAGGTTAAATGTAGATAAAAATTTGAGCTGGCAGGCACACATTGAATACCTAGCAAACAAACTCAGCAGCTTTGCATTTGCAGTATAAATATTATCAACAGCAATTGACATAGACACATTAGCATATACATGCTACTTTGAATCCATTATTAGGTATGGTATTGTTTTTTGGGGTAACTTGACAAACATAGTACGGATACTAAAAATACAGAAAAAATCATTCAAAATATGTGCACTGCAAATCACAAAGAACCATGTTGACCATTACTTAGAAAACTTAAAATATTAACTCTGCCATCCTCATAGAGATATGAGATTATTAAATTTTTGTACACCAGACGTGAATTATTTGAGGAAAACCATTTTGTCCATTCACATAATACTAGAAACAAAAGAAAATTTTATGCACCCCACCCACTGTCTCAGACTGTATGCCGAGGGACCTCAGTACATGGGAATGACAATTTGTAATAAATTAAATGGAAACAAGTTGTTGAAGATGAATTTAGGTTCACTTAAAAGAAAGCTATATGAGATATTGACACTTAAGTGTTCTTACTCAGTGGATGAATTCATGCAGGACAAACTGGAAATTTGAGCTGGGTTCAATGTGTTACAAATTCCAAGACATATCCTTATAGTGTTATTATTTATTGTAGTGCTATTATTTATTAATGTAAAATCATTGTAACTGTATTATAAATATTTGACATGTCTCCTGTATGCAGACCAAATGGATGGCAAATGTATGTCATGAGATGAATAAAACACAATTCACAAGTCACAGTGTCTTGTCAGGTGTTCAATAACCCATGTTTGAATAAGTTGTTGAGTCCTAAGGTATCTTTTGTTTGGAGAGATGAATGTTAGAAAGCTTTTAATCATTTTAAGGAGGCTATGAAAGAAAGTAGAATTTTACACCATCCTGATCTCAGATGACTTTTTTGTTTAGGGACTGATTCCATTGGATGTGGTATTGGAGTGGAATTATTTCAGAATTTTGGGGATGGTGAGAAGGAAGATCATAGGACAATTGCCCTTTCAAGCAGATCATTGACTGAATATCAGAGAAATTTTACTATAACTGAATGTGAAGCTTTAGCAATTGTTTGGGGATTCAAAAAATTCAGAGATTATCTATAGTGAAACAAAACTATCATTTATACTGATCACAGAGCTCTCATACTTTTCAAGAAATTTAGGCTGATGCATTCAAGGTTGAGAAGGTGGACAGTATTTATTCAGCAGCTTGAGTACAAGATCAAATATGTCAAAGGTACACAGGACAGGATGGCAGGTGCATTATCCAGGTGGCCACTAGGAGAAAATGGTGAAGTGGGGCAAGATTTAGAGCATGTATAAAAGGAGTTTCTGGAGAAAAGAAAATATAAAATATTAGTAAACACATGAGGAGGTGTCAGAATCATGATGCGGTATGGAAAATGGTAAAGAGAGACTTCGATATGTCAAATGCTAACAATAAGTTGCTGAAGTACTGCAAAGTACATGGGAGAGTTTTATTTAGATGAATCAATGCAAATTCAGAGGATTGGAAGGTGTGTTGGCCCAGTGAATTCATATATGACATAATTGATTACATTCATTTGAGTTTCTGACATGTAGGCGCTAAAAAGTGTGTACAGAAATAAGGAGAATGTGTACAATTTTGACAATATGCTAAAGAGGATGAAAGGAGGTTTTGCTTATATTTTTGTAGTATTGGGAGTGTTTTCTAGATGTGTAAAGCTCTATCCTTTGTGCAAAGCAACCGGCAAGGCAATTTTCTCTTTTACCCGCCCTGCACTCTGACAACTTATTATCGATCTGTTTTATGTTTTGTAAGTTTGTTTTTAAAAAACAATGCGCCAATGTATTTTAGATGTTTCCTTCCCCCTTCATCTGCTATGTGTTTTACGTACATTTTAAATTTGAATTACTTCATGATTCACAAGTGCACAAGAGTTATTTTGTGTTAATATCTCGCAGAACCAGTAATATTAAGTTTTCACATGACACATGTCACATAGAGGGCGTTCCAAGTCCTGGCACACCGAGGTCTGCCGAACAGGTTCATGTAAACAGTGGCCTCAGTTTATGTGATCGCTCTAAGCTTGTTAATACCAGTGCCTGACAATTTTAATTGTATCTTACAGGTATGTTCCTACCAACTGTTATGTTCGTACGCAGGTGATTTTCTGTTTTATACTCTCTGATTGTTATGTGAAATTTTTAACATCTAGCACTGAGGATGGTCACTAAGTGACCGAAAATCAATTTTGCGGATTTAAAAAAAAAAAAAAAAATACGACCAAGGCAGTTTCTCCTTCCAGTTTTGACTAAGTTAGAAAAGGTCCATTTTGTGAAATTTGGTAAACCCAAAGATATACTTTCTGACAACAGTTCACTGTTTACTGGTAAGAAGTCGAAGGAGAGGCTTGCTAGTCATGGAATTACTGTAATGCATACATCAACTTACATCTGGAAGGAAGTCCTGCGGAACATTATATGAAGGAAATTGGAAGGTTGTGCCACATGTATTGTTGCAAGAAGCATAATTCATAGGGAGATATCATAGAAAATATAGAGGATGTGTTGAATACTGTGAGTCATAATGTAACAGTGCTTACACCTTATGAGATTAAGAAGGGGAGAGGTCTTTAAGTTTCATAGAGTTTCCTCACAGGGAAAAATTAAGTTGGAAGTGGAAAAGGAGGTAATGAGGGGATTAGTGGGGAAGAAGTTATAGGAGAGGAAGAAAAGGCATAATGAGAGGATAAAGATGGTAATTATTAAAGTAGGAGACCTGGTTTTGGTTAAGATGTATCAGCAGTCCAAGGAGATAAATTGTGAGTTAGCAAAATTTTTCAGTGTGCACAAAGGATCTTTTGAAGTGGCTAGTATTCCACATCCAAATGCATTCTATCTGATTTATCTCCAGTCAAAGAAGAAATTTGCTCTTAAGAATGTGGTTGATTTAAAAGCGTATAAGGCAGGAACAACGCTGATAAAAAATGTGGATGTAATGAAGGGAATTAATCTTATTTGTGAGATTTGGGACCTAGGAGGAAATACAAGAGGTTGATTGGGTGTAAAGAGTCACCTCTGTGGTTTCACTACTCTTTAGTGAACATGTGCAGAGGCATGAATATTGCCCCAAGCTATGGCAGTGCTGTTTCATTCTTTAATTTTCTGCACTGCTTCCTACTCTCCTACTATTCTTTATATCTGTTAAAACTGTTCTTCACCTATCAAACTATCCAAAGCAAGGACTAAGTGTTTGCTGCCTGATGTGACAGTCTTCTTGAATGTAGTCTTTTTCTTGATGTTGACAAGATAACAAGTTAGTGATGGAAGAGTGGTTGAGATATCAACATTACTAAGATAATTATTTGGGACTAGTTTTGTGTAGTAGGTTTGAAAGTACTAACAAAAACAAGGAATGGTATGATGGTGTGGCAATGAATGTGGTTTATATATAGCTTGAACAGTAATAACAGGTAGTTTGAGCTTTAGTTGCTGTGCATTGACAAAGATTGAATATAAGAAAAATTGATCATGGGTAACATGGGTGCAAAATAGGGAAGTTGTGGTTAGGATTTGGTTGCGGTTGTGAGTTGAGGAAAGGGTAAGAAGTGGTTGCTGGATGAAATCATGAAATCTGATGGGAAATGGTAAGATAATGTAACAGGTAACTATTGAAGTGCAGTAGCAGTAGGTCAGAGTAATAGTGAAGAAATATGTATAAGACAAAATGAGTGATGTGATTTGAGACTTTCTCGGCGTATTCCATTCGTGAAATCTTCTCGGGTGATCAGCCGAGTAAAGGCGTCGTCTTCTCGCAACGTTTCGAAGGGTTTCTTACCCATCATCTTCAAGCTTGAAGATGATGGGTACGAAACCCTTCGAAACGTTGCGAGAAGACGACGCCTTTACTCGGCTGATCACCCGAGAAGATTTCACGAAAATGAGTGATAATTATAAGAAGATTATGAGTTGGAGAGAAATGGTGAAGGGATAGATGAGGATGATTGTTAATGAGGAGGAAAGAGATAGAAAAAGATGAGCAGTAATTCAGAGAGGATTATAATATTATGTAAAATGGAGAAAAGGGTAAATAAGTTAAAAGGAAGGTTAGAGGATGTTATATACAGAAGTCATCAGGGAACTTACCATTTTGTAATCAGAAGGGTTGATTAGAGTTAAGTAGATGTTGAAAGGGACCACTAAGAGAGAAGGTTTTGAGGAATTAGCGAGAAATGTGGGAATTTTTGATCAGTATCGTATGGTGCATCATAGAACTTTGAAGGAATTTAGTTAATGGGAAACCAGAGAAATGTACACAGCAATAACAAATTCCAAGAGGGTTACAAATGATCTACTTAAATCTTTCAGTTGTTACATTACCCACTAATACATACATTTGCACACTTGCTGTTTCCAGGAGAAATAAATTGCAGTGTAAATGGTGTAAAGATCTGATTATGAAATGCAAATGAGAAGTGTTTCAAGAATAATTTATTATATACCAGTACATAAATTTTTTTGATTAAATCCAGGTAATTATTTTGTAATGAAAGAGTAAACTGAATGGAAATGTGACATGTTTGATGATGTGATGAGACAAGTAGTTATCAGCTGTAAGCAATCAGATGTGAGTCGTTATAGTAGACTGTGGCTTAACTTCTTAAAGACATAAGACAAAAAGGAGAAAAAATACATAAAGTGTCAAATAACAAAGAAATCTATTAACTGAGTCCTTCTAAGTACATGTGGCTGTTAGAACAGGAACTCAGTAATGTTGAACCTGAAATTCTTCCAGACACTCCATAGTGTGTGATGATTGATTGATTGATTGATTTTTATTGCCGATAAACAAAATGTTTACAGGGATCTAAAGCTTGTATAAGCAACGTCAATAAATGTACAAACAACAGTGACATAAATACACAAATAATTAATCTATTTTAGAAATTATGCTCACAGAAATCTTCCATTGTATAAAAACAATTCTGAATTAATAAAGTTCTTACAAATATCTTAAATTTTTTTCAGCTCCAGAATCTTAACTGACTGTGGTAGTTTATTAAATAGCTTTACAGATGTGTGCTTGAAGCTGTTTAGCTTGAGGCTTTAGCTTGAAGCTGGTATATGAGCAGTAGTTTTTTCTTACATCATTACAGTGTCATGTGTTATAACTATGTACATCAGAATTCAGATGAAAACTAGACAAGTTCTTTTTAATGTACAAGAGACATTGAAATATGTATATACATGGCAAGGTCATAATACTAAGTTTAATAAATAATTCTCTACAGTGAGTCCTAGGTGGTACTTTACATATCAGTCTGACAGCTTTTTTCTGGGCTGTAAATAAGCATTTTGAGTTGCAATAGTAGTAGTAGTAGTAGTAGTAGTAGTAGTAGTTTATTCATCCAGAGACAATGTACATTGCATGGATTTCGTCAAAAAATACATAGTATATATATACACACATATAGGGTGAACAATACTATACAAAATACAGATGTGCATAGTAGACTACATAACATCAGATGACATTGAAATAGCATGTACAACTTTGATTATTTACATTGATGTATGAGAAAGACTTTTTACATGGAATACACAGTTGATATTTAGATATAACACATACAATTCCAGCACTTTTGTACATATTATTCATTTAGATCATAGCAACAGTCAGATAAAAATTACTATTGGCACAGAGTACATAAATATAATTGTTTACTATGAAGCTATTCCAGGTATTCTTTTACACTATAATAGCAGTTGGTCGTTAAAAATTTGAATACTGCTTCTTTAAATGAAGACAATTTTTTTTATTTCTTTTATCTTTACCGGTAGTTTGTTATACAATCTGCCTCCTTGTATGTTTGTTTGTTTCTGCGCCAAAGCCACGTTAACTCTTTTTATATGAATGTCATTGCACTTTCTTGTGTTGTAAGTATGTAGATCCGAGTTGGATTGGAAATTGTTAATATTTCTTTCTACGTTAATTACACTTTTCTGTATATATAGGCATGGTAGGAGTAGAATATTCAGCTGCTTAAATAATTGCTTTGAAGGAGTTGGCTTTGAACTGTTGGTAATTATTCTAACAGCTCGTCTTTGTAGAGTGAAGATGGTTTTGAGATTTTTCTTACTATGACCCCAGAAAGTGAGGCCATAGGTAATAGCAGAATGTATATAAGCAAAGTAAACAGCTCTGCTATGTCCCCTACTACATACAAAGCTAATAACACATAAAGCAAAGCAAGCAGAGCTTAACTTATGCGAGAGATACAGGATATGGGATTTCCAGTCTAAATTTTCGTCTATATGTACACCTAAGAATTTTGTGGTAGCAACTCTCACAATTTCTTTATTTTGTATTCTGAGATCTAGATCAGAGTGTGACTTTGCTTTCCTGTAATGGATATAATTAGTTATTTCCCCACAAGATTGTCCCATACGTCAAATGAGAGTGAATATAACTATAATAGACAGAAAGCAAAATTTTCTCATCTACTGTTGCTTGTAATTTTCTGAGTATAAATATTCCTTTAGAAATTTTTGGTGTTAAATAATTCACATGTGCCTGCCAGCCTAAATTGTATGACAAAACAATGCCAAGAAACTTTACAGGAACTGTCTCCAAGGTGATTCTATTGTTATAAGAAATGTTTAATTCCTGTGTTTTATTTATGTTCATAGGCAGGCTACTGGCATTGCACCAGTCAGAAAGTGTATCTACCTTGAGTGAGGTAGAGTTACTTATGTTATTGTTCATAGGTGCTGTAACACTTAAACTGATATCATCTACATACAAGTAGCAGTTTGTAGTATCATCTATTACATTGCTAGGTAGGTCATTCATATACAATATGAACAAAAGAAGGCCAAAGATTGACCCTTGAGGAACACCATGGTTAACAGGTAAGAAACTAAAATATTGGTTATTGAAGTAAACGGTTTGAGATCTGTTAGATAAGTATGACTGAATAATTTTTACAGCAGAGACTGAGAAACCTACAGTTTTTAATTTCAGCAGCAGAGTGTTGCGGCACACAGTGTCAAATGCTTTTGATAAATCAAAAAACTTTGTACTTACAATAAAGTTGTACTGGTAGTGTATATAATAGTTAAGGATCTATCAAGATTAATCTGCAGAAGTATTGTATAAGTTTATTCTAATTATTTGTTGCTCTCAGAATTTTTTTTTTTTTTTTTTGTGCTGTAACTAACATGTGTTTGTGTTAGTCTTCACTATATCAAATATTCATTTGTTAAATTGTTTTGCTTGATTGCTGTCATCTGTACTGTGTAAGAATAGTGTAAAATATGTTTTCATTATTTTAAGTGGATTTGTACTTTTCTATGATGTAGCTAATTATTCATGTCAAGCATTGTGAATAGAAGTTTGAATACTTTAAGTCAATATATATACCCAAGACATTACCTATCTTTATGATGTTAGTTGTGTCACATAAGTCAATGACATTTTATCTTGAGAAGTTCCTGGGAATATCTCATGATAAAATGAGGGGCATATGTATAGGCATTGATAATTAGCACATAATTTTTTTTTGCCATGATTTTCTTTCATTTTCTATTTTGTTTCTTTCGTACCTACTGGCATATGTAATTATGATGATGTAAAGTACTACTGTGGTTTTTAAATGTAAAGATGTAATTGTGATTATTTCATTTGCCAATGAATAAATATATTTCTTGTTTTGTAACTCTGGAAAAGTTTGTAAATTTTTTTATGGTATATTATTAATTGTGAAAAATGTAGTCAAGAACATTTATAAAGATTTATATAATTTACAATAATGATATAACATCTGTAGACAGGAGACAGTGATAGTGATATCAACAGTCGAACAGAGGACTTGTAGTGGAATGTATGGTGGATGATGTGTCTGTGTAGCGTGCATGGGAAAATGATACTATGTTTTATGAAAAGCACCCGGAATTCTATGCACAGTGATACTGAACTATGAGAATGTCAATTTGCTTTATCACTGTGGTATGTAATGCCATCACCATCATACTATAGGGCCAACTAAACCAGACTGTGAAAGTACCGCTACAAGACCTTGTTGTGACCAACACAAACAGTGCTTTTTTGCGAACAAACTTTGCTGGCATTGATATTTGGCTGGTGAAGCTGTTGTCTTTCATGTTCTATCAAGCCTGAAAAGTAGAGACTTTAATTAACTGTGCAGTATATCTGACTTTCAATGATGTTACAGGAGTTTGAACTGCAAGAACAGAGTGGACATTGTTTATGGTATGCATCGTGTAAAAGAACAATTCTATCCACTGTATATTTGTGGCTATGGTTATATGAATGTGATGAACTGTGTATTTATGGATGAAAGCATCATGGAATGTGCTCAAAGTGTATAAAGGAATGCTGTCTACACAATGTGCTTTGCAAGAGGGAACATGTCAACATTGGTCACATACCAGGGTCTTGTGGATTGTCAGTCACCACTGGGTTACTGATACAGCTGTGGAGAAACTTTGTGTCTCACAAGAGAAGATTAACAAGCAGAAATGCCTTGACCCTGCTCGCAACATCTTAACCTGCGGATGTTGTGCTGCCCAGCTCAACACTTTGTTTGCAATGAAAAGTTAAGTTATTTCACCAAACGCTATTTTCTTTCTGTTTCAAAGGAAGTAGAATTATGGACTCTATGCAGATCAGTTCTTTGTATATTTATGTCTGCTTTCTGTTATCAAAACTAAAAGTACCATTAGTGAACTAATAGTTGCACAGTAGTCATTCTTGAAACACCGGTAAATATAAGCTTCTTTCTCTCATTATTTCTCCTTGCCTGTCAAAATTTTTGTAGCCACGTTATTTTAGGTGATTTTATGTATAGTTATGAGTACAGCAATGCGACAGTGACTAATAAGAATATTTTGTTACAAAATATGACTGTGCGCAAAACACAAATGTGTTTTATATATCAGGGCCCATCTTGCAGAATTTCAGAAGAATTCAAGCTTTCATATTTCCAATACCCAAAATAACACAGCACTCCATACTCAACGGAAAAAAAGAAACAAAGGCATGTAAGCTATTTTTGTATTAAAGCTCACAATAAACTTGAGGTCTACATCAAAAAGTTAGAAGACGAAAATTAATTTAGAGTTGACTCAAAAATTTATACTTTAACAACATTTTCAAATGGTGACTGACTATGTTGGCCAATAGCATTTTTCTGATGATATTTATATTAAGGCAAAATCGAAAATACTGTGTTTTGCCCATTAACTTTTCCATTATATTTGTGTACCTATTGGACTTTACTTTACTTTACTATATCTTCGTCATTTACCAGCCATGGCTGGACAGACTGCGTCACAAATACAATGTTTATCAACTAACATTTATACAACACCATATACAAAATTTATATTACAAATAAAAGAAAATATTTATGCAGTGCACAAAAACATATAGAACATAGCAGGAATGAAATATAACTAAACAGGAAAGTAAAACTTCATAGCAGCAAATGAAAATACCATAAAGCAAAATGTCACACACACAAAGTTTCATTTTGGCAAAATATGTACTTAAGTAAAACACAAAATTAAATGTGTAGTTAACATAAGAAGAAGATTAAATTTAGGCAAAATTATATATAAAACATAATGATATTTATTATTTTGTCCATTCAGTAGAACTGCTGTTGAAAAATTCTTCCAATGAATATAGTGGATAAGTCCTGAGCAATTTTTTTCCAAAATAATTCAGGTGGCAGGGATTTCACTTCTGGAGGCAGTTGATTATACATTTTTAGGGCGACTGTTGGAAAGCTGTCTTGTGTACTTGATAGGCGACACCTTGGCACTTCAATGTTCCTCTTACAGTGAGTGTCATGATTATGTATTTCTTGTCTTATGCTAAAATTCCCTTGATTTTCTTTTATATACATGAGGCAGAAATACACATACTGGCTAAAGACAGTCATTATGCCTAGCCTGGTGAAAATAGGCTTACAGTGGTCCAGTATTTTGCTAGAGGATATGATCCTGATGGCTTTTTTTTGTAATAGCAACACATCTTTGCTGCCTGAAGAGTGTCCCCACAACAACAGTCCATAGCTAATGTGGCTGTGGAAGAGTGCATGGTAGACTATTGTGAGAAACTGATCAGTTATTACCCTCTTCAGCTTCCTCAGGAGGTATATCACATGAGAAAGTTTGGTGCATACATATGCAGTGTGATCATTCATGGAGAGTTTGCTGTCAATCTTGAAGCCCAGTAGTCTGACAGTCTCCATGTTTCCTTGGTCTTCAATGTTGGTTAGACTGCATATCAAATGTTGGGTTTTTTCTCCATTGATCTTCATTTTGTTTATTACGAACCATTCTTTTATTTCTTCAAACATCAAATTTGATGCACCAAGAGCTTCTGCGGCTGTATGTCCTTTGGAAATAAGGGTAGTGTCATCTGCAAACTGCAACATTTGACTATTACAGCTCATATCATTGACATATATGAGGAATAGGAGAGGTCCTAAGACTGATCCTTGGGGCACTCCATGTTCCAGTTTTTGTTCAAGAGAAGTTGCTCCATGCACTGATACTACCTGCTTTCGGTTTTCCAAATAAGATTGGAGTGTTGATAGAACAACACCTCCTACACCATAGCATCTTAACTTGGCTGTTAGTGTTGTGTGTGAGACGCAGTCAAAGGCTTTGCTGAGGTCACAGAGTGTCAGTGCCACATTCTCTCTCTCTCTTCAAAACTCTGTCGAATTGTTTTTAATAAGTCCAGTGTGGCTGTCACTGTTGATCTCCCTTTGCGGAATCCGTGCTGTGTGTTTTGGAATAAGTTGTTTTCCTCAAAGTAATTCAGTACCTGGCAGTGCATCACAGTCTCAGTAACTTTGGCTAGTACTGGTACCACTGAGATTGGTCTGAAGCTGGACACCTCACAAGGATCCCCCTTCTTATATATTGGTACTGTGCGCGCCAGTTTAAGGAAGTCTGGGAAGACACCAGAAGATAGACATTTGTTTATTGCTATGGCTAGTGGCTGAGCTAATTCTGCAATAATTTTCTTTAGCAGTGTGCAGGACATACCATAGATGTCTACACTTTCTGAGTGTTTGTAGGAGTTCACAATTTTTATCATGTCTTCAGGGTGTACTTCCTTCCAGTTTTGAATACTGCAACTGTCTGCATTTCTTATGTTTGCAGTTGGATCTAGGTCAGAGTGTGGAATTTCACTCACTGTCTTTTCTACTATTCTGACAAAATATTCATTGAAGTCATCAGGGCTACACAAATTTAAGCAGGAGGTAGTCTTCTTTCTGTTCTCATTTACAAGATTCCAGGCAGCTTTACAAGGATTTTGGGCCTCTTTAATGTATGTATCATTATATTTCTTTTTTGCTTCCTCTACTGCCTTCCTATAAGCTTTTTTGGCTGTTAGGTAGTTGCGGTGATGTAATTCTTTAGCTGGAATGTCTAAAGCTGATTTCATTCGGTCCTTGCACGTTGTTACAATACACTTCAATTTATTGAGCTCAGCGGTGTACCATTGTTTCACATTGATAACTTTCTGCCTGCCTTGTGATTTGTCCAGAGGATTCTTCACTGGTCTTACCGGAAACATGTCATCAAATATTGCTTTTAAGGTTTGGAACAGACATAAGAAAGAATCACTGCCTACTAACTCTGCAATTTTCTGCTGCCAGTTTACACAAGGTAGAGCTGCTTTGAGATCATTTAGTCTCTCTTCTTTAACAAATCTTCTTTTGAATGTGTAATTTGAATGCCATGTGCTTATCTGCGGTTTGCTCCTCATACTGGTTTCCATTACTAGTGCACAGTGATCTGCTATCATAGGTTCAACTGCACTGAGTTTATAATCCCAGATGTTGAGGTTGGTGATTATGGTGTCCAGGCATGCACCACCCCTTGTTGGGAGCTTATTTGCAATAAACAATGTTGTCTGATGTAAAATCTTTAGTAAACAATTGTTGAGCATAAAATGTTTGGGCATGCTGAAAAGTAGTACAATTGAATGTTTTATGTGAAATCCTTAAGACTTTTTGAACAAAACAAATGTTATTAACATTCTACATCTTTATTCTTTATGGCTAAGTATTTGCAGCCTTCTGCTGGTAGTGTGTACCATAATAGTGTGTAATGTAACCATGTCAATGCGTGAGAAACAGTGTGCGGTAATCAAGTTTCTAAAAGTGTGCTGCAGAAGAATTCATCAAGAGATGGTGCTCCCTCCTTCACCATGACAATGCCAGACTACATATGAGCATTGTGACACCTGCAACAAAGCAATGCCTTGAGTTCACTATCATCAAGCAGTCTCCATACAGTCCCAATTTGGCCCCGTCTGATTTTCATTTCTTTCAAAAACACAGAAGACTATTGAGGACTTCACTTTTATAGTGCTGAAACAGTGCAAGTAGAGGTGAGGTTGTGGCTCCATTAATGAAGTGAAACATTCTACTGCGATCGTATAAAAGAAGTGGTCTCTCATTGGGAGAAATGTGTTCTTTGTGTGGGTGATTATGCTCAGAAATATGTATGTAGATGAAGAATGAGATATATTATGTTAATCATCTTTGTTTCATTAAAAAAGTTTTACATAAGAAATTCAGAGGCAATACTTCTCAGTATGCCCTCGTAATTTCCTTGTTTGGGAATATAGCAGTAAGGCCTGTAAAAAACAGACTACAAAGTTATAATAACACAAACATATAAGTATAAAAATTTGCATCAGTATGTATTAATTAACTTTGTATTACTTTTGATATTATTTCATTATTTTCAAATAAATTTGCATGTACATTTGGAGAACGTTCATATAATATTTATTATCTATGGATGGACAAATAAAATAAAAATAAATACCAGTACTTATGTAATGTGTTTTAAATTTTCAAGAATTATGACTGGAAAGCTTAAAAATGTCACATTATGAACTCTGCATGTTTGCCCAGAAAGATAGAAATATGCCATTCATAGGTCTTTTTGTAAAAGAAACAGATGTCAATAAATACCACCTGTTGTAGCTCTTTATATCATTATCTAAAATATTTAAGAAGGTAATGTACTCAAGGATTGACAATTGCCTCTGTAATAGTGGGATACTCAGTCAATCATAGTTTTGAAAGGACCATTCCACTGATTCAGCAATTTATACATTTACTGAGAACATAATAAAATCTTTAAATAATAAAATACCACCAACTGGGATCTTCTACAACTTATTGAAGGCATTTTATTGTGTCACTCATAATACTGCATTAGATGAATTGTGTCTGGGACTGCCTCTTTCATACTGACCAACATGGATTTTGAAAACATAGATCAAGTGAAATCCAGCTCATACTTTTCTCATATGATATACAGAAAGCCATGTATCAGAGCAGCCAAGTAGATGCAGTATTTTTTAATTTTTGAAAAGCTTTTGACTGAGTACCTCACCTACTCTTATTATCAGAAATATGATAGTATGGGGTATCATAAAAGAAATATGATTGGACTGAGGATTTCTTGATAGGGAGGACTCAGCATGTTATCTTGGATAGAGAAACATTTACAGATGCAGAAGTGATGTTAGTTGTATCCCAAGGAAGTGTGTTGGGTCCCTTTCTGTTTGTATTGTATATTAATGATCCTGCAGGCCATATTGATACTAAAGTCATACTTTTCACAGATGATGCATTTGTATACAGTGAAGTACAATTTGAACAAATTTGCTCAAAAATCAGTCAGACCTTGAAAAAATTTCAAAGTGGTTCAGAGATTGGTAACATGCTTTAAATGTTCAGAAATGTAAAACTGTGCACTCCACAAAGTGAGAAAACATAGTATCCTACAAATATAATATGAGAGTGACATCTGAAATCAGTAAACTCATATGAAAACCTCAGTGTAACATTTATTAGGGATATGTAATGGAATGATCACATAGGCTCACTCATGGGTAAATCTGGTAGCAGATTTCAGTTTATTTGCAGAATACTAGGGAACGATCAATCATGCTCCAAAGGAGACTACATGCAAATCATTCATGTGGCCCATTCTACAATATGGTCCAAGTGTGTCAGACCTATACCAAATAGGACTGGCATGGGATATTGAATGTATATATAGAAGGGCAGCATAAATAGTTTCAGGTTTATTTGGTCTGTGGGAGCACGTTGAAGAGATATTGAAAGAACAGAACTGGTCGACTCTTGAAGATAGGCAGCAACTATCGCAAGAAAGTCTATCAAAAAGTCTACAAGATTAGAATAATTACAGCACACACAGAGGCATTTAAATGATCAGTTTTCTGCACTAAATATGTGAATGGAATGGGAGAAAGCCCTAATAGCTGGTACAGGGAAAAATACCCCGTGCCGTGCATTTCACAGAGGTTTATGGAGTCTGGTGTAGGTAGATGTAGAAGTTAAGTTTTTATGCAATTTTTATTTCAATAAGTGCCTGGTTTACATCTCATTTAAGCAACAGAAGGCAGATAGTTTCCCTAGACTGTTCAATTAATAAAAAGAGGGTTGCCACGTCATCTGAATAGAGAGGATTTGTAATGGGAGTTCTATGGCTTTGATCATTGGCCCACTACTATTTTTGCCTTATGTTAATGAACCGCCATTTTATTTGAATCAGGAAGCAGAATTGTTACTATTTCAGATAATACAAGTATTGTCATGTAGCCAGGCAAAGAAGCATCAGCAGAGGAATTAATAAATGATAGTTTTGTGATACATGCAGGAGCTAGCTTTATACATTGAAGAAATGCAGCTCATCCAGTTTGGTACTGTCAAACAAATTCCACTTCCTGTTAACCTAAAATACCAAACAACAAATAATAAATATGGTAGAAAACTGTAACTCCTTATTTATGCATATTGATGAGAACTTAAAATGAGAAAAAGATGTGGTAATCTGCTGAAATATTTAGGTACAGCTAATATTGTCATAGAATAGTTACCATTTTGGGGATGTAGAAGTCAGTAAGTTAATATATTTTGCATATTTTCATTTATTGATGTCTTATGGGTTAATATTCTGGGCTAGCCCTTCACTTAGGCAAAAATGATTCACTGCAAAGAAATAAGTAATTAAAATTACATGCCCAGTTCAGACATGTACATTTTGCAGTTATCTCTTAATTATTATTAATCAGAGCCACAGCTTATGTTTGACAGCAACAAAGATCTTCACATGTACAACAATAACTTTGGGCAGAAAAAAGTGTGAAGTAAGTGGCTATAACACTCTTTGACAATCTACTGATGGAAAAAAATGCATGATCAATAGCAGAATGTTTTCAAATGTAGAATGAAGATATTTGTCCTTAACAACTCTTTCTGTACCACAGACGAGATCCTGAGTAGAAATAACTGCCATTTTCAAGGAAAAAACCTGTAAATGGGCAACATGTATCCACATAAATATAACTTTTTAAATTTTGTTGTTGTATTTAAGTGTTCAATCTTTGTTGTGTTGACACAGTCCACATCATATGTTTATCATGAGTTTGATCTATGGCACAAATAACTATCTAGTAATGCTACAATGTGTGTGTGTGTGTGTGTGTGTGTGTGTGTGTGTGTGTGTGTGTGAGTGTGTGTAGTTTGCACATAGAAGTAGAATATGCAAAAAGCTCTCTTTCTTTTATGACTTAGCAGAAAAATTTGAAACCATAGAATAAAGGATCTCTACAAAGGATAGACCAGGTTAGATAAAGATAGAAAAATGCACTTCTAAATTTTATATAGTGGGCATATGAAAGTTCTTCATCATTGAGATTTTGAAGACTTTGAAAAGATCCAGTTTATGTGGCTGAACAAATTTCCTGTGAACATTCAAAGTTATTCGTAATTTTATTACACCTACACAGTTGTGTACTCACATTAATATAGTGCAACAGTTCATAAATGAGTGCTGCAAGAGGGGAAACTTGCTACGTTTTCAAAGAGGGCACATGGTTAATGCATGTTTAGTCAGACAATATGGAACATTGACTGCTTCTGAGGTTACAATGACACACACAAATCATGAAAAGACATTGGCTATGGGATATAATGACTAATAGCAGCTCACAGAGAGGGAGAGACTGGAAAAGTAGAAATAAAGAGAGAGAAATAGTTGCTTCACCTCAGACAAACGTCTCAAAAATCTGAGTAGTTAACACATGAAAAGTGAGAGAAACAAATCAGTAAAACCACAAAATCTCTGTATTAATCTAGTTTCTATCACTCATTAGTAATGAGGTGATGGTGAAACCCTCATGGAAGTAAATACATCTGGAAAGCATGATATAATTTTGTGAGTTACGTTTCTTATTGAGAAAAACTTAAATTAGTGTTTTCAGAGTGTAAATTGAAAATTTTTTACATGAGCATCTAATTTACATTGCAAATATTTCTATAGTGATGGATCACTTTCTTTTGGGTTTTAAGCAAAATGTTAAATCTTAAATTATTTCAGGAGAAGAGAGCCCTTGATTATGCTCTACAAGGCTGATGATGCATCAAAACATGCTAACTCTACAGTATGTAATGTGGAAAATGTTGAAATTCAGTATCTATGTAGGCCGTTCGGTTATGAATCTTACAAGATATCTGTAAAAACCATACAAGGGACAGATGGTGTTCTTTCATCTGGAAAATGAATGGATGGCACCTCATGTACAATGATCAATGACATACCTGAAATAACTCAAAGTTAGTGCAAATAAGTTTTGTAATGAATTCTATAATGAACACAGCCATAACAAATTTTAGGGTTTGTCCAGTGCCCTTACATATCTTTTTCTCCAATGACTCCAGTATTGTGAATGTATGCTTTCCCGGCGTATACAGCTGGCGAAGAGTTCTCGGGCTTCCAGCCGGGTGGCGGTGTCTTCAAACTGCGACGTTTCGACGAGTGACACACTCATCATCTTCTGGCGAAGTGCCAAGACTTTGCGGATGCCGGTCCCTTTATACCTGCGGTGTGCCCCCCACCACCTGGCCGCGGGAGGCTGGGTACAGAGGAGCCGGTGGGCGAGGTGGAGGGGGAAGTGGGTGCGCCGTTCGTGTCTCCGTCGGAGCATTCTGATCGCGTCTCGTGAGCTGGATGGTTCTTGTTGCATTCCTGGCGTATTGCGGCTAATGCTGGATTCCAGGCCGTGCTCAGTTGATAGCCTTCGTCCCTGTTCACAAGGTTCTCGTGGACCCGTATTTCTATTGATTCTTTAATGACGCTATCCCAATAGCTCCCGGCTCAGCATAGCACCCTGGTGTTTTCGAAGTCAAAGGTGTGGTTTTCTTTGATGCTATGTTCAGCTATAGCAGATTTCTCTATCTGTCCAAGTTGAACATGCCTGATGTGTTCCTCGCACCTTTTAGAGATGCAGCGCTGCGTTTGACCAATGTACTGCACACCACATTCGCAGGCAATGTTGTATATACCAGGTGTGTTTAGTTTGAGTGGGTCTTTAGCTGAGCCCAGCAGCTCTTTCGTTTTCGGCGGTGGTTGGAAGACGGTATTTATGTTAGATTTTCTTAATAGCCTCCCGATTTTGGCTGATGTGGGCCCCAAATATGGAAGAAAGGCGAGTCTCTTGTTAACTTCCTCTTCCTCTTTCTGAACTTTGTCAGCCTGTCTCCTCTTGAAGGCCCTGCCAATCTGTGTTTCACTGTACCCGTTTTTCCAAAATACACAGCTGGGCTCAGCTAAAGACCCACTCAAACTAAACACACCTGGTATATACAACATTGCCTGCGAATGTGGTGTGCAGTACATTGGTCAAACGCAGCGCTGCATCTCTAAAAGGTGCAAGGAACACATCAGGCATGTTCGACTTGGACAGATAGAGAAATCTGCTATAGCTGAACATAGCATCAAAGAAAACCACACCTTTGACTTCGAAAACACCAGGGTGCTATGCCGAGCCGGGAGCTATTGGGATAGCGTCATTAAAGAATCAATAGAAATACGGGTCCACGAGAACCTTGTGAACAGGGACGAAGGCTATCAACTGAGCGCGGCCTGGAATCCAGCATTAGCCGCAATACGCCAGGAATGCAACAAGAACCGTCCAGCTCATGAGACGCGATCAGAATGCTCTGACGGAGACACGAACGGCGCACCCGCTTCCCCCTCCACCTCGCCCGCCGGCTCCTCTGGATCCAGCCTCCCACGGCCAGGTGGTGGGGGGCACACCGCAGGTATAAAGGGACTGGCATCCGCAAAGTCTCGGCACTTCGCCAGAAGATGATGAGTATGTCACTCATCGAAACGTCGCAGTTTGAAGACACCGCCACCCGGCTGGAAGCCCGAGAACTCTTCGCCGACTCCAGTATTTTTCTAGGTCACAAATGAAAGTATAAAACATGAGCAATATAACTAATTAAGATACAATATATTCATGTAATGTTCAAAATACGTTTCATATTGATGGTTTTGTAGATATTTATCTTCCAAGAAGTTAATATAGTTAAAGCTACAGGCAGTCTGACTTCATGGAAACGTTCCAAGCAGAGTTTGAGTTATCATAGTATTAATATCAACTAATAGGTGATTGGGTACTTTTGATCAGACACTGTACATCTAATCAGTGTTAAGCATAATTTCCTTGAGATCGCAATTGTCATCACTGAGCAGCAGTAGGTCCACTGTAAATACATGTTGGTAAATGTAGCCTGGAATGTATTCCATATAGGTCTCACACAACCATTATGCAGTACTTCCAACACCTCTGTCTGTACCATCACAAAGAGAGTGAGGCCTCAGCAGTCAGCAAAAGACTACATATACAAAGACCAGTTCATGTCAACAGATCAGAAACAAAATCGAGCTGATGTGAAAGTTGTACAGATGGGCTGTCTTTTGACCAGGAAATAAAAATGCATAATGAAAACATGGATAAATCATAAAATTTTCTGTCATCATCATCATCATCATCATCACAATCTTAAACAATTTCCAGCCAAAGCCTGGCTATGTTTAGAATATAAGCATTATGAGGTAGTACTTTTTTCCCTCTATCTTTTGGTGCTCAGTTGGGTCCAGACCTCGTCTCTTCTCTCAGTACATTCTGCCATTCCTAAGCTTTTGCATTTTTGCTGTTGAATGGAAATTAATGATTCCTTCTGTTGCAAATTCAGCACTGTTGGGAAAAGATGACAAGGCAATAAGTTTTTCACACTGAATTAAAAAAAAAAAAATTACAGGTAGGAATTTGCTTGCTGTTAGCCTTAGGTACATAAATAAAGGTCTGATAGATAGCATTATTTTATTTGTGTAGGGAAGAGTATCAATGTTTGTAACCATAAGTCTTCATTATTATATACAATTTTAACTTTAATTTAGTGCATACATCCACATTCCCTAAAGTAAATTGAGAGGAATATAGGGAAAGGCACTAAAAGAAAGTGCAGCAGTACCATTACAAATTCATTCACAAAACAAACAACACAACCTCACAATAATATGTAATCCAATGGATGGCTGGAAATGCAGAAATTAATTTATAGTGAAAAGGAAAGTTGCTTCTCACCATATAGTGGATATGCTGAGTTGCAGAAAGGCACAACAAAATGAGTCACAAATGATAGCTTTTGGCCACTAAGGCTTTCATCAAAATTAGATGACAAACACACACACATACACACTCATGCAAATGCAACTTACATGCACATGACTGCAGTCATGCAACTCAGCATCTCTGCTACATGATGAGTTGCAACTTCCCTTTTCACAAAATTGTTGCATTCCTTCCTAGTTTTTCTGTTGTCTGAATTTAAGATTATCGTAGATAATGTTCAGGCATTCCACTTAGTAGAGGAGCTATTATTAAAAGATCTCGTATGTCTGGGTTTGCCAAAATTCTCTGTCTGTTGAAAGATTTAATAAATTATTTGAGAGAATGGAAAATGAAGTTAAAGATGAAATTGAAGAGGTGGATGTTGTGACAACAACAACCAAAATATGGAGTAAAAAGAAAAGGGTAATACCATAAATCTTATGTATTTTAGATTAAATTATTTTTTACTTTATTTGCAAGGTGTTCAACTTTTCTTCTGCCATTTTTTCCCCTAACATTTGAGGCTTTAATAAAACAAATTTGTTATACATGTATCATTCAAAGTACAGGGTGATTCAAAAAGAATACCACAACTTTAGGAATTTAAAACTCTGCAACGACAAAAGGCAGAGCTAAGCACTATCTGTCGGCAAATTAAGGGAGCTATAAAGTTTCATTTAGTTGTACATTTGTTTGCTTGAGGCGCTGTTGACTAGGCGTCAGCGTGAGTTGATGCTAAGATGGCGACCACTCAACAGAAAGCTTTTTGTGTTATTGCGTACGGCAGAAGTGAATCGACGACAGTTGTTCAGCGTGCATTTCGAACGAAGTATGGTGTTAAAGCTCCTGATAAGTGGTGTATTAAACGTTGGTATAAACAGCTTACAGAGAATGGGTGTTTGTGCAAAGGGAAAAGTTCTGGATGGCTGAGAACGAGTGATGAAAATGTAGCACGCATCCAGCAAGCATTTGTTCGCAGCCCAGGAAAATCGACTCACAGAGCTAGCAGAGAGCTGCAAATTCCACAATCAACTGTATGGAGAGTCCTACGAAAAAGGTTAGTTATGAAACCTTATCGTCTGAAATTGGTTCAAGCACTGTCTGCAGCTGATAAGATTAAAAGAATCGATTTCTGTGATTTTATCCTTGCTCAAATGGAAACAGATGAATCTTTCGTTTCAAAGATTGTGTTTAGTGATGAAGCAACTTTCCACACTAACGGGAAAGTCAACCGTCACAATTTCTGTAAATGGGGCACTGAGAATCCGCGGGAAACAACTAAGTATGAACGTGACTCGCCTAAGGTGAACGTTTTCTGTGCCATTTCAGCCAATAAAGTTTTTGGTCCCTTTTTCTTCGAAGGTGCTACTGTAACTGGACTACAGTATCTGGAGATGTTAGAGAATTGGCTGTTCCCTCAGCTCTAACAAGAAGCACAACAATTCATATTTCAGCAGGATGGAGCGCCACCACATTGGCACTTATCTGTCTGTAACTACCTGAACGTCAACTACCCGAGGCGATGGATCGGCCGCCAGGCAGCCCGTGACAGAGCACTTCATCACTGGCCTCCAAGAAGCCCTGATCTTACCCCCTGCGATTTTTTCTTATGGGGGTATGTTAAGGATATGGTGTTTCGGCCACCTCTCCCAGCCACCATTGATGATTTGAAACGAGAAATAACAGCAGCTATCCAAACTGTTACGCCTGATATGCTACAGAGAGTGTGGAACGAGTTGGAGTATCGGGTTGATATTGCTCGAGTGTCTGGAGGGGGCCATATTGAACATCTCTGAACTTGTTTTGAGTGAAAAAAAACCTTTTTAAATATTCTTTGTGATGATGTATAACAGAAGGTTATATTATGTTTCCTTCATTAAATACACATTTTTAAAGTTGTGGTATTCTTTTTGAATCACCCTGTATTTTCCATTGCTGGTCACTGCTTTCTCCCATCTTTTGGGCAGTGTTCGAATGCCACCTTGAAGAAATTGTTCATCTTTTGAAGCAATCCACGAATCGATCCAATTTGTCACTTCTTCATGAGATTGAAAGTGTTGGTCAGCCAGGCCATGCACCATTGATCTAAACAGGTGGTAGTTAGAGGGAACAATGACTGGAGAATATGGTGGGTGGGGTAGGACTTCCCATTTTAACGTTTCTAAGTACATTTTGACCTCATTTGCAATGTGGGGTGGAGTGTTGTTGTACTGCAAAATCACTTTATAGTGCTTCTCACTGTACTGTAGCTGTTTGTCTTTTAATACTCTGCTCAAACACATTAATCACATTTGATGATGAGCACCTGTGATTGTTCCACTTGGTTTTAACACCTCATAGTACAAAATGCTGAGCTGGTCCCACCAAATGCAGAGCCTGATCTTGGAGCCATAATATTCAGTTTGGCCATTGTTTGAAGCATGCCCAGGATATTCCCATGACTTTTTGCATTTAGGGTTATTATAATGAACCCATTTTTCATCTCTGGTCACAATTTGATGCAGAAATCCCTTCTGTTTTTGCCTCTGAAGCAACTGTTCACAAACACACAAATGGCATTCAATGTCTCTTGGTTTCAGCTCACACGGGACCCAAGTTTCTTCTTTCTGAGATTCCCATAGCCTTGAGACATTTTGAAATGGCTTGCTGTGTCATTCCCACTAATCATGCCAATTCATCTTGAGTTTCATGCGAGTCTTCACTCAGCAATGTCTCCAGTTCTGCATCTTCGAAAACATTCTCTCTTGCCAGTCTACTACATTAAAATCACCATTATTGAAGCATTGAAACCATTCACAACACATTCTTTCCACTAATAGCATCGTTACCATTTGTGCTTGAGAGCAGTCAATGAGACTCAGCCCATGTTTTCTTCATACTGAAACAAAACAGTAACACCTCCCACAAATAACAAGAATTGGGCTATTAAACTGGCATTTTCAATCAAGTACAGCTTTATGATGCAGACACAAATTGACTAATGTTTGAATGAGCTTATGTTGACTGAGGTCCAAGCTAACTGCCTGATTTCTGTGATCTGTTTCTTTTGGCCGCTGCTTACCGTTGTCACCACCTATTGGCAAATGGTGGAAGCAAAGTTGTACACCTTGTATTTACTTAGTCTGTTTCATAATTTAATGCAGAAATTAATATAGTTCTCAGTGGCTGTCCTTGTGTTTTCAAAGTTAATTCATGGTTTTTAAACTACATAACATTATTATGTTTTACGATCTTTTTTGGTATAACTGGCCACTGGGTTAATTGAGTCACACTGGAAAAATAAAGGCATTGTTGGTGCACAGATGTTTAAAAGGAAGGCATGCAAACAATTCTCTGGTCAAGGGAATAAGTAACACATTGCTAGAACATCACTTACAAAATAATATACATACCACTACAACAGAAAATAGCAGGAACTTTAGCAAGGCTTTTAGATTGTTCAAGATACAAAATACTACTGACAAGCAAGAGGACAATAATGAAACTAATGATGATTATGATAACTTAGAATTTAGAAATGCCTTCAATATGTTAGAATCAGTTAGTGGAACTGAAAATGCTGAAGAAGAGATACTACTGCACCATCACCCCTCCCTACCACCACCACTATCGTGTAAGTCATACTGCACTGATTTTTATTGCCATCAAAGATTCTGAACATGCACCAAAAAATATTAAATTCAAAAAAATGTCAAGAAACTTCATGACAAAGTGCTCCAAGCTTTGGAACAAACAGAAGCAGTCAACACAAGCCAAAGTCCATATCAAAGGTACTAGTGGTGTCTATTGGTTAACTTCTGTAATTGCAAATGAAACTCAGTGTACATGGAAAAATTGACAGCTACATGGATTTTTGTTAGTTGCTAAGAGTAACCTCTGAATATTATGATGAGTCCACTGGCACAGGCTATGAACTTGCTACAAGATGAATGTAATATGTTCAGGCATCCTTTTTTTGACATTGATCATTTTGAAACAAAAGCTGAGTAAGTATCCCATAATGTGACATGGTGCAGACCTATACTTGAAGCAGTTCTTCTGGACTGCTGAAGAGCTTTGAACATGTATTTGAAAAGAAATATGTGATCCTGTCTGTATGTTTCCACTAAAAACTGATGTGCTTTCCACAACCAAGGCCATTTACAATGAATATTACACAGGTATAACAACAAGTACATCTGTAAAGAGAGTTTTCAGTATAGAGGGTACAGAGTTGAGTACAATTAGGGGCAAATTGGGAGATGAAACATACGAAAAACAACTTTTGTCGAAACTGAACAAGCAGTTCACCTGAGGTGCACTGAGATAGAAGAGGCTGTAGACAATGTATTTAATTTTTGATTGAAATTAATGACTGTTTCCTTTCTGCACTTGTAGGGTTCATTATTTATTTACAGATGAGCTACAGTTGCAATTTTTAAAAGTAAATGTATTGATAGCTGTAACTGATAGAGTTACTTTTGATATATATAGTAACTATAACTGTAATTAAGTTTCTTTTCCTGAAAAGTAATTTTAACTGTAACTTAGTTACTTTCAAAACATGACTTTCTCAACTCTGCCATTTAGTATGTGTTGTTCATGGCTATCATCTTAATCTTAGAAAGGTTGTTATTTTTAATTGTTTTAGACAAACTTCTCTTAAAGTATTTTATACTAGGTTGCTGAGGATCTCATTGTCTGGTACTGTAATCTGTAGTCATCATCATCACCATTACCAAAATGACACATAAAGCAAAAGTTGCAGAGCTCAGTCTCTGTATAAATGTGGTAGAATATGGTGTGGACAATTCAGTCTAGTGTCAAGCTGATAATTCCCTGTATTTCATTTGTTGCGACTGAAATTATGTGTGTTTGATAAGTGTTAGCACAACAACTGCTTGGCACTGTCCAGAGGTTAGTAATAATAGTAAACAGTGGGCATGCCGAAAGCTCTTAATCTGTAGCTTTTGAACATATTTAGTTTCTCGTTGAGGACATGAGGGTACCAAACACCAATGTGAACAAAGTTCCTGGCTGCATTGCTTTAGAACGGGAGTTTGTATCCTGTGGTAGGGAGGGAGGAGTGTAGATGAAAGTTGGTAGAGGTGGTGTGTGGATCAAAACAGTAAGTATTGAGTAGGAGAGGAGGGAATGACTTGGTAACAGGCTGGAGGAATGAAGAGATTAGGCAGAAATAGTATGGAAGATAAATGTTGATGAACTGCAATAATTGTAACTATGAGTTAAAACATAACAAATGAAGAATGTATGTAAAAGGCTATACAGAGAGAAAAAAGGGAAAACAAAGTAAGTTTGAGAGTCTACAGTGAGAGCTATCCTGTCCAGCCATACCCTCCTTACTGTAAGCCATTTAAGAACAGCTTTGTCCACACTAGTTTGATGTCTTCTTTGTATCCTCTGTGGGAAAGGAAGTATGTTGAAAATCTAATCACTAAGTACCAGATAGTTATAATTAAACTGTTATGAGTGATGCAGTGTGGACTGTATACATTGCAGGATGCTGAAACATAATAGGTATGCTCATCAAACAGTGTGGTCACAGAGTTTGCTGAAAAAATTAATAGGTACACTTTCTGCCTCCAGGTGAAAATATGGCACTGTAAGCAGTAGGGGTGTGAAATGGTATCTGTTTTGACATCAGTGCACTGTTTGGCAGTTGGTGATGTGTGTTGATTTATTTTGTGAAGTGACTGTTGGTATAAAGTGTTAAGTAGGTTGAAGTGAAACACAGTGGCTATTGAGAAGAAAGACTGTGTACTGGTGGCAAAATTATTTTATCAGAACAGCAGCAATAGTGGCATTCTGTTATGGGAAAATCACCAACAGAAACAGCTGCAAAGTGGCCCCACATTAATAAAGCTAAGGAATATGATTAAGAAATTTAAAGAAACTGGTGAATTAGATAGTGCAGCAGGGAGAGGAAGGTGGCCCAATCTCATGGCAGTTGATGATAAAGTGGCTGTAACTATAGCCAACTGTACAGCAAATGCCTCAAATTCTGCATCCATTGCTCAAGCTGTGCCACATGAATTGTCTCTCCTCTTCAAAAGATTTTGTGGTGCATTTGACACTGGTATACCTACAATGTTCAGAATGTGCACCAAATGAAGCCCAAAGATAAGCTACAATACGAGGCAGCCCTTCATTTTTTGGCACACATGGAAATGGATGGCATGTGACCAAGGAATATTCTTTGGATGTATGAGGTACATTTTATTCTGCATAGTGCTGTGAATAGTCATAACTGTCACATATGGGGCTCTAGTCCACCACATGTTGTGCAAGAGCATCCAGTGGCTGTACAATGTGGTTTCACATGTCTGTCCACTCTAGATCTGTTTTTCTTCAAGTAGAAGACACCTCACAGGCTTGTTAGATGTAAAGTGACATCTGAAAGCTACTAGTACCTCCTTGTGCAACATGTGATTTCAGCTTTGCAGGAACATAACTGTGTCCACTCCACTACTTTCATGCAAGAGGGGGTGACACCACATGTCACTTACCAGGTGAAAGATCTGCTTCGAGGAACATTCGGTAATGACTTCACTGCAGTAGCTGGGTACGTGACCAAGCATTAGAATAAGCAAGCAGAGGAGTCTTTGTGGTCTTTCGTTGCTGTTGCTGATATAGTAAATATGTGCTTCTGATCATTGTCATTGGAAGAGCAAAGGTCTTTGTCAGTAACACTGGGCAGATGTGAGCCATTTGTGATGAAGTGTTTCTGGATAGTGGTAATACATACTTATTACAGTTAAAGTTGACTGTAAAAAGTAGCCTGAGATCCATGTCAGTATTAATTTGAGTTTAACAAGTCTCAGCAAAACTTTGAAAACCTTGCGAAGTGTTGAAATTGTTACATGTGCTACAAACTACATCTTTAGTGTTCAGAAATTTTCATTGAGTGCTCTGCTTGCTTTGCTTTGCTCTATACATTGATTCACTTCAGTATCTGCTGTGGCTCTACTTAGAAATGTATGGTCACCTCTTTGTACTTGTTTCCTTTATTTGAAACTTTGCTTGCAAATAAATTTATATGCTGAATTTAAACCAGTGCTTTGAGCTACTTCATTATCCGTTATGACACTATACCCCATTTAATGTGTTAATAATTCTGATTTAATATATATGAAGTATTTAATTCTACAAAATTTCACTGATTATTATGATAGGGTACATCAGTGTTTAATTATTTGGGTCAAAAGGCAGTATCATGCATCTGACTCTTAGACATAGTCGAGCCAGAATTATTGTAGGTTGTGTGCATGCCCAATCACTAGAGGCTGCTACGGATGGAGCCTCAGTGAACACACAGTTTTTAATGTGACTGAAGTAGTTGGTAACCTTGCAATTGAAATTGATTGGTCTGAGATTGTGCACAACATCCATTATTTATGTATTTCAGGGCCTGGTATCTCAATAGTTATTCAAGGTATCTGCAGAAGATAATTTAGTTGGAGTTTCTGAGCTAAGTCTGTGCAGTAGCAATTGTCACTTCACTTGCACAGTCATGATTGTGTGCACCAGATGAGTTAGACCATGTGTTTGGCCTGCAATTAGGACAGGACAAGATACGTGCTACTGTGTGTTATAGCAATATCATAGGGCCATTGTGATTGTAATTCAGCCTTTCATTCTTCCTGGTGAGTCATGACCATGAGCCACCATGTGCAATGCTAGCGAACACATGCCATCTTCTGTGCCATGTCCATGGTTTTCCATGGGTAAAACCGTCTTCCATGTTGTGTTCATGTGCTGCCAAGGATCCATGTCATCACTAATGCTTCTGACCAACACATCTACATGCTGTCAGGGGTTCACACAAGATTTCCTTGATCCAGTTTGTGTCTATACTGCCAAATAAGAGTCATCACATTGCTGTGCTGCTGTTGATGACTGCAGACATTGCATCACTTGGAAAATCAAAAGCAGCAATCACATTTTCTACGTTCGTGTTTTAAATTGCAAGCCATGGCTGATGAAATTTAGGACTGTGGGTAAGTGTGGTTCAGATGTTGGAACTAATGAAAACAGTCCTAGTTTGTAAAAGAAAGATATAAGATGAGTTCTAGGAGGTGAATGCAATTTATTTTTAAGGGCATTAAGTGACAAACTAGTTGAGGAAATAAAATCTGGTTTCAGTGATAAATATGAAGACATAAAAACTGAAATTGTCAAGAAATGAGGATCTGGGAAATAAAATCAGTGCTGTGCATAATAAGATTGATCAGATGGAATACAAAATTTCAGAAGTAGACAAGAAGCTTTTAAAATAATGTTACAAGAGTTTAATAAGTCTCTAAAAGAGTAGAGGAGGTTGGAAAGACATTATCCGAGGAAATGGGGCAAAGTCAGCTGCAGGAACATAAATGCAACTTACCTGGAAGAGAGAGAGAGAGGCAGAAATTAAATCAATCATAGTAGGAAATTTTGATAGTCATGAGGGCATCAGTAACAACAAAAGGGAGCTAGAAGTAAAAATGAATGTACGGTGGGAAACAATTAAGAGTGTATTAGCAGAGGATGGAAATTTGTTTCTAGGATATCCTATGGTATATGGACTTCAGAGAAAACAATTTAATAGGGAAAGTGAATACCACACAGCTGATTTTTTGGCTGTATGCAAGGATAGCTTTGTGGCAGGGCTAAGTTACGTGACAAAAATTAAATTTGTGAAGACATAGTTCAAAAGGAGTTTTAAAAAATGGGCTAATGAAAATGCAGGTAAATTTTGTGATTTTAGAACCTTTGAAACTTTGTTCTTGAATAATGACTAGGGTCAAGCAAAACAATAAAACTGAAGAATCAAACAATGGAAAATCCAGGATGGAATGTAACAATATTATGAAAGGAAAGTTGTCACTCACTGTACAGCAGAGATGCTGAGTCACAGACAGGCACAACAAAAAGGTCACCATATAAACTCTGGACCATAAACACCTTTGTTGAAAATGGTCCACACACACACACACACACACACACACACACACACACACACACACACACATATATATATATATATGCATGCAAATATAATTCACACACACACATGACTGCAGCCATAATGCAAGCTACACAGCATTGCATGATGAGAGTGGCAACTGTCTGGGGATAAGAGGGAGGCTGGGGTGGGGAGCAGGAAGGATAATGGGGTGTGGGTGGGGGAAAGTGAAGTGCTGCTGGGGAGCACACAAGAATAAGGTGGAGAGAGAGTAGGGCAGCTAGGTTGTCGGTGGCCATTCATGTAGACAGATTGCTTGTTGGTTGTCATGCCCACATAGAATGTCCTCACTCTTGATCCAGATCACAACGGTGTCATCAGTGAATCTGAACCAGGTGAGAGGTTTAGGATTCTGTGTGTTTAGGAAGAATTCCTCTAGATGTCCCATGAATAGTTTGGTTCAGGATGGTGACTATTTGTGGGTGATACAGAGGAATCCTTCCTAAACACCTGGAATCCTCAACCATTCACCTGGTTCAGATGTTGACCTCCATCTCAAAGATGGCTACATCAGTACCTCTGTCCATATCAAACCTACTAACTAAATGCGATAGTCCCATTTTGACAGCTGCCACCTGCTCCATACCAAGAAGTCCCTTCCATACAGCCCAGCCACCTATGGTCATTGCATCTACAGTGATGAGGGGTCACTCTCAAAATATACCGAGGGTGTCACTGAGGCCTTCACAGATTGTAATTATCCTCCCAACCTTGTACAAAAACAAATCTCCCATGCCTTATCCTTCCAGTCTCCCACAACCTCCCAAAGTCTCACTGTGTGGCCACAGAGGAGCATTCCCCTTGTAACTCAGTACCATCTAGGACTGGAGCAACTGAATTACATTATCTACCAGGGTATTGACTACCTCTCATCATGGCCTGAAATGAGAAATGTCCTGTCCACTATCCTTCCCTCCCCTCCCACTGTGGTATTCCAACATCCACCGAACCTACACAATATATTCATCCATTCCTACACAACCTCTGCTCCCAACACCTTAACTCATGGCTCATATCTCTGCAATAGACCTAGATGCAAGACCTGTCCTACACATCCTCCCACCATCACCTACTACCTTCTGGTCACAAACATCACCTATCCCATCAAAGGCAGGGCTACCTGCAAAACCAGTCATGCAATCTACAAGCTAAGCTGTAATCACTGCTGCATTCTATGTAGGCATGAGACCCAACAAGCTGTCTGTCTGGATGAATGGCCACTGACAAGCTTTGGCCAAGAAACAACTGGACCACCCTGTTGCTGACCACACAGCTCAACATGACGTCTTTCATTTCAATGACTGCCACACAGCCTGTGCCATATGGATCCTTTCCACCAACATCAGCTTTTCTGAAATGCACAGGTGGGAATTCTCCCTGCAACATATGTGGCCTCAGCCTTCATTAGTCATTTTTCTCACTCATGTAGCCCCTTCCCTGTTTGCATTCCAGCACTATGCAGTCCTAATTTCCCCAACGCACCCAATATTTTTACTTCTCTCCTTTTCCACAACCCTCCTCCCCCTGCCACCTCACCCCTGTCCACACTCTAACCTCCTGACTGCATCTAGCAGCCCTACCCTCTCTCCACCTCATCCTTACATGCTCCCCAGCAGCACTTCACTGTCCCTCACCCCTGCTACCCTTCCCCCTCCCTGCCCCAGAGTCCTCCTTACCCCAGACAATTGCCGTTCCCACCTTGCATTGTTGTGCTGTTGCTTGCAGTGTGGATTTAGTAGCCAGAGGCTGCAGTCATGTGTGCTTGAGCTGTGTGTGTGTGTGTGTGTGTGTGTGTGTGTGTGTGTGTGTGTGTGTGTGTGTATGTGTGTGTGTCTATTTTTGACAAAGGCTTTGACGGCAGAAAGCTTACATTTCAACAGTTTCTTTGTTGTGCCTATCTGCAGTTCAGCATCTCTGCTGTATGGTAAGTGGCAACTTTCCTTCCAAAAAACTCCAGAATGATTTTTTGAATGAGCCTAATTATAAAAGTGTAAAGGAGAGTATGAGAGAGTCATGTGTTAGAAAACTGAATAAATTAAAGCATTTGGACAGGTTACAGTGTGTATTACCAGATATTTCGACACCAAAGAGAATGTTATCAGGACTTTTGCAATGGGATTTGATTCATAGTGCAACAGACTCAGCCACAGAATTTATGAATTTTGTAGAGAATGTGGACAGGGCTCTGTTGTAGATCTAGGTGTATGGAAGAGAGGAGGAATGAAAACTACCACAAAAGAGGACATAGTACTAAGAAGAGCACTAGGGACCGGAGGAGCAGGCTACAAAGAGATAACAGAAGTCTTTGAGGGAGAAGGAACAATTTTGATCAAAGATGTGATAGAGAAGATTGCCTGATGCAATTGCACAGGGTTGGCAGCCAAAAACATAGTTGGTGCCTAATGTAGGCTCTGTGGGTGGGCTGACAATTATATGAACAGGACCAGACAATTACATGATCGGATGAGGAATAAAATTAGCAACAAAAGTAAAGAAACTGGGATGTGTGATATGGATGCTGTCTTAGATAATGAAAACTTTTGTTTAGGACTTAATAATTACAGAAATAAAAGTAAAAGGTGTAACAGGAGACAATGGAATAAGGTGAACACCAGTAATGAACGGTGTGATTTTAGCATTGATGAGATGTTTAATAGAGCGAGGAAGTTAGAGGCAGATAGTAAGGACAACATTGGTTTGTGTGCAGCAATACGCATTGAAATATCAGAGAGCAATGTTGTAGTTTCATTAAAAGGGTCAATAGAAGTGGACATTACTGATCAGCCAGAATGTTATGACCACAGACCTATTGCCAGTATAAATCCATACAGGCAATAGCAGCACCATGTGGTGAGGAATGACTACTAGTCAGACACACACACTGAGCGTGTGGTATCAGCGAGCATGCCGTCTGTGTGTAGACTGGGTAAAGTCTGCAATCAACCTGAGTTTGACCAGGGATGATTGTGATGGTCCAGAGGTTTGCCACGAGCATTTCAGGAACTACAGGACTTGTCAGGTGTTTGAAGAGTGCTGTGATGAGTGTCTTCAACACATGATGAAAACATAATTTAAACTTTATGCTCAAATACTATTGTACATGGGACTAAAAATTTACAATAAATTAAACATAAAAAATCTGTTAAATAAGGAGTTTAACCCATGAAAAAGATTTTTATTTAATACACCAGTGGAAAAATGTTATTATTCAATCAAAGAGTTCATGTAGGACAATTTGGTAATTAGAAAAGAAAAGAAACAAGTATTATGTATTGTATTATAAATTGTAAATATATTGCGTAAATTGCATTTCAAGCTGCAAAGTGACCAAAAGTGTTATACATGTTCTTGTTAAATTGTTCATGTGTAAGAATGCAGAAATGCTTGCTGAAATATGTTAATTATAATAACATTATTTTTTTAAAGTAATTTGACGTGTCTCCACTACAAAATTCCTTGATTTGTAACTGTACATTGTGAGATAAATAAACTACATTTTACATTCCACATCCAGATGTTATGGGGTTGGGAGGCTACCCCTCATTACAGACATCAGTTGTCGCAGTCTGGGCAGACTGGTAAAACAGGACAGTAGCAAACATCGGTGGAACTAGCATCAGACTTTAATTCTGGACAGAGTAAGTGTGCATTGGTACTAAACACTGGCACAGTGCCAGAGCATTGCATGGTCTGATGAATCCCAATATATTCTTCATAATGCCAGTGGGAGGGCACGAATCCACTAGATTAGCAGATCCTTTGTTGCAGCCGTTTAGAACCACCTTTTGTTTCCTGTCTTCAAGATATGATTTTAGCCAGTTACCTATAGGCCCTTTGATTCCGTAATGATGGGCCTTTTCCAAGAGTATCTTGTGGTTTACACAATCAAAGGCCTTGAAAATATCACAGAAGACACCAACTGGTGACTTCTTACTATTAATAGACTCCAAGACATCATTTATGTAGAGAATGGTATATGAATTCATGGGAAAATTTGATACACAAATAATTTCAAGTAGACATAAAGCTTTCATCCAAACAATTTTTTTTTCCTTAAGTAAAACTGACTTACCAAGACCATGTATCCCAAAAGCTGATAGTATGAATAATAAGACACAAAACAATTTAGAAAATTCTTTTAAGCCTACAAAAGTAATATCAAATGTAAATCATGTAGCTAAGTGCACTGATAGATCTTACAGACATATATTAAATACTGAAACTTATTAATAATATCAATAGTTATTGACTGAAGAAAAAGGTATGTGTTTTTAAACCTCCACTTCAGTGGAAAATGTTCAGTCACTGTTTGTTCTTAGTATAGGTTGCCTCAACCACCTTCAGAATTTACAGTAGTATATGTTTGCATACTTACACAACATCAAATCAGTAAGTAACAGTACCACTCCATTATGTGGTATATTCTGTTCAACTGTTCATGGTAACTAGCCCTATAAATCAATTGTGACAAGACTCATAGGTTTCTCAGTTTTAATATCATCCCTCCTGATCTCAACTTATCCAACACCAGTCTTAGTAACAAATAATGTTTTTCCAAGCTCTAATTCCTAAGCAATATTTTATCAAAATATATATTTCATTTAGAAGATAATTCCTGACTTAACGCTTTATACAAAGCTCTGATAAGCCCAGCTACTGAAATATTTAAACTGAAGGTTACAAAAGCTGACACTGATAGTATTTACCACTGCACACAAATACTGTGTTTTCTGATAATCAGGAGCAAGTGGAGCTTGATGAAATCCAGATGATAAATCTAAGCTTACCAGTCAGTTTAATACACTCAGGCTTGTATAACATCTCATTTATGTTGTCAGGATGATTATTTTCTCTATAAATAAAATTTTTCAGAAGTCTTAGAGTCTAAAACATGCCAAACACCTCTATCACATTTTGCTACAATTACCAAAGGATCATCATAACCACTACCACTTCTCTTAATTATGCCATACTTATCTATGTTTTCCAATGATTTTTCAACAGATAGTCTCTTTACAACTGGTATATTATAGGATTTTTTAGGGAAGGGCACATTGTGTCTCAATTTTAGTACACATTCAGAATTGTTCATGCTTCCTGGCACATCACTGAACACATCCTCATACTCCCATAACAAACCTTTAAACTCATGAAACTTCCTGGCAGATTAAAACTGTGTGCTGGACCGAAACTCGAGCTTGGGACCTTTGCCTTTCGCGGGCAAGTGCTCTACCATCTGAGCTACCCAAGCACGACTCATGCCCCATCCTAACAGCCTTACTTTTGCCAGTTTTGCAGGAGAACTTCTGTAAAGTTTGGAAGGCAGGAGATGAGATACTGGCAGAAGTAAGGATGTGAGGATGGGGCAAGAGTCGTGCTTGGGTAGTTCAGATTGTAGAGCACTTGCCCGTGAAAGGCAAAGGACCTGAGTTCAAGTCTCTTTATGGCACACAGTTTTAATCTGCCAGGAAGTTTTATACCAGTGCACACCCCACTGCACAGTGAAAATCTCATTCTTTAAACTCATATTTTTGTTCAAATTCACCCCCATAGTTTCAGATAACTTTTCCTCAATTTTTTTTCAGTAACCCCATCTCTTCTACTTCTTGTTCAAAATCATCCCATACTACATTACTTTTGCCTTCTTCTAATACCAACCTGTTAATGTTATCAGAATCATCTCCCCTTCCCTCTTCCAAGAATTTTGTTTTGATTATATTCACTTTTTTTGTCTGTCACCTATAATGTTTTTCTCTCTCTTTTCAAGATATGCACTATATGTAACCAGACAGTCCCCAAAATATATTATTCACTTAATTCCAATATTATTAAGCAATCATTTTCAAATTCTACACCTTTTAGTTTCAACTGTCAGTAAAGTTGGTATCTCACCAATTTACCATGTCTACCAATAGCCCCTCTAGTCAAAACCCTGTCACTGGTATCTCATTATAATACTTATAGTGGCTAATTTCATTACTTAAAGCTTCTGATATTCCAGAAATTCTGCTTCCTGAATCCACTTTTGCTTTCCCTTTCCAATTTCCTATTTTCACTTGAGCATATGTATCATTTGTCTTTGTATCAGTGTATTAAAATGACTTAATCTAATAGAACCTTTTCAATTGCACTGAACTCCATCTCTTCACTATTTTGAATGCTTCTTTTTCTTATTGATTACTTACCTTCTTCATTCAATTAATGATTATATCAGCATCATCATAGCTACCTATATTGTAGTGGCCATTACACAACTTCCCTAAAAACACCATTGAACCACCAATCACTCCTACTTTTCTTTTACATGATCCATAAATTCTATTGGAATCAACTTTCAAATAATGAGAGTAAAGTCTATTGCACAAGATTGTTAACTGTTTTCCAAAGTGTGTCACTAAGTAACTCTTTCCAAACAGTTAACACAAATGTGCACAGAAAACTATCATTACTAACATCAGGATTTAGAATTTAAGACTAATTAGACATCTCACATACAGATTAGTTCTCAACACTTTCAGTGACTAAATTATGAGCATCACTGATAATCACATATGTAACACATGTAGTCATTTTATTTGCGACTTCTCTTTCATTTCTGCTTACCTCTGCCATCTTAGTAGAACAAATCATATTTAAATTCAACAAAATAATATACATTTTCGTTTTCATTGCCCTTAACTCCCACATCAACAACATCACAAATATTAGTTGCATCTAAACCTACCTATGTGTCTCACTCTGCTCATGATCTATTACTTCTTCACATTTGGAAAAGATCTCACAAATATTTAAGCTATCATAGCAGTGACATTCAGGTTTTTCTCCAATGTCAACAGTCTAAAAGTTTTCTAAGTCACCATCCTGTAAGTCATTGTTTAGAGTTTTAGTTGCTGTTATGTTTAGTTCTTTAACACTATCTTAGGAGAAATTACCTCAAAACTCATGATCTACTCTTATTTCATTTACTTGATACTCTAGTGTGATTACCACTTTGTTGTCATAAATGTATTGTGCAGTAATTGCACTATTGTCCTTGGTCAGTGCATTGAAAACATTATCCTGCACTCACACATTGAGGTCCTTCAACAGAGCAGCTGTTAGAATAACTGTTCACTAATTTTAGCTCCTTGACTGAAATGTTGAGCTTGATGTTGATTATGAGTTCAGTTTCTCTTACTTTGTTCATATTCCCTTTCGCAGTGTCTCCCATTATCAAAATTTCTTGATGGTCTTCTATAGGATTTATATGATTACTATCATCATTTTCCCCATGATAATTATTGTTCCCTCCAATTTCCAGTACAATCCCCTTGGCTGAAATGATTTGAACAAAACCCTGTCTATTATTTCCTGCAATTGCTCTCCTAACTTATTTACATATTATATAAGAAACTTCTCGGCTGATTCATGAGGCCCATACACAAAATCCCATAGCTCTTTCAGAGGTAATCTTCTCTTTAAAGCATCAATTTGTGTCAGTTCATCAACTGGTTGGTTTAAATTGACAACTTTTCAGTTTTTCACCCTTAAATAACTCTCACAAAATCTTAAGGATAAAATTTCAGTTTCTCACCCTTAAGTAATATGGGTTGATATGGATGGTTCCTTTCATATTTCTCAAAAACCTTTCCGAGCATTCTCATAGTTCTTCTGATGGACTGTTTTGGTATCCACTTAAGAAGTTGATCACAACACACAAATCAGGCCTCGTTGCTGTCACGGGGTACATCAAGAAACAAATCAACTCTCTGCAAGGCTTATCAGTCCTTTTTCTTCCCTTGATGTCCAGTTTAACTTCGATATATGTACTGCCTATGTTACAGTTTTTGTTTGGCTGAGCTGAATTTCTTATTTTTTCCTCTCTCAATTCCCAAGTATGATTGTGGCTTTCCTATTTCCTTTATTTTAAATTTCTTCTTCAACTTAAATTTCACTCTGTCAATTTCCTCTCTGCTATTTCCTGCCATCAGAATGTCGTCAACATAGAGCACAGTGTAAATGACAGATTCCTTTAGAATCATATCATAAAGACATTTATCTGTTTCTGACAGAGTGAATCTCACAAAAATAAGGAACATATGAATGGAAAGATTTCGTGGGACTGGAGCTTGCTTTAAGTCATATAAAGTCTTCTGTAACCTGCTAATCAAGCTAGATGTGTCTTTTATTTCTTCAGGAATAGCCACTCCTTCAGGAATAACCATGTATATTTCCTCCTTGAGTAACCCATGAAGAAAAGCATTGGCTACATCAAGTTCTTCCAGAACGAGTCCTTGTTGGATTGCAATAACTGACATTATTCCAACAGTTGCAAGTCAAGCCAGTTTTACATATGCTTCCTCATAGTCAAATCATTTTGTCTGTGAACATCCTTTAGCCATAAGTCTAGCATTGTGTCTTATGATATTTCCATTCTTGTCCTTTTTCAATCTGAATAACCACTTATTGCCAATGACCTTTCTTCCAGGCAATAATTTAACAAAGATCCAAGTCTTGTTTTCCTTTATAGAGTCAGTTTCATTCAGTATAGCTTCATACCAGTGTTCCTTATCTTCACAACTTACAGTTATCTTGAAGCTTTTTGGTACATCATTGACAAATGATTCAGCATTCAGTGCAAGAACAGCATTGTAATCGACATATATGGGAATGCTCCTTTCCCTGATAGAATGTCAAGCAGTTTCATTTTCAGTTTCCTCTTTGTCACTTGTCAGTTCTGGCACAGGAATTCTTTCATGACCTCTATCTTTTGATTTAATGTTACCTTTGGTTGTCGTGGTTCCACCTGATTTTATTTATTTCATTGATTGTCCTCGGTGTCGTACTGCATTGCTACACTGGCTGAAAAATGGGGTTAGTAATTGAGAGACAGACTACTATAGGTAATGCCGTGCGGAGTGGCCACGCGGTTTGAGGCATTGTTTCATGGATTGCACAGCCCCTCCTGCCAGAGGTTTGAGTCCTCCCTCAGGCATGGGTGTGTGTTGTTCTTAGCATAAGTTAGTTTAAGTAGTGTTTAAGTCTAGGGACCGATGACCTCAGCAGTTTGGTCCCTAAGGAATTCACGCACATTTGTTCATTTGTAGGTAATGTATGCAACAGGTGCACAGTTGCGTTTCACAGCACTTTAATTTCACTTTTCACAATCCCCAATATTACACAGTTATATGACCAGTGCACTATTGTTTAACTTCCAATAAGCCTCATTAATAGTTTTCAGGTGAACCTCCACATACTTCTACAACAGTTTACTATTGAACATCTATGAGCAGTAAGACCTAACCACAAAGTTCACACTTCTTGAAGAATAATGTGGTATGTATGGAGCAGACACTGTCATTGTTTTTACACATGGCGTTATTTCACTGTTAAGTCGATCATAGTTGTCATTATAACCAACACAGGTTACTTGTCTGAATCTCGGCCATGGACTGACTGTCTCGTGACCAAAAACCGGGCCCTTATATATCATCACAATAATAGATGCTGAAACTACACATTGTTCAGTTTGACTTCCAGAAATTACAATTAAAACTTAACTCATTCGATTAAATGATTACATCAAAAAATTGGTCCTTTTTAACAGTTTCTTCTTTTGCAGGAATTAAGCCAAATTATTTGTTTAAATCATGAAATTAACAAATATAAGTATGCAAACAATACTTTTGACAAAACTGTTAATTACTTTGGAATTAATTAAGGGCTGGTTTTGCTAACACATCTTCAAATAGAGCCAAATAGATACTTTCAGATTACTAGCATTTCGTCTTCAAAATGTTTGTAATTAGTACATTAGTACATTTATATTTGTTTATATGTCAACAATATAATTTAATATATACAATATATACAATATAATTTAATATATACAATATAATTTAAGTTACAAAACAATTGCTGATTTTGGCATATAATGAAAGATACTAACTAGGAATAGTCAAAAGAAATCAGAAAATCAATTACATACATAAAACTAAGCATAAAATTAGATATGGTGTAAAATCCTTTTAAAACTGAGGGCCAACATTTCTCTATTATGAAAACGCAGTTTATATTCACGTATGCTAATGATAAATGGTTAAAAGTAACAAAACAAATTTAAGGAGGCAGATGGCAAAACAAATGGGGGTAATTAAAATTAGCTCAGCTTGCTTTGTCATATGGTGAGTTCACCTCCATTATCTAGGAGAACTGTTTTATTTTGCTGAATACTGACATGACAGCATTTGAAATAAAATTCAGTTGTCAAACTTCATTATCATGACAGTCATGTTAATAGAAGTGGACCGTCAACAAGAAAGGAAACTAATCAAGTTTGATAAACTATCCACACTGCATAAGCAACATTGGGACCAGCAATACAAACTTAGTCATGTTGAGGCATGAATGTCTGATCAGGAACCACACAATTACTGCTTGATGTTCATTAATTATAAAGGAATGATCATTATCTTTAGTTTCTGTAAACCCTTCAATTTTGACTTGCAATGGTCCACTATCATGTGTAAAAATAATTACCACTGACTTAGATAGCAATTCTCTAACCTGTTGTAAATTTGGTGATTTTTGTTCACCATTTTAAATCCCAATGAAATTTCCTCTGATTTTGTAGGAAGACACACAAGAGTTGATTTAGATTTCTCTGGATCAAAGAGTTGAGCTACATATTTAGGACCAATATGTGTCAAGTCTTCAATGGTGACTTGTAATATGAGCTGCACTAGATGCCTATTGTAATACTGATCAACACCTTTAAAATATGATAGTAAAAACTGTGCTACTATGGTCACGTTCTATAACTTCAAAAATTAGGGAACTTTTTGTTGAATCAAACACTGTGTGATCCCATTTGACATCTTTACCTAGATGGGAATCCACAATACATCCTTTACCAAAGCATTCTGATAGAGGTACCAACAGAGAGCAGTCTGGATTCACAGCAAGTTGCTCCTTTGTTGGAATTTTATCTCCAGATAGCAGTTTCTCCCATGGATTTACTGAACCAGAGTATTTCATGACAAGCTGATCCACATAAAATTTTTGACAAATGGACTTCCACGTTTCTCAGATCTGGAGTGACTGTGGAGCTTTCACCACGTAATTTGTTAAATTGAAAAACAACAGAAGACAACTGAGCCCAAAATATAGATGGCAGCAGGGCTTTTTTTATCCTTGAAGATATTTTAGACAGATATAATCATTGACATTACACTCTCAACATAAATGAACAGGTTTTTTTAATTGATTCTAACAACATTGTTTCATCCATCCTTTGTGTTCTCTGTAACTTGCACCATTGAGAAATTTGCTTTTAATTCTAGTGTGTTCTGACTCTGACCAAAACTTTCTTAAGTAAACTCTTTTCAGTCACCTGATAACATAAATATTGTATACAACTATGATGTGCACAAGATAGTTCTCTGCAATCTAAACATCTTTTCAGAAATTTAATTTTATGATTGCCATTTAAGTTTGGAATGAAATTGTCTTTAAATTGTTGTGAGAAATCAAAAGTATTCAAATTACCATTTCCAGGAAAACTTTTCACCGGAACACTAGAAATTCCAATACAACTTGCATTAAAAAATGTCTTTGTTTCCATACCTTCCTTTAACCTAATTAATTGTTTTTGAACATTAAGCAAATAAAATTCTCTAAACATGACACATTATTTTTGAATTAATTGTCTTTTTCTGAATTGGTCTTTTCAGAACTATAAAATTTTGTTTCACAATTATTGTTAACAGATACAACTTCATTATTAAAATTATGCTCTACTTCTGAAATTTCACCTTGCAAGTTTACTTCCAAATCAGACACTTCCTGATTAACCATTTGAAAACTGGATTCTGTGCTCATGAGTGTCATTTAATTATGTGATTTTTGAATTCACAGTTTCAGTTTGTCCACTTAGTTCATCTCTGAATGCCAAAATCTGATTTCCTACCTCCAGTTTAGTAGCATCACAGCTTTCAGCACTTACAGTTCCTAAATTAATTTTCAAAGCTTCATTGTTACCAGAAATTTGTTGGTCAAAGTTTTCCTGGTATCAAAAATTTGTTTGGTTAGAGTGTTACTCTTTTGTTGTAAGACCTGTATAGCTGTGGACATTTCTTTCATAAAGTGTTCAAACGATGATTTGTTTCTTGAATCTATTGAATGTTCAAATTCTGATTCTGAAGTCCTAATCCTGAATCAGCTTCCTCAAAAACATTTTGAACAGTCACTTTTCTCTTTCTTCAGTGCCATTTTGAAATTTGATTAATTCTGTATGCTACAAAAATTATTTTAGGTGCAAAAAAGGAAAATAAAAAAATAATAAAAAAATGAAAAATATAAAGAAATGCTAATATTCCAAGAAATACTTTTTGATTAATGTTTTTTTCTAACAAGGTAATTAATGAAAATGGTTGAATCATATACTTAACTTCTGTTTCTGTGTGTTCATTATACCCTCTTTGTTCTCCAGTCCTGTTGTTCACAAGTCTTGACTGTTCTTCCATTTCATTGGCTTTCACATTAGTTGTAAATTTTACTTTCCTTTCATATTAATCTTATCTAAAAAGTATGTCTGATTAATAATTAGGTGACACCATCAAGTATAAAAAATTCTTCAGTACTGCCTGTACAATGACTGATATTCAAATAAGATGTTGACTACTATTTTTCAGTTACTTTGCACTGAATCCCACATCAGATTTATAGTTGAAGAGATGACACACAATGACAAACTTTTCCACAGTTAAAAAAAAAGAGATACGGAAGGGAAAGAAACATATAGAATAAGCAGAACACAAACGCATTACACAATTTGAGTAAAACTGAAACATGTGCCATCATACAAGCCTGTGAAGGTACATGCTTCAGAGCAAACATGAATCTGTCCACATAAATTTCATGCAAAGAGCTTATGCATACAGTCAATGGAGAAGCTGATTCCTGTCACGTGATTTCCATTCCAGTCATGGCTTGACATTTCCACACAGAGCAGCTGTTAGAACCAATTTGTGCCTCCATGCTGCCTCATAATAATATTGCATAGTACTAACATCAGTAACTATTATTACAAGAACACAGCTATTTTTCTTCTGCCCACATTTTCTAGAGTAGATAAAATCTTCTATGAAAAAGGGCAACAATTGTAACAAAAGAGGAACATGATGAAATCCGCCAGCCAGTGGGTGAAATAAGAAACATTAATGAAGATTCAGACTAATAGATGTGAAACTGACATCAAAAGGCCCATGAAATTCAGATTACATAAGTGAAATGAAATGAATTTTCACTTACAGGTGCAAAACTGTAGGAAACACCCATATTGATATGGAAGCAACTGCATTTTAGAGGTCTCAGCAAACCACAAAATAGCGGACGTCTCTTCTGAAAACTGGGTGGACCATTATGAAACTCTTTTCTGAACCATGAGCTGAAGTACTTCTTAGCCATCTAATCTCAGATGACAAAAGGAATGATGTGATTCTTCAGTTTCTTCCAGTGTATTTGTTGATTAAACAGTCAATTGGTATACTGCCATCTACAGTCTCCATCTTGCACAATATTTCAATGATCAGACATATCTCCATCATTAAGTCCATTGATGAACTGAGCTCCTGGGAGAAGAGGGATGAAGATTAAGCATGCTCAACCACTACAGTGCAACCTACGAAGACAGAAGAAATCATGAAGGAAGAGGTAGTCACAGCATTTATACCATACACTAGCACCTGGGAAAAATTGGGCACACTGAAAAAGCACCGCATAAGAAACATGGAAATATCAAAGATGCTCCTGGTTTGTGCCAATATGGCGTTAGGTATGTTGAACAAGCCGTTTGCACCATTGAAGACTGACGCCAAAAACACCAGTGTCACACTTGACTACTGTGCCTCCACAAGTTGGCAGCTGGAGCACACTATTTATCAGAGAATCATGTGAGGGAGTACAAATGTACCAGGATTTTAGCACAGACTTCCAAATACTGGGACATGTCATTAGAGAACCCACTGAAATTCACAACAGGGATAATTGTATCAATCAGAACTACAGCTAGAATCCCAGCAAGGCTTAGGAACCAACACTGGGATTAATTAAGAAGACACTCAGCAAACCCAATGATCTGGCCACCAGGATAGACAGAGCAACAACATCAAAGCTACCACAGACACCGATGGAAGTGTTCCTGCAACTGCTGATGCACACACTTGGGCACAGCCTGTGGAGTGAATGGCTTGTGGCAAGAGGAGATATAAGCCAGCTGTACATTCTCAGGAGCTCAGTTTGTCAGGCACCTGATGATAATGACATGTCAGATTGTCAAATTATTGTGCCCGATGGACACAATGGATCAGAAGTATACCAGTGGACTGTTTGATCAAGAAGAAAGATATGGACAATTTCCCGTAAACTATTTTGAGAAAAGATTGACAAAACAGAGAGGACATAAGTTGGTATACATTCAACACTGATGGTACACTCATGTTGTTCAACACCGTAGTGGAGGAAATAGCTTGTAGTTGTTTAGAGGATGCTTCTGGTTTGGATGTTTAAGTATAGCAGTTACCCAGAAGAACCACTCTAATAGTAGGTAATGCCACTGTTACATTATTGTATTCCGTTATGGTGATTTGAAATATTTATCATAATTGTCACACAACAATCAAAATCAAAACTTTTATTAAAACACTGACTATCAAGTTACAGTTGCCAATTTATTAATTTTTTCC